>NW_027254729.1:2444242-3055303 GCF_044704955.1 Pristiophorus japonicus | reverse complement strand
CTGCTTTTCATTAAACTTGGTGAAGATACTATTAATTACAAATAAAAGAACCGCTGCCCTCTTAACATCAGCCTCAATTTGTGTCAATCCATATCTAAAATGCACCGAATATTCACAGCTCCACCCCACGCACCCGATTCTCATCTCCTCCCCACCCCTCCCATTATCCTCAGACCCTGGCGACCCACTCAATATCCTCAGACTCTCTCCACCCACCCAAAATCCTCAGATCCACCCAACCTCATCCAATATTCTCAGACCCTCCCCACCCACCCAATATCCTCAGATCCACCCGAACTCATTCACTCTCCTCCGATCTGACCCACCAACCCAATATCGTCAGACACTCCCCACCTCACCCAATATCATCAGACTGGTCCCACCCCCCCATATCCTCAGACCCTACCCACCCTACCCAATATCCTCCGTCCCTACCCACACCACCCAATATCCTCAGACCCTCCCCACCCCATCCAATATCCTCAGACCCTCCCCAACCCACCCAATATCTAAGGTCCTCCCCACCTCATCCAATATGCTCAGACACTCCCTACCACAGCCAATATCCTCAGCTCCTCCATAACATAACAAATATCCTCTGCTCCACTCCACTCCACCCAATATCCTCAGCTCCTCCCCATCCCACCCAGCATCCTCAGATCTTACCCATCCTACCGAATATCATTAGACACTCATCACCCCACCCAATATCCTCAGTACCTCCCCAAAGCATCCAATATCCTTTGCTCCTCCCTAACCCACCCAATATCCTCAGACCCTCCCTACCACACACAATATAAGTGAGGTCAGTGATGTACCTGGATGTGTAGTGAGAGTATGAGTGATGTCAGTGTTGTATCTGGATGGGTAGTGACAATATCAGTGAGGTAAGTGATGTATGTGTAATTGTAGTTACAGTACAAGTGAGGTCAGTGATGTATGTGGAAGGGAAGTGAAGGTATGAGTGAGGTCGATGAAGTACCTGGATGGATAGTGACAGTCTGAGTGAGGTCAGTGATGTACCTGGATGGTCAGTGACAATATGACTGAGGTCAGTGATGTATCTGGATGGGTATTGACAATATGAGTGAGGCCATTGATGTACCTGGATGGGTAGTGAGAGTATGAGTGAGGTCAGTGATGTTTCTCGATAGGTAGTGACAGTATGAGTGAGGTTAGTGATGTATCGGGATGGGTAGTGAGAGTATGAGTGAGGTCGGTGATGTATCTGGATGGGTTGTGACAGTATATGTGAGGTCAGTGATGTATCTGGATGGGCAGCGACAGTATGAGTGAGGTCAGTGATGTACCTGGATGGGAAGTGACAGCATGAGTGAGGTCAGCGATGTATCTGGATTGGTAGTGAGAGTAAGAGTGAGGTCAGTGATGTATCTGGATGGGTAGTGAAAGTATGAGTGAGGTCAGTGATGTATCTGGATGGATAGTGACAGTATGAGTGAGGTGAGTGATGTATCTGGATGTGTATTGACAATAAGAGTGAGGTCAGTGATGTATCTGGATTGGGAGTGACAGTATGAGTGAGGTCAGTAATGTATCTGGATGGGTAGTGAGAGTATCAGTGAGGTCACAGATGTATCTGGATGGGTAGTGACAGTAGGAATGAGGTCAGTGATGTATTTGGAAGGGTAGTGACAGTAAGAATGAGCTCAGTGATGTATCTGGATGTATAGTGTCAGAATGAGTTCGGTCCGTGGTATATCTGGACGGGTAGTGACAGTATGAGTGAGGTCAGTGATGTAACTGGATGGGCAGTGACAGTATGAGTGAGGTCACTGATGTACCTGGATGGGTAGTGACAGTATGAGTGAGGTCAGTGATGTATCTGGAAGGGTAGTGACAGTATGAGAGGTCAGTAATGTATCTGGATGGGTTTTGACAGTATGAGTGAGTGAGTGAAGTATCTGGATGAGTAGTGACAGTATGAGTGAGGTCAGTGATGTATCTGGATGGTTATTATAATCTGTTCCACCAAAGCTGTGCAGCTGTGTGTTGATCTCGATGCTTCCCCACACCAGTATTTGCATGTCGAGCAATCTGCCTGGCACAGGCTTCAACATGCAGTCACTGACCTCATTCCTACTGTCACTACCCATCCAGATACATCTGTGACCTCACTGATACTCTCACTACCCATCCAGATACATTACTGACCTCACTCATACTGTCACTCCCAATCCAGATACATACAATCATATTCCACAGGCTCGTTCTTCAAACCTGCTGCAGCAAACATCGCTGCGAGCTGGCTTGCTGCATTTCGAACCCTGTTAACCTGGAAACAGCTGCAGGCCGGAGGCCTGAATCACTGAGTATGTGAAGAGCAGCCGAATGCAGATATTGTGCTGCGAATCGTGTCTTGAATGCCGGTGCTCTTACAAAGCGCGTTGGCACAATAAACGCTTTCGGCCCTTCAACATCAGGTGCAGTGGTGGAGATCGAGTGAGAGTGGGAAAATGTTGGATAGTGAGTCTGGGGTAATTCGAGAGTGGGGAGAGAGATAGAATGGTGGAGAATGAGAATGAGGAGAGAAACTGGGAGAGATTGAGAGACAGAGCTTGGGGAGTGAGAGATATTGGAGTGAGCATGGCTGAGGTTAATCGAGAGAGGGGCCAGAAAGAGTGGGGGAAAGAGAGGGGAGACAGATAGAGTGAGGGACAGAGAGATAGTGGTGTGAGTGAGTGACAGACTTCAAGAAATAGAGAAAGAGTGACAGACAGACATGCAGTGAGAGCGAGAGAGAGGGAGAGGGATCGACAGAGCTAGGGAGCCTGCGAGACAGTGTCACAAGAAATGGAGAGAGAGAGAGGTAGACAGCAAAAGAGGGGGAAAGAGAGAGAGAGAGATAGAGAGAGAGAGAGTGGTGAGACTGAGGTTTGTGTCATCCGTTCCCGGAGACGGCACAGCGGTCGCATTTTGGACCGACAACAACAGCTTATATTTATATCGTGCCTTTAACGTGGCGAAACGTCCCAAGGTGCTCCATCGGTGTATGATGAGATAAAACAAACTTGACAATGAATCGCACAAGTAGAAATTAGTGAAGTGATCAAAAGATTGATGCAAGAGGAAGGTTATAAGGAACATCTTAAATGGGAAAAAAAGGTAGGGATGTGGAGAGGATTAGGGACAAATTGCAGAGCTTCGGGCCTGGGCAACAGAAGACACGGCCACCAATGGTGGAGAGATTATAATCAGGGATGCTCAAGAGGGCAGAATTAGCTTATTGCAGACATTTCTAAAGTTGTAGGGTGGAGGAGGTTACATAGATAGACTGGGGTTAAGGGCAATGGGGGGATTTTAAAACAAGGATGAGGATTTTGAAGTGGAGGCGTTGTTTAACCGAGGGCCAGCGTGCATAGGGGAGATGGGTGACCGGAATTTGTGCGAGTTATTTCATGGGCAGCAGAGTTTCGGTTCACCTCTAGAATACACAGGGTAGAATGTGGGAGGCCAACCAGGAGTGTGTTGGAATAGTCATGTGTAAAGGTAATGGAGGAATGGAAAAGGGTTTCAGCAGCCGTTGAGCTGAGACAATGGGCGGAGACAGGCGATGTTACAGAGATGGAAATGGGCGGTCTTAGTTATGCGGCGGATACGTGGTCGAAATCAAATTTCAGTGTCAAATGTAATACCAAGATTGCGAACAGGCTGGTTCAGTCTCAGACTGTAGATGGGAAAAGTCATGGAGTCAGGAGCTAGGGAACGGAGTTGTGGTGGGGACAGAAAACAATGGCTTCGGTCTTCCCAATATTCAATTGGAGAAAATTTGAGCTCATTCGGAAAAACACAGGTGGAGGTGCAGCACATGTTCTGTGACCGCCGGGAGGAGGCTAAAGACAACAATCCTTAGGCTCACGGACTTCCGAGTTCAGTTCTAGTTACATTTTGCGATGTTTTGGTCCCCTTTTTGAAAGTGTTTCTCAGGGTTATTTAAATCATGTTGCGAGAGACGAGATGAGATTTGTGGACCCGTTTATACCTCAGAGTCTGTGAGAGACGGAGGGAAGAGTAGCAGACAAAGAGAAAACAACGTTTCCAAAACTGATCCCAACTCCTCGCCAAGTCTGAGGGCAGATAAACTGACCGCCTTCTTAGGAGGTTTCACCACTTTATTCACCTTCTTATTGGAATCCGTCGATTTTATAATCCGTTTGGAATCCGTCGATTTTATAATTTTCGTTGTGTGCTCAACGACATCATTGAAGCGTGACAGAGAAACTTGGAGCAAATTATTCTCACAATGTTAGAACGAGCCTGAAAAAAGTTTGAAGATTTTTAATTTACCTGTCACAAAAAACGAGCGTTGAAAACACGTTTTCCCCAAGTTTCGAAGATGATTTCAGAAGAAACAGAAAAAATCAGCCTCCCCTCCTCTAAACAAGTCCCAATCTGATCTTGAGATCCAAACACTTTTAAAGAGGCTCCGAATTGCTTAACACGTTTAAAATTGAATGTTTTCAATATTTGATGTTGAGCGATTGATTTAAGTGAGCAGCTTTACACAATTACGCACCCCATGCTGTTGAGGATGGGAGGGCAGGGGATTATGTGTAGGAGTTACACATTACATTTATTGACCTTAAAAGTAACATGAAGCCGTTTAGGAAGAGAAGCAAAAAAGAGATAAAAACACAAAACATTTTATTTATATAACATAAAAACAGAAATTAAGGAAATATGCAGCAGGTCAGGCAGTAACTGTGGAGAGCGAAACAGAGTTAATGTTTCAGGTCTGTCAACTTTCAGAAGTGTAAAATGATACAGATGTAACAGATTTAAAGCAGGTGCAGAGGCAGAGAAAGTTGGGAGCGGAGGAGGTACAAAAGGGAAGCGCTGTGTTGTGGTGGAAGACAGGATAGGTTAAATCCTGATTCTGCACCTGGTTAAAATCTGTTCCATCTCTAAGTATTTCCAGTTCTGACCGAAAGCTCACAGACCTAAATGGCTAACTTACATTCTGTCTCCACAGAAGCTGCCTGACCTTCTGAGTATTACCAGCATTTTCTGTTTTAGTTTCAAATTCTAGCATCCGCTGTTTTTGCTATTGTGAAATATTTTATTTTGTCTATCGTTCTACAGTCCGAACAAGTGACAGAAAAATCTAAATATAGATTTCCTTCGAAACGTTTTATGGAATGTTAATAGAAACAAGAGTTATGTAATGATGTATAAAATAGCAGGAACCGAGTTTAGAAGAAACCACTATTTGTTTTTTGAGAATGACACGGAATATACTTTGATTAAACCGACATTGTACAATTTAGATTTGGTATATATGTTTGTAATAGGAGAATAAAAATTGAGAGTACAATTAAGTTTGTTTCCCACTATATAATTGGGAAGTACCTAAACTAATGCAGCACTTCTGGTAATAAGAGCAGAGATTAATATATTGCCGATTGTTTGAGAGAAATACATTAGAAGGAAAATTTGAATTTTAACATCTGTAATTCACCATATTAGTAAACATTTCCATGTCCGACTGATGGATTGTCCTGTCCAGGAAGAAAGATGAATGTTTAATTCTGTTAAATCATAGCTTTGCCTGCATTTGGATTTGAATTCGGTGACGGACGGTGTGCATGTGTTTTTCTGCACTTTTGAATAAGTGCCTCATTTCTGACATGTTACATGGCGTGTTGCTGGTACAAGAAGGCAACTTTTATTAATGGAAGTGATTGCAGTTGGAAATTGCGGTCCATTATATTCCATTATTTTTTATACGCTGAACTAAAGAATTACGGCAATTTAATGTGCTGGTTGCCTGTTTGTATTATGATTAATATTCTAATTACTTATGTGGACATACAGGACATCAGCGCCCTTGGAATGTTACTGTTCCTGCTGCTTGTGCTGCCATTGCTATGGTCACATGAGAGATGCGGCTAATAGGGGTTGGCAAATTTAAAATTAATACAAATTTCACGAATATATATGCCTCTTTCAGCTCACCTTCGGCTTTTGGAGTATTTTGATGCATAACTGACTAATAGTTATGTCGCGTTAATGCTTTATTATGTAGTTCTTTTATAACCCACTCATTTGTGATCAGTTATCATTTTTAATAGATTTTGTACATGACGAGCTAAAAGGTTTGACGTAATTCTATCGTAAACAAACGTGCATAATGGTCATGTAAATATCAAACGATTTTCAATGTGGATCAGTGTGAGTTGGGGCATTTTGGTCGGAGAGATTAGGATCCAACCTACCCTTGGAAACTAAGACGACAAATGGGGTAGAACTTCAAAGAGATCTCTGGATACATATACACAAGTCACTAAATGTAGCAATGTAGGATAATAAGGCCACACAAGAGAAAATGAAGCACGGCAGATCATTTATAGAGGATTAAAATTAAACAGCAGAGAAGTTATGTAAACCCTGTATCGAACTTTGTCTGATTGTCCAATGACCTGAGACGGTGGGCTGCCAATATGCCATAACTCGATATATGATTTTAAGTCGTTGCTGCTGCTGTCTTTGTTGTAAACGTTGTTGTAAATATTGTTGTTATAAACTTTTCCCAGGGTGAAAAGGTCGCGCTAAATGGAGTTTCTAGCGCGCTCAATATAAACAATTAGAGGCAACATTGGTGGGGAGGAGCGGAGGGTATTGGGTGGAGTGGGGAGGGTCTGAGGATATTGGGTGGGGTGGGGAGGGTCTGAGGATATTGGATGGGGTGGAGAGGGCCTGAGGATATTGGGTGGGGTGCGGAGGGTCTGAGGATATTTGTTGTGGTATGGAGGGTCTGAGGATATTGGGTGGGGTCAGGAAGATGCACGTATATTGGATGGGGAGCGGAGGGTCTGCGGATATTGGCTGGGGTGTGCAGGGTCTGAGGATATTGGGTGGGGTGTGGAGGAGCTGATGTTTTTGGGTGTGGTGTGGTGGAGCGGATGATATTGGTGATGTGGGGAGGGTCTGAGGATATTGGGTGCATAATTTGATATGTAAAGACACATAGTGAGGTTTATGTAATCAGGGCAGTGGTCCTGTTAGATTAAATAAATAACATCGTCAACGAATAGCAACAAACCGTTTGGTTTACTTATTAATTGCAAAATCTCACACAGATAAATGGCTGCTTTATTGATTCTCAATTGTTTGATTCAGTATATTGTTTGATACTTTGCTTCAAATATTTAAGACACAATTCTCGAAAGATCATCTCACCATAAACACTCGGAGACATGTAGACTGAGCAGTGAAGTGGGAAGTAAATTTCAAGAGGAATGTAAGGTGATACAATTTGCTAGGAATCTAGATATATCTAGAAATATTACGTTTTTGAGGATGTGTACAAAGACTGTTGAAAGGCCTTTGACAACCAGTCACTTAATAAACTTGTTGACAAAATTATAACCCATGGGATTAAAGAGACAGGGCAGTATGATCATGTCATTGTCTAATTGACAGATGACAGAGAGCATTGGTGACTGGTTGTTGTTCAGCTTTGCATGAGCAAAATTGCTGTTTCACCCAGGGGCCTTGATGAGAGTGCTCCTCTGTTTGATATATATCCTTGATCGAGACTTGGGTATAAACTGCATCATGTTAACCTTTGTAGATGATACGAGACTATGAAATGTCGTCTGCAATAGTACTAGACTTCAGGAAGGAACAGACTGACTGGTGAAGATTAGAAATTATAAAATTGGAGCAGAATTAGGCCGTTCGGTCCTTCGAGCCTGCTCCACTCTTCACTAAGATCGTGGCTGATCAACGGTAAAAATTGTCAATCATTTAACACCTTCGAACTGATACTCATTGCCGCATATAAATTTAAGTGCTTACACTGTTAACTGATATATATTTTGCATTAAATGATTACAATATCAGTGCCGCCTAAAACAGGTCGTAAGTCAGCAGCAGAATGGATTGGGTCTTGAATCTAGAATGCCAGAGAACTTCGGAGAAGTCTCTGAACTGATCCTATAATTCCCGGGTGGCGTTTCAGTCCAAATTCAATCCCTTCGCTTGCAACAATATCTTAACTCTGACTGAGAAGAGCAAATAGATGTCAGATTAAATTTAACATATAAAATTGTGAAGAGTGGTATTTTGGCAGGAAAATAAGAACATAAGAAATAGTTACTATTGTAGGCCACCTGGCTCCTCGAGCCTGCTCCACCATTCAAAAAGATCGTGGCTGATCTGATCATCGAGTCAGCTCTACTTCCATGCCCACTCCCCATAACGCTTTATTGCCTTATCGCTCAAAAACCTGTCACCGCAGCTCTGTGGGGCATAGAATTCCTCAGATTTAAAGCTCCCTGAGAGAAGAACTTCCTCATGTTTAAATGGGCGGCCCATTTTTCTAAGATTCTGGGCTAGATTTTCAAAAATGGTCATTACTTCCGGCGTGGATGGTAACAATGGGTTTTCAGATCGCCGGCTTGTCGTGCATTTTCAAAGCCCCAATTCTGTAATTTTAAAATTGGGCGTTACCGTGAGCGATATCAATATCTCCTTACTTTGCTGTAGTCTCTCAATAAAATCGCCCCAATCACCCAACACACATCTCGTCTCTGCATGTAGTGACCATGCTCGCGTGGTTTATATCCAAGTTTCTCGTCGCCAATAATACGTCCATACTATACAGTACAAATGCACACGAGGCCCATACTTGAGAGAAGGTTACCAGTAAATGTTATTAGCCAGCACTGAAATGATGAAGATGGGTGGAGCTTCCCCTTTTTAGCTGAAAGTGCAGGTTAGGAGTGTCTCCCACAAGTTCCCAACTTAGTGGTCAATGTTCTCACAGTGTGCAACTTGGGTCAGTTTGTAAAAGGGTTACAATGATAGTTAAATACATGACATCACCTCCCACCTCAACCCAAAGTCTTATTGGGATCACAGGTGAGTCTCTCTGGTGATTTACGCGTCCTTGTAGAGCGCCTGAGTTGAGGCACCGGTTGTTGGGCGCTGGCCTGAGTGTCGGCTGTTTGCGGTGCCTCAGGCCTGTCCAGACTGCTCACAATGACTGGGCTCTCCTACACTTGGTTCCGGTGTTCGGTCACCTGTGGTGTAGTGAACTCTACATCATGTTCTGCCTCTGCTTATTGAACGGGGTTGGTGAATCTCCTTTTTGTTTGATTAACGTGTTGGTCGTAGATATGTCCATTGGTAAGTTTTACTACGAGAATCATGTTCCCCTCTTTGGCAATCACAGTGCCTGCAAGCTATCTAGGCCCTTTAGCGTAGTTGAAGTCAAAGACAGGGTCATTGACATCAATACATCGCGCCTTCGCATTCCTGTTGGGGTCGTCACATTGTGACATGCCCCTGTTCTCAAAAATGTATTTCATGGTGGGGTGAATAAAGGATAACCTGGTTTTGAGCCTCCTTTTCATTAGCAGCTATGAGGGTGGGACCCCTGTGAGCGAGTGTGGTCGGTATCTATTGGCCAACAGGAGGCGACATCAGCGGCTTTGTCGGAAACCCCCTTTGATTCAGAGAATCCACTATTTGATTATCTGCACTGCTCGTTCTGCGTGGTCGATTCAGGCCGACTTGAACGGTGCCGCTCTGACATATTTGATACAATTACCTGCGATGAAGTCCTCGAATTTAGTGCTTGTAAAGCATGGGCCATTCTCGCTGACCAACACGTCTGGTAGACCATGCGCGGCGAACAATGCCCGCAGATTATATACCGTGGCAGAGGATGTGCTTGTATTGACAATGTTTCACTCGATCCATTTGGAATACGCATCTACTACAAACATTAATATTTTCCCAAGAAAGGATCTGTGTAGTCGACATGGATGTGTGACCAAGGCTTGGCATGCCTGGACAAAGGGATATCGGGGACTTCCCTGGTCGCATTGCCCAGCTGGGCACACGTGCTGCACCTACGAACACAAAGTTCCAGGTCTGCATCTATCCCTGGCCACCAAACGTGACTGGTCAATTGCCTTCACCTTGACAATGCCCGAGTGCTCATTGTGGTATTCTCTGATGAACATCTCTCTGCCCATCAGGGGCATGAGTACTCGGTGTCCCCATAGTAGTCAATCGTCCTGAATCGAGAGTTCATCCTTGCGCCTGTGACATGGTTTGAATTTCTCAGAGCATGCCCCGTACGTGGCTGCCCAGTCCCCATTCAGGACACATTTCTTAACTAAAGAGAGTAGCGGGTCTCTATTAGTCCAGACCTTACTCTGACGGGCTGTCACGGGTGAGCCTTCGCTTTCAAAAGCTTCAGCAGCCATGACCATCTCAGCAGCATGCTCGGTTGCCCCATCGGATGTGGCTCGTGGTAGCTTGCTGAGTGCATCGGCGCAGTTTTCAGTGCCCAGTCTGTGCCGAATTGTATAATCATAGGCTGCTAACGAGAGTGCCCAATGCTTTGTGCGGGCTGATGAATTTGCATTTATGGCCTTGTTGTCGCCCAAAAGGGACTGCAGGGGTTGTGATCTGTCCCCAGCTCAAATTTCCTGCCAAACAGGTACTGGTGCATATTTCTACAGCTTATACACATGCAAGCGCTTCCTTTTCTCCCATCCCATAGCCCTGTTCTGCCTGCGACAGACTTGTGGAGGAATAAGCTACCGGAAGTAACTGAAAATTGGCATTAACATGCTGCAACACATCCCCGACCCCATAGGATCACGCGTCTCACGTTAAAACGAGTTTCATACATGGGTCATACAGCGTTAACAGATTGTTGGAACGTAACAAATTTCGTGCTCTACCAAAAGCCCTTTCCTGGCTGTCCCCCGAGACCCAATCGAGAACTTGGCGTCGGAGCATGTGTAGCGGCGCTAAGAGCGTGCTCAATTTGGCATGAAAGTTCCCAAGTTTAATCAGTAGCCCCAGGAACGAACGCAGCTCCGCCATGTTACGGTGTCTGGGAGCTATCTTGATCGCTTGCGTTTTGGATGAAGTAGGTGTGATCCCGTCTTCTGCTACCCTCATCCCCAGGAATTCTACCTCTGGAGTTTGGAAGACGCACTTCACGTTTTTCAGTCGCAGACATACCCGGTCCAATCTGCATAGCACCTCCTCTATGTTGCGGTGCTGTTCTTCAGTATCACAACAAGTGATGAGGATGTCGTCCTGAAAAATCACTGTCCTTGGAATCGCCTTGAGGAGGCTTTCCATATTTCGTTGAAAGATCCCGGCGGCCGAGCGAATCCCAAACGGACATCTGTTACATTCAAACAACCCCTTTATTTGTCGTGATAGTGGTCAGCTTCTCGACTAACTTGCAAGCTCCTGGGTCAGGTCCAATTTTGAAAAAGTCTGCCACCGGATAGCGTTGCGAAGAGGTCTTCTGCTCTCAGTCGCGGGTACTGGTCTTGGAATGACACCCGATTAATGGTGGCCACATAATCACCACGTATCCTGACCGACCAATTTATCAATGATCTAAACTGGAATATAGGGGTTATGATTAAGAAGTAATCAGGTGATAGTAAAATGGGCACTGTGTATAATAATGAAGAAGAAAGTTGGAGAATGCAGGAGGATATCAATCAACTGCAAGGTGGGCAGAACAGTGGCAAATGGAATTTAATCCAGAGACGTGTGAGATCGTGCATTTGAGAATGGCGTTCATGGAAAGGAATACACATCAACTGGTAGGACATTGCGAAGTGTAGAGAAACAAAGGGAACTGGGATTGCATGTCTACATATCCCTGAAGGTAACTGGCTAGTTGCATAAGTTGGGTAAGAAGGCATTTGGAATCGTTGCATTTATTGGCAGAGGCAGGAAAAGAAGAGCAATGGGTTATGCTTGAAATATATACAATTCTGGTTAGGCCAAAGCTGGAGTGCTGCTTGCTGTTCTGGTCACCGCATTGAAGGAAGGATGTGATTGTGCTGGTGAGGGTGCAGAGGAGATTGACGTTGATGTTGCCGTGAGTGCAGCAACTTTGCTGCGAGGACAGATTGGACAGGCTGGGGTTGTTTTTCTTGGAACAGAAGAGGCTGATCGGCGACAGTATTAAGATGTATAAAATTAGCAGTGGACTAGATATTGTTGATTAAAAGGGCCTATTTCCCATAGTAGAGGAGTCAACAACCATGGGGCATAAATTAAAAGTAATTAGTATTAGGGTTAAAGAGGATTTGAAGGGAACATTCTTCATCCAGTTGTCTTTGGGGTCTGGAAGTCACTGCTTGAAAGTGTGGTGCAGGCAGAAACCCTCATCACATTGAAAAATTACTTGGATGTGAACTTGAAATGCAGTTATTGCAGGGATACACACCTAAAACTGGACATTTGTTGGCTGGTACGGATACGATGGGCCGAAAAGGACTCCTTCCATGTTGTAAACTTCTATGATTATATAAAGATCGGTTAGAATTACTTTCATGATGCAAAAAGAGGCGTTCGGCTAATTAATGGTGTTTCCAGTAAAACAATGTTCGTGCAAGCTGAGGCTCGACCTCAGGAACCTGAGAAAAAGAGTGTTATGAGGCTGTTGTTCGTGTAAGGGGAGCTTTGTCTCGAACCATGACATTCTGCATCCCACTGAAGGGCGGTAAACAGCTGTTTGGAGCTGCATTCGCCGCTTTCCGCTGGCAGCGTCTGATGGGAGATTGCGGGAATGTTGGGGATTGTCACGCCCTCACTCACCCTGGATCTGGGGAAGAACGATTAGTCGATGGGTTTGTTTGTGGCTTTGATTTTCTGTTTTGAAGCGAGGCGGCGCGGCAGGATCCTTTAATAATCTCTCACAGCTGAACTGAATGCCTGGAATGTACAGCTTTGAGATAAGATTTCTCCACCGTCAGGGCTGGAAACAGGAGGGAGTGAGAGACACTGTCTAGAGTTTGAGTGCGTGAAGAATTGTACAGAGAAATTAGAAAATGATACAGCGTCGTGAGACACAGCACTCTGTTAATATTGAACCACTATTATCAGTTATTACATTTTTTCAAATCATTTATTGAACATGTTTGCAAAATGTTTCCGGCCGGTTTTGAACCAGGTACTTTTCGCGTGTTAGCCAAATGTGATAACCACTGCTACAGAAACTGTGTGGCAGACATAGCTTTGGGAACATAACCAGAGCTTTAACCTCAACAGCTGGACTGCATTTCAGGAGAATGTGTTACGGGAATAGAATGACGGTGCTATATTTAGCAAGGTTTTGAGTGTGACAGGAATTGATCCGGCGTTTCTCTGTCTTTATACATAGGAACAGGAGTGGCCATTCCTCAGAAAGTGATTAGAATTTTGCATACACTGCTTACAAGGGCGGTGGAGGCAGACTCAATCTTATCTTTCAAAATGGAGTTGGATAAGTGTCCGAAGGAATAAAATTGCACAGCTGTGGGTAAATGACGGGGGTGTGGGACTAGGTGAGAGTTGGCATGGGCTCGACGGGCCGAATGTGCTTCTTCCATACTGTAACCATTCCCTTATTCTGTGATTATATAAGTTAGTGGCACATTTAATTGTGCGCATGGATTGTGTTACGTTAGTGTTTTCTCTGAAGAATCACTCAACACTCAGAGTCGGTTCCAAAGCCTGGCGGCCTTTAATAACGCTCAGCGGGGAGGAAACACACAGGACCGTATCCAGGTTTCTCTCCACAGAACAAAGGGTTACATGTACCTTTATATGTTTCACAACAGTTACAAAACAGTTTACTACAGTTACACAGCCCATCACGGCTGGACACAAGCCAATCACAACGATTATAGATTACATATAGGTTCTTTTAACCCAATAGAATTCTCCTAGTATCCAGGGAACCATATGTTCGGTTATTGTCAGCTTGGGCTGATCGATGACTTTATAGGTTCTCTCCCTAGTTCTTTCATCTGGGAGAAATAATTGGTTTATAGCCTTGTTTACAGCAAATGGTTTCCCTCTTATCTTTCTTCCTGGGGAATTAATTGGTTTATGACCTTGTTCACAGGAGATGGTGTCCTTCTTATCTCTGTCTTCCCAGGCATTCTACATTGGGCCTCACAGGGTTATTGCTCGGTCAGTGAACGTTCAACAGTTCACAGCTTGACTACCTGATTTCCCATCATGCCTGGGCAGCCATTTTATGTGTGTGTCCATTTAAGCTTATGTGAGTTTTAAATATCCAGCAGGTGCCTAATGCCTAGTATTCTGGTATATTCGAAAGATGCCTACCTCCTACAACAACTCCCCCATTCGGTAAAGGGACTAGTCCTAGTCCCCTTTTAAACGACCATTCGACCTTTATTAGATTTTGTGCACGGCCCGGTACTCCCTGCCTCAACGTGCTGGCCAGTCACGCGGTTTCAGGAGTCCCGGTTGCTTAAATCGAATTGACAAAGGCCAAATCCTCCTGCCCCCTTATAAAACAGGTTGTTTAGTATCCGGGGAACGCTGATTTGTCCGTCTTCGTTGTGCGTGGTGTCTGCATGCCTGACAGGCCATTACGCCCCATGTTATTGCTAAGATCAATTGTATCCCGACCAGTATATGTGAAAATATTCGAATTCATGGGTGGATGTTCACATTTATTCCCCAGTCCCAGACCTTTCTCCACCAACTCTGACTTTGCAAGTCTACCTCGGTATCCTCTTCCAGTACTTTGATTTTAGTTTGTAGTTGGTGGTATGGCTTTACGGATTGACCCACTCTGAGCCTCAACTCTCGTAATACTTCGGTTAAATGTGGGATAAGGACCTGATCTGGTTCATCATAAGCCTGTAAATGATCATGGAGCTGATCGGTTACCTCAATAACTTCGGACTTCCTGCGCCTAACCTGGGTGATATGCGCTTGCCCGATCGCGACAGGTCGTAGTGGTGTAAAGCAAAAGTTTGGCTGTGGTATAGGGCACTGCAGGTCATTATACTGGAATGAACGCTCAGTGGTAGAGACGCAGTATCTTCCCTTCGCTCCGTAGCCTGCCCTCGCAAAGTGCATGTGTGCGGGCACTATTTCTAGTACACACCCGTCGGTTCGGTTAAACCCGCACTCGTCTCGCTCCTCTCTGCCCACTGGATGAGGGCATACTGTGATTTCCCCCTTTTGCTTGCAATCTGCTAGGGAAATCCCGGTAAGTATGTTGTTTCGACGAACGGCAGAGCTGGTGGTACGGAGACATTTTCCCGTATTATTCCGATATTCTCCCGTTGGTATAGGGGGAACGGCCCTGAGTCCGGCGTGGCTATAGGGATCATCAGGACTATCCCTATCCCGGTAGTCCTACCCATCTGGCAATCTGGAATTGCTGGGTATACTCTGGTCAGTCCCTTCAGAGTACAATTATCCAGTGTCCCCCTGAGCTAAATGTGAACTGTCTATCCAATCGGGTACTTCCCCGCGTTGGATCTGGTCGAGATTGTGGCGGATCTGTCCCACCATCCACAAACCATAAGCGTGACAGAGTTGCCCCTGTCTTTGCTTTCCCTGTATCTTCCTGTTCTCTATCAATGAGGTGATTGATGGTTCTGGCGTGAGCTTCCAGGACTGAGATGCCATCCAGCTGGATTTTGGCACCCTCCTTTCCTTGGTTGGCTTGGTCTTCCTGGTTTTGCTCCACCCTCTCCAATAACCCCTTCATCACCCCTCTAAGCTGTTCCACCCTCGCATTTAATCCTTATATTTCCCTCCTCATCCTGGGGGCTAACCCCTGTCCCCGGAACCTACTGGCACCCATTGCATCGGCAGCCTGCTGCATTACAACTTGACTTAATACATTGTACATCTTCCTTGACTGTTCTGTACAGTATTCCGGCATCTGGATGCCTGAAATATTGATCAGAACAGGCACAATTTCATGTTTAACATTATCATACAACAGTTCCCCCTCGTTGTACATTACAATCCCATTCTCTGGTCCCTTCGTAGTTATGGGGCAAGGCAGTTCCTCGGGCAATGTAGTGATTCTTATGGGGCGCGGTGTCGGAGGGGGTGAGAAACATACATACAATGATTGCAGCCGCCCCCGCCTCCTCGTAATACCCACACAGCCTCATTCCCTTCTTGCGGATGACTGATTGCTGGGATTGTCCCGGAGGCGCGCAAATTATGCCGAAAGTACATTCATCAGGCCCTTTGACATCCCTCCGTTTAATGCATCTGCTCCTTATACCCGTGGAGCACTGTACACATACTCTTATTCTTATTAGGATTCTTATTGGGATTCACTTGTAACCATGCATTAAAATAAGTCCTGTCCTTGCTCCAGTCCTTGGCTGCTGGGATGCACATTCCGTCCGTTAAATTAAACAAGACTCCATAGTTCATGTAGTTGTTTATTTCCAGCATGCTCTGCTGTCCGTCGGTGTTGCCCAGGGTATGTGCATGATGCAGGGCTATCCATATTACGAGTAGCGCCTTTCGTATTCCCATTCCGGTAAGTATTATCTGTAATTTTAAACAGACGGCCTGGTCGTCACCAGGGGTTAAGTTTTTTGCTCTACGAGTGTCCCTGTCACCCTGCAAAATCAGAAGCACAAGGTTATAATCGAACCATTTCGAGCTGAATCTGTAAGGCGTGCGCCCGTGTCTTTACTCACTTAAATATTACCCAAACTCCTATGACCAAGGCCAAAGCTATTCCTCCAAACATCGCTGTCTGCTTTAACGTTAGGTTGGGTTTGTGGACTACACCTACCCACCGTGGGGTACATTGGCTCTATTGCCAGAGGTGATGGTGCTATGGCTGCGCACTGCACTCTCCGTCTGGTCCCGTTATCTCTTCCAGCCTGTTTATCTTAGCTTTTAACTCTTCAATTTGTTTTATTGAGTATCTATTTCTTAATTGTATCAGGCAAGTATTATTCCATAAGCTAGTTCTGTTTTTATTTTTGTTTCTCTGTTAGGTGAGTCTTTTTTTTAATGAAGAAATCCAAATTAATAATGATCAGTATAAAACGGCTGTCAATGGAAAGGGTTAACTCCTTTCGAGGTTTGTAAGAAGACCTGATGTCATTACGTGACTTCACGTAATCATCTGAAAAAAAAAAGTCTTTGTGCCTTCAAAACTGGCTTCGAAATTAGGAATCCGTTAAAAACAGCATAAATCATTAGAGTAAACTCCAAAGTTTTCTTAACTTCTAATTCAAGTACTTGCCAAAGAATTTTTTTTTTAATTGTTTTAAAACAAGACCACACATACAATAGCAATTTTGTTGACCGAAATTCAATTCTGTTTTTTTTTATTTCTCTCTTTCTCCTCGTTATCTTCAAAACCCGCCTGCTTGTTTAAACTGTTCGGGACATTTTTGATAAACACTGTCCATTTTGGAAATCTTTTCAAACTGCATTGAAACTTTTTCATAATTGAAAATTCGAATCCATGTAGAGTGTTTTTTACTTATTCCAATTTTTTTTCCTTCTAATTAAACCAATATCTTTTTCACAGCAAACATCAACTAGTATTTAGTAAGTTATGTCTTTTTCCATTTAGTCCGTTACATCTTTTTTTTTATTTCTTCAAATTAGGTTTTGTATTTTACACGGAGGGTTCGTAACTCCATAAAGTTGTTAATTCAATTCTGTTTTTTTTAAATTTAAAATCATTTGTTTACTTTCAAAGTGGCGTCTTTATCTTTTTCTTTTTCTCCATAACTGGAATGGAGTCCAGCTTTGAGAGTTTGAGTGCTGCCTTTCGTTATCTCAAAATGCTCCAGTTTCAAAGTCGTTACTAAAGCTTGCTGTTTTTTTAACATTTTCCAAAAGTTCCTTTTACACCTTCGCAGATAGCTCGCCACTTGCCCAGGAGTTTGACCTGATCAGATTTAATTTAATCTTTTTCTTTTTTTTTTAAATCCACCTCAGTGTTTCCTGTGCCTTCTCTGAATATCTCAAAATTCCAATTCAAACGTTGTAATTTCAATCTTTATTTAAAACTTTTTTTTTAGAAGCTCTTTTTTTTTAAAGCATTCTTTATCTCATTCCGAGACTAAATTTATGTCTTTCAACCCAATCAATCATTGCATGTTTTCTTTCGGCAAGTAAGTGAGCATGTCAAATAAATATTTTGCTCAACAAACCTATTCTTTATTTGTTTATTTTCCTAGCTCCGTAACTTATCATCCGAATAAATCCACACCTGCGTTTCGAACTTAAATTTCTTAAAACTTCCCACATACAGGACAACATTACAAAGGGTTAAAAAAAGACTTTCACTCTGTTTCTAAAATAAACAGACACTTGCATTCCTCTTCCAACCAGGCTTTCGGAACATGAAAACATAAAAAATTAATTCTGCAGTCAAAAATCACACAGACACTTCTCACTCAACGATCAGACATTTACAACAGTCTCTCTTCTTGTTTTGGCCGGCTCTATTTTTGGATCCATGACCTTTCAGGGAATTCGTAGTTTTATCTAAATAATTCCTCACATAACTAATTCCTGAGGATTCCACCCTGCTTTAATCATTTTTTCAATTAGCTTCTTTTGTTTTTCCGCCAGGTGGCGGGTAAGCGACCCTTCTGGTCCCCACTCGAGTTTATTTGTTTTCATGGCCATTCCTGGGTAGGACTAGTACCGTTAGGAATCTACTCTCAGAGGTCCGCTTTCTTTCTAGCGCGACTTGTAGTAAACTGTCTCTTGGCTACTGTCAGGTCACAAGTTCTGCTGTTACACAAACTTATACAATTCTTAAAAACGCGTTTAAGCAATTCCCGCAGTGCTCTACGTATCCTTAACGACTACCTACCACCGCTCAGCCCGTTGGTCCGACCCTGTTCACAGGTTTGGATTCCGTTAGCCGCTGTACACCGCTTGGTTCTACCCCGGGGTATTTCAAATTACACTACTGGGTCCGGAAGATGTCTCTCGGTATCACGATCCCACGGTCTAAGTGTGTTCCCTCCGCCTACTTGGTTCCTGGCCGTCACGTGGGACAAAGGTCCTCTTAATTCAGGCTCAGGCTAGGCGTTTGAGATATTAGACCGTCTCCTCATGTCGATCAACCAGCTTCCACCTTCCGCACCCTTAATATTAAAAATTGTTTTTTATACTCACCCGGGTTTTTTCCAAGGGCGTCCAGCGACTCCGGGAAATCCCGTCGACAAGCCATTGTTAGCGTTAGTGTTTTCTCTGAAGAATCACTCAACACTCAGAGTCGGTTCCAAAGCCTGGCGGCCTTTAATAACGCTCAGCGGGGAGGAAACACACAGGACCGTATCCAGTTTTCTCTCCACAGAACAAAGGGTTACATGTACCTTTATATGTTTCACAACAGTTACAAAACAGTTTACTACAGTTACACAGCCCATCACGGCTGGACACAAGCCAATCACAACGATTATAGATTACATATAGGTTATTTTAACCCAATAGAATTCTCCTAGTATCCAGGGAACCATATGTTCGGTTATTGTCAGCTTGGGCTGATCGATGACTTTATAGGTTCTCTCCCTAGTTCTTTCATCTGGGAGAAATAGTTGGTTTATAGCCTTGTTTACAGCAAATGGTTTCCCTCTTATCTTTCTTCCTGGGGAATTAATTGGTTTATGACCTTGTTCACAGGAGATGGTTTCCTTCTTATCTCTGTCTTCCCAGGCATTCGTACAGTGGGCCTCACAGGGTTATTGCTCGGTCAGTGAACGTTCAACAGTTCACAGCTTGACTACCTGATTTCCCATCATGCCTGGGCAGCCATTTAATGTGTGTGTCCATTTAAGCTTATGTGAGTTTTAAATATCCAGCAGGTGCCTAATGCCTAGTATTCTGGCATATTCGAAAGGTGCCTACCTCCTACAACAGATTGAGTCGGCACAACTAGGGGCATCTGATTCAGAAGATTCCGGTGCGCGAAAATTAGGGTTTAATGTCGTTAAATGCATCATATTTGTTTTATGAAGTTTCGTTCAGAGAACTGTTTGGGAAAGGAATTTTTTGCTGAAAGGGTCTCAGCATTTAATCTTCTTTCTGGCTGTAGGGGTCACATTTCTTTTCGATGTTATTCTTCCAGAATGTATATTTCCTTTGCTGTTTCACAATAACCAGTCCCTTGCTTTACAGTCTAACTCACTGTTTCCCCACTCTCATGTACATGTTACCAGCAACGAACATTTTGAAGGAGACCACTAAAGCACAGTGTCTAAAATGGTTGATGGTTTAAGAGGTAAATTGCAGAGCACAGACAAATTATTCAATTAAGGACTCTCCTACAGTTAACATTTCTTGAGTTGTGCAATTGAAGATCATCAGTTGATTAATGATGTTTTACTGTGAAAGCAGGAAACATTTAATGATTATACATTTCTAAATTTCGAAAGACACTGGTTAATCAGGACAGTCAGCACGATTTTTTAAGGCAGGGTCGCGTTTGACTAAATTGATTGCATTTTTGTAGGAATTCAGCAGGTGAATCGATGAAGTACTGCATACGATGTAGTGTACATGTATCTTATTAATGCTTTCGCTAAGGTCCCCCATGGCAGACTGGTCATGAAAGTAAAAGCCCATGGGATCAAGGGCGAAGTGGCAAATTGGATCCAAATTTGGCTCAGACCCAGGAAGCAAAGGATCTTGTTTGATGGCTGTGTTTGTGACTAGAAGGATGTTCCCTGTGTGGTTCCGCAGTTTTCAGTGCTAGGTCGATTGCTTTTCATGGTATTTATCAATTTCTAAACTTGAATATAGGGGAAATGATTTAGAGGTTTTCAGTTGATAGTAAAATAGGCAGTGTGGTTGATAATGAAGAAGAAATCTCGAGACTGCAGGCAGATATCAATCAACTGGTAAGGTGGGCAGAACAGTGGCAAATGGAATTTTATCCAGAGACGTGTGAGATAGTGCATTTGTGGAGGGCTAAGAAGGAAAGGGAATACACATTAATTGGTAGGACATTGAGAAATATGGAAGAACTAAGGGAACTGGGATTGCATGTCCACAGGTCCCAGAGGTAGCTGACCAGTTGGATGAGTTGGTTCAGAAGGCATACGGAATGGTTGCATTTATTGGCAGAGGCACGTTACAGAACAGCAAGTTGATTGTGCTAGGACTGTATACGTTTCTGGTTAGTCCATAGCTAGAGTACTGCGTGCAGTTCTGGTAACTGCATTGAAGGAAGGGCGTCACTTCGCTGGAGAGGGCAACGAGAAGATTTACGTAGCGGTTGCAGGGAGTGGAGCAACTTTGCTATGAGAACAGATTGGATTGGCTCGGTGTTGTTTTCCTTGGAAAACATAGAAACATAGAAAATAGTGCAGGAGCAGGCCATTCAGCCCTTCTAGCCTGCACCGCCATTCAATGAGTTCATGGCTGAACATGAAACTTCAGTACCCCCTTCCTGCTTTCTCGCCATAACCCTTGATCCCCCGAGTAGTAAGGACTTCATCTAACTCCCTTTTGAATATATTTAGTGAATTGGCCTCAACTACTTTCTGTGGTAGAGAATTCCACAGGTTCACCACTCTCTGGGTGAAGAAGTTTCTCCTCATCTCGGTCCTAAATGGCTTACCCCTTATCCTCAGACTGTGACCCCTGGTTCTGGACTTCCCCAACATTGGGAACATTCTTTCTGCATCTAACCTGTCTAAACCCGTCAGAATTTTAAACGTTTCTATGAGGTCCCCTCTCATTCTTCTGAACTCCAGTGAATACAATCCCAATTGATCCAATCTTTCTTGATAGGTCAGTCCCGCCATCCCGGGAATCAGTCTGGTGAACCTTCGCTGCACTCCCTCAATAGCAAGAATGTCCTTCCTCAAGTTAGGAGACCAAAACTGTACACAATACTCCAGGTGTGGCCTCACCAAGGCCCTGTACAACTGTAGCAACACCTCCCTGCCCCTGTATTCAAATCCCCTCGCTATGAAGGCCAACATGCCATTTGCTTTCTTAACCGCCTGCTGTACCTGCATGCCAACCTTCAATGACTGATGTACCATGACACCCAGGTCTCGTTGCACCTTCCCTTTTCCTAATCTGTCACCATTCAGATAATAGTCTGTCTCTCTGTTTTTACCACCAAAGTGGATAACCTCACATTTATCCACATTATACTTCATCTGCCATGCATTTGCCCACTCACCTAACCTATCCAAGTCACTCTGCAGCCTAATAGCATCCTCCTCGCAGCTCACACTGCCACCCAACTTAGTATCATCCGCAAATTTGGAGATACTGCATTTAATCTCCTCGTCTAAATCATTAATGTACAATGTAAACAGCTGGGGCCCCAGCACAGAACCTTGCGTCACTCCACTAGTCACTGCCTGCCATTCTGAAAAGTACCCGTTTACTCCTACTCTTTGCTTCCTCTCTGACAACCAGTTCTCAATCCACGTCAGCACACTACCCCCAATACCATGTGCTTTAACTTTGCACATTAATCTCTTGTGTGGGACCTTGTCGAAAGCCTTCTGAAAGTCCAAATATACCACATCAACTGGTTCTCCCTTGTCCACTTTACTGGAAACATCCTCAAAAAATTCCAGAAGATTTGTCAAGCATGATTTCCCTTTCACAAATCCATGCTGACTTGGACCTATCATGTCACCATTTTCCAGATGCACTGCTATGACATCCTTAATAATTGATTCCATCACTTTACCCACTACTGAGGTCAGGCTGACCGGTCTATAATTCCCTGTTTTCTCTCTCCCTCCTTTTTTAAAAAGTGGGGTTACATTGGCTACCCTCCACTCCATAGGAACTGATCCAGATTCAATGGAATGTTGGAAAATGACTGTCAATGCATCCGCTATTTCCAAGGCCACCTCCTTAAGTACTCTAGGATGCAGTCCATCAGGCCCTGGGGATTTATCGGCCTTCAATCCCATCAATTTCCCCAACACAATTTCCCGACTAATAAAGATTTCCCTCAGTTCCTCTTCCTTACTAGACCCTCTGACCCCTTTTATATCCCGAAGGTTGTTTGTATCCTCCTTAGTGAATACCGAACCAAAGTACTTGTTCAATTGATCCGCCATTTCTTTGTTCCCCGTTATGACTTCCCCTGATTCTGACTGCAGGGGACCTACGTTTGTCTTCACCAACCTTTTTCTCTTTACATACCTATAGAAACTTTTGCAATCCGCCTTAATGTTCCCTGCAAGCTTCTTCTCGTACTCCATTTTCCCTGTCCTAATCAAACCCTTTGTCCTCCTCTGCTGAGTTCTAAAT
Organism: Pristiophorus japonicus; assembly: GCF_044704955.1. Taxonomy (NCBI): domain Eukaryota; kingdom Metazoa; phylum Chordata; class Chondrichthyes; family Pristiophoridae; genus Pristiophorus; species Pristiophorus japonicus. The sequence goes on along the minus strand of NW_027254729.1, from coordinate 3,032,242 downwards.
TTCTCCCAGTCCCCAGGTTCGCTGCTATTTCTGGCAAATTTGTATGCCACTTCCTTGGCTTTAATACTATCCCTGATTTCCCTAGATAGCCACGGTTGAGCCACCTTCCCCTTTTTATTTTTACGCCAGACAGGAATGTACAATTGTTGTACTTCATCCATGCGGTCTCTAAATGTCTGCCATTGCCCATCCACAGTCAACCCCCTAAGTATCATTCGCCAATCTATCCTAGCCAATTCACGCCTCATACCTTCAAAGTTACCCTTCTTTAAGTTCTGGACCATGGTCTCTGAAATTACTGTTTCATTCTCCATCCTAATGCAGAATTCCACCATATTATGGTCACTCTTCCCCAAGGGGCCTCGCAAAATGAGATTGCTAATTAATCCTCTCTCATTACACAACACCCAGTCTACGATGGCCTCCCCCCTAGTTGGTTCCTCAACATATTGGTCTAGAAAACCATCCCTTATGCACTCCAGGAAATCCTCCTCCACCGTATTGCTTCCAGTTTGGCTAGCCCAATCTATGTGCATATTAAAGTCACCCATTATAACTGCTGCACCTTTATTGCATGCACCCCTAATTTCCTGTTTGATGCCCTCCCCAACATCCCTATTACTGTTTGGAGGTCTGTACACAACTCCTACTAACGTTTTTTGCCCTTTGGTGTTCTGCAGCTCTACCCATATAGATTCCACATCATCCAAGCTAATGTCTTTCCTAACTATTGCATTAATCTCCTCTTTAACCAGCAATGCTACCCCACCTCCTTTTCATTTTATTCTATCCTTCCTGAATGTTGAATACCCCTGAATGTTGAGTTCCCAGCCCTGATCATCCTGGAGCCACGTCTCCGTAATCCCAATCACATCATATTTGTTAACATCTATTTGCACAATTAATTCATCCACCTTATTGCGGATACTCCTTGCATTAAGACACAAAGCCTTCAGGCTTGTTTTATTAACACCCTTTGTCCTTTTAGAATTTTGCTGTACAGTGGCCCTTTTTGTTCTTTGCCTTGGGTTTCTCTGCCCTCCACTTTTCCTCATCTCCTTTCTGTCTTTTGCTTTTGGCTCCTTTTTGTTTCCCTCTGTCTCCCTGCATTGGTTCCCATCCCCCTGCCATATTAGTTTAAATCCTCCCCAACAGCACTAGCAAACACTCCCCCGAGGACATTGGTTCCAGTCCTGCCCAGGTGCAGACCGTCCGGTTTGTACTGGTCCCACCTCCCCCAGAACCGGTCCAATGCCCCAGGAATTTGAATCCCTCCATGCTGCACCACTGCTCAAGCCACGTATTCATCTGCGCTATCCTGCGATTCCTACTCTGACTATCACGTGGCACTGGTAGCAATCCCGAGATTACTACTTTTGAGGTCCTACTTTTTAATTTAGCTCCTAGCTCCTTAAATTCGTTTCGTAGGACCTCATCCCTTTTTTTGCCTATGTCGTTGGTACCAATGTGCACCACGACAACTGGCTGTTCTCCCTCCCATTTCAGAATGTCCTGCAGCCGCTCCGAGACATCCTTGACCCTTGCACCAGGGAGGCAACATACCATCCTGGAGTCTCGGTTGCGGCCGCAGAAACGCCTATCTATTCCCCTCACAATTGAATCCCCTATCACTATCGCTCTCCCACTCTTTTACTTGCCCTCCTGTGCAGCAGAGCCAGCCACGGTGCCATGAACTTGGCTGCTGCTGCCCTCCCCTGATGAGTCATTCCCCTCAACAGTACCCAAAGCGGTGTATCTGTTTTGCAGGGGGATGACCGCAGGGGACCCCTGCACTACCTTCCTTGCTCTACTCTTCCTGCTGGTCTTCCATTCCCTATCTGGCTGTGGACCCTTTCCCTGCGGTAAGACCAACTCGCTACACGTGATACTCACGTCATTCTCAGCATCGTGGATGCTCCAGAGTAAATCCACCCTCAGCTCCAATTCCGTAACGCGGTCCTTCAGGAGCTGGAGGCGGATACACTTCCCGCACACGTAGTCGTCAGGGACATCGGAAGTGTCCCTGAGTTCCCACATGGTACAGGAGGAGCATAACACCCGACCGAGCTCTCCTGCCATGTCTTAACCCTTAGATACACTTAAACTGGTAATAACAATGCTAAAAGTTACTGACCAATATAAGAAGAAAAAGAAAAACTACTCACCAATCACCAGCCAATCACTTACCCCCTAGGCTGTGACGTCACCTTTGTTTTTTTGCCTTCTCCCTGCAGCTGCACCGGTACGCCTCTCGCCGACCCCGGACTCACGCTGCTCCGAGCTCCCGCCTCCTCGACTGACTGCTCGAACTGCTCGACTCCCGCTGGCCTTTATAGGCCTCTCGCCGACCCCGGACTCGCGCTGCTCCGAGCTCCCGCCTCCTCGACTGACTGCTCGAACTGCCTGACTCCCGCTGGCCTTTATAGGCCTCTCGCCGACCCTGGACTCACGCTGCTCCGAGCTCCCGCCTCCTCGACTGACTGCTCAAACTGCTCGACTCCCGCTGGCCTTTATAGGCCTCTCGCCGACCCCGGACTCGCGCTGCTCCGAGCTCCCGCCTCCTCGACTGACTGCTCGAACTGCCCGACTCCCGCTGGCCTTTATAGGCCTCTCGCCGACCCCGGACTCACGCTGCTCCGAGCTCCCGCCTCCTCGACTGACTGCTCGAACTGCCCGACTCCCGCTGGCCTTTATAGGCCTCTCGCCGACCCCGGACTCACGCTGCTCCGAGCTCCCTCCTCCTCGACTGACTGCTCGAACTGCCCGACTCCCGCTGGCCTTTATAGGCCTCTCGCCGACCCCGGACTCACGCTGCTCCGAGCTCCTGCCTCCTCGACTGACTGCTCGAACTGCCCGACTCCCGCTGGCCTTTATAGGCCTCTCGCCGACCCCGGACTCACGCTGCTCCGAGCTCCCGCCTCCTCGACTGACTGAAAAGAGGAGGCTGATGGGCGACAGCATTAGGGTGTGTAAAATTAGGAGTGGCCGACATATTGTTGATTAAACGGGACTATTTCACATAGTAGATTGGTCAACAACCAGGGGGCATAAATTAAAAGTATTCAGTATAAGGGTTAAAATGAAATGGAAGGGAAGATTCTTCATCCAGATGCTTTTTCGGGGTCTGGAACTCACTGCCTGAAAATGTGGTGGAGGGAGAAACTCTCCACACATTTAAAACGTTCTTGGATGTGTACTTGAAATGCCGTAAGGTGCAGGGTTACACACCTAAAAGTGGACATTTGTTGGTCGGTGCGGATACGATGGGCCGAAAAGGACTCCTTCCAAGCTGTACACTTGTATGATTATATAACAATCGATTAGCATTAGTTTCATGATGCAAGACGAGGCGACCGGCTAATTCATGGTGTTTCCAGTGATAAAAAGTTCATGCAAGTTGGGCCTCGAACTCAGATACCTGGGTTTAAGAGATTTATGAAGCTGTTGTTCAGTGTACGCGGAGTTTTGGCTCGAACCGTGGCATTTTGTCGCCCAGTGAAAGGCGGGAAACTGCTGTTGATGCTGCATTCGCTGCTTTCCGCCGCCAGCGGCTGATTGGCGAGTGCGGGACCGAAATTTTGGGGCTTGTCCCGCCCTCACTCACTCTGGAGCAGGGGAAGAGCGATTAGTCGATGGGTTTATTTGTGGCTTTGATTTTGTTTTGTGAAGCGAGGCGGCATGAAAGGATCCTTTCATAATCTCTCACAGCTGAACGAAGGCACGGAATGTGCAGCTATGAGATGGGGTTTTTCCACCGTCAGGGCTGCAAACGGGAGGGAGTGAGAAACACTCTTTAGAGCTTGAGTGTGCACACAATTGTGCAGATAAATCAAAATATGCAACAGCGTCGTGAGACAATGCACTCTGTTAATATTGAACCACGAATATGAATTATTCAATTTATTCTAATCATTAATGGAACACGTTTCCAAAATGTTCCCGCTCTGTTTCGAACCGGGATCCTTTCGCTTGTTAGGCGAACGTGATAATCACTACACTAAGGAAACGCTGTGGTAGCATCAGTATTGGGAACATAACCAGAGCTTTAAGCTCAACAGCTGGCCGACACTTCAGGAGCTTCCTTTTTGAGAATAGAATGACGGCACTAGTTAGCAAGATTTTGAGAGTGGCAGGAATTGATCCCGTGTTTCTCTGTCTTTATACATAGGAACAGGAGTGGCCATTTCTCAGCAAGGGGTTAGAATCTGGAACACACTGCTCAATCTTATCTATCAAAACAGAGTTGGATAAGTATCCGAAGGTAAAAATTGCACAGTTGCGGGTAACTGACGGGAGAGTGTGACGAGTTGAGAGTTGGCATGCGCTCGACGGGCCGAATGTGGTTCTTCCGTGCTGTAACCAATCCCTTATTCTGTGATTCTATAAGTTAGTGGCGCATTTAATTGTGTGCATGGAAGCAGAATATTGAAAAGCGTGATGGATTGAGTCGGCAGAGCTAGAGGCATCTGATTCAGAAGATTCGGTGTGCGAAAATTCGGGATTAATGATTTTAAAAAGCATCATTTTTGTTTTGTGAAGCTTCGATCAGAGAAATGTTTGGGAAAGGAATGTTTTGCTGCTAGGGACTCAGCATTTAATCTTCCTTCTGGATGTTGGCGTCATATTTCTTCTCGATGTTATTCTTCCAGAATGTATATTTTCTTTGCTGTTTCACAATAACCAGTCCCTTGCTCTACAGTCCATCTCACTGTATCCCCAGTCTCATGTATTGTTACCAGCAATGAACATTTTGAAGCAGGCCACCAAAGCACAGTGTCTAAAATGGTTTAAGAGGTAAATTGCAGTGCACAGACAAATTATTTTATTGAGGACTCTCCTTCGGTTAACATTTCTTTAGTTTTACAAATGAAGATCATCAGTTAATTAATGATGTTTTCCCATGAAAGCAGGATAATATTTAACGATGATACATTGTCTACATTTCGAAAGCAACTGGTTAATCAGGACAGTCAGCTCGATTTGTTAAGGAATGGTCGCGTTTGACTCATTTGAATGCACTTTTGGAGGAGGTCACCAGGAGGGTCGATCAGTAGTGCGTACGATGTAGTGTATATGGATTTATTTAATGCTTTTGCTAAGGTCCCACATGGCAGACTGGTGATGAAAGTAAAAGCCCATGGGATCCAGGGCGAAGTGGCAAATTGGATCCAAAATAGGTTCAGATGCAACAAGCAAAGGGTAATTTTTGATGGGTGTTTTTGTGACTGGAAGGATGTTTCCAGTGCGGTTCCGCAGTTTTCAGTGCTAGGTCCATTGCTTTTTGTGGTATTTATCAATGATCTCAACTTGAATATCGGGATTATGATTAAGATGTCTTCAGGTGATAGTAAAATAGGAAGTATGGGTGATAGTAAAGAAGAAAGCTGGAGCCTGCAGGAACAAATCAATCAACTGGTAAGGTGTGCAGAACAGTGGCAAATGGAATTTAATCCAGAGACGTGTGAGATTGTGCATTTGTGGAAGGCAAACAATGAAAAGGAATACAAATCGACTGTAGAATATTGATAAGTGTAGAGGAGCAAATGGAACTATCAATGCATGTCCACAGATCCCTGAATGTAGCTGGCTAATTGGATAAGTTGATTAAGAAGGCAGATCGAATGCTTGCATTTTGTGGTAGAGGCATGGAATAGAAGAGCAAGTGGGTTATGTCTGAAATGTGCAAAATTCTGGTTCGGCTACACCTGGAGTACTGCGTGCAGTTCTGGTCACCGTATTGAATGAAGGACGTGATTGCGCTGAAGAGGGTACGGAGGAGATTTATATAGAATGTTGCCGGAAATGGAGAAACTTTGCTGTGAGGACAGATTGGATAGGCTGGGTTTATTTCCTTGGAACAGAGGAGGCTGATGAGCGATAGCATTGAGGTGTACACAATTAGGAGGGGCCTAAATATTGTTGATTAAAAGGGCCCACTTGCAGTAGGTGAGTGGTCAACAACCAGGGTGCATAAATTAAAAGTAATTAGCATAAGGGTTAAAGAGGATTTGAAGATGTTTGTCGGGGTCTGGAACTCACTTCCTGAAAGTGTGGTGGCGGGAGAAACCTTCACCACATTTATAAAGTACTTGGATGTGCACTTGAAATGCCATAAGGTGCCGGTGCAGATATGATGGGCCGAAAAGTATTCCTTCCAAGTTGTAAAGTTCTATGATTATATAATATCGGTGTGCATTACTTTCATGATGCAAAACGAGGCGATCGACGAATAAATGGTGTTTCCAATGAAAACATGTTCGCGTAAGCAGAGCTCGAACACAGGAACCGGAGATTAAGAGGCTTGTGGTGCTGCTGTTCGGTGAACGGTGAAATTTGGATCGAACCGTGGCATGTTTTCGCCCAGTGATGGGCGGTAAACCAGTGTTGATGCTGCATTCGTTGCTTTCCGCCGGCAGCAACTGATTGGAGATGATTGGGACCAGAATGTTGGGGCTTGTCCCGCACTCACTCACTCTGGAGCTGGGGAAGTGCGATTCGTCGATGGGTTTGTTTGTGGCTTTGATCTTCCATGCGGCGCGGCAGGATCCTTTAATACACTCTCACAGCTGAACTGAAGGCACGGAATGTGCAGCTTTGAAATGGGGTTTCTCCACCGTCAGGGCTGGAAAACGGGACAGAGTGAGAAACATTGTGTAGAGTTTCAGTGTGTACAGAATTGTACAGAGAAATCAATAAATGCAACAGCGTCATGAGACACTGCACTCTGTTCACCACGAATATGAATTATTCAATTTGTACTAATCATTAATTGAACACGTTTGCAAAGTATTTCCGCCCGATTTCTTAACCGGGATATTTCACGTGTTCGGCGAAAGTGATAATCACTACACTACGGAAGCGTTGCAGCAAAAGTGGTCTTGGGAACATAACCAGAGCTTTAACCTCAACAGCTGGACTACACTCCAGGAGGTTGCTTTCCGAGAATAGAATGAAGGTTCTTTATTTAACAAGTTAGTGAATGTGGCAGCAATTGATCCCGTGTTTCTCACACTTTATAGATAGGAACTGAAGCTAGCCATTTCGCAGCAAGCAGTTAGAATCTGAAATACAATGCTTTAAAGGGCGGTGGAGGCTGATTGAATCTTATCTTTCAAAAGGCAGTTGATAAGGATCTGAAGTGGAAAAAATGCACAGCTGCGGGTAAATGACGGGGGAGTGGGACTAGTTGAGAGTTCGCATTGCTCGATGGGCCGAATGGCCTTATTCCATGCTGTAACCATTCCCTTATTCTGTTATTATATAAGTTAGTGGCACATTTAATAGTGTGCATGGAAGCACAAGATTGCAAAGGGACATGGATTGAGTTGGCATAACGAGAGGCATCTGATTCAGAAGATTCGGCTGCGTGAACATTCAGGATTAATGACTTTGAAATGAACATTTTTCTTTTGTGATGTTTCGGTCAGAGAAATGTTTGTGAAAGGAATTTTTGGCAGAAAGGGACTCAGCATTTCATCTTTTTTCTGGCTTTCGGGGTCACATTTTTTTTCCAAGTTAATTTGTTCCTAACACAGATAAGACTGCACAAAGGGAGGTTCAAGTAAATTGATCTCGGTCTTCATTAAGACACTCCAGAGTGAGGAACAGGCCTTAGGGGCCTGATTATATACAGCGCTCCCAAGGCATGCTGGGATCCTTTGGGTCTTCAGGGGATGCACTCCCTGGTGGCGGAACATGGAAGTGCATGCTTTATTGATACATAGCATCGCTTCCTCCAAATTCAAAGGCAAAACTATTTAGAAGGTGAGGCGGTCGGGAGCCTGGTGACGACAAGAGTAAGTGGCATCTACTGGCGAGGTGGGAAAGCATGGAAAGCTCATAGAAAGTGTAGTGAAAGCAGCAAAGGAACCATGGGGAGCAGCGACAATGAAGGTAAAAGCACTCACAAAACTAACAAGTCAGAACCAAAAGCATCCGCAAGACCTACCCATCATCGGGAATAGGTTTGCAGACGTCGGAGCCAAACGAGTGGCAGGTGAACGGAAGCCAGAGCCAGCATTTAGGGCTAAAATTCTACCAGTTATGACAAAAGTGTTGAGACTGATATAATTATAGCAAAGGTCCACCAGAATGTCTATCTGGAAGAAAGACATGAATGGAGTGCATCAAAAGGGTCTCATGTGAGTATGGGTTCCCCAGGAGCAGGTTGTGGCACCACAATGTTGAGGGCAGCCACTGCTAAAACTATATCACGCGATAAGATACACCGGGAGAAGCAACATACTGTAACTTTTCTCGCTATACTGGTGGTGGCCAGCAATGGGGAAGGATGTCGCTAAATTTTGCCAAAGGTGCATTATTTGTGCCCAACATTACGTTTGCAGGTGATGCATGGTACGAATTGGACATCAGCCAATGTCACAAGAACCTCTGGAGAATTGACAGATCGGCTTCATCGGCCCCCTGCAAGAGGATAGGGGAAAAAGGTTTTGCCTCGTAATGATAGACCAATTCATACGGTGGTTGGAAGCCTTCGCTACCAGGGACTGCTCCACTCGGACGTTAGCACAGATCCTGGCTAGCGAAGTGATACCTCGGTGGGGAGTATCCCTCGAGATAGATTCAGACAATGGGACACATTTCACGGGCAATTTAATGAAAGAAACATGTGCACTGCTGCGAATCAAACAGAGGTACCACATACAATATCATCCCCAATGTTCGGGGATGGTGGAAAGAATGAATACGACCTTAAAAACGACCCTTCGCAAAGCAATCCAGGAGACAGGCACAGGATGGACTGGGCTGTTTGCGGCAATTTTAATGCGGCTCATAGCCACCCCAGGGCGAACCACGGGACTAACACCATATGAGCTGATGACTGGATGGGACATGTGACGACCAGAGAACTTATCCGAGGAACAGGTGAAGCAGGACGAATTCAGGAAAGTTTGAGGCGGTTCTTGTTCCAGCTAAACCAAGAAATGCAGGCTATGCATAAAGAAGTTAGACGCAGAAAGCATATAAGAGACCGAGAAATTCAGAATGAGGGAATGAGAACCGAAGCGCTACCGAAAAGAGGAGAATGTGACAGGGATGCGAAAGGGAAAGGAGACCCGAAGAATGGGAACATACTCGGTACCAATGACGAGCGATGTTTGGCAACCGGAGCCCACTGGGATTATATGCAAACACTGGACTCAGGGAAAACCATATAACAGTGAACAACTGTCGTCTGTTTTAACACATAGTGACGGTGCACCCGCTGACCATGGAAGCGTCCGATAAGGAAGCAGGCCAGAACACAACGGGATAGACCTGTGGATAATGCGTGTGGCAACTGGGATAGTGGCATCCGCCCTCGCTCTTCAGGTGACTCCAGTGCTAGGTTTGGAATGAAAAGTGCGTAGACGTTATTATTTGTGGAAGGCCCACCGAGACACAACCCAGGGAAACTATACATGCCCCGGTGGAATTAAATGTCATGTTTTTGATTCAACGTTTGACTGCAAACGGTGGACCTATTCGGCACCAGTCTCTACCAATTTTATACTGATCAGCCATAAGAATGAGAATGTTACCTTCAACTTCACATCGGTGGCCGATGGTCCAGGGATGATGTGTAAGGGAGGTTGTGACAATACTCCCCAGAATATGAGCAAAATTCGGAAAGAAACCTGGAATACTAAGAAAACGGAGTATAGCAATAGGAGAGAATGGAGACAGGGAACGTTGAGAGACGGAGATTGGGTGTTGTGCAGGAATAATTCAGTTTGGCAGCAGGGGTACATGGCTGGTCATGATCAGTGTAAAATATCTCCGTCCGAACCAGGAACGGATGCCACACTTACAAAGGCTGCACGATACAGTCCTGAGCACACTGATAGCCCCTTCAATAATACATTCAACAATAAATATGTAGTATGATCAATAGATGGTACCCAGGATTTGTAAGAACCTGGATCTTGCCCGAAAGATAACCAAAGCTCGCAATCAGCGAAACGTAATAGATAGAGTACTAAGAGGGTTTGGAAGGGGACGAGTAGAATTAAACTCAATGGATCTTGAATAAATTTCAAAAAGCGGGGCGATTGACTAAAGATGCCGTAAGGCTGTCAGATGTGTGGCAAGAACCCTTGCAGTCCAATATCGTGTGGGGATGGCTGTCAGACAAAATGATTTGGGAGTGGTTAAACAAAACTAACTAGTAACAGCAACATATATCAGCCAATTTAATGCGGGAAGCCAATAAGACTCACTGCCTTATAATGGGTCTGGTCAAAAAAGGAAAATGGGCTGAATTAGAAAGTACAGCATTCTCTGGGAATGCCCCGCGATGGGCTACACTGATCAGTCAGTTTGGGGTGATGAATCTGTTTGGGGTGAAGCGTCAGTTTGGGTTGATGAGTATGTTTGGGGTGGTGGGTCAGTTTGGGGTGACGTGTCTGTTTGGGGTAATGGGTCAGTTTGGGGTGATGGGTCAGTTTGTGCTTGATCGGTCAGTTTGGATCATGGGTTAGTTTGCGGTGATGGGTCAGTTTGTTGTGATGAGTCAATTTGGGGGGATTAATCAGTTTGGGGTGGTAGTTCAGTTTTTGCTGATGAGTCAGTTTGGGGTGATGAGACAGTTTGGGGTGTTTGGTCAGTTTGGGCTGATGTGTCAGTTTGGAGTGATCGGTTATTTTGGGGTGTTGAATAAGTTTGGGATGATGAGTCAGTTTGGGGTGATGAGTCAGTTTGGGGTGATGGTTCAGTTTGGGGTGATGGTTCAGTTTGGGGTGATGGGTCAGTTTGGGGTGATGGGTCAGTTTGGGGTGAAGGGTCAGTTTGTGGTGATGGGTCAGTTTGGGGTGTTGGTCAGTTTGGGGTGATGAGTCAGTTTGTGGTTGATGCGTCAGTTTGGGGCGCTGGGTCAATTTGGGGTGATCAGTCAATTTGGGGTGATGAGTCAATTTAGGGTGATGAGTCAGTTTCGGCTGATCGGTTACTTTGGGGTGCTGAGTCAGTTTGGAATGATGAGTCAGTTTGGGGTAAAGAGTCAATTTGGTGTGATGGTTCAGTTTTGGGTAATGGGTCAGTTAGTGGTGATGAGTCAGTTTGGGGTAATGAGTCAGTTTTTGGTTTTGAGTCAGTTTGGGGTGATGAGTCAGATTGGGTTGTTGGGTCAGTTTGGGGTGATGAGTAAATTTGGAGTGATAAGTCAGTTTTTGGTGACGAGTCAGTTTGGGGTGATGGTTTAGTTTGGGTTGATGAGTCAGTTTGTGGTGATGCGTCAGTGCGGGGTGGTCAGTCAGTTTGGGGTGATGGGTCAGTTTGGGGTGATGAGTCAGTTTGTGGGTGATGCGTCAGTTTGGGGTGATGGGTTAGTTTGCAGTGAGGAATCAGTTTGGGGTGATCAGTCAATTTGGGATGATGGGTCTGTTTTTGGTGATGAGTCAGTTTGGGTTGTTGGGTCAGTTTGGGGCGATGGGTTAGTTTGGGGCGATGGGTTAGTTTGGGGTGATGGGTTTGTTTGGGGTGATGAGTCTGTTTGGGGTGATGAGTTAATTTGGGGTGATGAGTCAATTTGGGGTGATGGTTCAGTTTGGGGTGATGGTTCAATTTGGGGTGATGGGTTAGTTTGGGGTGATGGGTCAGTTTGGGGTGATGGGTCAGTTTTTGGTTCTGAGTCAGATTAGGGTGATGCTTCAGTTTGGGGGGAGGAGTCAGTGTGGGGTGATGGGTCAGTTTGGAGTGATGAGTCAGTTTGTGGTGATGCGTCAGTGTGGGGTGATGAGTCAGTTTGGGGTGATGGCTCAGTTTGGGGTGATGAGTCAGTTTGTGGGTGATGCGTCAGTTGGGGTGATGGGTTAGTTTGCGGTGATTAATCAGTTTGGGGTGATGAGTCAATTTGGGATGATGGGTATATTTTTGGTGATGAGTCAGTTTGGGTTGATGGGTCAGTTTGGGGCGATGGGTTAGTTTGGGGTGATGGGATAGTTTGGGGTGATGAATCTCTTTGGGGTGATGAATCAATTTGGGGTAATGAGTCAATTTGGGGTGATGGTTCAGTTTTGGGTGAAGGGTCAGTTTGTGGTGATGGGTCAGTTTGGGGTATTGGTCAGTTTGCGGTGATGGTCAGTTTGGGGTGATGAGTCAGTTTGTGGTTGATGCGTCAGTTTGGGGTGCTGGGTCAATTTGGGGTGATGAGTCAGTTTGGGGTGATGAGTCAATTTGGGGCGATGAATCAGTTTGTGGTGGTAGGTCAGTGTTTGCTGATGAGTCAGTTTGTGTGTGATGAGTCAGTTTGGATTGATTGGCTCAGTTTGGGGTCATGGGTCAGTTGCGGGTGAGTAGTCAGTATGGGGTGATGGGTCAGTTTGGGGTGATGGATCAGTTTAGGATGCTGATTCATTTTTTTGAGGTGAATCAGTTTGGGGTGGTGTGACAACTTGGGGTGATGCGTTAATTTGGGATGATGGGTCAGTTTGTGTGAGGCGTCAGTTTGAGGTGATGAGTCAATTTGGGGTAATGGTTCAGTTTGAGGTGATGGGTCAGATTGGGGTGATGAATCTGTTTGGGGTGAAGGGTCAGTTTGGGTTGATGAGTATGTTTGGGGTGATGGGTCAGTTTGCGGTGACGAATCTGTTTGGGGTAATGGGTCAGTTTGGGGTGATGGGTCAGTTTGTGCTTGATCCATCAGTTTGGGTCATGGGTTAGTTTGCGGTGATTGGTCAGTTTGTTGTGATGAGTCAATTTGGGGGGATTAATCAGTTTGGGGTGGTAGTTCAGTTTTTGCTGATGAGTCAGTTTGGGGTGATGAGACAGTTTGGGGTGTTTGATCTGTTTGGGGTGATGGGTCAGTTTGGAGTGATCGGTTATTTTGGGGTGATGAGTCAGTTTGGGGTGATGAGTCAGTTTGGGGTAAACAGTCAATTTGTGGTGATGGTTCAATTTTGGGTAATGGGTCAGTTAGTGGTGATGAGTCAGCTTGAGGTAATGAGTCAGTTTTTGGTAATGAGTCTGTTTGGGGTGGTGCTTCAGTTTCGGTTGATGAGTCAGTTTGGGTTGATGGGTCAGTTCGGGGTGGTGGCTCTGTTTGGGGTGATGAGTCAGTTTGGAGTGATGCGTAAGGTTTTGGTGATAGGTCAATTTAAGGTGATGTGTCAGTTTTGAGTGATGAATCAGTTTGTGGTGATGCGTCAGTTTGCGGTGATGAGTCAGTTTGTGGGTGATGCGTCAGTTTGGGTTGATGGGTCAGTTTGGGTTGATGGGTCTATTTAGGTTGATGGATTACTTTGGGGTGATGAGTTACTTTACGGTGAAGATTCAATTTGGGGTGATGGTTCATTTTGGGGTGATGCATCACTTTGGGGTGATGCAACAATTTGGGGTGATGCATCAGGTTCGGGCGATGAGTCAGTTTGGGGTGATGAGTCAGTTTCGGGTGATGGGAAAGTTTGGGGTGATGAGTCAGTTTGGAGTGATGAGTCAGTTTTTGCTGAAGAATCATTTTGGGGTAAAGGGTCAGTATGCGGTGATGGGTCAGTTTGGGGTGATGAATCAGTTTGGCGTGATAGGTCAGTTTGGGATGATGTGTCAGTTTGTGGGTGATGCGTCAGTTTGGGGTGACGGTTCAGTTTGGGTTGGTGGGTCAGCTTGTGGTGATGGGTCAGTTTGGGGTGATGAGTCATTTTGAGGTGATAGTTCAGTTTGGGGTGATGAGTCAATTTGTGGGTGATGCGTCAGTTTGGGCTGATGGTTCAGTTTGGGTTGATGGGTCAACTTGGGGTAATGTGTCAGTTTGGCGTGATGAGTCAGTTTGGGGTGATGCGTCAGTTTGGGGCGATGAGTCAGTTTGTGGTGATGTGTCAGTTTGGGTTGATGGTTCAGTTTGGGTTGATGGGTCAGCTTGGGGTGATGGGTCAGTTTGGGGTGATGGGTCTGTTTGGGGTGACAGGTCTGTTTGGGGTGATGGTTCAGTTTGGGTTGATGGGTCAACTTGGGGTGATGTGTCAGTTTGGCGTGATGAGTCAGTTTGGGGTGATGCGTCAGTTTGTGGCGATGAGTCAGTTTGTGGTGATGTGTCAGTTTGGGGTGATGGGTCAGTTTGGGGTGATGAGTCTGTTTGGGGTGACAGGTCAGTTTGGGGTGATGAGTCAGTTTGTGGGTGATGCATCAGTTTGGGGTGATGTGTCAGTTTGGGTTGATGTCAGATTGGCGTGATGCGTCAGTTTGGGGCGATGTGTCAGTTTGGGTTGATGGGTCAACTTGGGGTGATGGGTCAGTTTGGGGTGATGAGTCAGTTTAGGGTGATGGGCCTGTTTGGAGATATGGATCAGTTTGTTTTTGATGGGTCGGTTCATTGAAATGGTTCAGTTTTTGGTCATTAGCCTGTTTCGGGTGATGTGTCAGTTTGGGGTGATGAATCAGTTTGGGGTGATGGGTCAGTTATGGGGTGATGGGTCATTTTGTGGTGGTGTGTCAGTTTGGGGTGATGGGTTAATTTGGGATGATGGGTCAGTTTTTGTGACGGATCAGTTTGGGGTGATGAGTCAACATGGGGTGATGGTTCAGTGTGGGGTGATGGTTCAGTTTGGGGTGATGGGTCAGTTTTGGGGTGATGTGTCTGTTTGGGGAGTAGGGTCAGTTTGGGCTGATGGGTCAGTTTGTGCTTGATGGGTCAGTTTGGATACTGGGTTAATTTGGCATGATGGGTCAGTTAGTGTGATGGTCAGTTTGGGGTGATGAGTCAGTTTGAGGTGATGGGTCAGTTTGGATTGATGGGTCAGTTTGTGTTAATGAGTCAATTTGGGGTGATGGATTAGTTTTGGGTAATGGGTCAGGTCGTGGTGATGAATCAGTTTGGTGTAATGGGTCAGTTTTTGGTCATGAGTCAGTTTGTGGTGGTGCGTGAGTTTGTGGTGATAGGTCAGTTTGTGGTGATGAGTAAGTGTGGAGTGATGGGTTAGTTCGGGGTGATGAGTCAGTTTGTGGTTGATGCGACAGTTTGAGATGATGTGTCAGTTTGGGTACTGGGTTAATTTGGCATGATGGGTCAGTTAGTGTGGGATCAGTTTGGGGTGATGGGTCAGTTTGGGGTGATGGGTCAGTTTGGGTTGATGGTTCAGTTTGGGTTGATGGGTCAGCTTGGGGTGATGGGTCAGTTTGGGGTGATGAGTCAGTTTAGGGTGATGGGCCAGTTTGGAGCAGCGTCGACGAGGTGCGTGGAGACGCCTATAAAAGGCACAGCAGGGAGTCCGGGGCCCAGCGTCGGCGGCAGTCGGGAGCAGCGTCGAGGATGTGCCTGGAGAGGCCTATAAAAGGCACAGCAGGGAGTCCAGGGCCCAGCGTCGGCGGCACTCGGGAGCAGCGTCGAGGAGGTGCGTGGAGAGCCTATAAAAGGCATTCTTGTGCAGCTACAGGGAGAAGGCAAAAAGAAGTAGAAAGAAATCAAAAGGGGACGTCACAGCCAAGAGGGTAAGTGATTGGCTGGTGATTGGTGAGTACTTTTTCTTTTTTCTCTTCTATTTCAGTGAGTAACTTTTAACATTGCTGTTGCCAATTTAAGTGTATCTGAGGGTTAAGTCATGGCAGGAGAGCTCGGTCGGGTGTTATGCTCCTCCTGTACCATGTGGGAACTCAGGGACGAGACCAGTGTCCCTGACGACTATATCTGCAGGAAGTGTGTCCACCTCAAGCTCCTGACGGTCCGCGTTGTGGAGTTGGAGCTGAGGGTGGATTCACTCTGGAGCATCCACGATTCTGAGAATGACGTGAGTATCACGTGTAGCGAGTTGGTATTACCGCAGGGAAAGGGTCCACAGCCAGATAGGGTATGGAAGACCAACAGGAAGAGCAGTGCAAGGAAGGTAGTGCAGGAGTTCCATGTGGTCATCCCCCTGCAAAACAGATACTCTGCTTTGGGTACTGTTGAGGGGGATGACTCATCAGGGGAGGGCAGCAGCAGCCAAGTTCATGGCACCATGGCTGGCTCTGCTGCACAGGAGGGCAGGAAAACCATTGGGAGAGCAATAGTGATTGGGGATTCAATGGTTAGGGGAATAGACAGGCGTTTCTGCTGCCGCAACCGAGACTCCAGGATGGTATGTTGCCTCCCTGGTGCAAGGGTCAAGGATGTCTCGGAGCGGGTGCAGGACATTCTAAAAAGCGAGGGAGAACAGCCAGTTGTCGTGGTGCACATTGGTAGCAACGACATAGGTAAAAAAAGGGATGAGGTCCTACGAAACGAATTTAAGGAGCTAGGAGCTAAATTAAAAAGTAGGATCTCAAAAGTAGTAATCTCAGGATTGCTACCAGTGCCACGTGATAGTCAGAGTAGGAATCGCAGGATAGCGCAGATGAATACGTGGCTTGAGCAGTGGTGCAGCAGGGAGCGATTCAAATTCCGGGGCATTGGAACCGGTTCTGGGGGAGGTGGGACCAGTACAAACCGGACGGTCTGCACCTGGGCAGGACTGGAACCAATGTCCTAGGGGGAGTGTTTGCTAGTGCTGTTGGGGAGGATTTAAACTAATATGGCAGGGGGATGGGAACCAATGCAGGGAGACAGAGGGAAACAAAAAGGAGGCAAAAGCAAAAGCCAGAAAGGAGATGAGGAAGAGAGGAGGGCAGAGAAACCCAAGGGAAAGAACAAAAAGGGCCACTGTTCAGCAAAATTGTAAAAGGACAAAGGGTGTTAAAAAAACAAGCCTCAAGGCTTTGCGTCTTAATGCAAGGAGTATCCGCAATAAGGTGGATGAATTAACTGTGCAAATAGATGTTAACAAATATGATGTGATTGTGATTACGGAGACGTGGCTCCAGGATGATCAGGGCTGGGAACTCAACCTGCAGGGGTATTCAACATTCAGGAAAGATAGCATAAAAGGAAAAGGAGGTGGGGTAGCATTGCTGGTTAAGGAGCAAATTAAGGCAATAGTTCCGAAGGACATTAGCTTGGATGACGTGGAATCTATCTGGGTAGAGCTGCAGAATGCCAAAGGGCAAAACACGTTAGTGGGAGTTGTGTACAGACCTCCAAACAGTAGTAGTGATGTTGGGGAGGGCATCAAACATGAAATTAGGGGTGCGTGCAATAAAGATGCAACAGTTATAATGGGTGACTTTAACATGCACATAAATTGGGTTAACCAAACTGGAAGCAATACGGTGGAGGAGGATTTCCTGGAGTGCATAAGGGATGGTTTTTTCGACCAATATGTCGAGGAACCAACTAGGGGGGAGGCCATCTTAGACTGGGTGTTGTGTAATGAGAGAGGATTAAATAGCAATCTCGTTGTGCGAGGCCCCTTGGGGAAGAGTGACCATAATATGGTGGAATTCTGCATTAGGATGGAGAATGAAACAGCTAATTCAGAGACCATGGTCCAGAACTTAAAGAAGGCTAACTTTGAAGGTATGAGGAGTGAATTGGCTAGGATAGATTGGCGAATGATACTAAAGGGGTTGACTGTGGATGGGCAATGGCAAACATTTAGAGACCGCATGAATGAACGACAACAATTGTACATTCCTGTCTGGCATAAAAATAAAAAAGGGAAGGTAGCTCAACCGTGGCTATCAAGGGAAATCAGGGATAGCATTAAAGCCAAGGAAGTGGCCATAAATAGCAGCGAACCCGGGGACTGGGAGACATTTAGAACTCAGCAGAGGAGAACAAAGGGTTTGATCAGGGCAGGGAAGATGGAGTACGAGAAGAAGCTTGCAGGGAACATTAAGAAGGATTGCAAAGGTTTCGATAGATATGTAAACAGAAAAAGGTTAGTAAAGACAAACGTAGGTCCCTGCAGTCAGAATCAGGGGAAGTCATAACGGGGAACAAAGAAATGGCGGACCAATTAAACAAGTACGTTGGTTCGGTATTCACTGAGGAGGACACAAACAACCTTCCGGATATCAAAGGGTTCGGAGGGTCTGGTAAGGAGGAGGAACTGAGAGAAATCCTTATTAGTCGGGAAATTTTGTTCGGGAAATTGATGGGATTGAAGGCCGATAAATCCCCAGGGCCTGATGGACTGCATTCCAGAGTACTTAAGGAGGTGGCCTTGGAAATAGTGGATGCATTGACAGTCATTTTCCAACATTCCATTGACTCTGGATCAGTTCCTATGGAGTGGAGGGTAGCCAATGTAACCCCACTTTTTAAAAAAGGAGCGAGAGAGAAAACAGGGAATTATAGACCGGTCAGCCTGACATCGGTAGTGGGTAAATTGATGGAATCAATTTTTAAGGATATCATAGCAGTGCATTTGGAAAGAGGTAATATGATAGGTCCAAGTCAACATGGATTTGTGAAAGGGAAATCATGCTTGACAAATCTTCTGGAATTTTTTGAGGATGTTTCCAGTCGAGTGGACAAGGGAGAACCAGTTGATGTGGTATATTTGGACATTCAGAAGGCTTTCGACAAGGTCCCACACAAGAGATTAATGTGCAAATTTAAAGCACATGAGATTGGGAGTAGTGTGCTGACATGGTTTGAGAACTGGTTGGCAGACAGGAAGCAAAGAGTAGGAGTAAATGGGGACTTTTCAGAATGGCAGGCAGTGACTAGTGGGGTACCGCAAGGTTCTGTGCTGGGGCCCCAGCTGTTTACACTGTACATTAATGATTTAGACGAGGCGATTAAATGTAGTATCTCCAAATTTGCGGATGACACTAAGTTGGGTGGCAGTGTGAGCTGCGTGGAGAATGCTATGAGGCTGCAGAGCGACTTGGATAGGTTAGGTGAGTGGGCAAATGCATGGCAGATGAAGTATAATGCGTATTAATGTGGGTGATGCGTCAGTTTGGGGTGATGGGTCAGTTTAGGGTGCTGAGTCAATTTTTGCAGGTGAGTCAGTTTGGGGTGATGGGTCAGTGTGGGAATGATGGGTCAGTTTGTGGTGGTGTGTCAATTTGGGATGACGGATCACTTTGGGGTGATGAGTCAATTTGTGGTGATGGTTAATTTTGGGATGATGGGTCAGTTTGAGGGTGATGGGTAAGTTTGCGGTGGTGTGTCAGTTTGAGATGCCGGATCACTTTGGGGTGATGAGTCAATTTGGGGTGATGGTTCAGTTTGGGGTGATGGTTCAGTTTGGGGTGATGGGTCAGTTTGGGGTGATGAGTCTGTTTGGGGAGTAGGGTCTGTTTTGGGTGATGGGTCAGTTTGTGCTTGATGGGTCAGTTTGGGTGATGGGTTAGTTTGGGATGATGGGTCAGTTTGTGGTGGTGCCTCAGTTTGGGGTGATGAGACTGTTTGGATTGATGGATCAGTTTGGAGTGATGGGTCAGTTTGGGGTGATGAGTCAGTTTGGAGTGATGAGTCAATTTTTGGTGAAGAGTCACTTTGGGGTGATGGTTCAGTTTGGGGTGATGAGTCAGTTTGGGGTGATGAGTCAGTTTGGGGTAAAGTGTCAATTTGGGGTGATGGGTCAGTTTGTGCTTGATGGGTCAGTTTGGGTACTGGGTTAATTTGGCATGATGGTTCAGTTAGTGTGAGGGTCAGTTTGGGGTGATGAGTAAGTTTGGGGTGATGGGTCAGTTTGGGTTGATGGGTCAGTTTGTGTTAATGAGTCAATTTGGGGTGATGGTTTAGTTGGGGGTAATGGGCCAGGTAGTGGTGATGAATCAGTTTGGTATAATGGGTCAGTTTCTGGTCATGAGTTAGTTTGTGGTGCTTCGTGAGTTTGGGGTGATGGGACAGTTTGTGGTGATGCGTCAGTGTGGAGTGATGGGTTAGTTTGGGGTGATGAGTCAGTTTGTGGTTGATGCGTCAGTTTGGGGTGATGGTTTAGTTTGGGGTGATGGGTCATTTTGTGCTTGATGGGTCAGTTTGGGTGATGGGTTAGTTTGGGATGATGGGTCAGTTTGTGGTGGTGCCTCAGTTTGGGGTGATGAGACTGTTTGGATTGATGGATTAGTTTGGGGTGATGGGTCAGTTTGGGGTGAAGAGTCAGTTTGGAGTGATGAGTCAGTTTTTGGTGAAGAGTCACTTTGGGGTGATGGTTCAGTTTGTGTTGATGAGTCTGTTTGGTGCATAGTGTCAATTTGGGGTGATGGTTCGATTCTGGGTAATTGGTCAGTTGGTGATGATGAGTCAGTTTGGGGTAATGAGTCAATTTTTGGTCATGAGTCTGTTTGGGGTGGTGCTTCAGTTTAGGTTGATGAGTCAATTTGGGTTGATGGATCAGATCGGGGTGGTGGGTCTGTTTGGGGTGATGTGTCAGTTTTGGGTGATGGGACAATTTGGGGTGATAGGTCAGTGGGGAGATGCGTCAGTTTGGGATGATGAGTCAGTTTGGATTGATTGGTCGGTTTGGGGTGATGGGTCAGTTTGGGGTGATGAGTATGTTTTTGGTGACAAGTCAGTTTGGGGTGATCGGGCAGTTTGGGGTGATGGGTCAGTTCAGGGTGATGGGCAAGTTTGGAGTGAAGAGTCAGTTTGTGGGTGATGAGTCGGTTTGGTGAAATGGGTCAATTTTTGGACATGAGTCTGTTTGGGGTGGTGCTTCAGTTTGGGATGATGCGTCAGTTTGGGGCGATGAGTCAGTTTGGAGTGATTATTCAGTTTGGGGTGATGCGTCAGTTTGGGGCGATGAGTCAGTTTGGGGTTATTATTCACTTTGGGGTGATGCGTCAGTTTGGTGTGATGCATCAGATTGGGCCATGAGTCAGTTTGTGGTGATGAGTCAGTTTGCGGTGATGGGTCATTTTGTGGTGATGGATCAGTTTTGTGTGATGCGTCAGTTTTGTGTGATGCGTCAGTTTGGGGCGATGAGTCAGTTTGGGGTGATGCGTCAGTTTTGTGTGATGCGTCAGTTTGGGGCGATGAGTCAGTTTGATGTGATGGGTCCGTTTGGGGTGATGGGTCAGTTTGGGGTGAAGAGTCAGTTTGGAGTGATGAGTCAGTTTTTGGTGATGGGTCAGTTTGGGGTGATGGGTCACTATGTTGTGATGAGTCAGTTTGGTGTGATGGGTCAGTTTGGGATGATGGTTCCGTTTGGGATGATGCGTCAGTTTTGTGTGATGCGTCAGTTTGGGGCGAAGAGTCAGTTTGGGGTGATGTGTCAGTTTGCGGTGATGGGTCAGTTTGGGGTGATGGGTCAATTTGGTTTGAATAGTCAATTTGCGGTCATGGGTCAGTTTGGGGTGATGGGTCAATTTGGGATGAATAGTCAGTTTGGAGTGATGAGTCAGTTTTTGGTGATGGGTCAGTTTGGGGTGATGAGTCAGTATGGTGTGATGAGTCAGTTTGGGGCGATGGATCAATTTGGGTTGATGGGTCAGTTTGAGGTAATGTGTCAGTTTGGAGCGATGGGTCAGTTTTTGGTGATGGGTCAGTTTGGATTAATGGGTCAGTTTGGGGTGATGAGTCAGTTTGGTGTGATGGGTCAGTTTGGAGTGATGAGTATGTTTTTCGTGACAATTCAGTTTGAGGTGATGGTTCAATTTGGGGTGATGGTTCAGTTTGGGGTGATGGGTCAGTTTGGGTTGATGGGGCAGTTTGGGGTGATGGGTCAGTTCAGGGTGATGGGCCAGTTTGGAGTGATGGGTTAGTTTGTGGGTGATGAGTCGGTTTGCTGATACGGGTCAGTTTTTTGTCATGAGTCTGTTTGGGGTGGTGCTTCAGTTTGGGATGATGCGGCAGTTTGGGGCGATGAGTCAGTTTGGGGTTATTATTCAGTTTGGGGTGATGGTTCAGTTTGGGGTGATGCGTCAGTTTGGTGTGATGCGTCAGTTTGGGGCCATGAGTGAGTTTGGGTTGATGAGTCAGTTTGTGGTGATGGGTCATTTTGGTGTGATGGGTCAGTTTGGGATGATGGTTCAGTTTTGGGTGATGCGTCAGTTTTGTGTGATGCGTCAGTTTGGGGTGATGTGTCAGTTTGGGGTGATGTGTCTGTTTGCGGTGATGGGTCAGTTTGATGAGATGGGTCATTTTGGGGTGATGAGTCAGTTTGGGGTGATGTGTCAATTTAGGATGATGGGTCAGTTTAGGGTAATGAGTCAGATTAGAGTGATGGGTCAGTTTTTGCTCATGGGTCAGTTTGGGTTAATGGGTCAGTTTGCGGTGATAAGTCAGTTTGGGGTGATGGGTCAGTTTGTGGAGGTGCGTCAGTTTGGGGTGATGAGTCTGTTTGGGTTGATGGGTAAATGTGGGATAATGGGTCAATTTGGGTTGATGAGTCAGTTTGGAGTATTGAATTAGTTTTTGGTGGAGAGACACTTTGGGGTGATGGGTCAGTTTATGGTGATGAATCAGTTTTGGGTGACGGGACAATTTGGGGTGATGGCTCAGTTTGTGGGTGATGAGTCGGTTTGGTGAAATGGGTCAGTTTTTCGTCATGAGTCTGTTTGGGGTGGTGTTTCAGTTTGGGGTGATGAGTCAGTTTGGGTTGATGGCTCAGTTTGTGATGATTGGTCAGTTTGGGGTGATAAATCAGTTTGGAGTGATGAGTATGTTTGGGTGAAGCATCAGTTTGGGGTGATGAGTCAATTTGGGTTGATGAATCAGTTTGGGTTGATGGTTCAGTTTAGGTTGATGGGTTACTTTGGGGTGCTGAGTTACTTTGGGTGAAGATTCATTTTGGGGTGATTGTTCAGTTTGGGTGATACATCAGTTTGGTGTGATGCGTCAGTTTGGGGCGATGAGTCAGTTTGGGGTGATTATTCAGTTTGGGGTGATGGGTCAATTTGTGGTGATGGGTCAGTTTGGGGTGTTGGATCAGTTTGGGGTGATGGTTCAGTTTGGGGTGATGCGTCAGTTTGGGGCGATGGGTCAATTAAGGGGATGAGTCAGTTTGTGGGTGATGCATCAGTTTGGAGTGATGAGTCAGTTTGGGTTGATGAATC
The DNA here is from genome assembly GCF_044704955.1 of Pristiophorus japonicus. Taxonomy (NCBI): domain Eukaryota; kingdom Metazoa; phylum Chordata; class Chondrichthyes; family Pristiophoridae; genus Pristiophorus; species Pristiophorus japonicus. The sequence goes on along the minus strand of NW_027254729.1, from coordinate 3,009,445 downwards.
AGTTTGGGTTGATGGTTCAGTTTAGGTTGATGGGTTACTTTGGGGTGCTGAGTTACTTTGGGGCGAAGATTCAATTAGAGGTGATTGTTCAGTTTGGGGTGATGCATCAGTTTGGGGTGATGCGTCAGGTTTGGACGATGAGTCAGTTTGGGGTGATTATTCAGTTTGGGGTGATGGGTCAATTTTGGGTGATGGGTCAGTTTGGGATGATGGATCAGTTTGGGGTGATGGTTCAGTTTGGGGTGATGCGTCAGTTTTGTGTGATGCGTCAATGTGGGGCGATGAGTCAGTTTGGGGTGATGGGTCAGTTTAGGGTGATAGGTTACTTTGGGGTGCTGATTACTTTGGGGTGAAGATTCAATTTGGGATGATTGTTCAGTTTGGGGTAATGCGTCAGTTTGGTGTGATGCGTCAGTTTGGGACCATGGGTCAGTTTGGGGTGATGAGTCAATTTGGAGTGATGAGTCAGTTTTTGGTAATGGGTCAGTTTGGGGTGATGGGTCATTCGGGTGTGATGAGTCAGTTTTGGGTGATGGGTCAATTTGGGGTGATCGGTCAGTTTGTGCTTGATGGGTCTGTTTGGATGATGGGTTAGTTTGGAGAGATGAGTCAGTTTGTGGTGATGAGTCAATTTGGGATGGTGGCTCAATTTGGGGCGACGGGTTCAGTTTGGGGTGATGAGTCAGTTTGGGGTGACAGGTCAGTTTGGCGTGATGAGTCAGTTTGTGGGTGATGCGTCAGTTTGGGGTGATGGGTCAGTTTAGGGTGCAGAGTCAATTTTTGCAGGTGAATCAGTTTGGGGTGAAGGGTCAGTTTGGGATGATGGGTCAGATTTGGGAATGATGGGTCAATTTTGTGGTGGTGTGTCAATTTGGGATGACGGATCACTTTGGGGTGATGAGTCAATTTGGGGTGATGGTTCAGTTTGGGATGATGGGTCAGTTTGGGGGTGATGGGTAAGTTTGTGGTGGTGTGTCAGTTTGAGATGACGGATCACTTTGGGGTGATGAGTCAATTTGGGGTGATGGTTCAGTTTGGGGTGATGGTTCAGTTTGGGGTGATGAGTCTGTTTGGGGAGTAGGGTCTGTTTGGGGTGATGGGTCAGTTTGTGCTTGATGGGTCAGTTTGGGTGATGGGTTAGTTTGGGATGATGGGTCAGTTTGCGGTGGTGCCTCAGTTTGGGTGATGAGACTGTTTGGATTGATGGATCAGCTTGGTGTGATGGGTCAGTATGGGGTGATGAGTCAATTTGGAGTGATGAGTCAGTTTTTGGTGAAGAGTCACTTTGGGGTGATGGTTCAGTTTGGGGTAAAGTGTCAATTTGCGGTGATGGTTCAATTTTGGGTAATGGGTCAGTTAGTGGTGATGAGTCAGTTTGGGGTAATGAGTCAGTTTTTGACCATGAGTCTGTTTGGGGTGGTGCTTCAGTTTAGGTTGATGAGTCAGTTTGGGTTGATGGGTCAGTTCGGGGTGGTGGGTCTGTTTGGGGTGATGAGTCACTTTGGAGTGATGCGTATGGTTTTGGTGATAGGTCAATTTGGGGTGATGTGTCAGTTTGGAGTGATGAATCAGTTTGTGGGTGATGCGTCAGTTTGGGTTGATGGGTCAGTTTCGGTTGATGAGTCAGATTGGGGTGATGGGTCTATCTAGGTTGATGGATTACTTTGGGGTGATGAGTTACTTCAGGGTGAAGATTCAATTTGGGGTGATGGTTCATTTTGGGGTGATGCGCAGTTTGGATTGATGCGTATGGTTTTGTAATAGGACAATTTGGGGTGATTTGTCCGTTTGGAGTGATGAATCAGTTTGTGGTGATGCGGCAGTTTGGGGCGATGAGTCAGTTTGTGGTGATGTGTCAGTTAGGGGTGATGGTTCAATTTGGGTTGATGGGTCAGCTTGGGGTGATGCGTCAGTGTGGAGTGATGGGTTAGTTTGGGGTGATGGGTCATTTTGTGCTTGATGGGTCAGTTTGGGTGATGGGTTAGTTTGGGATGATGGGTCAGTTTGTGGTGGTGCCTCAGTTTGGGGTGATGAGACTGTTTGGATTGATGGATTAGTTTGGGGTGATGGGTCAGTTTGGGGTGAAGAGTCAGTTTGGAGTGATGAGTCAGTTTTTGGTGAAGAGTCACTTTGGGGTGATGGTTCAGTTTGTGTTGATGAGTCTGTTTGGTGCATAGTGTCAATTTGGGGTGATGGTTCGATTCTGGGTAATTGGTCAGTTGGTGATGATGAGTCAGTTTGGGGTAATGAGTCAATTTTTGGTCATGAGTCTGTTTGGGGTGGTGCTTCAGTTTAGGTTGATGAGTCAATTTGGGTTGATGGATCAGATCGGGGTGGTGGGTCTGTTTGGGGTGATGTGTCAGTTTTGGGTGATGGGACAATTTGGGGTGATAGGTCAGTGGGGAGATGCGTCAGTTTGGGATGATGAGTCAGTTTGGATTGATTGGTCGGTTTGGGGTGATGGGTCAGTTTGGGGTGATGAGTATGTTTTTGGTGACAAGTCAGTTTGGGGTGATCGGGCAGTTTGGGGTGATGGGTCAGTTCAGGGTGATGGGCAAGTTTGGAGTGAAGAGTCAGTTTGTGGGTGATGAGTCGGTTTGGTGAAATGGGTCAATTTTTGGACATGAGTCTGTTTGGGGTGGTGCTTCAGTTTGGGATGATGCGTCAGTTTGGGGCGATGAGTCAGTTTGGAGTGATTATTCAGTTTGGGGTGATGCGTCAGTTTGGGGCGATGAGTCAGTTTGGGGTTATTATTCACTTTGGGGTGATGCGTCAGTTTGGTGTGATGCATCAGATTGGGCCATGAGTCAGTTTGTGGTGATGAGTCAGTTTGCGGTGATGGGTCATTTTGTGGTGATGGATCAGTTTGGGGTGATGCGTCAGTTTTGTGTGATGCGTCAGTTTGGGGCGATGAGTCAGTTTGGGGTGATGCGTCAGTTTTGTGTGATGCGTCAGTTTGGGGCGATGAGTCAGTTTGATGTGATGGGTCCGTTTGGGGTGATGGGTCAGTTTGGGGTGAAGAGTCAGTTTGGAGTGATGAGTCAGTTTTTGGTGATGGGTCAGTTTGGGGTGATGGGTCACTATGTTGTGATGAGTCAGTTTGGTGTGATGGGTCAGTTTGGGATGATGGTTCCGTTTGGGATGATGCGTCAGTTTTGTGTGATGCGTCAGTTTGGGGCGAAGAGTCAGTTTGGGGTGATGTGTCAGTTTGCGGTGATGGGTCAGTTTGGGGTGATGGGTCAATTTGGTTTGAATAGTCAATTTGCGGTCATGGGTCAGTTTGGGGTGATGGGTCAATTTGGGATGAATAGTCAGTTTGGAGTGATGAGTCAGTTTTTGGTGATGGGTCAGTTTGGGGTGATGAGTCAGTATGGTGTGATGAGTCAGTTTGGGGCGATTGATCAATTTGGGTTGATGGGTCAGTTTGAGGTAATGTGTCAGTTTGGAGCGATGGGTCAGTTTTTGGTGATGGGTCAGTTTGGATTAATGGGTCAGTTTGGGGTGATGAGTCAGTTTGGTGTGATGGGTCAGTTTGGAGTGATGAGTATGTTTTTCGTGACAATTCAGTTTGGGGTGATGGTTCAATTTGGGGTGATGGTTCAGTTTGGGGTGATGGGTCAGTTTGGGTTGATGGGGCAGTTTGGGGTGATGGGTCAGTTCAGGGTGATGGGCCAGTTTGGAGTGATGGGTTAGTTTGTGGGTGATGAGTCGGTTTGCTGATACGGGTCAGTTTTTTGTCATGAGTCTGTTTGGGGTGGTGCTTCAGTTTGGGATGATGCGGCAGTTTGGGGCGATGAGTCAGTTTGGGGTTATTATTCAGTTTGGGGTGATGGTTCAGTTTGGGGTGATGCGTCAGTTTGGTGTGATGCGTCAGTTTGGGGCCATGAGTGAGTTTGGGTTGATGAGTCAGTTTGTGGTGATGGGTCATTTTGGTGTGATGGGTCAGTTTGGGATGATGGTTCAGTTTTGGGTGATGCGTCAGTTTTGTGTGATGCGTCAGTTTGGGGTGATGTGTCAGTTTGGGGTGATGTGTCTGTTTGCGGTGATGGGTCAGTTTGATGAGATGGGTCATTTTGGGGTGATGAGTCAGTTTGGGGTGATGTGTCAATTTAGGATGATGGGTCAGTTTAGGGTAATGAGTCAGATTAGAGTGATGGGTCAGTTTTTGCTCATGGGTCAGTTTGGGTTAATGGGTCAGTTTGCGGTGATAAGTCAGTTTGGGGTGATGGGTCAGTTTGTGGAGGTGCGTCAGTTTGGGGTGATGAGTCTGTTTGGGTTGATGGGTAAATGTGGGATAATGGGTCAATTTGGGTTGATGAGTCAGTTTGGAGTATTGAATTAGTTTTTGGTGGAGAGACACTTTGGGGTGATGGGTCAGTTTATGGTGATGAATCAGTTTTGGGTGACGGGACAATTTGGGGTGATGGCTCAGTTTGTGGGTGATGAGTCGGTTTGGTGAAATGGGTCAGTTTTTCGTCATGAGTCTGTTTGGGGTGGTGTTTCAGTTTGGGGTGATGAGTCAGTTTGGGTTGATGGCTCAGTTTGTGATGATTGGTCAGTTTGGGGTGATAAATCAGTTTGGAGTGATGAGTATGTTTGGGTGAAGCATCAGTTTGGGGTGATGAGTCAATTTGGGTTGATGAATCAGTTTGGGTTGATGGTTCAGTTTAGGTTGATGGGTTACTTTGGGGTGCTGAGTTACTTTGGGTGAAGATTCATTTTGGGGTGATTGTTCAGTTTGGGTGATACATCAGTTTGGTGTGATGCGTCAGTTTGGGGCGATGAGTCAGTTTGGGGTGATTATTCAGTTTGGGGTGATGGGTCAATTTGTGGTGATGGGTCAGTTTGGGGTGTTGGATCAGTTTGGGGTGATGGTTCAGTTTGGGGTGATGCGTCAGTTTGGGGCGATGGGTCAATTAAGGGGATGAGTCAGTTTGTGGGTGATGCATCAGTTTGGAGTGATGAGTCAGTTTGGGTTGATGAATCAGTTTGGGTTGATGGTTCAGTTTAGGTTGATGGGTTACTTTGTGGTGCTGAGTTACTTTGGGGCGAAGATTCAATTAGAGGTGATTGTTCAGTTTGGGGTGATGCATCAGTTTGGGGTGATGCGTCAGGTTTGGACGATGAGTCAGTTTGGGGTGATTATTCAGTTTGGGGTGATGGGTCAATTTTGGGTGATGGGTCAGTTTGGGATGATGGATCAGTTTGGGGTGATGGTTCAGTTTGGGGTGATGCGTCAGTTTTGTGTGATGCGTCAATGTGGGGCGATGAGTCAGTTTGGGGTGATGGGTCAGTTTAGGGTGATGGGTTACTTTGGGGTGCTGATTACTTTGGGGTGAAGATTCAATTTGGGATGATTGTTCAGTTTGGGGTAATGCGTCAGTTTGGTGTGATGCGTCAGTTTGGGACCATGGGTCAGTTTGGGGTGATGAGTCAATTGGGAGTGATGAGTCAGTTTTTGGTAATGGGTCAGTTTGGGGTGATGGGTCATTCGGGTGTGATGAGTCAGTTTTGGGTGATGGGTCAATTTGGGGTGATCGGTCAGTTTGTGCTTGATGGGTCTGTTTGGATGATGGGTTAGTTTGGAGAGATGAGTCAGTTTGTGGTGATGAGTCAATTTGGGATGGTGGCTCAATTTGGGGCGACGGGTTCAGTTTGGGGTGATGAGTCAGTTTGGGGTGACAGGTCAGTTTGGCGTGATGAGTCAGTTTGTGGGTGATGCGTCAGTTTGGGGTGATGGGTCAGTTTAGGGTGCAGAGTCAATTTTTGCAGGTGAATCAGTTTGGGGTGAAGGGTCAGTTTGGGATGATGGGTCAGATTTGGGAATGATGGGTCAATTTTGTGGTGGTGTGTCAATTTGGGATGACGGATCACTTTGGGGTGATGAGTCAATTTGGGGTGATGGTTCAGTTTGGGATGATGGGTCAGTTTGGGGGTGATGGGTAAGTTTGTGGTGGTGTGTCAGTTTGAGATGACGGATCACTTTGGGGTGATGAGTCAATTTGGGGTGATGGTTCAGTTTGGGGTGATGGTTCAGTTTGGGGTGATGAGTCTGTTTGGGGAGTAGGGTCTGTTTGGGGTGATGGGTCAGTTTGTGCTTGATGGGTCAGTTTGGGTGATGGGTTAGTTTGGGATGATGGGTCAGTTTGCGGTGGTGCCTCAGTTTGGGTGATGAGACTGTTTGGATTGATGGATCAGCTTGGTGTGATGGGTCAGTATGGGGTGATGAGTCAATTTGGAGTGATGAGTCAGTTTTTGGTGAAGAGTCACTTTGGGGTGATGGTTCAGTTTGGGGTGATGAGTCAGTTTGGGGTGATGAGTCAGTTTGGGGTAAAGTGTCAATTTGCGGTGATGGTTCAATTTTGGGTAATGGGTCAGTTAGTGGTGATGAGTCAGTTTGGGGTAATGAGTCAGTTTTTGACCATGAGTCTGTTTGGGGTGGTGCTTCAGTTTAGGTTGATGAGTCAGTTTGGGTTGATGGGTCAGTTCGGGGTGGTGGGTCTGTTTGGGGTGATGAGTCACTTTGGAGTGATGCGTATGGTTTTGGTGATAGGTCAATTTGGGGTGATGTGTCAGTTTGGAGTGATGAATCAGTTTGTGGGTGATGCGTCAGTTTGGGTTGATGGGTCAGTTTCGGTTGATGAGTCAGATTGGGGTGATGGGTCTATCTAGGTTGATGGATTACTTTGGGGTGATGAGTTACTTCAGGGTGAAGATTCAATTTGGGGTGATGGTTCATTTTGGGGTGATGCGCAGTTTGGATTGATGCGTATGGTTTTGTAATAGGACAATTTGGGGTGATTTGTCCGTTTGGAGTGATGAATCAGTTTGTGGTGATGCGGCAGTTTGGGGCGATGAGTCAGTTTGTGGTGATGTGTCAGTTAGGGGTGATGGTTCAATTTGGGTTGATGGGTCAGCTTGGGGTGATGGGTCAGTTTGGGGTGATGAGTCAGTTTAGGGTGATGGGCCAGTTTGGAGATATGGATCAGTTTGTTTTTGATGGGTCGGTTAGGTGAAATGGTTCAGTCTTTGGTCATGAGTCTGTTTCGGGTGATGTGTCAGTTTGGGGTGATGAGTCAGTTTGGGGTGATGGGTCAGTTAGGGGGTGATGGGTCAGTTTGTGGTGGTGTGTCACTTTGGGATGATGGGTTAATTTGGGATGATGGGTCAGTTTGTGTGACGGATCAGTTTGGGGTGATGAGTCAATTTGCGGTGATGAGTCAGTTTGGGGTGATGGGTCAGTTAGGGGGTGATGGGTCAGTTTGTGGTGGTGTGTCACTTTGGGATGATGGGTTAATTTGGGATGATGGGTCAGTTTGTGTGACGGATCAGTTTGGGGTGATGAGTCAATTTGCGGTGATGGTTCAGTTTGGGGTGATGGTTCAGTTTGGGGTGATGGGTCAGTTTGTGCTTGATGGGTCAGTTTGGGTACTGGGTTAATTTGGCATGATGGTTCAGTTAGTGTGAGGTTCAGATTGGGGTAATGAGTCAGTTTGGGGTGATGGGTCAGTTTGGGTTGATGGGTCAGTTTGTGTTAATGAGTCAATTTGGGATGATGGTTTAGTTTGGGGTAATGGGCCAGGTAGTGGTGATGAGTCTGTGTGTAGTGATGGGTTAGTTTGGGGTGATGAGTCAGTTTGTGGTTGATGCGTCAGTTTGGGGTGATGGTTTAGTTTGGGGTGATGGGTCATTTTGTGCTTGATGGGTCAGTTTGGGTGGTGGGTTAGTTTGGGGTGATGAGACTGTTTGGATTGATGGATTAGTTTGGGGTGATGGGTCAGTTTGGGGTGAAGAGTCAGTTTGGAGTGATGAGTCAGTTTTTGGTGAAGAGTCACTTTGGGGTGATGGTTCAGTTTGGGGTGATGAGTCAGTTTGGTGCAAAGAGTCAATTTGGGGTGATGGTTCAATTTTGGGTAATTGGTCAGTTAGTGATGATGAGTCAGTTTGGGGGTAATGAGTCAATCTTTGGTCATGAGTCTGTTTGGGGTGGTGCTTCAGTTTAGGTTGATGAGTCAATTTGGGTTGATGTATCAGATCGGGGTGGTGGGTCTGTTTGGGGTGATGAGTCAGTTTTGGATGACGGGACAATTTGGGGTGATATGTCAGTGGGGAGATGCGTCAGTTTGGGATGATGAGTCACTTTGGATTGATTGGTCGGTTTGGGGTGATGGTTCAGTTTGGGATGATGAGTATGTTTTTGGTGACAAGTCAGTTTGGGGTGATGGTTCAGTTTGGGGTGATCTGGCAGTTTGGGGTGATGGATCAGGTCAGGGTGATGGGCAAGTTTGGAGTGATATGTCAGTTTGTGGGTGATGAGTCGGTTTGGTGAAATGGGTCAGTTTTTGGACATGAGTCTGGTTGGGGTGGTGCTTCAGTTTGGGATGATGCGTCAGTTTGGGGCGATGAGTCAGTTTGGGGTTATTATTCACTTTGGGGTGATGCGTCAGTTTGGTGTGATGCATCAGTTTGGGCCATGAGTCAGTTTGTGGTGATGAGTCAGTTTGCGGTGATGAGTCATTTTGTGGTGATGGATCAGTTTTGTGTGATGCGTCAGTTTTGTGTGATGCGTCAGTTTGGTGTGATGGGTCAGTTTGGGATGATGGTTCAGTTTTGGGGGATGTGTCAGTTTACAGTGATGCATCAGTTTGGGGTGATGAGTCAGTTTGGGGTGATGAGTCAGTTTGCGGTGATGGGTCAGTTTGGGGTGATGGGTCAATTTGGTTTGAATAGTCACTTTGCGGTGATGGGTCAGTTTGGGGTGATGGGTCAATTTGGGATGAATTGTCAGTTTGGAGTGATGAGTCAGTTTTTGGTGATGGGTCAGTTTGGGGTGATGAGTCAGTATGGTGTGATGAGTCAGTTTGGGGCGATGGATCAATTTGGGGTGATGGATCAGTTTGAGGTAATGTGTCAGTTTGGAGCGATGGGTCAGTTTTTGGCGATGGGTCAGTTTGGATTAATGGGTCAGTTTGGGGTGATGAGTCAGTTTGTGATGATGGGTCAGTTTGTGCTGGTGCCTCAGTTTGGGTAGATGAGTCTGCTTGGGTTGGTGGGACAATTTGGGGTGATGGGTCAGTTTGGGTTGATGAGTCAGTTTGGAGTGATGAGTATGTTTTTCGTGACAATTCAGTTTGGGTTGATGGGCCAGTTTGGAGTGATGGGTTAATTTGTGGGTGATGAGTCGGTTTGCTGATACGGGTCAGTTTTTGGTCATGAGTCTGTTTGGGGTGGTGCTTCAGTTTGGGATGATGCGGCAGTTTGGGGCGATGAGTCAGTTTGGAGTGATTATTCAGTTTGGGGTGATGCGTCAGTTTGGGGCGATGAGTCAGTTTGGGGTTATTATTCAGTTTGGGGTGATGGTTCAGTTTGGGGTGATGCGTCAGTTTGGTGTGATGCGTCAGTTTGGGGCCATGAGTGAGTTTGGGGTGATGAGTCAGTTTGTGGTGATGGGTCATTTTGGGGTGATGGGAAAGTTTGGTGTGATGCGTCAGTTTGGGGCCATGAGTGAGTTTGGGGTGATGAGTCAGTTTGTGGTGATGGGTCATTTTGGGGTGATGGGACAGTTTGGGGTGATGCGTCAGTTTTGCCTGATGCGTCAGTTTGGGGCGATGAGTCAGTTTGGGGTGATGAGTCAGTTTACGGTGATGGGTCAGTTTGCAGTGATGGTTCATTTTGGGGTGATGGGTGACTATGCTGTGATGGGTCAGTTTGGGGTGATGGGTCAGTTTGGGATGATGGTTCAGTTTTGGGGGATGCGTCAGTTTTGTGTGATGCGTCATTTTGGGGCGATGAGTCAGTTTGCGGTGATGGGTCAGTTTGCGGTGATGGGTCAGTTTGCGGTGATGGGTCATTTTGGGGTGATGAGTCAGTTTGGGGTGATGTGTCAATTTCGGATGATGGGTCAGTTTTGGGTAATGAGTCAGTTTGGAGTGATGGGTCAGTTTTTGCTCATGGGTCAGTTTGGGTTAATGGGTCAGTTTGCGGTGATAAGTCAGTTTGGGGTGATGGGTCAGTTTGTGGAGGTGCGTCAGTTTGGGGTGATGAGTCTGTTTGGGTTGATGGGTACGTGTGGGGTAATGGGTCAATTTGGGGTGATGAGTCAGTTTGGAGTAATGAATCAGTTTTTGGTGGAGAGACACTTTGGGGTGATGGGTCAGTTTATGGTGATGAGTCAGTTTTGGGTGATGGGACAATTTGGGGTGATGGCTCAGTTTGTGGGTGATGAGTCGGTTTGGTGAAATGGGTCAGTTTTTCGTCATGAGTCTGTTTGGGGTGGTGTTTCAGTTTGTGGTGAAGAGTCAGTTTGGGTTGATGGCTCAGTTTGTGATGATTGGTCAGTTTGGGGTGATGAATCAGTTTGGAGTGATGAGTATGTTTTTGGGTGATGCATCAGTTTGCGGTGATGAGTCAATTTGGGTTGATGAATCAGTTTGGGTTGATGGTTCAGTTTAGGTTGATGGGTTACTTTGGGGTGCTGAGTTACTTTGGGTGAAGATTCAATTTGGGGTGATTGTTCAGTTTGGGGTGATACATCAGTTTGGTTTGATGCGTCAGTTTGGGGCGATGAGTCAGTTTGGGGTGATTATTCAGTTTGAGGTGATGGGTCAATTTGTGGTGATGGGTCAGTTTGGGGTGATGGATCAGTTTGGGGTGATGGTTCAGTTTGGGGTGATGGTTCAGTTTGGGGTGATGCGTCAGTTTGGGGTGATGCGTCAGTTTGGGGCGATGGGTCAATTAAGGGGATGAGTCAGTTTGTGGGTGATGCATCAGTTTGGGGTGATGAGTCAGTTTGGGTTGATGACTCAGTTTGGGTTGATGGTTCAGTTTAGGTTGATGGGTGACTTTGGGGTGCTGAGTTACTTTGGGGTGAAGATGCAATTAGGGGTGATTGTTCAGTTTGCGGTGATGCATCAGTTTGTGGTAGAATGATGTTTAGAATGATATGTAGAATGATGTTGTGCGGAATGATTTGTAGAATGATGTGTGGAATGATGTTGTTTAAAATGATATGTACAATGATGTGCAGAATGATGTGTAGAATGATGTGTGGAGTGATGTGCAGAATGATGTGTCGAATGATGTGCAGAATGATGTGTTGAACGATGTGTAGAATGATGTTGTGTAGAACGATGTGTAAATTGATGTATAGTATGATGTGCAGAATGATGTGTAGAGTGATGTGCAGAATGATGTGTCAAATGATGTGTAGAATGATGTGTAGAATGATGTGTCAAATGATGTGTAGAATGATGTGTAAAATGATGTGTAGAATGATGTTGTGCAGAATGATGTGTAGAATCATGTGTAGAATAAATTGTAGAATGATGTGCAGAATGATGTGCAGAATGATGTGCAGAATGATGTGTTGAATGATGTGTCGAATGATGTGTAGAATGGTGTTCTGTCGAATGAGGTGTCGGATGATGAGTAGAATGATGTGTAGAATGATGTGTAGAATGATGTGTGGAATGATGTGTGGAATGATGTGTAGAATGATGTTGTGTGGAATGATGTGCAGAATGATGTGCAGAATGATGTGTAGAATGATGTGTAGAATGATGTGTAGAATGATGTGTAGAATGATGTGTAGAATGATGTGTAGAATGATATGTGGAATGATGTGTGGAATGATGTGTGGAATGATATTTTAGAATGATGTTTAGAATGATGTTTAGAATGATGTGTAGACTGATGTTGTGTAGAATGATGTTGTGTACTATCATGTGTAGAATGATGTGCAGAATGATGTGCAGAATGATGTGTAGAATAATGTGTGGAATGATGTGTAGAATGATGTGTCAAATGATGTGTAGAATGATGTGTAGAATGATGTGTAGAATGATGTGTAGAATGATGTTGTGCAGAATCATGTGCAGAATAAAATGTAGAATGATGTGCAGAATGATGTGCAGAATGATGTGCAGAATGATGTGCTGAATCATGTGTCGAATGATGTGTAGAATGATGTTCTGTCGAATGAGGTGTCGAATGATGAGTAGAATGATGTGTAGAATGATGTGTAGAATGATGTGTAGAATGATGTTGTATGGAATGATGTGTAGAATGATGTGCAGAATGATGTGTAGAATGATGTGTGGAATGATGTGTGGAATGATGTGTAGAATGATGTGTAGAATGATGTTGTATGGAATGATGTGTAGAATGATGTGCAGAATGATGTGTAGAATGATGTGTAGAATGATGTGTGGAATGATGTGTGGAATGATGTGCAGAATGATATTTTAGAATGATGTTCAGAATGATGTGTCGAATAATGTGTGGAATGATGTGTAGAATGATGTGTAGAATGGTGTTTAGAATAATGTGTAGAATGATGTTGTGTAGAGTGATGTGTAGAATGATGTGTAGAATGATGTTGTGTGGAATGATATGTAGAATGATGTGTAGAATGATGTGCAGAATGATGTGTTGAATAATGTGCAGAATGATGTGTCGAATGATGTGCAGAATGAAGTGTAGAATGATGTGTAGAATGATGTGTAGAATGAAGTGCAGAATGATGTGTAATATGATGTTATAGAATTATTTGTCGAATGATGTTGAGAATGATGTGTAGAATGAAGTTGTGCGGAATGATGTGTAGAATGATGAGTAGAATGATGTTGTTTAAAATGATATGTGCAATGATGTGCAGAATGATGTGTGTAGTGATGTGCAGAATTATGTGTATAATGATGTGTAGAATGATTTGCAGAATGATGTGTCGAATGATGTGTACAATGATGTTGTGCAGAATGATGTGTAGATTGATGTATAGAATGATGTGCAGAATGATGTGTAGAGTGATGTGTAGAATGATGTGTCAAAGGATGTGTAGAATGATGTGTAGAATGATGTGTAGAATGATGTGTCAAATGATGTGTAGAATGATGTGTAGAATGATGTGTAGAATGATGTTGTGCAGAATGATGTGTATAATCATGTGTAGAATAAATTATAGAATGATGTGCAGAATGATGTGCAGAATGATGTGCAGAATGATGAGTAGAATGATGTGCAGAATGATGTGCAGAATGAGGTGTAGAATGATGTGTAGAATGAAGCGTAAAATGATGTTGTTTAGAGAGATGTGTCGAATGATGTGTAGAATGATGTGAAGAATGATGTGTAGAATTACGTATGGAGTGATGTGTAGAATGATGTGTCAAATGATGTGCAGAATGATGTGTAGAATGATGTGTAGAATGATGTGTAGAATGATGTGTAGAATGATGTTGTGCAGAATGATGTATATAATCATGTGTAGAATAAATTGTAGAATGATGTGCAGAATGATGTGCAGAATGATGTGCAGAATGATGTGCAGAATGATGTGCAGAATGATGTGCAGAATGATGGGTAGAATGATGTGTAGAATGATGTGTGGAATGATGTGCAGAATGATGTGTAGAATGATGTTGTATGGAATGATGTGCAGAATGATGTGTAGAATGATGTGTGGAGTGATGTGCAGAATGATGTGTAGAATGATGTGTAGAATGATTTGCAGAATGATGTTTCGAATGATGTGCAGAATGATGTTGTGTAGAATGATGTGTAGATTGATGTATAGAATGATGTGCAGAATGATTGTAGAGTGATGTGAGGAATGATGTCTGGAATGATGTTGTGTGGAATGATATGTAGAATGATGAGTAGAATGAGGTGCAGAATGATGTGTAGAATGATGTGCAGAATGATGTGTCGAATGATGTGCAGAATGATGTGTAGAATGATGTGTAGAATGATATTTTGCATAATGATGTGTAGAATGATGTTTAGAATGATGTGTAGAATGATGTGTAGAATGGTGTTGTGTCGAATGAGGTGTAGAATGATGAGTAGAATGATGTGTAGAATTTTGTGTTGTGAATGATGTGTGGAATGATGTGTAGAATTATGTTGTATGGAATGATGTGTAGAATGATGTGCATAATGATGTGTAGAATGATGTGTAGAATGATGTGTAGAGTGATGTTGTGTAGAATTATGTGTCGAATAATGTGGAGAATGACTATAAGAATGATGTGTCGAATGATGTGTAGAATTATGTCGTTTGAAATGCTGTGTAGAATGATGTGTAGAGTGATGTGTAGAGTGATGTGTAGAGTGATGTGTAGAGTGATGTGTAGAATGATGTGTTGAATGATGTGTGGAATGATGTGTAGAATGATGTGTAGAATGATGTGGTGCAGAATGATGTGAAGAATGATGTTTAGAATGATGTGTAGAATGATGTTGTGTTGAATGATGTGTAGAATGATGTGGTGCAGATTGATGTGTAGAAAGATGTGTAGAATGATTTGCAGAATGATGTGTCGAATGATGTGTAGAATGATGTTGTGTAGCATGATGAGTAGATTGACGTGTAGAATGAATGATGTGCAGAATGATGTGTAGAATGAAATGTAGAATGATGTGTGGAATGATGTGCAGAATGATGTTTTCGAATGATGTGTAGAATGATGTATAGAATGACGTTGTGTCGAATGTTGTGCAGAATGATGTGTAGAATGATATTGTGTATAATGAGGTGCAGAATGATGTGTAAAATGATATGTAGAATGATGTGTCAAATGATGTGTAGGATGATGTGTAGAATGATGTGTAGAATGATGTTGTGCAGAATGATGTGTCGAATTATTTTGAGAATGCTGTGTAGAATGATGTGTAGAATAACGAGTAGAATGATGTGCAGAATGATATGTAGAGTGATGTGTAGAATGATGTGTCACATGATGTGTAGAATGATGTGTAGAATGATGTGTCAAATGAAGTGTAGAATGATGTGTAGAATCATGTGTAGAATCATGTGTATAATGATGTGTAGAATGATGTTGTACAGAATGATGTATTGAATTATGCGTAGAATAAATTGTAGAATGATGTGCAGAATGATGTGCAGAATGATGTGTAGAATGATGTGTAGAATGATGTGTAGAATGATGTGTAGAATGATGTGTAGAATGATGTGTAGAATGATGTGTCGAATGATGTGTAGAATGGTGTTGTGTCGAATGAGGTGTAGAATGATGAGCAGAATGATATGTAGCATGATGTGTGGAATGATGTGCAGAATGATGTGCAGAATGATGTTGTGTGGAATGATGTGTGGAATGATGTGCAGTATGATGTGTAGAATGATGTGTGGAATGATGTGTAGAATGATGTGTAGAATGATGTTTTAGAATGATGTGTAGAATGATGTTTAGAATGATGTGTAGAATGATGTGTAGAATGATGTTGTGTAGAATGATGTGTAGAATGATGTGTAGAGTGATGTGTAGAATGATGTGTAGAATGATGTGTAGAGTGATGTTGTGTAGAATTACGTGTCGGATAATGTGGAGAATGAAGATTAATTGATGTGACGAATGATCTGTAGAATGATGTCGTTTGGAATGCTGTGTAGAATGATTTGTAGAATGATGTGTAGAGTGATGTTTAGAATGATGTGTAGAATGATGTGTAGAATAAAGTGTAGAATGATGTGGAGAATGATGTGTAGAATGATGTGTCAAATGATGTGCAGAATGATGTGCAGAATGATGTGTCAAATGATGTGTCAAATGATGTGTAGAATGATGTGTAGAATGATGTTGTGCAGAATGATGTATATAATCATTTGTAGAATGATGTGTAGAATGATGTGTAGAATGATGTGTGGAATGATGTGTAGAATGATGTGTAGAATGATGGGTAGAATGATGTTGTATGGAATGATGTGCAGAATGATGTGTAGAATGATGTGTGGAGTGATGAGCAGAATGATGTGTAGAATGATGTGTAGAATGATTTGCAGAATGATGTGTCGAATGATGTGCAGAATGATGTTGTGTAGATTGATGTATAGAATGATGTCTAGAATGATGTTGTGTGGAATGATATGTAGAATGATGTGCAGAATGATGTGCAGAATGATGTGTAGAATGATGTGTAGAATGGTGTTGTGTCGAATGAGGTGTAGAATGATGAGTAGAATTGTGTGTGGAATGATGTGTGGAATGATGTGTAGAATTATGTTGTATGGAATGATGTGTAGAATGATGTGCATAATGATGTGTAGAATGATGTGTAGAATGATGTGTAGAGTGATGTTGTGTAGAATTATGTTTAGAATAATGTGGAGAATGACGATTAGAATGATGTGTCGAATGATGTGTAGAATTATGTCGTTTGAAATGCTGTGTAGAATGAATTGTAGAATGATGTGTAGAGTGATGAGTAGAATGATGTGTTGAATGAAGTGTGGAATGATGTGTAGAATGAAGTTGTGCAGAATGATGTGCAGATTGATGTGTCGAATGATGTGTAGAATGATGTGGTGCAAAATGATGTGAAGAATGATGTTTAGAATGATGTGTAGAATGATGTTGTGTTGAATGATGTGTAGAATGATGTGGTGCAGATTGATGTGTAGAATGATGTGCAGTATGATGTGTAGAATGATGTGTGGAATGATGTGTAGAATGATGTGTAGAATGATGTTTTAGAATGATGTGTAGAATGATGTTTAGAATGATGTGTAGAATGATGTGTAGAATGATGTTGTGTCGAATGATGTGTAGAGTGATGTGTAGAATGATGTGTAGAATGATGTTGTGTGGAATGATATGTAGAATGATGTGTAGAATGATGTGCAGAATGATGTGCAGAATGATGTGTAGAATGATGTGTCGAATGATGTGTAGAATGATGTGCAGAGTGAAGTTGTGTCGAATGATGTGTAGAATGATGTGTAGAATGAAGTGCAGAATAATGATGTGCAATATGATGTTCTAGAAATATGTGTAGAATGATGTTTAGAATGATGTGTAGAATGATGTTGTGCGGTATGATGTGTACAATGATGTGCAGAATGAATGATGTGTAGAATGATATGTGGAGTGATGTGCAGAATGATGTGTAGTATGATGTGTAGAATGATTTGCAGAATGATGTGTCGAATGATCTGTAGAATGATGTCGTTTGAAATGCTGTGTCGAATGATTTGTAGAATGATGTTTAGAGTGATGTGTAGAATGATGTTGTTTAAAATGATATGTACAATGATGTGCAGAACGTTGTGTAGAATGATGTGTGGAGTGATGTGCAGAGTGAAGTTGTGTGGAATGAAGTGCAGAATAATGATGTGCAATATGATGTTCTAGAATTATGTGTAGAATGATGTTTAGAATGATGTGTAGAATGAAGTTGTGCGGAATGATGTGTAGAATGATGAGTAGAATGATGTTGTTTAAAATGATATGTGCAATGATGTGCAGAATGATGTGTGGAGTGAAGTGCAGAATGATGTGTATAATGATGTTTAGAATGATTTGCAGAATGATGTGTCGAATGATGTGTGCAATGATGTTGTGCAGAATGATGTGTAGATTGATGTATAGAATGACGTGCAGAATGATGTGTAGAGTGATGTGTAGAATGATCTGTCAAAGGATGTGTAGAATGATGTGTAGAATGATGTGTCAAATGATGTGTAGAATGATGTGTAGAATGATGTTGTGCAGAATGATGTGTATAATCATGTGTAGAATAAATTATAGAATGATGTGCAGAATGATGTGCAGAATGATGTGTAGAATGATTTGTCGAATGATGTGCAGAATGGTGTTGTGTCGAATGAGGTGTAGAATGATGAGTAGAATGATGTGTAGAATAAAGTGTAGAATTATGTGCAGAATGAGGTGTAGAATGATGTGTAGAATGAAGCGTAAAATGATGTTGTTTAGAGAGATGTGTAGAATGATGTGTCGAATGATGTGTAGAATGATGTGTAGAATGATGTGTAGAATTACGTATGGAGTGATGTGTAGAATGATGTGTCAAATGATGTGCAGAATGATGTGCAGAATGATGTGTCAAATGATGTGTAGAATGATGTGTAGAATGATGTGTAGAATGATGTTGTGCAGAATGATGTATATAATCATGTGTAGAATAAATTGTAGAATGATGTGCAGAATGATGTGCAGAATGATGTGCAGAATGATGTGTGGAATGATGGGTAGAATGGTGCTGTGTCGAATGAGGTGTAGAATGAGGTGTAGAATGATGTGTAGAATGATGTGTCGAATGATGTGCAGAATGATGTGTAGAATGAAGTTGTATGGAATGATGTGCAGAATGATTTGTAGAATGATGTGTGGAGTGATGTTCAGAATGATGTGTAGAATGATGTGTAGAATGATTTGCAGAATGTTGTGTGGAATGATGTGCAGAATGATGTTGTGTAGAATGATGTGTAGATTGATGTATAGAATGATGTGCAGAATGATGTGTAGAGTGATGTGTAGAATGATGTCTGGAATGATGTTGTGTGGAATGATATGTAGAATGATGAGTAGAATGATGTGCAGAATGATGTGTAGAATGATGTGCAGAATGATGTGTCGAATGATGTGCAGAATGAAGTGTAGAATGATGTGTAGAATGATGTTTTGCATAATGATGTGTAGAATGATGTTTAGAATGATGTGTAGAATGATGAGTTGAATGGTGTTGTGTCGAATGAGGTGTAGAATGATGAGTAGAATGATGTGTAGAATTTTGTGTGGAATGATGTGTGGAATGATGTGTAGAATTATGTTGTATGGAATGATGTGTAGAATGATGTGTAGAATGATGTGTAGAATGATGTGTAGAATGATGTGTAGAGTGATGTTGTGTAGAATTATGTGTCGAATAATGTGGAGAATGACGATAAGAATGATGTGTCGAATGATGTGTAGAATTATGTCGTTTGAAATGCTGTGTAGAATGAATTGTAGAATGATGTGTAGAGTGATGTGTAGAATGATGTGTTGAATGATGTGTGGAATGATGTGTAGAATGAAGTTTTGCAGAATGATGTGTAGAATGATGTGCAGATTGATGTGTCGAATGATGTGTGGAATGATGTGTAGAATGATGTGAAGAATGATGTTTAGAATGATGTGTAGAATGATGTTGTGTTGAATGATGTGTAGAATGATGTGTAGAATGATGTGGTGCAGATTGATGTGTAGAAAGATGTGTAGAATTATTTGCAGAATGATGTGTCGAATGATGTGTAGAATGATGTTGTGTAGCATGATGAGTAGATTGACGTGTAGAATGAATGATGTGCAGAATGATGTGTAGAATGATGTGTAGAATGAAATGTAGAATGATGTGTGGAATGATTTGTGGAATGATGTGCAGAATGATGTTTTCGAATGATGTGTAGAATGATGTATAGAATGACGTTGTGTCGAATGTTGTGCAGAATGATGTGTAGAATGATATTGTCTATAATGAGGTGTAGAATGATTTGTAAAATGATATGTAGAATGATGTGTCAAATGACGTGTAGGATGATGTGTAGAATGATGTGTAGAATGATGTTGTGCAGAATGATGTGTCGAATTATTTTGAGAATGCTGTGTAGAATGATGTGCAGAATAACGAGTAGAATGATGTGCAGAATGATGTGTAGAGTGATGGGTAGAATGGTGTGTTACATGATGTGTAGAATGATGTGTCAAATGAAGTGTAGAATGATGTGTAGAATCATGTGTAGAATCATGTGTATAATGATGTGTAGAATGATGTTGTGCAGAATGATGTATTGAATTATGTGTAGAATAAATTGTAGAATGATGTGCAGAATGATGTGTAGAATGGTGTTGTGTCGAATGAGGTGTAGAATGATGAGCAGAATGATGTGTGGAATGATGTGCAGAATGTTGTGTGGAATGATGTGTGGAATGATGTGTGGAATGATGTGCGGAATGATGTGCAGAATGATGTGCAGAATGATGTGTAGAATGATGTGTAGAATGATGTTGTGTAGAATGATGTGTAGAATGATGTGTAGAGTGATGTGTAGAATGATGTGTAGAATGATGTGTAGAGTGATGTTGTGTAGAATTACGTGTCGGATAATGTGGAGAATGAAGATTAAATGATGTGTCGAATGATCTGTAGAATGATGTCGTTTGGAATGCTGTGTAGAATGATTTGTAGAATGATGTGTAGAGTGATGTTTAGAATGATGTGTAGAATGATGTGTAGAATAAAGTGTAGAATGATGTGGAGAATGATGTGTAGAATGATGTGTCAAATGATGTGCAGAATGATGTGCAGAATGATGTGTCAAATGATGTGTAGAATGATGTGTAGAATGATGTGTGGAATGATGTTGTGCAGAATGATGTATATAATCATTTGTAGAATGATGTGTAGAATGATGTGTATAATGATGTGTGGAATGATGTGTAGAATGATGTGTAGAATGATGGGTAGAATGGTGCTGTGTCGAATGAGGTGTAGAATGATGTGTAGAATGATGTGTAGAATGATGTGTAGAATGATGTGTTGAATGATGTGTAGAATGATGTGTAGAATGATGTTGTATGGAATGATGTGAAGAATGATGTGTAGAATGATGTATGGAGTGATGTGCAGAATAATGTGTAGAATGATGTGTAGAATGATTTGCAGAATGATGTGTCGAATGATGTGCAGAATGGTGTTGTGTAGAATGATGTGTAGATTGATGTATAGAATGATGTGCAGAATGATGTGTAGAGTGATGTCTAGAATGATGTTGTGTGGAATGATATGTAGAATGATGTGTAGAATGATGTGCAGAATGATGTGTAAAATGATGTGCAGAATGATGTGTCGAATGATGTGTCGAATGATGTGTAGAATGATGTGTAGAATGATGTGTAGAATGATGTTTTGCATAATGATGTGTAGAATGATGTTTAGAATGATGTGTAGAATGATGTGTAGAATGGTGTTGTGTCGAATGAGGTGTAGAATGATGAGTAGAATGATGCTTAGAATTTTGTGTGGAATGATGTGTGGAATGATGTGTAGAATTATGTTGTATGGAATGATGTGTAGAATGATGTGCATAATGATGTGTAGAATGATGTGTAGAATGATGTGTAGAGTGATGTTGTGTAGAATTATGTTTCGAATAATGTGGAGAATGACGATTAGAATGATGTGTCGAATGATGTGTAGAATGATGTGTAGAATGATGTGGTGCAGAATGATGTGAAGACTGATGTTTAGAATGATGTGTAGAATGATATTGTGTTGAATGATGTGTAGAATGATGTGGTGCAGATTGATGTGTAGAATGATGTGCAGTATGATGTGTAGAATGATGTGTGGAATGATGTGTAGAATGATGTGTAGAATGATGTTTTAGAATGATGTGTAGAATGATGTGTTGAATGATGTGTGGAATGATGTGTAGAATGAAGTTGTGCAGAATGATGTGTAGAATGATGTGCAGATTGATGTGTCGAATGATGTGTGGAATGATGTGTGGAATGATGTGTAGAATGATGTGTAGAATGATGTGGTGCAGAATGATGTGAAGAATGATGTTTAGAATGATGTGTAGAATGATGTGTGGAATGATGTGTAGAATGATGTGTAGAATGATGTTTTAGAATGATGTGTAGAATGATGTGTTGAATGATGTGTGGAATGATGTGTAGAATGAAGTTGTGCAGAATGATGTGTAGAATGATGTGCAGATTGATGTGTCGAATGATGTGTGGAATGATGTGTGGAATGATGTGTAGAATGATGTGTAGAATGATGTGGTGCAGAATGATGTGAAGAATGATGTTTAGAATGATGTGTAGAATGATATTGTGTTGAATGATGTGTAGAATAATGTGGTGCAGCTTGATGTGTGGAATGATGTGTAGAATGATGTGTAGAATGATGTTTTAGAATGATGTGTAGAATGATGTGTAGAATGATGTGTAGAATGATGTGTAGAATGATGTGTAGAATGATGTTGTGTGGAATGATATGTAGAATGATGTGTAGAATGATGTGTAGAATGATGTGTAGAATGATGTGTAGAATGATGTTGTGTCGAATGATGTGTAGAGTGATGTGTAGAGTGATGTGTAGAATGATGTGTAGAATGATGTTGTGTGGAATGATATGTAGAATGATGTGTAGAATGATGTGCAGAATGATGTGCAGAATGATGTGCAGAATGATGTGCAGAATGATGTGTAGAATGATGTGTCGAATGATGTGTAGAATGATGTGTAGAATGATGTGTAGAATGATGTCTTGCATAATGATGTGTAGAATGATGTTTAGAATGATGTGCAGAATGACGTGTAGAATGAATTGTAGAATTATTTGTTGAATGATGTGCAGAGTGAAGTTGTGTAGAATGATGTGTAGAATGATGTGTAGAATGAAGTGCAGAATAAAGATGTGCAATATGATGTTCTAGAAATATGTGTAGAATGATGTTTAGAATGATGTGTAGAATGATGTGTAGAATGATGTGTAGAATGATGTTGTTTAAAATGATATGTACAATGATGTGCAGAATGAATGATGTGTAGAATGATATGTGGAGTGATGTGCAGAATGATGTGTAGTATGATGTGTAGAATGATTTGCAGAATGATGTGTCGAATGATCTGTAGAATGATGTGTAGAGTGATGTGTAGAATGATGTTGTTTAGAATGATGTGTAGAATCATCTGTAGAATAAATTGTAGAATTATGTGCAGAATGATGTATAGAATGGTGTTGTGTCGAATGAGGTGTAGAATGATGAGTAGAGTGATGTGTAGAATATAGTGTAGAATGATGTGCAGAATGATGTGTAGAATGATGTGTAGAATGAAGTGTAAAAAGATTTTGTTTAGAGAGATGTGTAGAATGATGTGTACAATGATGTGTAGAATGATGTGTAGAGTGATGTGTAGAATGATGTGTCAAATGATGTGTAGAATGATGTGTAGAAAGATGTCAAATGATGTGTAGAATGATGTGTAGAATGATGTGTAGAATGATGTTGTGCAGAATGATGTGTAGAATCATGTGTAGAATAAATTGTAGAATGATGTGCAGAATGATGTGTGGAATGATGTGTATAATGATGTGTCGAATGTTGTGTAGAATGGTGTTGTGTCGAATGAGGTGTAGAATGATGAGTAGAATGATATCTAGAATGATGTGTGGAATGATGTGCAGAATGATGTGTTGAATGATGTTGTGTGGAATGAAGTGTAGAATGATGTGCAGAATGATGTGTAGAATGATGTTGTGTAGAATGATGTTGTGTAGAATGATGTGTAGAGTGATGTGTAGAGTGATGTGTAGAATGATGTGTAGTATGATGTTGTGCAGAATGATGTGTAGAATCATCTGTAGAATAAATTGTAGAATGATGTGCAGAATGATGTGTGGAATGATGTGTATAATGATGTGTCGAATGTTGTGTAGAATGGTGTTGTGTCGAATGAGGTGTAGAATGATGAGTAGAATGATATGTAGAATGATGTGTGGAATGATGTGCAGAATGATGTGTTGAATGATGTTGTGTGGAATGAAGTGTAGAATGATGTGCAGAATGATGTGTAGAATGATGTTGTGTAGAATGATGTTGTGTAGAATGATGTGTAGAGTGATGTGTAGAATGATGTGTAGAATGAGGTGTCGAGTGATGTTGTGTAGAATTACGTGTCAGTTAATGTGGAGAATGACGATTAGAATGATGTGTCGAATGATGTGTAGAATGATGTCGTTTGAAATGCTGTGTAGAATGAATTGTAGAATGATGTGTAGAGTGATGTGTAGAATTATGTTGTTTCGAATGATGTGTAGAATGATGTGTAGAATAAAGTGTAGAATGATGTGTCGAATGATGCGGAGAATGATGTTTTAGAATGATGTGTAGAATGATGTGTGGAATGAAGTGTAGAATGATGTTTTAGAATGATGTGTAGAATGATGTTTAGAATGATGTGTAGAATGATGTGTAGAATGATGTGTCGAATGATGTTTTAGAATGATGTGTAGAATGATGTTTAGAATGATGTGTAGAATGATGTTTTGCATAATGATGTGTAGAATGATGTTTAGAATGATGTGCAGAACGATGTGCAGAACGATGTGTCGAATGATGTGTAGAATGATGTGTAGAATGATGTGTAGAATGATGTTTTGCATAATGATGTGTAGAATGATGTGTTGAATGATGTGCAGAGTGAAGTTGTGTAGAATGATGTGTAGAATGATGTGTAGAATGAAGTGCAGAATAATGATGTGCAATATGATGTTCTAGAATTATGTGTAGAATGATGTTTAGAATGATGTGTAGAATGATGTTGTGCGGAATGATGTATAGAATGATGTGTGGAATGAAGTGCAGAATAATGATGGGCAATATGATGTTCTAGAATTATGTGTAGAATGATGTTTAGAATGATTTGTAGAATGATGTTGTGCGGAATGATGTGTAGAATGATGTGTAGAATGATGTTGTTTAAAATGATATGTACAATGATGTGCAGAATGATGTGTCGAATGATGTGTGGAGTGATGTGCAGAATGATGTGTAGAATGATGTGTAGAATGATTTGCAGAATGATGTGTCGAATGATCTGTAGAATGATGTCGTTTGAAATGCTGTGTAGAATGATTTGTAGAATGATGTGTAGAGTGATGTGTAGAATGATGTGTAGAATGATGTTGTGCAGAATGATGTGTAGAATCATGTGTAGAATAAATTGTAGAATGATGTGCAGAATGATGTGTGGAATGATGTGTATAATGATGTGTCGAATGTTGTGTAGAATGGTGTTGTGTCGAATGAGGTGTAGAATGATGAGTAGAATGATATGTAGAATGATGTGTGGAATGATGTGCAGAATGATGTGTAGAATGATGTTGTGTGGAATGATGTGTAGAATGATGTGTGGAATGATGTGTGGAATGACGTGTGGAATGATGTTGTGTAGAATGATGTGTAGAGTGATGTGTAGAATGATGTGTAGAATGATGTGTAGAATGATGTGTCGAGTGATGTGTAGAATTACGTGTCGGATAATGTGGAGAATGAAGATTAGAATGATGTGTCGAATGATGTGTAGAATGATGTCGTTTGAAATGCTGTGTAGAATGAATTGTAGAATGATGTGTAGAGTGATGTGTAGAATTATGTTGTTTCGAATGATGTGTAGAATAATCTGTAGAAAAATTGTAGAATGATGTGTAGAATGATGTGGAGAATGATGTGGAGAATGATGTGGAGAATGATGTGTGGAATGATGTGTAGAATGATGTCTAGATTGATGTTGTCCAGAATGATGTGAAGAATGATGTTTAGAATGATGTATAGAATGATGTGTCGAATGACGTGTAGAATGATGTTTTAGAATGATGTGTAGAAAGATGTTTAGAATGATGTGTAGAATTATGTTTTGCATAATGATGTGCAGAATGATGTTTAGAATGATGTGCAGAACGATGTCTCGAATGAGGTGTAGAATGATGTGTAGAATGACGTGTAGAATGATGATTTGCATAATGATGTGTGGAATGATGTGTTGAATGAGGTGCAGAGTGAAGTTGTGCAGAATGATGTGTAGAATGATGTGTAGAATGAAGTGCAGAATAATGATGTGCAATATGATGTTCTAGAATTATGTGTAGAATGATGTTTAGAATGATGTGTAGAATGATGTGCGGAATGATGTGTAGAATGATGTGTAGAATGAAGTGCAGAATAATGATGTGCAATATGATGTTCTAGAATGATGTGTAGAATGATGGTGTGCGGAATGATGTGTAGAATGATGTGCAGAATGATGTTGTTTAAAATGATATGTACAATGATGTGCAGAATGATGTGTGGAATGATGTGTGGAGTGATGTGTAGAATAATGTTGTTTAGAATGATGTGTAGAATCATGTGTAGAATAAATTGTTGAATGATGTGCAGAATGATGTGCAGAATGATGTGTAGAATGATGTGTCGAATGATGTGTAGAATGGTGTTGTGTAGAATGATGAGTAGAATGATGTGTAGAATGATGTGTGGAATGATGTGTAGAATGATGTGTAGAATAATGATGTATGGAATGATGTGTAGAATGGTGTTTTGCATAATGATATGCAGAATGATGTTTAGAATGATGTGCAGAATGATGTGTAGAATGAATTGTAGAATTATGTGTTGAATGATGTGCAGAGTGAAGTTGTGTGGAATGATGTGTAGAATGAAGTGCAGAATAATGATGTGCAATATGATGTTCTAGAATTATGTGTAGAATGATGTTTAGAATGATGTGTAGAATGATGTTATGCGGAATGATGTGTAGAATGATGCGTAGAATGATGTTGTTTAAAATGATATGTACAATGATGTGCAGAATGATGTGTAGAATGATGTGTGGAGTGATGTGCAGAATGATGTGTAGAATGATGTGTAGAATGATTTGCAGAATGATGTGTCGAATGATCTGTAGAATGATGTCGTTTGAAATGCTGTGTCGAATGATTTGTAGAATGATGTGTAGAGTGATGTGTAGAATGATGTTGTTTAGAATGATGTGTAGAATCATGTGTCGAATAAATTGCAGAATGATGTGCAGAATGATGTGCAGAATGATGTGCAGAATGATGTGCAGAATGATGTGTCGAATGATGTGTAGAATGGTGTTGTGTCGAATGAGGTGTAGAATGATGAGTAGAATGATGTGCAGAATGATGTGTAAAATGATGCGTAGAATGATGTGTAGAGTGATGTTGTGTAGAATTATGTGTCGAATAATGTGGAGAATGACGATTAGAATGATGTGGCGAATGATGTGTAGAATGATATCGTTTGAAATATTGTGTAGAATGATTTGTAGAATGATGTGTAGAATAAAGTGTAGAATTATGTGCAGAATGATGTGTTGAATGGTGTAAAATGATGTTGTTTAGAGAGATGTGTAGAATGATGTGTAGAATGATGTGTCGAATGATGTGTAGAATTATGTGTAGAGTGATGTGTAGAATGATGTGTCAAATGATGTGTAGAATGATGTGTAGAATGATGTGTAGAATGATGTGTAAAATCATGTGTAGAATAAATTGTAGAATGATGTGCAGAATGATGTGCAGAATGATGTGTGGAATGATGTGTAGAATGATGTGTAGAATGATGTGTCAAATGATGTGTCGAATGGTGTTGTGTCGAATGAGGTGTAGAATGATGAGTGGAATGATATGTAGAATGATGTGTGCAATGATGTGCAGAATGATGTGTAGAATGATGTTGTTTGGAATGATGTGTAGAATGATGTGCAGAATGATGTGTAGAATGACGTGTAGAATGATGATGTTTCGAATGATGTGTAGAGTGATGTGTAGAATGATGTGTAGAATGATGTGTAGAGTGATGTTGTGTAGAATTACGTGTCGGATAATGTGGAGAATGACGATTAGAATGACGTGTCGAATGATGTGTAGAATGATGTCGTTTGAAATGCTGTGTAGAATGAATTGTAGAATGATGTGTAGAGTGATGTGTAGAATGATGTTGTTAAGAATGATGTGTAGAATGATGTGTATAATAAAGTGTAGAATGATGTGTGGAATGATGTGGAGAATGATTTGTCGAATGATGTGTGGAATGATGTGTAGAATGATGTCTAGAATGATGTTGTGCAGAATGATGTGAAGAATGATGTTTGGAATGATGTATAGAATGATGCGTAGAATGAAGTGTAGAATTATGTTTTAGAATGATGTGTAGAATGATGTTCAGAATGATGTGTTGAATGATGTTGTGTGGAATGATATGTAGAATGATGTGCAGAATGATGTGCAGAATGATGTGCAGAATGATGTGTAGAATGATGTGTAGAATAATGTGTCGAATGATGTGTAGAATGATGTGTAGAATGATGTGTAGAATGATGTTTTGCATCATGATGTGTAGAATGATGTTTAGAATGATGTGCAGAATGATGTGTAGAATGAATTGTAGAATTATGTGTTGAATGATGTGCAGAGTGAAGTTGTGTAGAATGATGTGTAGAATGATGTGTGGAGTGATGTGCAGAATGCTGTGTAGAATGATGTGCAGAATGATTTGCAGAATGATGTGTCGAATGATCTGTAGAATGATGCCGTTTGAAATGCTGTGCAGAATGATTTGTAGAATGATGTGTAGAGTGATGTGTAGAATGATGTTGTTTAGAATGATGTGTAGAATCATGTGTAGAATAAATTGTAGAATTTTGTGCAGAATAATGTGCAGAATGATGTGTAGAATGATGTGTCGAATGATGTGTAGAATGGTGTTGTGTCAAATGAGGTGTAGAATGATGAGTAGAATGATGTGTAGAATGATGTGTGGAATGATGTGTAGAATGATGTGTAGAATAATGTTGTATGGAATGATGTGTAGAATGATGTGCAGAATGATTTGTAGAATGATGTGTAGAATGATGTGTAGAGTGATATTGTGTCGAATTATGTGTCGAATAATGTGGAGAATGACGATTAGAATGATGTAGCGAATGATGTGTGGAATGATGTCGTTTGAAATGTTGTGTAGAATGATTTGTAGAATGATGTGTAGAATAAAGTGTAGAATAATGTGCAGAATGATGTGTAGAATGATGTGTAGAATGATGTGTAGAATGATGTTTTGCATAATGATGTGTAGAATGATGTTTAGAATGATGTGCAGAATGATGTGCAGAATGATGTGTAGAATGAATTGTAGAATAATGTGTTGAATGATGTGCAGAGTGAAGTTGTGTAGAATGATGTGTAGAATGATGTGTAGAAAGAAGTGCAGAATAATGATGTGCAATATGATGTTCTAGAATTATGTGTAGAATGATGTTTAGAATGATGTGTAGAATGATGTTGTGCGGAATGATGTGTAGAATGATGTGAAGAATGATGTTGTTTAAAATGATATGTACAATGATGTGCAGAATGATGTGTAGAATGATGTGTGGAGTGATGTGCAGAATTATGTGTAGAATGATGTGTAGAATGATTTGCAGAATGATGTGTCGAATGATCTGTAGAATGATGTCATTTGAAATGCTGTGTAGAATGATTTGTAGAATGATGTGTAGAGTGATGTGTCGAATGATGTTGTTTAGAATGATGTGTAGAATCATATGTAGAATAAATTGTAGAATTATTTGCAGAATGATGTGCAGAATGATGTGCAGAATGATGTGTCGAATGATGTGTCGAATGATGTCGTTTGAAATGCTGTGTAGAATGATGTGCAAAATGATGTGTAGAGTGATGTGTAGAATGATTTGTAGAATAATGTGTAGAGTGATGTGTAGAGTGATGTTGTTTAGAATGTTGTGTAGAATCATGTGTCGAATAAATTGTAGAATGATGAGCAGAATGATGTGCAGAATGATGTGTGGAATGATGTGTCGAATGATGTGTAGAATGGTGTTGTGTCGAATGAGGTGTAGAATGATGTGTAAAATGATGTGTAGAATGATGTGTGGAATGATGTGTAGAATGATGTGTAGAATGATGTGTAGAATGATGTGTAGAGTGATGTCGTGTAGAATTATGTGTCGAATAATGTGGAGAATGACGATTAGAATGATGTGGCGAATGATGTGTAGAATGATGTCGTTTGAAATGTTGTGTAGAATGATTTGTAGAATGATGTGTAGAATAAAGTGTAGAATGATGTGCAGAATGATGTGTAGAATGATGTGTGGAATGAAGTGTAAAATGATGTTGTTTAGAGAGATGTGTAGAATGATGTGTAGAATGATGTGTAGAGTGATGTGTAGAATGATGTGTCAAATGATGTGTAGAATGATGTGTAGAATGATGTGTAGAATGATGCTGTTTAGAATGATGTGTAGAATCATGTGTAGAATAAATTGTAGAATTATGTGCAGAATGATGTGCAGAATGATGTGTAGAATGATGTGTCGAATGATGTGTAGAATGGTGTCTGGAATGATGTTGTGCAGAATGATGTTTAGAATGATGTTTAGAATGATGTATAGAATGATGTGTAGAATGAAGTGTAGAATGATGTTTTAGAATGATGTGTAGAATGATGTGTAGAATGATGTGTAGAATGATGTTGTGTGGAATGATATGTAGAATGATGTGCAGAATGATGTGCAGAATGATGTGCAGAATGATGTGTAGAATGATGTGTAGAATGATGTGTCGAATGATGTGTAGAATGATGTGTAGAATGATGTGCAGAATGATGTGTAGAATGATGTTTTGCATAATGATGTGTAGAATGATGTGTAGAATGATGTGTAGAATGATGTTGTTTAAAATGATATGTCCAATGATGTGCAGAATGATGTGTACGATGATGTGTCGAGCGATGTGCAGAATGATGTGTAGAATGATGTGCAGGATGATTTGCAGAATGATGTGTCGAATGATCTGTAGAATGATGTCGTTTGAAATGCTGTGTAGAATGATTTGTAGAATGATGTGTAGAGTGATGTGTAGAATGATGTTGTTTAGAATGATGTGTAGAATCATGTGTAGAATAAATTGTAGAATTATGTGCAGAATAATGTGCAGAATGATGTGTAGAATGATGTGTCGAATGATGTGTAGAATGGTGTTGTGTCAAATGAGGTGTAGAATGATGAGTAGAATGATGTGTAGAATGATGTGTGGAATGATGTGTGGAATGATGTGCAGAATGATGTGTAGAATAATGTTGTATGGAATGATGTGTAGAATGATGTGCAGAATGATGTGTAGAATGATGTGTAGCATGATGTGTAGAGTGATGTTGTGTAGAATTATGTGTCGAATAATGTGGAGAATGACGATTAGAATGATGTGGCGAATGATGTGTAGAATGATGTCGTTTGAAATGTTGTGTAGAATGATTTGTAGAATGATGTGTAGAATAAAGTGTAGAATGATGTGCAGAATGATGTGTCGAATGATGTGTAGAATGATGTGTAGAATGATGTGTAGAATGATGTGTAGAATGCTGTTTTGCATAATGATGTGTAGAATGATGTTTAGAATGATGTGCAGAATGATGTGTAGAATGATGTGTAGAATGAAGTGCAGAATAATGATGTGCAATATGATGTTCTAGAATTATGTGTAGAATGATGTTTAGAATGATGTGTAGAATGATGTTGTCCGGAATGATGTGTAGAATGATGTGTAGAATGAAGTGCAGAATAATGATGTGCAATATGATGTTCTAGAATTATGTGTAGAATGATGTTTAGAATGATGTGTAGAATGATGTGTAGAATGATGTTGTTTAAAATGATATGTACAATGATGAGCAGAATGAGGTGTAGAATGATGTGTAGAATGATTTGTAGAATGATTTGTAGAATGATTTGTAGAATGATGTGTCGAATGATCTGTAGAATGATGTCGTTTGAAATGCTGTGTAGAATGATTTGTAGAATGATGTGTAGAGTGATGTGTCGAATGATGTTGTTTAGAATGATGTGTAGAATGATGTGTAGAATGAAGTGCAGAATAATGATGTGCAATATGATGTTCTAGAATGATGTGTAGAATGATGTTGTGCGGAATGATGTGTAGAATGATGTGTAGAATGATGTTGTTTAAAATGATATGTACAATGATGTGCAGAATGATGTGTAGAATGATGTGTAGAGTGATGTGTCGAATGATGTTGTTTAGAATGATGCGTAGTATTCATGTGTACAATAAATTGTGGAATTATTTGCAGAATGATGTGCAGAATGATGTGTAGAATGATGTGTCGAATGATGTGTAGAATGGTGTTGTGTCGAATGAGGTGCAGAATGATGAGTAGAATGATGTGTCGAATGATGTGTAGAATGATGTGTAGAATGATTTGCAGAATGATGTATCGAATGATCTGAAGAATGATGTCGTTTGAAATGCTGTGTAGAATGATTTGTAGAATGATTTGTAGAATGATGTGTAGAGTGATGTGTAGAATGATGTTGTATGGAATGATGTGTAGAATGATGTGTAGAGTGATGTTGTGTAGAATTATGTGTCGAATAATGTGGAGAATGACGATTAGAATGATGTGGCGAATGATGTGCCGAATGATGTCGTTTGAAATGTTGTGTAGAATGATTTGTATAATGATGTGTAGAATAAAGTGTAGAATGATGTGCATAATGATGTGTAGAATGATGTGTAGCATGAAGTGTAAAATGATGTTGTTTAGAGAGATGTGTAGAATGATGTGTAGAATGATGTGTAGAATGATGTGTAGAATGATGTGTCGAATTATGTGTAGAGTGATGTGTAGAATGATGTGTCAAATGATGTGTAGAATGATGTGTAGAATGATGTGTAGAATGATGTTGTTTCGAATGATGTGTAGAATCATGTGTAGAATCATGTGTAGAATTATGTGCAGAATGATGTGCAGAATGATGTGTAGAATGATGTGTAGAATGATGTGTAGAATCATGTGTATAATTGTGTTGTGTCGAATGAGGTGTAGAATGATGAGCAGAATGATGTGTAGAATGATGTGTGGAATGATGTGCAGAATGATGTGTAGAATGATGTTGTGTGGAATGATGTGTAGAATGATGTGCAGAATGATGTGTAGAATGATGTTGTTTAAAATGATATGTCCAATGATGTGCAGAATGATGTGTAGAATGATGTGTAGAATGATTTGCAGAATGATGTGTCGAATGATCTATAGAATGATGTCATTTGAAATGCTGTGTAGAATGATTTGTAGAATGATGTGCAGAGTGATGTGTCGAATGATGTTATTTAGAATGATGTGCAGAATCATGTGTAGAATAAATTGTAGAATTATTTGCAGAATGATGTGCAGAATGATGTGCAGAATGATGTGTCGAATGATGTGTAGAATGGTGTTGTGTCGAATGAGGTGTAGAATGATGAGTAGAATGATGTGTAGAATGATGTGTAGAATGATGTGTGGAATGATGTGTGGAATGATGTGTCGAATGATGTGTAGAATAATGTTGTATGGAATGATGTGTAGAATGATGTGCAGAATGATGTGTAGAATGATGTGTGGAAT
Source organism: Pristiophorus japonicus (assembly GCF_044704955.1). Taxonomy (NCBI): domain Eukaryota; kingdom Metazoa; phylum Chordata; class Chondrichthyes; family Pristiophoridae; genus Pristiophorus; species Pristiophorus japonicus. The sequence continues at coordinate 2,976,624 of NW_027254729.1, read as the reverse complement.
GATGTGTAGAATGATGTGTAGAATGATTTGCAGAATGATGTATCGAATGATCTGCAGAATGATGTCGTTTGAAATGCTGTGTAGAATGATTTGTAGAATGATGTGTCGAGTGATGTGTAGAATGATGTTGTATGGAATGATGTGTAGAATGATGTGTAGATTGATGTTGTGTAGAATTATGTGTCGAATAATGTGGAGAATGACGATTAGAATGATGTGGCGAATGATGTATAGAATGATGTCGTTTGAAATGTTGTGTAGAATGATTTGTAGAATGATGTGTAGAATTATGTGTAGAATGAAGTGTAAAATGATGTTGTTTAGCGAGATGTGTAGAATGCTGTGTAGAATGATGTGTAGAATTATGTGTAGAGTGATGTGTGGAATGATGTTTCAAATGATGTGTAGAATGATGTGTAGAATGATGTGTAGAATGATGTTGTTTTGAATGATGTGTCGAATCATGTGTAGAATAAATTGTAGAATTATGTGCAGAATGATGTGCAGAATGATGTGTAGAATGATGTGTAGAATGATGTGTGGAATGATGTGTAGAATGATGTGTAGAATGATGTTGTATGGAATGATGTGTAGAATGATGTGCAGAATGATGTGCGGAATGATGTGTAGAATGATGTGTAGAATGATGTTGTATGGAATGATGTGTAGAATGATGTGCAGAATGATGTGCGGAATGATGTGTAGAATGATGTGTAGAATGATGTGTAGAGTGATGTTGTGTAGAATTATGTGTCGAATAATGTGGAGAATGACGATTAGAATGATGTGGCGAATGATGTGTAGAATGATGTCGTTTGAAATGTTGTGTAGAATGATTTGTAGAATGATGTGTAGAATAAAGTGTAGAATGATGTGCAGAATGATGTGTAGAATGATGTTTAGAATGAAGTTTAAAATGATGTTGTTTGCAGAGATGTTTAGAATGATGTGTAGAATAATGTGTCGAATGATGTGTAGAATGATGTGTAGAATGATGTGGCAAATGATGTGTAGAATGATGTGTAGAATGATGTAGTTTAGAATTATGTTGTTTAGAATGATGTGTAGAATCATGTGTGGAACAAATTGTAGAATTATGTGCAGAATGATGTGCAGAATGATGTGTCGAATGATGTGTAGAATGGTGTTGTGTCGAATGAGGTGCAGAATGATGAGTAGAATGATGTGTAGAATGATGTGTGGAATGATGTGTAGAATGATGTGTAGAATAAAGTGTAGAATGATGTGCAGAATGATGTGTAGAATGATGTGTAGAATGATGTGTAGAATGATGTGTAGAGCGATGTTGTGTAGAATTACGTGTCGGATAATGTGGAGAATGACGATTAGAATGATGTGTCGAATGATGTGTAGAATGATGTCGTTTGAAATTCTGTGTAGAATGAATTGTAGAATGATGTGTAGAGTGATGTGTAGAATGATGTTGTTTATAATGTTGTGTAGAATGATGTGTAGAATAAAGTGTAGAATGATGTGGAGAATGATGTGTGGAATGATGTGTAGAATGATGTCTGGAATGATGTTGTGCAGAATGATGTGAAGAATGATGTTTAGAATGATGTATAGAATGATGTGTAGAATGAAGTGTGGAATGATGTGTAGAATGTTGTGCAGAGTGAAATTCTGTAGAATGATGTGTAGAATGATGTGTAGCATCAAATGTAGAATGATGTGTAGAATGATGTTCTAGAATGTTGTATGGAATGATGTGTAGAATGATGTGCAGAATGATGTGCAGAATGATGTGTAGAATGATGTGTAGAATGATGTGCAGAATGATTTGCAGAATGATGTATCGAATGATCTGTAGAATGATGTCGTTTGAAATGCTGTGTAGAATGATTTGTAGAATGATGTGTCGAATGATGTGTAGAATAAATTGTAGAATTATGTGCAGAATGATGTGCAGAATGATGTGTAGAATGATGTGTCGAATGATGTGGAATGGTGTTGTGTCAAATGAGGTGTAGAATGACGAGTAGAATGATGTGTAGAATGACGTGTGGAATGATGTGCAGAATGATGTTTAGAATGAAGTTGTATGGAATGATGTGTAGAATGATGTGTAGAGTGATGTTGTGTAGAATTATGTGTCGAATAATGTGGAGAATGAGGATTAGAATGATGTGGCGAATGATGTGTAGAATGATGTCGTTCGAAATGTTGTGGCGAATGATGTGTAGAATGATGTCGTTTGAAATGTTGTGTAGAATGATTTGTAGAATGATGTGTAGAATAAAGTGTAGAATGATGTGCAGAATGATGTGTAGAATGAAGTGTAAAATGATGTTGTTTAGAGAGATGTGTAGAATGATGTGCAGAATGATGTGTAGAGTGATGTGTAGAATGATGTGTCAAATGATGTGTAGAATGATGTGTAGAATGATGTTGTCTAGAATGATGTGTAGAATCATGTGTAGAAAAAATTGTAGAATTATGTGCAGAATGATGTGCAGAATGATGTGTAGAATGATGTGTCGAATGATGTGTAGAATGGTGTTGTGTCGAATGAGGTGTAGAATGATGTGCAGAATGATGTGTAGAATGATGTGTAGAATGATGTGTAGAATGATGTGTAGAATGATGTGTAGAGTGATGTTGTGTAGAATTATGTGTCCAATAATGTGGAGAATGACGATTAGAATGATGTGGCGAATGATATGTAGAATGATGTCGTTTGAAATGTTGTGCAGAATGATTTGTAGAATGATGTGTAGAATAAAGTGTCGAATGATGTGCAGAATGATGTGTAGAATGATGTGTAGAATGAAGTGTAAAATGATGTTGTTTAGAGAGATGCTTAGAATGATGTGCAGAATGATGTGTAGAATTATGTGTAGAGTGATGTGTAGAATGATGTGTAGAATTATGTGTAGAGTGATGTCTAGAATGATGTGTCAAATGATGTGTAGAGTGATGTGTAGAATGATGTTGTTTAGAATGATGTGAAGAATCATGTGTAGAATAAATTGTAGAATTATGTGCAGAATGATGTGCAGAATCATGTGTAGAATGATGTGTCGAATGATGTGTAGAATGGTGTTGTGTCGAATGAGGTGTAGAATGATGTGTAGAATGATGTGTAGAATGATGTGTGGAATGATGTGTCGAATGATGTGTAGAATTATGTTGTTTAGAGAGATGTGTAGAATGATGTGTAGAATGATGTGTAGAATTATGTGTAGAATTGTGTGTAGAGTGATGTGTAGAGTGATGTGTCAAATGATGTTGTTTAGAGAGATGTGTAGAGTGATGTGTAGAATGATGTGTAGAATGATGTGTAGAGCGATGTTGTGTAGAATTACGTTTCGGATAATGTGGAGAATGACGATTAGAATGATGTGTCGAATGATAGAAACATAGAAACATAGAAACATAGAAAATAGGTGCAGGAGTAGGCCATTCGGCCCTTCTAGCCTGCACCGCCATTCAATGAGTTCATGGCTGAACATTCAACTTCAGTACCCCATTCCTGCTTTCTCGCCATACCCCTTGATCCCCCTAGCAGTAAGGATCTCATCTAACTCCTTTTTGAATATATTTAGTGAATTGGCCTCAACAACTTTCTGTGGTAGAGAATTCCACAGGTTGACCACTCTCTGGGTGAAGACGTTCCTCCGCATCTCGGTCCTAAATGGCTTACCCCTTATCCTTAGACTGTGACCCCTGGTTCTCGACTTCCCCAACATTGGGAACATTCTTCCTGCATCTAACCTGTCTAACCCCGTCAGAATTTTATATGTTTCTATGAGGTCCCCTCTCATTCTTCTGAACTCCAGTGAATACAAGCCCAGTTGATCCAGTCTTTCTTGATAGGTCAGTCCCGCCATCCCGGGAATCAGTCTGGTGAACCTTCGCTGCACTCCCTCAATAGCAAGAATGTCCTTCCTCAGGTTAGGAGACCAAAACTGTACACAATACTCCAGGTGTGGCCTCACCAATGCCCTGTACAACTGTAGCAACACCTCCCTGCCCCTGTACTCAAATCCCCTTGCTATGAAGGCCAACATGCCATTTGCTTTCTTAACCGCCTGCTGCACCTGCATGCCAACCTTCAATGACTGATGTACCATGACACCCAGGTCTCTTTGCACCTCCCCTTTTCCTAATCTGTCACCATTCAGATAATAGTCTGTCTCTCTGTTTTTACCACCAAAGTGGATAACCTCACATTTATCCACATTATACTTCATCTGCCATGCATTTGCCCACTCACCTAACCTATCCAAGTCGCTCTGCAGCCTCACAGCATCCTCCTCGCAGCTCACACTGCCACCCAACTTAGTGTCATCCGCAAATTTGGAGATACTACATTTAATCCCCTCATCTAAATCATTAATGTACAGTGTAAACAGCTGGGGCCCCAGCAAAGAACCTTGCGGTACCCCACTAGTCACTGCCTGCCATTCTGAAAAGTACCCATTTACTCCTACTCTTTGCTTCCTGTCTGACAACCAGTTCTCAATCCATGTCAGTACACTACCCCCAATCCCATGTGCTCTAACTTTGCACATCAATCTCTTGTGTGGGACCTTGTCGAACGCCTTCTGAAAGTCCAAATATACCACATCAACTGGTTCTCCCTTATCCACTCTACTGGAAACATCCTCAAAAAATTCCAGAAGTTTTGTCAAGCATGATTTCCCTTTCACAAATCCATGCTGACTTGGACCTATTATGTCACCTCTTTCCAAATGCACTGCTATGACATCCTTAATAATTGATTCCATCATTTTACCCACTACCGATGTCAGGCTGACCGGTCTATAATTCCCTGTTTTCTCTCTCCCTCCTTTTTTAAAAAGTGGGGTTACATTGGCTACCCTCCACTCCATAGGAACTGATCCAGAGTCAATGGAATGTTGCAAAATGACTGTCAACGCATCCACTATTTCCAAGGCCACCTCCTTAAGTACTCTGGGATGCAGTCCATCAGGCCCTGGGGATTTATCGGCCTTCAATCCCATCAATTTCCCCAACACAATTTCCCGGCTAATAAGGATTTCCCACAGTTCCTCCTCCTTACTAGACCCCCCGACCCCTTTTATAACCGGAAGGTTGTTCGTGTCCTCCTTCGTGAATACCGAACCAAAGTACTTGTTCAATTGGTCCGCCATTTCTTTGTTCCCCGTTATGACTTCCCCTGATTCTGACTGCAGCGGACCTACGTTTGTCTTTACTAACCTTTTTCTCTTTACATATCTATAGAAACTTTTGCAATCCGTCTTAATGTTCCCTGCAAGCTTCTTCTCATACTCCATTTTCCCTGCCCTAATCAAACCCTTTGTCCTCCTCTGCTGAGTTCAAAATTTCTCCCAGTCCCCAGGTTCGCTGCTATTTCTGGCCAATTTGTATGCCACTTCCTTGGCTTTAATACTATCCCTGATTTCCCTTGATAGCCACGGTTGAGCCACCTTTCCTTTTTTATTTCTATGCCAGACAGGAATGTACAATTGTTGTAGTTCATCCATGCGGTCTCTAAATGTCTGCCATTGCCCATCCACAGTCAACCCCTTAAGTATCATTCGCCAATCCATCTCAGCCAATTCACGCCTCATACCTTCAAAGTTAGCCTTCTTTAAGTTCTGGACCATGGTCTCTGAATTAACTGTTTCATTCTCCATCCTAATGCAGAATTCCACCATATTATGGTCACTCTTCCCCAAGGGGCCTCGCACAACGAGATTGCTAATTAATCCTTTCTCATTACATAACACCCAGTCTAAGATGGCCTCCCCCCTAGTTGGTTCCTCGACATATTGGTCTAAAAAACCATCCCTTATGCACTCCAGAAAATCATCCTCCACCGTATTGCTTCCAGTTTGGTTAGCCCAATCTATGTGCATATTAAAGTCACCCATTATAACTGCTGCACCTTTATTGCACGCACCCCTAATTTCCTGTTTGATGCCCTCCCCAACATCACTACTACTGTTTGGAGGTCTGTACACAACTCCCACTAACGTTTTTTGCCCTTTGGTGTTCTGCAGCTCTGCCCATATAGATTCCACATCATCCAAACTAATGTCCTTCCTAACTATTGCCTTAATCTCCTCCTTAACCAGCAATGCTACCCCACCTCCTTTTCCTTTTATTCTATCCTTCCTGAATGTTGAATACCCCTGGATGTTGAGTTCCCAGCCCTGCTCATCCTGGAGCCACATCTCCGTAATCCCAATCACATCATATTTGTTAACATCTATTTGCACAGTTAATTCATCCACCTTATTGCGGATACTCCTTGCATTAAGACACAAAGCCTTTAGTCTTGTTTTTTTAACACCCTCTGTCCTTTTAGAATTTTGCTGTACAATGGCCCTTTTTGTTCTTTGCCTTGGGTTTCTCTGCCCTCCACTTTTCCTCATCTCCTTTCTGTCTTTTGTTTTTGCCTCCTTTTTGTTTCCCTCTATCTCCCTGCATTGGTTCCCATCCCCCTGCCATATTAGTTTAACTCCTCCCCAACAGCACTAGCAAACACTCCTCCTAGGACATTGGTTCCGATTCTGCCCAGGTGCAGACCGTCCGGATTGTACTGGTCCCACCTCCCCCAGAACCGGTTCCAATGCCCCAGGAATTTGAATCCCTCCCTGCTGCACCATTGCTCAAGCCACGTATTCATCTGAGCTATCCTGCGATTCCTACTCTGACTAGCACGTGGCACTGGTAGCAATCCCGAGATTACTACTTTTGAGGTCCTACTTTTTAATTTAGCTCCTAGCTCCTTAAATTCATTTCGTAGGAACTCATCCCTTTTTTTACCTATGTCATTGGTACCAACGTGCACCACGACAACTGGCTGTTCTCCCTCCCTTTTTAGAATGTCCTGCACCCGCTCCGAGACATCCTTGACCCTTGCACCAGGGAGGCAACATACCATCCTGGAGTCTCGGTTGCGGCCGCAGAAACGCCTATCTATTCCCCTTACAATTGAATCCCCTATCACTATCGCTCGCCCACTCTTTTTCCTGCCCTCCTGTGCAACAGAGCCAGCCACGGTGCCATGAACTTGGCTGCTGCTGCCCACTCCTGAAGAGTCATCCCCCTCAACAGCACTCAAAGCAGTGTATCTGTTTTGCAGTGGGATGACCACAGGGGACCCCTGCACTACCTTCCTTGCACTACTCTTCCTGCTGGTCTTCCATTCCCTCGCTGGCTGTGGACCCTTCTCCTGCGGTAAGACCAACTCGCTACACGTGATACTCACCTCATTCTCAGCATCGTGGATGCTCCAGAGTGAATCCACCTTCAGTTCCAACTCCGCAACGCGGACCGTCAGTAGCCGGAGGTGGACACACTTCCCGCACATGTAGTCGTCAGGGACACTGGTGTTGTCCCCGTGTTCCCACATGGTACAGGAGGAGCATATCACGTGACCGAGCTGTCCTGCCATGACTTAATCCTTCGATACACTTAAATTGCCGACAACAATGTTAAAAGTTACTGACTAATAAAGAAAAAGAAAAACTACTCACCAATCAGCAGCCAATCACTTACCACGTTGGCTGTGACGTCACCTTTTGATTTCTTTCTACTTCTTTTTTGACTTCTCTCAGCTGGAGCTGCACCGGTACGTGTCTCAACTCCCGCCTCTCTCGACGCTCCCCGGACTGCTGAGTCTTTTACAGGCCGCTGCCTCTCTCGACTCCCGCCTCTCTCGACGCTCCCCGGACTGCTGAGCCTTTTATAGGCCGCTGCCTCTCTCGACTCCCGCCTCCCTCGACGCTCCCCGGACTGCTGAGCCTTTTATAGGCCGCTGCCCCTCTGGACTCCCGCCTCTCTCGACTCCCCGGACTGCTGAGCCTTTTATAAGCCGCTGTGTAGAATGATGTCGTTTGAAATTCTGTGTAGAATGAATTGTAGAATGATGTGTAGAGTGATGTGTAGAATGATGTTGTTTAGAATTTGTGTAGAATGATGTGTAGAATAAAGTGTAGAATGATGTGTAGAATGATGTGGAGAATGATGTGTAGAATGATGTGTGTAATGATGTGTACAATGATGTCTAGAATGATGTCGTGCAGAATGATGTGAAGAATGATGTTTAGAATGATGTTTAGAATGATGTATAGAATGATGTGTAGAATGAAGTGTGGAATGATGTGTAGAATGTTGTGCAGAGTGAAGTTCTGTAGAATGATGTGTAGAAAGATGTGTAGCATCAAGTTTAGAATGATGTGTAGAATGATGTTTTAGAATGTTGTGTCGAATGATGTTTAGAATGATGTGTAGAATGATGTTGTGCTGAATGATGTGTAGAATGTTGTGCAGAGTGATGTGCAGAATGATGTGTAGATAGATGTGTAGAATGATGTTTTAGAATGATGTGTCGAATGATGTTAAGACTGATGTGTAGAATGAAGTTGTGTTGAATGATGTGTAGAATGTTATGTAGAGTGATGTGCAGAATGATGTGTAGATAGATGTGTAGAATGATATGCAGCATGATATGCCGAATGATGTGTAGAATGATGTTGTATCGTATCAGGTGTAGAATGATGTGCAGTATGATGTGTAGAATGATGTGTGGAATGATGTGTAGAATGATGTTTTAGAATGATGTGTAGAATGGTGTTTAGAATGATGTGTAGAATGATGTGTTGAATGATGTTGTGTCGAATGATGTGTAGAGTGATGAGTAGAATGATCTGTAGAATGATGTTGTGTGGAAAGATATGTAGAATGATGTGCAGAATGATGTGCAGAATGATGTGTAGAATGATGTGTCGAATGATGTGTCGAATGATGTGTAGAATGATGTGTAGAATGATGTGTAGAATGATGTTTTGCATAATGATGTGTAGAATGATGTTTAGAATGATGTGCAGAATGATGTGTAGAATGAATTGTAGAATGATGTGTTGAATGATGTGCAGAGTGAAGTTGTGTAGAATGAATTGTAGAATGATGTGTAGAATGAAGTGCAGAATAATGATGTGCAATATGATGTTCTAGAATTATGTGTAGAATGATGTTTAGAATGATGTGTAGAATGATTTGTGCGGAATGATGTGTAGAATGATGTGTAGAATGATGTTGTTTAAAATGATATGTACAATGATGTGCAGAATGGTGTGTAGAATGATGTGTGGAGTGATGTGCAGAGTGATGTGTAGAATGATGTGTAGAATGATTTGCCGAATGATGTGTCGAATGATGCGTAGAATGATGTCGTTTGAAATGCTGTGTAGAATGATTTGTAGAATGATGTGTAGAGTGATGTGTAGAATGATGTTGTTTAGAATGATGTGTAGAATCATGTGTAGAATAAATTGTAGAATGATGTGCAGAATGATGTGCAGAATGATGTGTAGAATGATGTGTCGAATGATGTGTAGAATGGTGTTGTGTCGAATGAGGTGTAGAATGATGAGTAGAATGATGTGTAGAATGATGTGTGGAATGATGTGTAGAATGATGTGTAGAATGATGTTGTATTGTAATGATGTGTAGAATGATGTGCAAGATGATGTGTAGAATGATGTGCAGAATGATGTGTAGAGTGATGTTGTGTAGAATTAAGTGTCGAATAATGTGGAGAATGACAATTAGAATGATGTGGCGAATAATGTGTAGAATGATGTCGTTTGAAATGTTGTGTAGAATGATTTGTAGAATGATGTGTAGAATAAAGTTAAGAATTATGTGTAGAAAGATGTGTAGAATGATGTGTAGAATTATGTGTAGAGTGATGTACAGAATGATGTTTTAGAATGATGTGTAGAATGATGTTCAGAATGACGTGTACAATTATGTGTAGAGTGATGTGTCGAATGATGTTCAGAATGATGTGTAGAATGATGTATTGTAGAATGATGTGTATAATGATGTGAAGAATGATATGTAGAATGATGTTGTTTAGAGAGATGTGTAGAATGATGTGTGGAATGATGTGTAGAATGATGTGTAGAATTATGTGTAGAGTGATGTACAGAATGATGTTTTAGAATGATGTGTAGAATGATGTTCAGAATGATGTGTAAAATGATGTTGTGCAGAATGATGTGTCGAATGATGTGTAGAATGATGTTGTGTAGAATGATGTGTAGATTGATGTATAGAATGATGTGCAGAATGATGTGTAGAGTGATGTGTAGAATGATGTGTAGAATGATGTTGTGTGGAATGATATGTAGAATGATGTGTCGAATGATGTTTTGTATAATGATGTGTAGAATGATGTTTAGAATGATGTTGTGAATGATGTGTAGAATGGTGTTGTGTCGAATGAGGTGTAGAATGATGTGTAGAATGATGTGTAGAATTTTGTGTGGAATGATGTGTAGAATGATGTGCATAATGATGTGTAGAATGATGTGTCGAATTATGTGTAGAGTGATGTTGTGTAGAATTAAGTGTCGAATAATGTGGAGAATGACGATTAGAATGATATGTCGAATGATGTGTAGAATGATGTCGTTTGAAATGCTGTGTAGAATGAATTGTAGAGTGATGTGTAGAATGACGTGCCGAATGATGTGTGGAATGATGTGTAGAATGATGTGTAGAATGATGTTGTGCAGAATTATGTGAAGAATGATGTTTAGAATGATGTGCAGAATGATGTGTAGAATGAAGTGTGGAATGAAGTGTAGCATGATGTGCAGAGTGAACTTCTGTAGAATGATGTGTAGAATGATGTGTAGCATGAAGTGCAAATGATGTGTAGAATGATGATTTAGAATGAGATGTCGAATGATGTTTAGAATGATGTGTAGAATGATGTTGTGTTGAATGATGTGTAGACTGATGTGTAGAGTGATGTTCAGAATGATGTGTAGATTGATGTGTAGAATGATGTGTGGAATGATTTGCAGAATGATGTGTCGAATGATGTGTAGAATGATGTTGTGTAGAATGATGAGTAGATTGACGTATAGAATGAATGATGTGCAGAATGATGTGTAGAAAGATGTGTAGAATGAAATGTAGAATGATATGTGGAATGATGTGTGGAATGATGTGCAGAATGATGTTTTCGAATGATGTGTAGAATGATGTATAGAATGACGTTGTGTCGAATGATGTGCAGAATGATGTGTAGAATGATGTTGTGTATAATGAAGTGTAGAATGATGTGTAGAATGATATGTAGAATGATGTGTCAAATGATGTGCAGGATGATGTGTAGAATGACGTGTAGAATGATGTGTAGAATAACGTGTAGAATAACGTGTAGAATGATGTGCAGAATGATGTGTAGAGTGATGTGTAGAATGATGTGTCAAATGATGTGTAGAATGATGTGTAGAATGATGTTATGCAGTATGATGTGTAGAATCATGTGTAGAATAAATTGTAGAATGATGTGCAGAATGATGTGTAGAATGATGTGTAGAATGATGTTGTGTCGAATGATGTGTAGAATAGTGTTGTGTCGAATGAGGTGTAGAATGATGAGTAGAATGATATGTAGAATGATGTGTGGAATGATGTGTAGAATGATGTTGTGTGGAAAGATGTGTAGAATTATGTGCAGAATGATGTGTAGAATGACGTGTAGAATGATGTTGTGTAGAATGATGTGTAGAGTGATGTGTAGAATGATGTGTAGAATGATGTGCAGAGTGATGGTGTGTAGAATTACGTGTCGGATAATGTGGAGAATGACGATTAGAATGATGTGTCGAATGATGTGTAGAATGATGTCGTTTGAAATGCTGTGTAGAATGATTTGTAGAATGATGTGTAGAGTGATGTGTAGAATGATGTTGTAAAGAATGATGCGTCGAATGTTGTGTAGAATAAAGTGTAGAATGATGTGCAGAATGATGTGGAGAATGATGTGTCGAATGATGTGTGGAATGATGTGTAGAATGATGTCTAGAATGATGTTGTGCAGAATGATGTGAAGAATGATGTTTAGAATGATGTGTAGAATGATGTGTAGAATGAAGTGTGGAATGATGTGTAGAATGTTGTGCAGAGTGAAGTTCTGTAGAATGATGTTTAGAATGATGTGTAGCATCAAGTGTAGAATGATGTGCAGAATAATGTTTTAGAATGATGTGTCGAATGATGTTTAGAATGATGTGTAGAATGATGTTGTGTTGAATGATGTGTAGAATATTGTGTAGAGTGATGTGCAGAATGATGTGTAGATAGATGTGTAGAATGATTTGCCGAATGATGTGCCGAATGATGTGTAGAATGATGTGTAGAATTATGTTTTAGAATGATGTGTCGAATAATGTTAAGAATGCTGTGTAGAATGATGTGTCGAATAACGTGTAGAGTGATGTGTAGAATGATGTGTCAAATGATGTGTAGAATGATATGTAGAATGATGTGTCAAATGATGTGTAGAATGATGTGTAGAATGATGTGTAGAATGATATTGTGCATAATGATGTGTAGAATAATGTGTAGAATAAATTGTAGAATGTTGTGCAAAATGCTGTGTAGAATGATTTGTAGAATGATGTGTAGAGTGATGTGTCGAATGATGTTGTTTAGAATGATGTGTAGAATGATGTGTAGAATAAAGTGTAGAATAATGTGCCGAATGATGTGTGGAATGATGTGTAGAATGATGTCTAGAATGATGTTGTGCAGAATGATGTGAAGAATGATGTTTAGAATGATGTGTAGAATGATGTGTAGAATGAAATGTGGAATGATGTGTAGAATGTTGTGCAGAGTGAAGTTCTGTAGAATGATGTGGAGAATGATGTGTAGCATCAAGTGTAGAATGATGTGTAGAATGATGTTTTGAATGATGTGTCGAATGATGTTTAGAATGATGTGTAGAATGATGTTGTGTTGAATGATGTGTAGAATGTTGTGTAGAGCGATGTGCAGAATGATGTGTAGATAGATGTGTAGAATGATTTGCAGAATGATGTGCCGAATGATGTGTAGAATGATGTGTAGCATGAAGTGTAGAATGATGTTTTAGAATGATGTGTCGAATGATGTTAAGAATGATGTGTAGAATGATGTTGTGTTGAATGATGTGTAGAATGTTATGTAGAATGATGTGCAGAATGATGTGTAGATAGATGTGTAGAATTATATGCAGCATGATGTGCCGAATGATGTGTAGAATGATGTTGTGTCGTATAATGTGTACAATGATGTGCAGTATGATGTGTAGAATGATGTGTGGAATGATGTGTAGAATGATGTGTAGAATGATGTTTTAGAATGATGTGTAGAATGGTGTTTATAATGATGTGTCGAATGATGTGTAGAATGATGTGTAGAGTGATGTGTAGAATGATGTGTAGAATGATGTGTAGAGTGATGTTGTGTAGAATTACGTGTCGGATAATGTGGAGAATGACGATTAGAATGATGTGTCGAATGATGTGTAGAATGATGCCGTTTGAAATTCTGTGTAGAATGATTTGTAGAATGATGTGTAGAGTGATGTGTCGAATGATGTTGTTTAGAATGATGTGTAGAATGATGTGTAGAATGATGTTTAGAATGATGTTGTTCAGAATGATGTGTAGAGTGATGTCGAGAATGATATGTAGAATGATGTGTAGAGTGATGTTGTGCAGAATTACGTGTCGGATAATGTGGAGAATGACGATTAGAATGATGTGTCGAATGATGTGTAGAATGATGTCGTTTGAAATGCTGTGTAGAATGAAGTGTAGAATGAAGTGTAGAATGAAGTGTAGAATGATGTGCAGAATGATGTGTAGAATGATGTGTAGAATGATATGTAGAATGATGTTGTTTAGAGAGATGTGTAGAATGATGTGTAGAATGATGTGTAGAATGATGTGTAGAATAATGTGTAGAGTGATGTACAGAATGATGTTTTAGAATGATGTGTAGAATGATGTTCAGAATGATGTGTAGATTTATGTGTAGAGTGATGTGCAGAATGATGTTGAGAATGATGTGTAGAATGATGTTTTGTAGAATGATGTGTATAATGATGTGTAGAATGATATGTGGAATGATGTTGTTTAGAGAGATGTGTAGAATGATGTGTCGAATGATGTGTAGAATGATGTGTAGAATTATGTGTAGAGTGATGTGCAGAATGATGTTTTAGAATGATGTGTAGAATGATGTTCAAAATGATGTGTAGAATGATGTTGTGTAGAATGATGTGTAGAATGATGTGTAGAGTGATGTTCAGAATGATGTGTATATTGATGTGTAGAATGATGTGTGGAATGATTTGCAGAATGATGTGTCGAATGATGTGTAGAATGATGTTGTGCAGAATGATGAGTAGATTGACGTATAGAATGAATGATGTGCAGAATGATGTGTAGATTGATGTGTAGAATGAAATGTAGAATGATATGTGGAATGATGTGTGGAATGATGTGCAGAATGATGTTTTCGAATGATGTGTAGAATGATGTATAGAATGACGTTGTGTCGAATGATGTGCAGAATGATGTGCAGAATGATGTTGTGTATAATTAAGTGTAGAATGATGTGTAGAATGATATGTAGAATGATGTGTCAAATGATGTGTAGGATGATGTGTAGAATGACGTGTAGAATGATGTGTAGAATAACGTGTAGAATGATGTGCAGAATGATGTGTGAAGAGTGATGTGTAGAATGATGTGTCAAATGATGTGTAGAATGATGTGTAGAATGATGCTATGCAGTATGATGTGTAGAATCATGTGTAGAATAAATTGTAGAATGATGTGCAGAATGATGTGCAGAATGATGTGTAGAATGATGTGTAGAATGATGTGTCGAATGATGTGTAGAATAGTGTTTTGTCGAATGAGGTGTAGAATGATGAGTAGAATGATATGTAGAATGATGTGTGGAATGATGTGCAGAATGATGTGTAGAATGATGTTGTGTGGAAAGATGTGTAGAATTATGTGCAGAATGATGTGTAGAATGACGTGTAGAATGATGTTGTGTAGAATGATGTGTAGAGTGATGTGTAGAATGATGTGTAGAATGATGTGCAGAGTGATGTTGTGTAGAATTACGTGTCGGATAATGTGGAGAATGACGATTAGAATGATGTGTCGAATGATGTGTAGAATGATGTCGTTTGAAATGCTGTGTAGAATGATTTGTAGAATGATGTGTAGAGTGATGTGTAGAATGATGTTGCAAAGAATGATGCGTCGAATGATGTGTAGAATAAAGTGTAGAATGATGTGCAGAATGATGTGTAGAATGACGTGCCGAATGATGTGTGGAATAATGTGTAGAATGATGTGTAGAATGATGTTGTGCAGAATTATGTGAAGAATGATGTTTAGAATGATGTGCAGAATGATGTGTAGAATGAAGTGTGGAATGAAGTGTAGCATGATGTGTAGAGATAACTTCTGTAGAATGATGTGTAGAATGATGTGTAGCATGAAGTGCAAATGATGTGTAGAATGATGAATTAGAATGATATGTCGAATGATGTTTAGAATGATGTGTAGAATGATGTTGTGTTGAATGATGTGTAGACTGATGTGTAGAGTGATGTTCAGAATGATGTGTAGATTGATGTGTAGAATGATGTGCGGAAGGATTTGCAGAATGATGTGTCGAATGATGTGTAGAATGATGTTGTGTAGAATGATGAGTAGATTGACGTATAGAATGAATGATGTGCAGAATGATGTGTAGAATGATGTGTAGAATGAAATGTAGAATGATATGTGGAATGATGTGTGGAATGATGTGCAGAATGATGTTTTCGAATGATGTGTAGAATGATGTATAGAATGACGTTGTGTCGAATGATGTGCAGAATGATGTGTAGAATGACGTGTAGAATGACGTGTAGAATGATGTGGAGAATGCTGTGTAGAGTGATGTGTAGAATGATGTGTCAAATGATGTGTAGAATGATGTGTAGAATGATGTTATGCAGAATGATGTGTAGAATCATGTGTAGAATAAATTGTAGAATGATGTGCAGAATGATGTGTAGAATGATGTGTAGAATGATGTGTCGAATGATGTGTAGAATGGTGTTGTGTCGAATGAGGTGCAGAATGATGAGTAGAATGATATGTAGAATGATGTGTGGAATGATGTGCAGAATGATGTGTAGAATGATGTTGTGTGGAAAGATGTGTAGAATTATGTGCAGAATGATGTGTAGAATGATGTGTAGAATGATGTTGTGTAGAATGATGTGTAGATTGATGTGTAGAATGATGTTGTAAAGCATGATGCGTCGAATGATGTGTAGAATAAAGTGTAGAATGATGTGCAGAATGATGTGGAGAATGATGTGTCGAATGATGTGTGGAATGATGTGTAGAATGATGTCTAGAATGATGTTGTGCAGAATGATATGAAGAATGATGTTTAGAATGATGTGTAGAATGATGTGTAGAATGAAGTGTGGAATGATGTGCAGAATGTTGTGCAGAGTGAAGTTCTGCAGAATGATGTGTAGAATGATATGCAGCAACAAGTGTAGAATGATGTGTAGAATGATGTTTTAGAATGATGTGTCGAATGATGTTTAGAATGATGTGTAGAATGATGTTGTGTTGAATGATGTGTAGAATGTTGTGTAGAGTGATGTGCAGAATGATGTGTAGATAGATGTGTAGAATGATTTGCCGAATGATGTGCCGAATGATGTGTAGAATGATGTGTAGCATGAAGTGTAGAATGATGTGTAGAATTATGTTTTAGAATGATGTGTCGAATAATGTTAAGAATGCTGTGTAGAATGATGTGTCGAATAACGTGTAGAGTGAAGTGTAGAATGATGTGTCAAATTATGTGTAGAATGATGTGTAGAATGATGTGTCAAATGATGTGTAGAATGATGTGTAGAATGATGTGTAGAATGATGTGTAGAATGATATTGTGCATAATGATGTGTAGAATAATGTGTAGAATAAATTGTAGAATGATGTGCAAAATGCTGTGTAGAATGATTTGTAGAATGATGTGTAGAGTGATGTGTAGAATGATGTTGTTTAGAATGATGTGTGGAATGATGTGTAGAATAAAGTGTAGAATAATGTGCCGAATGATGTGTGGAATGATGTGTAGAATGATGTCTAGAATGATGTTGTGCAGAATGATGTGAAGAATGATGTTTAGAATGATGTGTAGAATGATGTGTAGAATGAAGTGTGGAATGATGTGTAGAATGTTGTGCAGAGTGAAGTTCTGTAGAATGATGTTTAGAATGATGTGTAGCATCAAGTGTAGAATGATGTGTAGAATGATGTTTTGAATGATGTGTCGAAAGATGTTTAGAATGATGTGTAGAATGATGTTGTGTTGACTGATGTGTAGAATGTTGTGTAGAGCGATGTGCAGAATGATGTGTAGATAGATGTGTAGAATGATTTGCAGAATGATGTGCCGAATGATGTGTAGAATGATGTGTAGCATGAAGTGTAGAATGATGTTTTAGAATGATGTGTCGAATGATGTTAAAAATGATGTGTAGAATGATGTTGTGTTGAATGATGTGTAGAATGTTATGTAGAATGATGTGCAGAATGATGTGTAGATAGATGTGTAGAATGATATGCAGCATGATGTGCCGAATGATGTGTAGAATGATGTTGTGTCGTATAATGTGTACAATGATGTGCAGTAGGATGTGTAGAATGAGGTGTGGAATTATGTGTAGAATGATGTGTAGAATGATGTCGTTTGAAATGCTGTGTAGAATGATTTGTAGAATGATGTGTAGAGTGATGTGTCGAATGATGTTGTTTAGAATGATGTGTAGAATGATGTGTAGAATGATGTGTAGAATGATGTTTAGAATGATGTTGTTCAGAATGATGTGTAGAGTGATGTGTAGAATGATATGTAGAATGATGTGTAGAGTGATGTGCAGAATTACGTGTCGGATAATGTGGAGAATGACGATTAGAATGATGTGTCGAATGATGTGTAGAATGATGTCGTTTGAAATGCTGTGTAGAATGATTTGTAGAATGAAGTGTAGAATGATGTGCAGAATGATGTGTAGAATGATGTGTAGAATGATATGTAGAATGATGTTGTTTAGAGAGATGTGTAGAATGATGTGTAGAATGATGTGTAGAATGATGTGTAGAATAATGTGTAGAGTGATGTACAGAATGATGTTTTAGAATGATGTGTAGAATGATGTTCAGAATGATGTGTAGAATTATGTGTAGAGTGATGTGCAGAATGATGTTTAGAATGATGTGTAGAATGATGTTTTGTAGAATGATGTGTATAATGATGTGTAGAATGATATGTGGAATGATGTTGTTTAGAGAGATGTGTAGAATGATGTGTAGAATGATGTGAAGAATGATGTGTAGAATTATGTGTAGAGTGATGTACAGAATGAAGTTTTAGAATGATGTGTAGAATGATGTTCAGAATGATGTGTAGAATGATGTTGTGTAGAATGATGTGTAGATTGATGTATAGATTGATGTGTGGAGTGATGTGTAGAATGATGTGTAGAATGATGTTGTGTGGAATGATATGTAGAATGATGTGTAGAATGATGTGCAGAATGATGTGTAGAATGATGTGCAGAATGATGTATCGAATGATGTGTAGAATGATGTGTAGAATGATGTGTAGAATGATGTTTTGCATAATGATGTGTAGAATGATGTGTGGAATGATGTTGTTTAGAGAGATGTGTAGAATGATGTGTAGAATGATGTGTAGAATGATGTGTAGAATGATGTGTAGAATAATGTGTAGAATTATGTGTAGAATGATGTACAGAATGATGTTTTAGAATTATGTGTAGAATGATGTTCAGAATGATGTGTAAAATGGTGTTGTGCAGAATGATGTGTCGAATGATGTGTAGAATGATGTTGTGTAGAATGATGTGTAGATTGATGTATAGAATGATGTGCAGAATGATGTGTAGAGTGATGTGTAGAATGATGTGTAGAATGATGTTGTATGGAATGACATGTAGAATGATGTGTAGAATGATGTTTTGTATAATGATGTGTAGAATGATGTTTAGAATGATGTTGTGAATGATGTGTAGAATGGTGTTGTGTCGAATGAGGTATAGAATGATGAGTAGAATGATGTGTAGAATTTTGTGTGGAATGATGTGTAGAATGATGTGCATAATGATGTGTAGAATGATATGTCGAATTATGTGTAGAGTGATGTTGTGTGGAATTAAGTGTCGAATAATGTGGAGAATGACGATTAGAATGATATGTCGAATGATGTGTAGAATGATGTCGTTTGAAATGCTGTGTAGAATGAATTGTAGAAAGTTGTGTAGAGTGATGTGCAGAATGACGTGCCGAATGATGTGTGGAATGATGTGTAGAATGATGTGTAGAATGATGTTGTGCAGAATTATGTGAAGAATGATGTTTAGAATGATGTGCAGAATGATGTGTAGAACGAAGTGTGGAATGAAGTGTAGCATGATGTGTAGAGTGAACTTCTGTAGAATGATGTGTAGAATGATGTGTAGCATGAAGTGCAAATGATGTGTAGAATGATGAATTAGAATGATATGTCGATGATGTTTAGAATGATGTGTAGAATGATGTTGTGTTGAATGATGTGCAGACTGATGTGTAGAGTGATGTTCAGAATGATGTGTAGATTGATGTGTAGAATGATGTGTGGAATGATTTGCAGAATGATGTGTCGAATGATGTGTAGAATGATGTTGTGTAGAATGATGAGTAGATTGACGTATAGAATGAATGATGTGCAGAATGATGTGTAGAATGATGTGTAGAATGAAATGTAGAATGATATGTGGAATGATGTGTGGAATGATGTGCAGAATTATGTTTTCGAATGATGTGTAGAATGATGTATAGAATGACGTTGTGTCGAATGATGTGCAGAATGATGTGTAGAATGATGTTGTGTATAATGAAGTGTAGAATGATGTGTAGAATGATATGTAGAATGATGTGTCAAATGATGTGTAGGATGATTTGTAGAATGACGTGTAGAATGATGTGTAGAATAACGTGTAGAATGATGTGCAGAATGCTGTGTAGAGTGATGTGTAGAATGATGTGTCAAATGATGTGTAGAATGATGTGTAGAATGATGTTATGCAGAATGATGTGTAGAATCATGTGTAGAATAAATTGCAGAATGATGTGCAGAATGATGTGTAGAATGATGTGTAGAATGATGTGTAGAATGATGTGTCGAATGATGTGTAGAATGGTGTTGTGTCGAATGAGGTGTAGAATGATGAGTAGAATGATATGTAGAATGATGTGTGGAATGATGTGCAGAATGATGTGTAGAATGATGTTGTGTGGAAAGATGTGTAGAATTATGTGCAGAATGATGTGTAGAATGATGTGTAGAATGATGTTGTGTAGAATGATGTGTAGATTGATGTGTAGAATGATGTGTAGAATGATGTGCAGAATGATGTTGTGTAGAATTACGTGTCGGATAATGTGGAGAATGACGATTAGAATGATGTGTCGAATGATGTGTAGAATGATGTCGTTTGAAATGCTGTGTAGAATGATTTGTAGAATGATGTGTAGAGTGATGTGTAGAATGATGTTGTAAAGAATGATGCGTCGAATGATGTGTAGAATAAAGTGTAGAATGATGTGCAGAATGATGTGGAGAATGATGTGTCGAATGATGTGTGGAATGATGTGTAGAATGATGTCTAGAATGATGTTGTGCAGAATGATGTGAAGAATGATGTTTAGAATGATGTGTAGAATGATGTGTAGAATGAAGTGTGGAATGATGTGCAGAATGTTGTGCAGAGTGAAGTTCTGTAGAATGATGTGTAGAATGATGTGTAGCATCAAGTGTAGAATGATGTGTAGAATGATGTTTTAGAATGATGTGTCGAATGATGTTTAGAATGATGTGTAGAATGATGTTGTGTTGAATGATGTGTAGAATGTTGTGTAGAGTGATGTGCAGAATGATGTGTAGATAGATGTGTAGAACGATTTGCCGAATGATGTGCCGAATGATGTGTAGAATGATGCGTAGCATGAAGTGTAGAATGATGTGTAGAATTATGTTTTAGAATGATGTGTCGAATAATGTTAAGAATGATGTGTCGAATAATGTTAAGAATGCTGTGTAGAATGATGTGTCGAATAACGTGTAGAGTGATGTGTAGAATGATGTGTCAAATGATGTGTAGAATGATGTGTAGAATAACGTGTCAAATGATGTGTAGAATGATGTGTAGAATGATGTGTAGAATGATATTGTGCATAATGATGTGTAGAATAATGTGTAGAATAAATTGTAGAATGATGTGCAAAATGCTGTGTAGAATGATTTGTAGAATGATGTGTAGAGTGATGTGTATAATGATGTTGATTAGAATGATGTGTAGAATGATGTGTAGAATAAAGTGTAGAATAATGTGTCGAATGATGTCTGGAATGATGTGTAGAATGATGTCTAGAATGCTGTTGTGCAGAATGATGTGAAGAATGATGTTTAGAATGATGTGTAGAATGATGTGTAGAATGAAGTGTGGAATGTTGTGTAGAATGTTGTGCAGAGTGAAGTTCTGTAGAATGATGTGTAGAATGATGTGTAGCATCAAGTGTAGAATGATGTGTAGAATGATGTTTTGAATGATGTGTCGAAAGATGTTTAGAATGATGTGTAGAATGATGTTGTGTTGACTGATGTGTAGAATGTTGTGTAGAGCGATGTGCAGAATGATGTGTAGATAGATGTGTAGAATGATTTGCAGAATGATGTGCCGAATGATGTGTAGAATGATGTGTAGCATGAAGTGTAGAATGATGTTTTAGAATGATGTGTCGAATGATGTTAAAAATGATGTGTAGAATGATGTTGTGTTGAATGATGTGTAGAATGTTATGTAGAATGATGTGCAGAATGATGTGTAGATAGATGTGTAGAATGATATGCAGCATGATTTGCCGAATGATGTGTAGAATGATGTTGTGTCGTATAATGTGTACAATGATGTGCAGTATGATGTGTAGAATGAGGTGTGGAATTATGTGTGGAATGATGTGTAGAATGATGTTTTAGAATGATGTGTAGAATGGTGTTTATAATGATGTATAGAATGATGTGTAGAATGATGTTGTGTCGAATGATGTGTAGAATGATGTGTAGATTGATGTGTAGAATGATGTGTAGAATGATGTGTAGAGTGATGTTGTGTAGAATTACGTGTCGGATAATGTGGAGAATGACGATTAGAATGATGTGTCGAATGTTGTGTAGAATGATGTCGTTTGAAATGCTGTGTAGAATGATTTGTAGAATGATGTGTAGAGTGATGTGTCGAATGATGTTGTTTAGAATGATGTGTAGAATGATGTGTAGAATGATGTTTAGAATGATGTTGTTCAGAATGATGAGTAGAGTGATGTGTAGAATGATATGTACAATGATGTGTAGAGTGATGTTGTGTAGAGTTACGTGTCGGATAATGTGGAGAATGACGATTAGAATGATGTGTCGAATGTTGTGTAGAATGTAGTCGTTTGAAATGCTGTGTAGAATGATTTGTAGAATGAAGTGTAGAATGATGAGCAGAATGACGTGTAGAATGATGTGTAGAATGATATGTAGAATGATGTTGTTTAGAGAGATGTGTAGAATGATGTGTAGAATGATGTGTAGAATGATGTTTAGAATTATGTGTAGAGTGATGTACAGAATGATGTTTTAGAATGATGTGTAGAATGATGTTGTGTAGAATGATGTTTAGATTGATGTATAGAATGATGTGCAGAAGGATGTGTAGAGTGATGTGTAGAATGATGTGTAGAATGATGTTGTGTGGAATGATATGTAGAATGATGTGTAGAATGATGTGCAGAATGATGTGTAGAATGATGTGCAGAATGATGTGTCGAATGATGTGTTGAATGATGTGCAGAATGATGTTTTGCATAATGATTTGTAGAATGATGTTTAGAATGATGTGTAGAATGATGTGTAGAATGGTGTTGTGTCGAATGAGGTGTAGAATGATGAGAAGAATGATGTGTAGAATGATGTGTGGAATGATGTGTAGAATGATGTGTAGAATGATGGTGTATGGAATGATGTGTAGAATAATGTGCATAATGAGGTGTAGAATGATGTGTAGAATGATGTGTAGAGTGATGTTGTGTAGAATTATGTGTCGAATAATGTGGAGAATGACGATTAGAATGATGTTTCGAATGATGTGTAGAAACATGTGTAGAATAAATTGTAGAATGATGTGCAGAATGATGTGCAGTATGATGTGTCGAATGATGTGTAGAGTGATGTTGTGTAGAATTATGTGTCGAATAATGTGGAGAATGACGATTAGAATGATGTGGCGAATTATGTGTAGAATGATGTCGTTTTAAATGTTGTGTAGAATGATTTGTAGAATGATGTGTAGAATAAAGTGTAGAATGATGTGTAGAATGAAGTGTAAAATTATGTTGTTTAGAGAGTTGCGTAGAATGATGTGTAGAATGATGTGTAGAATTATGTGTAGAGTGATGTACAGAATGATGTTTTAGAATGATGTGTACAATGATGTTCAGAATGATGTGTAGAATTATGTGTAGAGTGATGTGCAGAATGATGTTTAGAATGATGTGTAGAATGATGTTTTGTAGAATGATGTGTATAATGATGTGTAGAATGATATGTGGAATGATGTTGTTTAGAGAGATGTGTTGAATGATGTGTAGAATGATGTGTAGAATGATGTGTAGAATTATGTGTAGAGTGATGTACAGAATGATGTTTTAGAATGATGTGTAGAATGATGTTCAGAATGATGTGTAGAATGATGTTGTGTAGAATGATGTGTAGATTAATGTATAGAATGATGTGCAGATTGATGTGCAGAGTGATGTGTAGAATGATGTGTAGAATGATGTTGTGTGGAATGATATGTAGAATGATGTGTAGAATGATGTGCAGAATGATGTGTAGAATGATGTGCAGAATGATGTGTCGAATGATGTGTAGAATGATGTGTAGAATGATGTGTAGAATGATGTTTTGCATAATGATGTATAGAATGATGTGTGGAATGATGTTGTTTGGAGAGATGTGTAGAATGATGTGTAGAATGATGTGTAGAATGATGTGTAGAATGATGTGTAGAATTATGTGTAGAGTGATGTACAGAATGATTTTTTCGAATGAGGTGTAGAATGATGTTCAGAATGATGTGTAGAATGATGTTGTGTAGAATGATGTGTAGATTGATGTATAGAATGATGTACAGATTGATGTGTAGAGTGATGTGTAGAATGATGTGTAGAATCATGTTGTGTGGAATGATATGTAGAATGATGTGTAGAATGATGTGCAGAATGATGTGTAGAATGATGTGCAGAATGATGTATCGAATTATGTGTAGAATGATGTGTAGAATGATGTTTTGCATAATGATGTGTAGAATGATGTGTAGAATTTTGTGTGGAACGATGTGTAGAATGATGTGTCGAATGATGGTGTATGGAATGATGTGTAGAATGATGTGCATAATGATGTGTAGAATGATGTGTAGAATGATGTGTAGAGAGATGTTGTGTAGAATTATGTGTCGAATAATGTGGAGAATGACGATTAGAATGATGTGTAGAATGATGTTCAGAATGATGTGTAGAATTATGTGTAGAGTGATGTGCAGAATGATGTTTAGAATGATGTGTAGAATGATGTTTTGTAGAGAATGATGTGTATAATGATGTGTAGAATGATATGTGGAATGATGTTGTTTAGAGAGATGTGTAGAATGATGTGTAGAATGATGTGTAGAATGATGTGTAGAATTATGTGTAGAGTAATGTACAGAATGATCTTTTAGAATGATGTGTAGAATGATGTTCAGAATGATGTGTAGAATTATGTGTAGAGTGATGTGCAGAATGATGTTTAGAATGATGTTTTGTAGAATGATGTGTATAATGATGTGTAGAATGATATGTGGAATGATGTTGTTTAGAGAGATGTGTAGAATGATGTGTAGAATGATGTGTAGAATGATATGTGGAATGATGTTGTTCAGAGAGATGTGTAGAATGATGTGTAGAATGATGTGTAGAATGATGTGTAGAATGATGTGTAGAATTATGTGTAGAGTGATGTACAGAATGATGTTTTAGAATGATGTGTAGAATGATGTTCAGAATGATGTGTAGAATGATGTTGTGTGGAATGATGTGTAGATTGATGTATAGAATGATATGCAGATTGATGTGTAGAGTGATGTGTAGAATGATGTGTAGAATGATGTTGTGTGGAATGATATGTAGAATGATGTGTCGAATGATGTGCAGAATGATGTGTATAATGATGTGCAGAATGATGTATCGAATGATGTGTAGAATGATGTGTAGAATGATGTGTAGAATTATGTGTAGAGTGATGTAGAGAATGATGTTTTAGAATGATGTGTAGAATGATGTTCAGAATGATGTGTAGAATGATGTGTAGAATGATGTGCAGAATGATGTATCGAATGATGTGTAGAATGATGTGTAGAATGATGTGTAGAATGATGTTTTGCATAATGATGTATAGAATGATGTGTGGAATGATGTTGTTTGGAGAGATGTGTAGAGTGATGTGCAGAATGATGTTTAGAATGATGTGTAGAATGATGTTTTGTAGAATCATGTGTATAATGATGTGTAGAATGATATGTGGAATGATGTTGTTTAGAGAGATGTGTAGAATGATGTGTAGAATGATGTGTAGAATGATGTGTAGAATTATGTGTAGAGTGATGTACAGAATGATGTTTTAGAATGATGTGTAGAATGATGTTCAGAATGATGTGTAGAATGATGTTGTGTGTGGAATGATGTGTAGATTGATGTATAGAATGATGTGCAGATTGATGTGTAGAGTGATGTGTAGAATGATGTTTAGAATGATGATATGTAGAATGATGTGTCGAATGATGTGCAGAATGATGTGTAGAATGATGTGCAGAATGATGTATCGAATGATGTGTAGAATGATGTGTAGAATGATGTGTAGAATGATGTTTTGCATAATGATGTGTAGAATGATGTGTAGAATGATGTGTAGAATGATGTGTAGAATTATGTGTAGAGTGATGTACAGAATGATGTTTTAGAATGATGTGTAGAATGATGTTCAGAATGACGTGTAGAATGATGTTGTGTAGAATGATGTGTAGATTGATGTATAGAATGATGTGCAGATTGATGTGTAGAGTGATGTGTAGAATGATGTGTAGAATCATGTTGTGTGGAATGATATGTAGAATGATGTGCAGAATGATGTGCAGAATGATGTGTAGAATGATGTGCAGAATGATGTGTAGAATGATGTGTAGAATGATGTTTTGCATAATGATGTGTAGAATGATGTGTAGAATTTTGTGTGGAATGATGTGTAGAATGATGTGTCGAATGATGGTGTATGGAATGATGTGTAGAATGATGTGCATAATGACGTGTAGAATGATGTGTAGAATGATGTGTAGAGAGATGTTGTGTAGAATTATGTGTCGAATAATGTGGAGAATGACGATTAGAATGATGTGTAGAATGATGTCGTTTGAAATGCTGTGTAGAATAAATTGTAGAATGATGTGTAGAGTGATGTGTAGAATAATGTGTCGAATGATGTGTGGAATGATGTGTAGAATGATGTGTAGAATGTGGTTGTGCAGAATGATGAGTAGAATGATGTGCAGAATGATGTGTCGAATGATGTGCAGATAGAAGTGTGGAATGATGTGTAGCATGATGTGCAGAGTGAACTTCTGTAGAATGATGTGTAGAATGATGTGTCGCTTGAATTGTAGAATGATGTGTAGAGTGATGTTCAGCATGATGTGTAGATTGTTGTGTAGAATGATGTGTAGAATGATGTTGTGTATAATGAGGTGTAGAATGATGTGTAGAATGATATGTAGAATGATGTGTCAAATGATGTGTAGGATGATGTGTAGAATGATGTGTAGAATGATGTTGTGCAGAATGATGTGTCGAATTATTTTAAGAATGCTGTATAGAATGATGTATAGAATAACGTGTAGAATGATGTGCAGAATGATGTGTAGAGTGATGTGTAGAATGATGTGTCAAATGATGTGTAGAATGATGTGTAGAATCATGTGTAGAATGATGTGTAGAATGATGTTGTGTAGAATGATGTGTAGAATCATTTGTCGAATAAATTGTAGAATGATGTGCAGAATGATGTGTAGAATGATGTGTAGCATGATGTGTCGAATGATGTGTCGAATGGTGTTGTGTCGAATGAGGTGTAGAATGATGAGTAGAATGATATGTAGAATGATGTGAGGAATGATGTGCAGAATGATGTGTAGAATGATATTTAGAATGATGTTGTGCAGAATGATGTGTAGAGTGATGTGTAGAATGATATGTAGAATGATGTGTAGAGTGATGTTGTGTAGAATTACGTGTCGGATAATGTGGAGAATGACGATTAGAATCATGTGTCGAATGATGTGTAGAATGATGTCGTTTGAAATGCTGTGTAGAATGATTTGTAGAATGATGTGTAGAGTGATGTGTAGAATGATGTTGTTTAGAATGATGTGTAGAATAAAGTGTAGAATGATGTGTAGTATGATGTGGAGAATGACGTGTCGAAAGATGGGTGGAATGATGTTTAGAATTATGTCTAGAATGATGTTGTGCAGAATGATGTGTAGAATGATGTGTAGAATGAAGTGTGGAATGATGTGTAGAATGTTGTGCAGAGTGAAGGTCTGTAGAATGATGTGTAGAATGATGTGTAGCATCAAGTGTAGAATGATGTGTCGAATGATGTTAAGAATGATGTGTAGAATGATGTTGTTTTGAATGATGTGTAGAATGTTATGTAGAGTGATGTGCAGAATGATGTGTAGATATATGTGTAGAATGATATGCAGCATGATGTGCCGAATGATGTGTAGAATGATGTTGTGTCGTATCATGTGTAGAATGATGTGCAGCATGATGTGTAGAATGATGTGTGCAATGATGTGTGGAATGATGTATAGAATGATGTTTTAGAATGATGTGTAGAATGATGTTTAGAATGATGTGTAGAATGATGTTGTGTCGAATGATGTGCAGAGTGATGTGTAGAATGCTGTGTAGAATGATGTGTAGAATGATATGTAGAATGATGTGTAGAATGATGTGTAGAATGATGTGTAGAATGATGTGTAGAATGATGTGTAGAATGATGTGTTGAATGATGTGTTGAATGATGTGTTGAATGATGTGTCGAATGATGTGTAGAATGATGTGTAGAATGATGTGTAGAATGATGTTTTGCATAATGATGTGTAGAATGATGTTTAGAATGATGTGCAGAATGATGTGTAGAATGATGTGTAGAATGAATTGTAGAATGATGTGTTGAATGATGTGCAGAGTGAAGTTGTGGAGAATGATGTGTAGAATGATGTGTAGAATGAAGTGCAGAATAATGATGTGCAATATGATGTACTAGAATTATATGTAGAATGATGTTTACAATGATGTATAGAATGATTTGTAGAATGATGTTAGTTAAAATGATATGTACAATGATGTGCAGAATGATGTGTAGAATGATGTGTAGAATGATGTGTAGAATGATTTGCAGAATGATGTTTCGAATGATCTGTAGAATGATGTCGTTAGAAATGCTGTGTAGAATGATTTGTAGAATGATGTGTATAGTGATGTGTCGAATGATGTTGTTTAGAATGATGTGTAGAATCATGTGTAGAATAAATTGTAGAATGATGTGCAGAATGATGTGCAGAATGATGTGTAGAATGATGTGTCGAATGATGTGTAGAATGGTGTTATGTCGAATGAGGTGCAGAATGATGAGTAGAATGATGTACAGAATGATGTTTTAGAATGATGTGTCGAATGATGTTCAGAATGATGTGTAAAATGATGTTGTGCAGAATGATGTGTCGAATGATGTGTAGAATGATGTTGTGTAGAATGATGTGTGGATTGATATATAGAATGATGTGCAGAATGATGTGTAGAGTAATGTGTAGAATGATGTGTAGAATGATGTTGTGTGGAATGATATGTAGAATGATGTGTAGAATGATGTGCAGAATGATGTGTAGAATGATGTGCAGAATGATGTGTAGAATGATGTTTAGAATGATGTGTAGAATGATGTGTAGAATGGTGTTGTGTCGAATGAGGTGTAGAATGATGAGTAGAATGATGTGTAGAATTTTGTGTGGAATGGTGTGTAGAATGATGTGTAGAATGATGGTGTCTGGAATGATGTGTAGAATGATGTGCATAATGATGTGGAGAATGATGTGTAGATTGATGTGTAGAGTGATGTTGTGTAGAATTATGTGTCGAATAATGTGGAGAATGACGATAAGAATGATGTGTCGAATGATGTGTAGAATGATGTCGTTTGAAATGCTGTGTAGAATATATTGTAGAGTGATGTGTAGAGTGATGTGTAGAGTGATGTGTAGAGTGATGTGTAGAATGATGTGTCGAATGATGTGTGGAACGATGTGTAGAATGATGTGTAGAATGAGGTTGTGCAGAATGATGTGTAGAATGATGTGCAGAATGATGTGTCGAATGATGTGTGGAATGATGTGTAGAATGATATCAGTCAGTAACTTTTAACATTGTTATTACCAGTTTAAGTGTATCTAAGGGTTAAGTCATGGCAGGAGAGCTCGGTCGGGTGTTATGCTCCTCCTGTACCATGTGGGAACTCAGGGACGCTTCCGGTGTCCCTGACGACTATGTGTGCGGGAAGTGTATCCGCCTCCAGCTCCTGACGGACCGCGTTACGGAATTGGAGCTGAGGGTGGATTTACTCTGGAGCATCCACGATGCTGAGAATGACGTGAGTATCACGTGTAGTGAGTTGGTCTTACCGCAGGGAAAGGGTCCACAGCCAGATAGGGAATGGAAGACCAGCAGGAAGAGTAGAGCAAGGAAGGTAGTGCAGGTGTCCCCTGCGGTCATCCCCCTGCAAAACAGATACACCGCTTTGGGTACTGTTGAGGGGAATGACTCATCAGGGGAGGGCAGCAGCAGCCAAGTTCATGGCACCGTGGCTGGCTCTGCTGCACAGGAGGGCAAGAAAAAGAGTGGGAGAGCGATAGTGATAGGGGATTCAATTGTGAGGGGAATAGATAGGCGTTTCTGCGGCCGCAACCGAGACTCCAGGATGGTATGTTGCCTCCCTGGTGCAAGGGTCAAGGATGTCTCGGAGCGGGTGCAGGACATTCTGAAATGGGAGGGAGAACAGCCAGTTGTCGTGGTGCACATTGGTACCAACGACATAGGCAAAAAAAGGGATGAGGTCTTACGAAACGAATTTAAGGAGCTAGGAGCTAAATTAAAAAGTAGGACCTCAAAAGTAGTAATCTCGGGATTGCTACCAGTGCCACGTGATAGTCAGAGTAGGAATCGCAGGATAGCGCAGATGAATACGTGGCTTGAGCAGTGGTGCAGCAGGGAGGGATTCAAATTCCTGGGGCATTGGGACCGGTTCTGGGGGAGGTGGGACCAGTACAAACCGGACGGTCTGCACCTGGGCAGGACTGGAACCAATGTCCTAGGGGGAGTGTTTGCTAGTGCTGTTGGGGAGGATTTAAACTAATATGGCAGGGGGATGGGAACCAATGCAGGGAGACAGAGGGAAACAAAAAGGAGCCAAAAGCAAAAGACAGAAAGGAGATGAGGAAAAGTGGAGGGCAGAGAAACCCAAGGCAAAGAACAAAAAGGGCCACTGTACAGCAAAATTCCAAAAGGACAAAGGGTGTTAATAAAACAAGCCTGAAGGCTTTGTGTCTTAATGCAAGGAGTATCCGCAATAAGGTGGATGAATTAATTGTGCAAATAGATGTTAACAAATATGATGTGATTGGGATTACGGAGACGTGGCTCCAGGATGATCAGGGCTGGGAACTCAACATTCAGGGGTATTCAACATTCAGGAAGGATAGAATAAAAGGAAAAGGAGGTGGGGTAGCATTGCTGGTTAAAGAGGAGATTAATGCAATAGTTAGGAAAGACATTAGCTTGGATGATGTGGAATCTATATGGGTAGAGCTGCAGAACACCAAAGGGCAAAAAACGTTAGTAGGAGTTGTGTACAGACCTCCAAACAGTAATAGGGATGTTGGGGAGGGCATCAAACAGGAAATTAGGGGTGCATGCAATAAAGGTGTAGCAGTTATAATGGGTGACTTTAATATGCACATAGATTGGGCTAGCCAAACTGGAAGCAATACGGTGGAGGAGGATTTCCTGGAGTGCATAAGGGATGGTTTTCTAGACCAATATGTTGAGGAACCAACTAGGGGGGAGGCCATCTTAGACTGGGTGTTGTGTAATGAGAGAGGATTAATTAGCAATCTCATTGTGCGAGGCCCCTTGGGGAAGAGTGACCATAATATGGTGGAATTCTGCATTAGGATGGAGAATGAAACAGTAATTTCAGAGACCATGGTCCAGAACTTAAAGAAGGGTAACTTTGAAGGTATGAGGCGTGAATTGGCTAGGATAGATTGGCGAATGATACTTAGGGGGTTGACTGTGGATGGGCAATGGCAGACATTTAGAGACCGCATGGATGAAGTACAACAATTGTACATTCCTGTCTGGCGTAAAAATAAAAAGGGGAAGGTGGCTCAACCGTGGCTATCTAGGGAAATCAGGGATAGTATTAAAGCCAAGGAAGTGGCATACAAATTGGCCAGAAATGGCAGCGAACCTGGGGACTGGGAGAAATTTAGAACTCAGCAGAGGAGGACAAAGGGTTTGATTAGGACAGGGAAAATGGAGTACGAGAAGAAGCTTGCAGGGAACATTAAGGCGGATTGCAAAAGTTTCTATAGGTATGTAAAGAGAAAAAGGTTGGTGAAGACAAACGTAGGTCCCCTGCAGTCAGAATCAGGGGAAGTCATAACGGGGAACAAAGAAATGGCGGATCAATTGAACAAGTACTTTGGTTCGGTATTCACTAAGGAGGATACAAACAACCTTCCGGATATAAAAGGGGTCAGAGGGTCTAGTAAGGAAGAGGAACTGAGGGAAATCTTTATTAGTCGGGAAATTGTGTTGGGGAAATTGATGGGATTGAAGGCCGATAAATCTCCAGGGCCTGATGGACTGCATCCTAGAGTACTTAAGGAGGTGGCCTTGGAAATAGCGGATGCATTGACAGTAATTTTCCAACATTCCATTGACTCTGGATCAGTTCCTATGGAGTGGAGGGTAGCCAATGTAACCCCACTTTTTAAAAAAGGAGGGAGAGAGAAAACAGGGAATTATAGACCGGTCAGCCTGACCTCAGTAGTGGGTAAAATGATGGAATCAATTATTAAGGATGTCATAGCAGTGCATCTGGAAAATGGTGACATGATAGGTCCAAGTCAGCATGGATTTGTGAAAGGGAAATCATGCTTGACAAATCTTCTGGAATTTTTTGAGGATGTTTCCAGTAAAGTGGACAAAGGAGAACCAGTTGATGTGGTATATTTGGACTTTCAGAAGGCTTTCGACAAGGTCCCACACAAGAGATTAATGTGCAAAGTTAAAGCACATGGGATTGGGGGTAGTGTGCTGACGTGGATTGAGAACTGGTTGTCAGACAGGAAGCAAAGAGTAGGAGTAAACGGGTACTTTTCAGAATGGCAGGCAGTGACTAGTGGAGTGCCGCAAGGTTCTGTGCTGGGGCCCCAGCTGTTTACATTGTACATTAATGATTTAGACGAGGGGATTAAATGCAGTATCTCCAAATTTGCGGATGATACTAAGTTGGGTGGCAGAGTGAGCTGCGAGGAGGATGCTATTAGTCTGCAGAGTGACTTGGATAGGTTAGGTGAGTGGGCAAATGCATGGCAGATGAACTATAATGTGGATAAATGTGAGGTTATCCACTTTGGTGGTAAAAACAGAGAGACAGACTATTATCTGAATGGTGACAGATTAGGAAAAGGGAAGGTGCAACGAGACCTGGGTGTCATGGTACATCAGTCATTGAAGGTTGGCATGCAGGTACAGCAGGCGGTTAAGAAAGCAAATGGCATGTTGGCCTTCATAGCGAGGGGATTTGAATACAGGGGCAGGGAGGTGTTGCTACAGTTGTACAGGGCCTTGGTGAGGCCACACCTGGAGTATTGTGTACAGTTTTCGTCTCCTAACTTGAGGAAGGACATTCTTGCTATTGAGGGAGTGCAGCGAAGGTTCACCAGACTGATTCCCGGGATGGCGGGACTGACCTATCAAGAAAGATTGGATCAATTGGGATTGTATTCACTGGAGTTCAGAAGAATGAGAGGGGATCTCATAGAAACGTTTAAAATCCTGACGGGTTTAGACAGGTTAGATGCAGAAAGAATGTTCCCAATGTTGGGGAAGTCCAGAACCAGGGGTCACAGTCTGAGGATAAGGGGTAAGCCATTTAGGACCGAGATGAGGAGAAACTTCTTCACCCAGAGAGTGGTGAACCTGTGGAATTCTCTACCACAGAAAGTAGTTGAGGCCAATTCACTAAATATATTCAAAAGGGAGTTAGATGAAGTCCTTACTACTCGGGGGATCAAGGGTTATGGCGAGAAAGCAGGAAGGGGGTACTGAAGTTTCATGTTCAGCCATGAACTCATTGAATGGCGGTGCAGGCTAGAAGGGCTGAATGGCCTGCTCCTGCACCTATTTTCTATGTTTCTATGTTTCTATGTTCAGAATGATGTTGTGCAGAATGATGTGTAGAATGATGTTTAGAATGATGTGTAGAATGATGTGTAGAATGAAGTGTGGAATGATGTGTAGCAAGATGTGTAGAGTGAACTTCTGTAGAATTATGTGTAGATTGATGTGTAGAATGATGTGTGTAATGATTTGCAGAATGATGTGTCGAATGGTGTGTAGAATGATGTTGTGTAGTATTAGCGTTAGTGTTTTCTCTGAAGAATCACTCAACACTCAAAGTCGGTTCCAACGCCTGGCGGCCTTTATAACGCTCAGCGGGGAGGAAAAACTCAGGACCGTATCCAGGTTTCTCTCCACAGAACAAAGAGTTACATGTACCTTTATATGTTTCACAACAGTTACAAAACAGTTTACTACAGTTACACAGCCCATCACGGCTGGACACAAGCCAATCACAACGATTATAGATTACATATAGGTTCTTTTAACCCAATAGAATTCTCCTAGTATCCAGGGAACCATATGTTCGGTTATTGTCAGCTTGGGCTGATCGCTGACTTTATAGGTTCTCTCCCTAGTTCTTTCATCTGGGAGAAATAATTGGTTTGTAGCCTTGTTTACAACAAATGGTTTCCCTCTTATCTTTCTTCCTGGGGAATTAATTGGTTTATGGCCTTGTTCACAGGAGATGGTTTCCTTCTTATCTCTGTCTTCCCTCATCCCAGGCATTCCTACAGTGGGCCTCACAGGGTTATTGCTCGGTCAGTGAACGTTCAACAGTTCACAGCTTGACTACCTGATTTCCCATAATGCCTGGGCAGCCATTTTATGTGTGTGTCCGTTTAAGCTTATGTGAGTTTTAAATATCCAGCAGGTGCCTAATGCCTAAGTCTATATATATATTTCTACTCTCTACAACAATTCCCCCTTTCGGTAAAGGGACTAGTCCTAGTCCCCTTTTAACCGACCGTACTGCCTTTATCTGATATTTGTGCACGGCCCGGTATTCCTTGCCTCAACATGCTGGCCAGTCACGCGGTTTCAGGAGTCCCGGTTGCTTCGATCAAACTAACAAAGGCTAGCTCCTCCCGTCCCCTTATCAAACAGACTTGTTTAATATCCAGGGAACGGTGATTGGTCCGTTTCCGCCGTTTGTGGCGCCTGCATACCTGGCAGGCCATCATGCCCCATGTTATTGCTAAGATTAATTGTATTCCGACCAGTGGTGTGTGAAATAATTCGGATCCATGGGTGGATGTTCACATTTATTCCCCAGTCCCAGACTTTTCTCCACCAACTCTGACTTTGTAAGTCTACCTCGGTATCTTCTTCCAGTTCTTTGATTTTAGTTTGTAGCTGGTGATAGAGTTTTACGGATTGCCCCACTCTGAGCCTTAACTCCCGTAATACCTCGGTTAGATGTGGGATAGGGACCTGCTCTGGCTCGTCATAATCCTGCAAATGATCATGGAGCTGATCAGTTACTTCAATAACTTCGGACTTCCGGCGCCTAACCTGGGTGGATATGTGTTTTCCCGATCGCGACAGGTCGTACTGGTGTAACGCAAAAATTTGGCTGCGGCATAGGGCACTGTAGGTCATTATACTGGTATGAACGCTCTGTGGTAGAGACGCAGTATCTTCCCCTCCCTCCGTAGCCTGCTCTCGCG
The DNA here is from genome assembly GCF_044704955.1 of Pristiophorus japonicus. Taxonomy (NCBI): domain Eukaryota; kingdom Metazoa; phylum Chordata; class Chondrichthyes; family Pristiophoridae; genus Pristiophorus; species Pristiophorus japonicus. The sequence continues at coordinate 2,941,385 of NW_027254729.1, read as the reverse complement.
AAGTGCATGTGTGCGGGCACTATTTCTAGTACACACCCGTTGGTTCGGTTAAACCCGCACTCGTCTAGTTCACCTCGGCCCACCGGGTGAGGGCATACTGTGATTTCCCTCCTTTGCTTGCAATCTGCTAGGGAAATCCCAGTAAGTATGTTGTTTCGACGAACGGCAGAGGTGGTGGTTAGGTAGTAGCGTATGGAGACATTTTCCCGTATTACTCCGATATTCTCTAGTTGGTATAAGGGGAACGGCCCTGAGTCCGGCGTTGCTATAGGGATCAACAGGACTATCCCTATCCCGGTAGTCCTACCCATCTGGCAATCTGGAATTGCGGGGTATACTCGGGTCAGTCCCTTCAGAGTACAATTATCCAGTGTCCCCCTTTGGTTCGCCAACTGAGCTAAATGTGAACTGTCTATCCAATCGGGTACTTCCCCGCGTTGGATCTGGTCGAGGTTGTGGCGGATCTGTCCCACCATCCACAGACCATAAGCATGACAGAGTTGCCCCTGTCTTTGCTTTATTGTATCTTCTTGTTCTCTATCAATGAGGTTATTGATGGTTTTAGCGTGAGCTTCCAGGACTGAGATGCCATCCAACTGGATTTCGGCACCCTCCTTTCCTAGGTTGGCCTGGTCTTCCTGGTTTTGCTCCACCCTCTCCAATAACCCCTTCATCACCCCTTTAAGCTGTTCTACCCTCTGATTTAGCCCTTGTATGTCTATCGAGTTCACTACGGAGGTTCCTGTATTGAAAACGGTAGCAACATCATTTACTATTTCCCTCTTCATCCTGGGTGCTAACCCCTGTCCCCGGAACTTACTGGCACCCATGGCATCGGCAGCCTGCTGCATTACGAATTTACTTAATACATTGTACATCTTCCTTGACTGTTCGGTACAATATTCCGGCATCTGGATGCCTGAAATATTGATCAGAACAGGCACAATTTCATGTTTAACATTATCATACAATAATTCCCCTTCGTTGTACATTGCAATCCCATTTTCTGGTACCTTATTATTTATGGGACAAGGCAGTTCTTCGGGCAATGTAGTGGTTCTTATGGGGCGCGGTGTTGGAGGGGGTGAGAAACATACATACAATGATATAGCAGCCGCCCCCACCTCCTCGTAATACCCACACAGACCCATGCCCTTTTTGCGGATGACTGATTGCTGGGATTGTCCCGGAGGCGCGCAAATTATGCCGAAAGTGCATTCATCGGGCCCTTTGACATCCCTCCGTTTAATGCAGCTGCTCCTAATACCCGTGGAGCACTGTACACATACCCGGGCCTTATTAGGATTCACTTGTAACCATGCATTAAAATAAGTTCTGTCCTTGCTCCAATCCTTAGTCGCTGGAACACATATTCCGTCCGTCAAATTGAACAACACTCCATAGTTCATGTAATTGTTTATTTCCAGCGTGCTCTGCTGTCCGTCGGTGTTGCCCAGGGTTCGTGTATGTCGCAGGGCTATCCATATTACGAGTAGCGTCGTCCGTATTCCCATCTCGGTAAGTATTATCTGTAATTTTAAACAGACGGCCTGGTCGTCACCAGGGGTTAAAGTTTTTTTGCTCTACGAGTGTCCCGGTCACCCTGCAAAATCAGAAGCACAGGGTTACAATTGAATCATTTCGAATTGAATCTGTGGGGCGTTCGCCCGTGTCTTTACCCACTTAAATATTACCCAAACTCCTATTAACATTAAAGCTAAAGCTATTCCTCCGAACACCCCTTCCGAAAGGGTGTCTAACCACTCCTGGTACTTTACAGCATACCATTCCGTCTCGTCTAGGCGTATCACCCTTGGTTCGGCCATTATTCTTTTGGGTTATACGTTTTTAGTTGTGACCAGTGCTTCCACTGGCCTTTTCCTTTCATATCGACACATGCACACGTGTCGCTTGTCAAAATGATGTCATACGGTCCGGTCCACCTCAGGGCAAAACCCGTTCTGCCTGGAGTGACCTGTACTAATACTTTGTCGCCTACCTGTGGAAGGGATGCGTCGGCCTTCCCGTTGTTTTGGGTCTCCAAGTCCCGTCGGGCCTGTTGCTCTACCACCTCTTTCCTTATTTCCTTTAGCTGTGAATCTAATTGTTTTACATATTGTTTAATCCGATCTCGTAGAGGCCCCATTTCCTCCCCCCCTGTTATGATCCCTTCAGGAAGTCTCATGGCCCTTCCTGTCATTAATTCAAAGGGGGTCAGTCCTGTGGTTCGGTTAGGGCTAGCCCTAAGTCTCATTAATATGCAGGGCAAAACATCTACCCATCCCTTCCCGGTCTCTGTTATAGCTTTGGCAATTGCTGTCTTAAGGGTACAGTTCATTCGCTCCACCATTCCTGAGCTCTGGGGGTGGTACGGGATGTGGAACCGTTGTCGGATTCCAAGCAGACCGCATGCCCGCTTCATGACCTGTCCTGTGAAGTGCGTCCCCTGGTCCGAGTCAATTTGAAGGGGCACTCCCCACCGTGGGATTATGTCGAATGCGAGAATCTGTGCTACCGTGGATGCTCCGCAATCCCGGGTGGGAAAAACCTCAACCCACCTGGTAAACTGATCTACAATAACCAGGCAGTATTTCTTTCCCCGACTGGTGGGGTCCTGTGAAATCAATTTGTAGATTCTCCCACGGGCCCCTGGGACGTGTCTGAAGTGCCATTCTGATCTTTACGGGTCTGCCTGGATTATGCTGTGCACATACCATGCAGCGCTGGCAATGCTTGGCTACGTCTCGCCCTACCCCGGCCCACCACCAGTCTTTGAGCAGACGGCTCAGCATTCCGTCTCGCCCAGTGTGGTCCGGCTCATGGTGTAGCCGGAGTAGTTCGGTCTGGATTGAGCGACTACTTGTAATCCCTTCCTCCACACCCCATCCTCCCCAATGCTGGCCCCCTTGTTTTCCCATTGTGACCGTTCCTCCGAGCTACTTTCTTCCTGTATCTTACGGACACTTAGCTCTCCTGGTCCTATCATGGCCACTTTAATTATCTGGGGCTCATCTTCTTCTGCCGCGCTCCGAGCTGCTTGATCTGCCAGCATGTTTCCCCGTTGTTCCCTGGTCTCTACCCTTTGATGTGCCTTGATCTTTATTACTGCTGCCGTCGTAGGCCTTTTAACGGCTTCGACCAGCTCCCGAACTATATTCTCGTGTTTAATGTGTCCCCCCCCCCCCGAGGTTATATATCCACGTCTACTCCACGCTATCATATAATCGTGTACTACCCCGAATGCATACCGGCTGTCAGTATAAACATTTACACGCTTCCCCTGTGCCCATCTGAGGGCTTCGGTCAGCGCTACCAACTCCGCCACTTGGGCGGACACTGTTCCTTCCATTGCCCCTCGCAGGAGGGTGACACCATCCTGATCTACCACGCCCCACCCGGTGCGGAATCTTCCGTCGACATATCGTCGGGACCCATCAAAGTAAAGGGTTAAATCGGGGTCCCTCAGAGGTTCATCGGCTATTCCCCCTTCTGTTCCTTCGTCTATCTCAGTCTTGCAGCTATGGGGTTCCCCTTCGGTCACTATTCCCTACGCGGGATTAAAGCCTATAAACCTAATTATTTGTCTGGACTGGTCTTTGGGTAATAGTACTGCCTCCCAGGTAGCTCGTCGCGCATCTGACACTGTTTTCAACCTCCCGGTATTTATCAATTCCACTATGGTGTGCTTCGTGTGTAAGATTATCTGCCCCGACATTGTGACTGGTTCGCATATTCTGGCAGCCCAAGCGGCACAATCGAGGGCAGCCACACACCGATGGAGTCCCTTCACTACCGGGGACTCTTGTGTTGAGTAATACGCTACTGGTCTCAATACCCCCCCCTTTCTCCTGGGTTACGACGGCGCTATAAAAACCTCCATCGAGATCGTAATGTACATGGAACGGCTTTGTCATATCCGGTAGCTTCAGCGCTGGGGCTGCCACCAATTCGACTTTTAATTTCCCATAGGCTTCCTCTTGCTCCGATCCCCAGTCTACCTGCTCTGTTCCTGGTTTTCCTCCCTTCACTAGTCGCTGAATGGGTTCGGCTATGTTCGCAAATTGAGGAATGAAATTCCTGCAATAGTTGAACAAACCCATCACCCGCCGCACTGCCCGGACTGTAGTTGGTCGGGGCATATCAGCGAAGGCTGTCTTTCGGTCTGTCGGAAGAGTCTTTTTTCCCTGACTGATATCGTGTCCCAGATATCGAACCGTGGCTTGTCCGATCTGCGCCTTTTTTGGATTTATTTTAAACCCTGCCTTATCTAGAGTCCTTAGAACCATGGCTACTGCCCCTAAATACTCTCGGTCACTTGATGAGGCTATCAGGATGTCGTCCACGTACTGAAGGATTGTACTATTATACGGGGTTAGGATACATGATTCCAAAGCGTTACTCATGACTCGGTGGAAAATGTTCGGGCTGTTATGGAATCCCTGAGGGAGTCGGGTCCATGTGTATTGTCTATCTCTGGATGTAAATGCGAATCTCTCCTGAGACTCCGGGTCCAGCGGGATTGACCAAAATCCGTTAGCGATATCTAAGACGGTGAAAATCCTATGTTCCGGATTCAGACCGTTGAAGATAGTCGCTGGGCTGGCCACAATCGGGTGTTCCCTGGGTGTAACTTTATTCAGGGCTGTGTAATCTATCGTTAGTCGGTAGCTTTCATCCGGCTTTTTAACTGGCCACATCGGGGAGTTTGTGACTGACACGGTCTGTCGTAGTATGCCCTGTTCTACCAGGGCTTCTATTATCCCCTCAGTGGCTCGCATGGCCTCTGGTTTGATAGGGTACTGCTTGTGGGGAGGGTGTACCGGTCCCGTGACCTTCTCCGGTGTCATGTCAACAAGTCCGCAGTCCTGTTTGCTTTTTGCCCAAACTCCCGGGATAGCCTGACACAGTAATCCCAACATCCCGTCCTTAGACCAGTCTCTCGTCAGAGTATCCGTTTTACCTAATGTGGCTATGTTCTTTACTAGTGCCCATTTCCTGGCCACTTTATCCTTATACCCTTTCGTACCTTTCCAGGTTATCCGTCTTCGCTGCGCATCCACTATCGTTCCTAATTCGCGGAGTAGGTCCATCCCTAGTATAGTTCCCTCTGAGTTTTTACATTCCCAGAACTGGACCGGCATCATTATACCGTCCACCTCTAGCACTTGGGTTTCACTTTGATATGCCGTGGTCCTGTCCCCCCCTACCCCTTGGATCATGATGGATCTTCGGGTAGTGTGTATGTCGAGGTTCGTTATTGATACCGACGCCCCGGTTTCTATCAACATATCGCATCGCCGGCCCCCTAACGATGCGTTGATCCACATACGGGGATCGGGTTCTTGGCCGGGGGCCGATGCGATTCATTGGGGACTCGCCTGCTTCTGGGTCAGCTGCTGTATGATGTTTTCTACAGCTGCTGGTTCCCGAGGGCACTAACGTCCGGGGCTCTTTCATTGATCGTTTTTCCCGATCTAGGTCCCTTCCCTTCTTTGCCACCTCCCTTGGCCCAACAGTCCTTTGCCTCATGGCCTAATTGGTCACAATTACTACACTTTTTTCGTCCGTTGCGTTTTGGGGCTCTACACTCGGCGCGGCGATGCCCCGTCTTGTTACAATTATAGCATGTCTCAGCCGCCTTTTTGTCAGTGGCTGCACAGACCTCTGCTGTACTTGCGGCTACTTTGGACCTTTGTTGATTATCTACCGAGGTCGCCCATCTTTCCAGGTCATCAAAATTATTGTACATCACCAAGCCTGTTTTTAAGATGGCTTGGTGTGCAGGGCTTAGTCCATCCTTATATAATTGTATGACAGCCGGGTTCTGCCGGTCGGCTCCGGGTATTCCGCCATGTGCTAAGAACGCCTCAAATTTCCTTGCCCCGTATTCTGGTGCCCGTTCATCCTTCTTTTGTACTACTTCCACTATAGCGTTCCAGTTTACGGGGACCTGGCCTAAAACGCGTATCACGTTCGCTTTAAATTCTATCATGGAATCCTCCTGCTCCTCTTTTGTAGCGGACAGGTCGGCACACCAGGTACCATCTTGGTGATCATTATCTAGTCTGTCCCAATAACTCTCTGGCATTTTAATCCTAACTATACCGGCGATATCTCGGTTATGGAGCTGGTGGCAAATTGTCATTTCTTTGAGCTTCTGCCAGAAGGTTGCGTTGTTATGGCGGGGCACTAGTGGTGGCAGTTTCTCTAACAACTGCATCGTGTCCCCTGGGGTCAGCGATAAGTATGTTACTCGTGTCTGCGCGGGTATAGCGGGACTGTTATGACGTCTTGTCCCGGCTGGGATCCTGGGTATATGTTCTATCTTTAACGGGGCAACCGCAGCCGAGTTAATAGTATTATATGGGGGAGGTAAGACGTCCCCTTTAATGGAGTTGCAACTATCCGTTTCATTCTCTAGGCTTTCCCAGTCTTCCTCACTAGGTGGTGCACTTGGGCTATTTATTGCCAGAACTGGCAAAACTGTCTGACCGTTATCAACCTCTACTTGCTTCCTTTTTATTTGCACATACCGGTTAACCTTTTCTGTTAACTTTACATGTGCTCGCAATATCAAAATTACTGCCTTTTCCTCTTTATCTTTCTTTTCCTTCTCCCACCATTCCCTTTGCTTTGCTGGTAGTTCCTGAGGATTCCACCCTGCTTTGATCATTTTTTCGATTAGCTTCTTTTGTTTTTCCGCCAGGTGGCGGGTAAGTGACCCTTCTGGTCCCCACTCGAGTTTATTCGTTTCCATGGCCATTCCTGGGTAGGACTAGTACCGTTAGGAATCTACTCTCAGAGGTCCGCTTTCTTTCTAGCGCGACTTGTAGTAAACTGTCTCTTGGCTACTGTCAGGTCACAAGTTCTGCTGTTACACACACTTATACAATTCTGAAAAACGCGTTTAAGCAATTCCCGCAGTGCTCTACATATCCTTAACGACGACCTACCACCGCTCGGCCCGTTGGTCCGACCCTGATCACAGGTTTGAATTCCGTTAGCCGCTGCACACTGCTTGGTTCTACCCCGGGGTTTATCTCCAATTACACTACTGGGTCCGGAAGGTGTCTTTCGGTATCACGATCCCACGGTCCAAGTGTGTTCCCGGCACCTACTTAATTCCTGGCCGTTACGTGGGACTACTGTCCTCTTAATTCAGGCTCAGGCTAGGTGTTTGAGATATTGGACCGTTCCCTCGTGTCGATCAACCAGCATCCACCTTCCGCACTTTTATAATTTAAAAATCGTTTGTGTTTATACTCACCCGGGTTTACTCCAAGTGCGTTCAGCGACTTCGGGAAATCCCGTCGACTACGCCATTGTTAGCGTTAGTGTTTTCTCTGAAGAATCACTCAACACTCAGAGTCGGTTCCAACGCCTGGCGGCCTTTATGACGCTCAGCGGGGAGGAAAAACCCAGGACCGTATCCAGGTTTCTCTCCACAGAACAAAGAGTTACATGTACCTTTATATGTTTCACAACAGTTACAAAACAGTTTACTACAGTTACACAGACCATCACGGCTGGACACAAGCCAATCACAACGATTATAGATTACATATAGGTTCTTTTAACCCAATAGAATTCTCCTAGTATCCAGGGAACCATATGTTCGGTTATTGTCAGCTTGGGCTGATCGATGACTTTATAGGTTCTCTCCCTATTTCTTTCATCTGGGAGAAATAATTGGTTTGTAGCCTTGTTTACAACAAATGGTTTCCCTCTTATCTTTCTTCCTGGGGAATTAATTGGTTTATGGCCTTGTTCACAGGAGATGGTTTGCTTCTTATCTCTGTCTTCCCTCATCCCAGGCATTCCTACAGTGGGCCTCACAGGGTTATTGCTCGGTCAGTGAACGTTCAACAGTTCACAGCTTGACTACCTGATGTCCCATAATGCCTGGGTAGCCATTTTATGTGTGTGTCCGTTTAAGCTTATGTGAGTTTTAAATATCCAGCAGGTGCCTAATGCCTAAGTCTATATATATATTTCTTCTCTCCAACAACATGTAGAATGATGAGTAGATTGACGTATAGAATGAATGATGTGCAAAATGATGTGTAGAATGATGTGTAGAATGAAATGTAGAATGATGTGTGGAATGATGCGTGGAATGATGTGCAGAATGATGTTTTCGAATGAAGTGTAGAATGATGTATAGAATGACGTTGTGTCGAATGATGTGCAGAATGATGTGTAGAATGATGCTGTGTATAATGAGGTGTAGAATGATGTGTAGAATGATTTTGTGCAGAATGATGTGTCGAATTATTTTAAGAATGCTGTGTAGAATGATGTGTAGAATAACGTGTAGAATGATGTGCAGAATTATGTGTAGAGTAATGGGTAGAATGATGTATCAAATGATGTGTAGAATGATGTGTAGAATGATGTGTCAAATGATGTATAGAATGATGTGTAGAATGATGTTCAGAATGATGTTGTGCAGAACGATGTGTAGAATCATGTATAGAATAAAGTGTAGAATGATGTGCAGAATGATGTGTAGAATGATGTGTCGAATGATGTGTCGAATGATGTGTAGAATGGTGTTGTGTCGAATGAGGTGCAGAATGATGAGTAGAATCATATGTAGAATGATGTGTGGAATGATGTGCAGAATGATGTGTAGAATGATGTTGTGTGGAATGATGTGTAGAATGATGTGCAGAATGATGTGTAGAATGATGTGTAGAATGATGTTGTGTAGAATGATGTGTAGAGTGATGTATTGAATGATGTGTAGAATGATGTGTAGAGTGATGTGTAGAATTACGTGTCGGATAATGTGGAGAATGACGATTAGAATAATGTGTCGAATGATGTGTAGAATGATGTCGTTTGAAATGCTGTGTAGAATGATTTGTAGAATGATGTGTAGAGTGATGTGTAGAATGATGTTGTTTAGAATGATGTGTAGAATGATGTGTAGTATATAGTGTAGAATGATGTGTAGAATGATTTGCAGAATGATGTGTCGAATGATGTGTGGAATGATGTTGTGTAGAATGATGAGTAGATTGACGTATAGAATGAATGATGTGCAGAATGAAGTGTAGAATGATGTGTAGAATGATGTTTTCGAATGATGTGTAGAATGATGTATAGAATGACGTTGTGTCGAATGATGTGCAGAATGATGTGTAGAATGATGTTGTGTATAATGAGGTGTAGAATGATGTGTAGAATGATATGTAGAATGATGTGTCAAACGATGTGTAGGATGCCGTGTAGCATGATGTGTAGAATGATGTTGTGCAGAATTATGTGTCGAATTATTTTAAGAATGCTGTGTAGAATGATGTGTAGAATAACGTGTAGAATGATGTGCAGAATGATGTGTAGAGTGCTGTGTAGAATGATGTGTCAAATGATGTGTAGAATGAAGTGTAGAATGATGTGTCAAATGATGTGTAGAATGATGTGCAGAATGATGTGTAGAATGATGTTGTGTGTAATGATGTGTAGAATGATGTGCAGAATGATGTGTAGAATGATGTGTAGAATGATGTTGTTTAGAATGATGTGTAGAGTGATGTGTAGAATGATGTGTAGAATGATGTGTAGAGTGATGTTGTGTAGAATTACGTGTCGGATAATGTGGAGAATGACGATTAGAATAATGTGTCGAATGATGTGTAGAATGATGTCGTTTGAAAATGCTGTGAAGAATGATTTGTAGAATGATGTGTAGAGTGATGTGTAGAATGATGTTGTTTAGAATGATGTATAGAATGATGTGTAGAATAAAGTATAGAATGATGTGTAGAATGATGTGGAGAATGATGTGTCGAATGATGTGTGGAATGATGTGTAGAATGATGTGTAGAATGATGTTGTGCAGAATGATGTGAAGAATTATGTTTTGAATGATGTGTAGAATGATGTGTAGAATGAAGTGTGGAATGATGTGTAGAATGTTGTGCAGAGTGAAGTTTTGTAGAATTATGTGTAGAATGATGTGTAGAGTGATGTGTAGAATGATGTGTAGAATGATGTTGTGTCGAATGATGTGTAGAGTGATGTGTAGAATGATGTGTAGAATGATGTTGTGTTGAATGATATGTAGAATGATGTGTAGAATGATGTGCAGAATGATGTGTAGAATGATGTGTAGAATGATGTGTCGAATGATGTGTAGAATGATGTGTAGAATGATGTGTTGAATGATGTTTTGCATAATGATGTGCAGAATGATGTTTTCAATGATGTGCAGAATGATGTGTCGAATGACGTGTCGAATGATGTGTCGAATGAGGTTGTTTGGAATGATGTGTGGAATGATGTGTAGAATGATGTGTTGAGTGATGTGTGGAATGATGTGTCGAATGATGTGCAGAGTGATGTGTAGAATGATGTGTCGAATGATGTGGAGAATGATGTGTCGAATAATGTGTCGAATAATGTGTAGAGTCATGCGTAGAATGATGTGTCGAATGATGTGTAGAGTAATGTGTAGAATGATGTGTCGAATGATGTGTAGAGTGATGTTTTGGAGACTGATGTGTAGAATGAAGTGCAGAATGATGTGTAGAATGATGTGCAGAATGATGTTGATTAGAATGATGTGCAGAATGATGTGTAGAATGATGCGTAATGATATGTAGAATGATGTTATGTAGAATGATGTGTAGAATGATGATGAGTAGAATGATGTGCAGAATGATATGTAGAATGATGTGTAGAATGATGTGTAGAATGATGTGCCGAATGATGTGTCGAATGATGTTGTTTGGAATGAAGTGTGGAATGATGTGTAGAATGATGTGTGGAGTGATGTGTAGAATGATGTGTCGAATGATGTGTAGAGTGATGTGTAGAATGATGTGTCGAATGATGTGTGGAATGATGTTGCATAGAATGTTGTGTCGAATGATGTGTAGAATGACGAGTGGAGTGATGTGTATAATGATGTGTACAATGATGACTTGTCGAAGGATGTGTAGAATGATGTGTAGAATTATGTGTAGAATGATGTGTAGAATGCTGTGTAGAATTATGTTGTATGGAATGATGTGCAGAATGATGTGTAGTATGATGTGTAGAGTAATGTGCAGAGTAATTGTGTAGAATGATGTGTAGAATGATGTGTAAAATGTTGTGTGGAATGATGTGAAGGATGATGTCTAGAATGATGTTGTATAGAATGATGTGAGAATGATATGTAGATCGATGTTGTGTAAAATGATGTGTAGAATGATGTTAGAATGATGTGTCGAATGATGTGTAGAATCTTGTCGTGTAGAATGATGTACAGAATTATGTGCAGAATGATATGTGGAATGATGCGTAGAATGATGTGCAGAATGATGCTGTGTGAAATGATGTGCAGAATGATGTACAGAATGATGTGTAGAATGATGTGTAGAATAATGTTGTGTAGAATGATGTGTAGAATGATGTGTAGAATGATATTTAAAATGATTTTTTAGAATGATGTGTAGAATGATGTGTAGAATGATGTGCAGAGTGATGTGTAGAATGATGTGTTGAATGATGTGTTGAGTACTGTTGTGTGGAATGATGTGTCGATTGAAGTTGTGTAGAATGATGTGTCGAATGATGTTGATTCGAATGATGTTATGAATGATGTGTAGAATGATGTGCTGAATGATGGGTCGAATGATGTGAAGAGTGATGTTGTGTAGAATGATGTGCGGAGTGCTTTGTCGAATGATGTGTAGAATGATATTGTGCAGAATGATGTGTCGAATGATGTGTAGAATGACGAGTAGAATGATGTGTATAATGATGTGTAGAATGATGTTGTTTGAATGATATGTGGAATGATGTGTAGAATGATGTGTAGAATGATGCGCAGAATTACGTGTACAATGATGAGTAGAATGATGTTGTGTAGAAAGATGTGTAGAATGTTTTGCAGTATGATGTGTGGAATGATATTGTGTAGAATGATGTTTCGAATGATGTGTAGAATGATATGTAGAATGATCTGTATAATGATGTGCAGAATGATGTGGAGAATTATGTTGTGTGGTATGATGTGTAGAATGAAGTTGTTTGGAATGATGTGTAGAATGATGTGTAGCATGATATGTAGAATGATGTTGATTAGAATGATGTGTAGAATGATGTGTAGAATGATATGTAGAATGATATGTAGAATGATGTGTAGAATGATGTGTCGTATGATGTGTCGAATGATGTGTCGAATGATGTTGTGTAGAATGATGTGTAGAATCAAACGTCGAATGATGTGTAGAATGATTTTGTGTAGAATTATGTGTAGAATGATCTGCAGAATGATATGTAGAATGATGTGTAGAATGATGTTATGTAGAATGATGTGCAGAATGATGTTGTGTAGAATGATGTATAGAATGATGTGTAGAATGACGTGTCGAATGATGTGTCGAATGAGGTTGTTTGGAAAGATGTGTGGAATGATGTGTAGAATGATGTGTAGTGTGAAGTGTGGAATGATGTGTCGAATGATGTGCAGAGTGATGTTGCGTAAAATGATGAGTCGAATGATGTGTAGAATGATGTGTGGAATAATGTGTAGAATAATGTGTAGAGTCATGCGTAGAATGATGTGTCGAATGATGTGCAGAGTGATGTGTAGAATGATGTGTCGAATGATGTGTAGAGTGATGTTTTGTAGAATGATGTGTAGAATGAAGTGCAGAATGATGTGTAGAATGATGTGTAGAATGATGTGTAGAATGATGTTGTTTAGAATGATGTGCAGAATGATGTGTAGAATGATGCGTAATGATGTGTAGAATGATGTTATGTAGAATGATGTGTAGAATGATGTGCAGAATGATGTGCAGAATGATATGTAGAATGATGTGTAGAATGATGTGCCGAATGATGTATCGAATTATGTTGTTTGGAATGATGTGTGGAATGATGTGTAGAATGATGTGTAGAGTGATGTGTAGAATGATGTGTCGAATGATGTGTAGAGTGATGTGTAGAATGATGTGTCGAATGATGTGTGGAGTGATGTTGCGTAGAATGTTGTGTAGAATGATGTGTAGAATGACGAGTGGAATGACGTGTATACTGATGTGTAGAATGATGTTGTTTCGAATGATGTATAGAATAAATGTGTCGTATGATGTGTAGAATGATATGTAGAATGATGTGTAGAATGATGTGTAGAATGATGTTGTTTAGAATGATGTGCAGTATTATGTGTAGAATGATATGTAGAATGATGTGTAGAATGATGTGTAGAATGATGTGTACAATGATGACTTGTCGAACGATGTGTAGAATGATGTGTAGAATGATGTGTAGAATGATGTGTAGAATGCTGTGTAGAATGATGTTGTATCGAATGATTTGTAGAATGATGTGTAGTATGATGTGTAGAGTAATGTGTAGAGTAATGTGTAGAATGATGTGTCGAATGATGTGTACAATGTTGTGTGGAATGATGTGAAGGATGATGTGTAGAATGATGTTGTATAGAATGATGTGTAGAATGAAACGTGGAATGATGTGCAGAATGATTTTGTGTAGAATTTTGTGTAGAATGATCTGCAGAATGATATGTAGAATGACGTGTAGAATGATGTTATGTAGAATGATGTGTAGAATGATGTTGTGTAGAATGATGTATAGAATGATGTGTAGAATGACGTTTCGAATGATGTGTCGAATGAGGTTGTTTGGAAAGATGTGTGGAATGATGTGTAGAATGATGTATGGTGTGAAGTGTGGAATGATGTGTCGAACGATGTGCAGAGTGATGTTGCGTAAAATGATGAGTCGAATGATGTGTAGAATGATGTGTAGAATAATGTGTAGAATAATGTGTAGAGTCATGCGTAGAATGATGTGTCGAATGATGTGTAGAGTGATGTGTAGAATGATGTGTCGAATGATGTGTAGAGTGATGTTTTGTAGAATGATGTGTAGAATGAAGTGCAGAATGATGTTCAGAATGATGTGTAGAATGATGTTGTTTGGAATGATGTGCAGAATGATGTGTAGAATGATGCGTAATGATGTGTAGAATGATGTTATGTAGAATGATGTGTAGAATGATGTGCAGAATGATGTGCAGAATGATATGTAAAATGATGTGTAGAATGATGTGTAGAATGACGTGTAGAATGATGTGTAGAGTGATGTGTAGAATGATGTGTCGAATGATGTGTAGAGTGATGTGTAGAATGATGTGTCGAATGATGTGTGGAGTGATGTTGCGTAGAATGTTGTGTCGAATGATGTGTAGAATGAAGAGTGGAATGACGTGTATAATGAAGTGTAGAATGATGTTGTTTCGAATGATGTATAGAATAAATGTGTCGTATGATGTGTAGAATGATGTGTAGAATGATGTTGTTTAGAATGATGTGCAGTATTATGTGTAGAATGATATGTAGAATGATGTGTAGAATGATGTGTAGAATGATGTGTCGAATGATGTTTAGAATGACGAGTAGAATGATGTGTATAATGATGTGTAGAATGCTGTGTAGAATGATGTTGTATCGAATGATGTGTAGAATGATGTGTAGTATGATGTGTCGAGTAATGTGTAGAGTAATGAGTAGAATGATGAGTAGAATTATGTGTACAATGTTGTGTGGAATGATGTGAAGGATGATGCGTAGAATGATTTTGTGTAGAATGATGTGAGAATGATATTTAGATCGATGTTGTGTAAAATGACGTGTAGAATGATGTCAGAATGATGTGTCGAATGATGTGTAGAATGATGTCGTGTAGAATGATGTACAGAATTATGTGTAGAATGATATGTGGAATGATGTGTAGAATGATGTGTAGAATGATGCTTTGTGGAATGATGTGTAGAATGATGTGTAGAATGATATTTAAAATGATGTTTTAGAATGATGTGTAGAATGATGTTATGCAGAAAGGTGTGTAGAATGATGTCTAGAATGATGTGTAGAATGATGTGTAGAGTGATGTGTAGAATGATGTGTTGAATGATGTGTTGTGAGCTGTTGTGTGGAATGATGTGTCGATTGAAGTTGTGTCGAATGATGTCTAGAATGATGATGTGTGGAATGATGTGTAGAATGAAGTTGTGTAGAATGATGTGTCGAATGATGTTGATTTGAATGATGTGTAGAATGATGTGTCGAATGATGTGCAGAATGATGGGTCGAATGATGTGTAGAGTGATGTTGTGTAGGATGATGTGCGGTGTGCTTTGTCGAATGATGTGTAGAATGATATTGTGCAGAATGATGTGTCGAATGATGTATAGAATGACGAGTAGACTGATGTGTATAATGACGTGTAGAATGATGTTGTTTGAATGATGTGTGAAATGATATGTAGAATGATGTGCAGAATGATGTGTGGAATGATGTTGTGTGGAATTTTGAGCAGAGTGTTTTGTCCAGTGATGTTTTGTCGAATGATGTGTCGAATGAGTATGTGTAGAATGATATGTAGAATGATGTCTAGAATGATGTTTGGAATTATGTTGTGTAGAATGATGTGTAGAATGATGTGTCGAATGATTTGTAGAATGGTGTGTCGAATAATTTGTAGAATGACGTGTAGCATGCTGTGTAGAATGATGTTGTATAGAATGACGTGTAGAATGATTTGTAGAATGATGTGTAGAATGATGTGTAGAATGATGTGCAGAATGATGTGGAGAATGATGTTGTGTGGAATGATGTGTAGAATGAAGTCGTATAGAATAATGTGGAGAATGATGTGCAGAATGATGTGTAGAATGATGTTGTATAGAATGATGTGTAGCATGATGTGTAAAATGATGTGTGGAATGATGTGTAGAATGATGTTGTGTAGAATGATGTGTCGAATGATGTGCAGAATGATGTGTAGAGTGAGGTGTAGAATGATATGTCGAATGATGTGTCGAATGACGTTGTTTGTAATGATTTGTGGAATGATGTGTGGAATGATGTGTAGAGTGATGTGTAGAATGATGTGTCGAATGATGTGTAGAGTGATGTTGTGTAGAATGATGTGCAGAATGAAGTGCAGAATGATGTGTAGAATGATGTGTAGAATGATGTGTAGATTAATGTGTAATGATGTGTGGATTGATGTGCAGAATGATATGTAGAATGATGTTGTGTCGAATGATGTTTTGTAGAATGACGTGTAGAATGATGTGTAGAATGATGTGTAGAATGATGTGTAGAATGATGTGTAATGATGTGTGGAATGATGTGCAGAATGATATGTAGAATGATGTTGTGTAGAATGATGATGTGTAGAATGATGTGTAGAATGATGTGTCGAGTGATGTGTAGAATGATGTGTCGAATGATGTGTCGAATGATGTGTCGAGTGATGTGTAGAATGATGTGTCCAATGATGTGTAGAGTGATGTTGCGTAGAATGTTGTGTCGAATGATGTGTAGAATAACGAGTGGAATGATGTGTAGAATGGTGCTGTCTAGAAACATGTGTAGAATGATGTGTAGAATGATGTGTAGAATGATGTGTAGAATGATGTTATGTAGAATGATGTGTAGAATGATGTGTAGAATGATGTGTAAAATGATGTGCAGATTGATGTGTAGGATGATGTTTGGAATGATGTGTAGAATGCTATGTAGAATGATGTGTAGAGTGATGTGCAGAATGCTATGTAGAGTGATGTGTAGAATGATTTGCAGAATGATCGGCAAAATGATGTGTAAAATGATGTTGTGTAGAATGATGTGTAGAATGATGTGTAGAATGCTGTGTGGAATGATGTGTAGAATGATGTGCAGAATGATGTTTTAGAATGATGTGTAAAATGATGTTGTGTCGTGTGATGAGTAGAATGATGTGTAGAATGATGTGTAGAATGATGTGTAGAATGATGTGTAGAATGATGTGTAGAATGATGTGTAGAATGAAGTTGTTTAGAATGATGTGAAGAATGCTGCGCAGAATGATATTGTGCAGAATGATGTATCGAATGATGTGTGGAATGATGTGCAGAATGATGAGTAGAATGATGCTATGTAGAATGATGTGTAGAATGATGTGTAGAATGATGTGTAGAATAATGTTATGTAGAATGATGTGCAGAATGATGTGCAGAATGACGTGTAGAATGATGAGTAAAATGATGTGTTGAATAATGTTGTGGAAAATGATGTGTAGAATGATGTGTGGAATGATGTGTCGAATGATGTGCAGAATGACGTTTTAGAATGATGTGAAAAATTATGTTGTGTCGTGTGAAGAGTAGAATGATGTGTAGAATGATGTGTAGAATGATGTGCAGAATGATGTTGTTTAGAAT
Source organism: Pristiophorus japonicus (assembly GCF_044704955.1). Taxonomy (NCBI): domain Eukaryota; kingdom Metazoa; phylum Chordata; class Chondrichthyes; family Pristiophoridae; genus Pristiophorus; species Pristiophorus japonicus. The sequence goes on along the minus strand of NW_027254729.1, from coordinate 2,924,149 downwards.
GATGTGAAGAATGCTGTGTAGAATGATATTGTGCAGAATGATGTGTCGAATGATGTGTAGAATGACGAGTAGAATGATGTGAATAATGATGTGTAGAATGATATTGTTTTGAATGATGTGTAGAATGAAGTGTAGAATGATGTGTAGAATGATGGGTAGAATGAAGTTGTGTGGAATGATATGTAGAATTTGTATAGAATGATGTTTAGAATTATGTTGTGTCGAATGATATGTAGAATGGTGTTTCGAATAATTTGTAGAATGATGTGTAGCATGCTGTGCAGAATGATGTGGAGAATGATGCTGTGTGGAGTGATGTGTAGAATGAAGTCGTTAGAATGATGTGTAGAATGATGTGTGGAATGATGTTGTATAAATTATGTTTAGCATGATGAGTACAATGTTGTGTGGAATGATGTGTACAGTGATGTATAGAATGATGTGTACAGTGGTGTGTAGAATGATGTGCAGAATGATGTGGAGAATGATGTTGTGTGGAATGATGTGTAGAATGAAGTCGTGTAGAATGATGTGTAGAATGATGTGTCGAATGATGTGTAGAATGATGTTGTACGGAATGATGTGTAGCATGATGTGTACAATGATGTGTTCAGTGATATGTAGAATGATGTTATGTAGAATGATGTGTGGAATGATGTGTAGAATGATGTGTAGATTGATGTGTAGAATGATGTGTCGAATGATGTGTCCAATGATGTTCTTTGGAATGATTTGTGGATTGATGTGTAGAATGATGTGTAGAGTGATGTGTAGAATGATGTGTCGACTGATGTGTAGAATGATGTTGTTTAGAATGATGTGTAGAATGATGTGTAGAATGATGTTAGGTAGAATGATGTGCAGAATGTTGTGAAGGATGATGTGTCGAAGGATGTGTAGAAAGATACGTAGAGTAATGTGTAGAATGATGTGTCGAATGATGTCTTGAGTAATGTTGTGTAAAATGATGTGTAGAATGAAGTGTCGAATGATATGTAGAATGGTGTGCAGAATAATGTGTAGAATGATGTGTAGAATGATGTGCAGAATGCTGTGGGAAATGATGTGGTGTGGCATGATGTGCAGAATGATATTCTGCAGAATGATGTGTATAATGATGCGTAGAATGATGTGTGCAATGATGTGTGAAATGATGTGTGCAGTGATGTGTAGAATGATGTGTCGAGTGATGTGTAGAATGACGTGAGAATGATGTGTAAATTGATGTTGTGGAGAATGATGTTTAGAATGATGAGTAGAATGATGTTTAGAATGATGTGTAGAATGATGTGTCGAATGATGTGTAGAGTGATGTTGTGTAGAATGATGTGCAGAATGATGTGTAGAATGATGTGTAGAATGATGTGTAGATTGATGTGTAATGATGTGTGGATTGATGTGCAGAATGATATGTAGAATGATGTTGTGTCGAATGATGTTTTGTAGAATGACGTGTAGAATGATGTGTAGAATGATGTGTAGAATGATGTGTAGAATGATGTGTAGAATGATGTGAAATGATGTGTGGAATGATGTGCAGAATGATATGTAGAATGATGTTGTGTAGAATGACATGTAGAATGATGTGTAGAATGATGTGTCGAGTGATGTGTAGAATGATGTGTCGAATGATGTGTCGAATGATGTTGTTTGGAATAATGTGTGGAATGATGTGCAGAATAATGTGTACAGTGATGTGTAGAATGATGTGTCGAATGATGTGTCGAGTGATGTGTAGAATGATGTGTCCAGTGATGTGTAGAGTGATGTTGCGTAGAATGTTGTGTCGAATGATGTGTAGAATAACGAGTGGAATGATGTGTAGAATGGTGCTGTCTAGAAACATGTGTAGAATGATGTGTAGAATGATGTGTAGAATGATGTGTAGAATGATGTTATGTAGAATGATGTGTAGAATGATGATGTGTAGAATGATGTGTAGAATGATGTGTAAAATGATGTGCAGATTGATGTGTAGGATGATGTTTGGAATGATGTGTAGAATGCTATGTAGAATGATGTGTAGAGTGATGTGCAGAATGCTATGTAGAGTGATGTGTAGAATGATTTGCAGAATGATCGGCAAAATGATGTGTAAAATGATGTTGTGTAGAATGATGTGTAGAATGATGTGTAGAATGCTGTGTGGAATGATGTGTAGAATGATGTGCAGACTGATGTTTTAGAATGATGTGTAAAATGATGTTGTGTAGTGTGATGAGTAGAATGATGTGTAGAATGATGTGTAGAATGATGTGTAGAATGATGTTGTTTAGAATGATGTGAAGAATGCTGTGCAGAATGATATTGTGCAGAATAATGTATCGAATGATGTGTGGAATGATGTGCAGAATGATGAGTAGAATGATGCTATGTAGAATGATGTGTAGAATGATGTGTAGAATGATGTGTAGAATGATGTTATGTAGAATGATGTGCAGAATGATGTGCAGAATGACGTGTAGAATGATGAGTAAAATGATGTGTTGAGTAATGTTGTGGAAAATGATGTGTAGAATGATGTGTGGAATGATGTGTAGAATGATGTGCAGAATGACGTTTTAGAATGATGTGAAAAATGATGTTGTGTCGTGTGATGAGTAGAATGATGTGTAGAATGATGTGTAGAATGATGTGTAGAATGATGTGTAGAATGATGTGCAGAATGATGTGTATAATGATGTGTACAATGATGATTTGTAGAAGGATGTGTAGAATGATGTGTTGAATGATGTGTAGAATGATGTGTAGAATTATGTTGTGTGGAATGTTGTGCAGAATGATGTTTTGAATGATGTGTAGAATGATGTGTGGAATGATGTGCAGAATGATGTGTAGAATGATGCTATGTAGAATAATGTGTCGAATGATATGTAGAAATGTGTGTAGAATACTGTGTAGAATGATGTGTAGAATGATGTGAAGAATGCTGTGTAGAATGATGTTGTGTAGAATGACTTGTAGAATGATTTGTAGAATGATGTGTAGAATGATGTGTAGAATGATGTGCAGAATGATGTGGGGAATGATGTTGTGTGGAATGATGTGCAGAATGAAGTTGTGTAGAATGATGTGTACAGTGATGTGTAGAGTGATGTGTAGAGTGATGTGTAGAATGATGTGAAGAATGATGTTGTTTAGAATGGTGTGTAGAATGATGTGTAGAATGATGTCTAGAATGATGTGTAGAATGTTGTGTAGAATAGTGTTTAGAATAACGTGTAGAATGATGTGTAGAATGCTGTGTAGAATGATGTTGTGTAGAATAACGCGTCGAATAATGTGTATAATGATGTGTAGAATGATGTTATGTAGAATGATGTGCAGAATGATGTGTAGAATGATGTGTAGAATGATGTCTTGAGTAATGTTGCGTAAAATGATGTGTAGAATGAAGTGTCGAATGAAATGTAGAATGGTGTGTAGAGTAATGTGTAGAATTATGTTGTTTAAAATGATGTGCAGTCTGATCTGTAGATTGATTTGTAGAATGATGTGCTGAATGATGTGCTGAATGATGTGTAGAATGATGTGTAGAATGATGTGCAGAATGATGTGTATAATGATGTGTACAATGATGATTTGTAGAAGGATGTGTAGAATGATGTGTTGAATGATGTGTAGAATGATGTGTAGAATGATGTGTAGAATGATGTGCAGAATGATGTGCAGAATGATGTGTAGAATGATGTGTAGAATGATGTTGTGTAGAATGATGTGTAGAATGATGTGTGGAATGAAGTGTCGAATGATGTTTAAAATAATGTTTAAGAATGATGTGTAGAATGATGTGTAGAATGATGTGCAGAATGATGTTGTTTAGAATGATGTGAAGAATGCTGTGTAGAATGATATTGTGCAGAATGATGTGTCGAATGATGTGTAGAATGACGAGTAGAATGATGTGAATAATGATGTGTAGAATGATATTGTTTTGAATGATGTGTAGAATGAAGTGTAGAATGATGTGTAGAATGATGGGTAGATTGAAGTTGTGTGGAATGATATGTAGAATTTGTATAGAATGATGTTTAGAATTATGTTGTGTCGAATGATATGTAGAATGGTGTTTCGAATAATTTGTAGAATGATGTGTAGCATGCTGTGCAGAATGATGTGGAGAATGATGCTGTGTGGAGTGATGTGTAGAATGAAGTCGTTAGAATGATGTGTAGAATGATGTGTGGAATGATGTTGTATAAATTATGTTTAGCATGATGAGTACAATGTTGTGTGGAATGATGTGTACAGTGATGTATAGAATGATGTGTACAGTGGTGTGTAGAATGATGTGCAGAATGATGTGGAGAATGATGTTGTGTGGAATGATGTGTAGAATGAAGTCGTGTAGAATGATGTGTAGAATGATGTGTCGAATGATGTGTAGAATGATGTTGTACGGAATGATGTGTCGCATGATGTGTACAATGATGTGTTCAGTGATATGTAGAATGATGTTATGTAGAATGATGTGTGGAATGATGTGTGGAATGATGTGTAGAATGATGTGTAGATTGATGTGTAGAATGATGTGTCGAATGATGTGTCCAATGATGTTCTTTGGAATGATTTGTGGATTGATGTGTAGAATGATGTGTAGAGTGATGTGTAGAATGATGTGTCGACTGATGTGTAGAGTGATGTTGTGTAGAATGATGTGTATAATGAAGTGTAGAATGATGTGTAGAATGATGTTGTTTAGAATGATGTGTAGAATGATGTGTAGAATGATGTTAGGTAGAATGATGTGCAGAATGTTGTGAAGAATGATGTGTCGAAGGATGTGTAGAATGATACGTAGAGTAATGTGTAGAATGATGTGTCGAATGATGTCTTGAGTAATGTTGTGTAAAATGATGTGTAGAATGAAGTGTCGAATGATATGTAGAATGGTGTGCAGAATAATGTGTAGAATGATGTGTAGAATGATGTGCAGAATGCTGTGGGAAATGATGTGGTGTGGAATGATGTGCAGAATGATATTCTGCAGAATGATGTGTAGAATGATGCGTAGAATGATGTGTGCAATGATGTGTGAAATGATGTGTGCAGTGATGTGTAGAATGATGTGTCGAGTGATGTGTAGAATGATGTGAAGATTGATGTGTTGCGTGATGTTGTGTAGAATGAGGAGATTAATGATGTGTCCAATGACGAGTAGAATGATGTGCATAATGATCTGTACAATGATGATTTGTCGAAAAATGTGTAGAATGATGTGGAGAATGATGTGCAGAATGATGTGGAGAATGATGTTGTGCAGAATGATGTGTAGAATGAAGTTGTGTAGAATGATGTGTGGAATGATGTTTCGCATGATGTTGTGCAGAATGTTGTGCAGAATGATGTGTAGAATGAAGTGTTAAATAACGTGCAGAAAGATGTGTAGAATGACGTGAGAATGATGTGTAAATTGATGTTGTGGAGAATGATGTTTAGAATGATGAGTAGAATGATGTTTAGAATGATGTTTAGAATGATGATATGTCGAATGATGTGTAGGATGATGTGTAGAATGATGTGCAGAATGATGTGTAGAATGATGCGTCAAATGATGTGTAGAATGATGTGTAGAATGATGTGTAGAATGATGTTGTGCAGAATGATATGTATAATGTTGTTTAGAATGATGTGCAGAATGATGAGTTGAATCAAGTGTAGAATGATGTGTAGAATGATGTTTAGAGTGATGTGTAGAATGATGTTGTTTAGAATGATGTGTAGAATGATGTGTAGAATGATGTGTAGAATGATGTGCAGAATGAAGTGTAGAATGATGTTTGGAATGATGTGTAGAATGGTGTGTAGAATGATGTTGTGTAGTATGATGTCTTGATTGATGGGTAGAATGATGTTTAGAATGATGTGAAGAATGCTGTGCAGAATGATATTGTGCAGAATGATGTGTCGAATGATGTGTAGAATGACGAATAGAATGATGTGTATAATGATGTGTAGAATGATGTTGTTTTGAATGATGTGTAGAATGATGTGTAGAATGACGAGTAGAATGATGTGAATAATGATGTGTAGAATGATGTTGTTTTGAATGATGTGTAGAATGAATTGTAGAATGATGTGTAGAATGATGGGTAGAATGATGTTGTGTGGAATGTTGTGCAGAATGATGTGTCGAATGATGTGTAGAATGATGTGTAGAATGATGTGTAGAATTATGTTGTGTGGAATGTTGTGCAGAATGATGTTTTGAATGATGTGCAGAATGATGTGTGGAATGATGTGCAGAATGATGTGTAGAATGATGCTATGTAGAATGATGTGTAGAATGATGTGTAGAATGATGAGTAGATTGATATGTAGAGTAATGTGTAGAATGATGTGTAGAAGGATGTGTTGAGTAATGTTGTGTAAAATGATGTGTAGAATAATGTGTCGAATGATATGTAGAAATGTGTGTAGAATACTGTGTAGAATGATGTGTAGAATGATGTATAGAATGATGTGAAGAATGCTGTGTAGAATGATGTTGTATAGAATGACTTGTAGAATGATTTGTAGAATGATGTGCAGAATGAAGTTGTGTAGAATGATGTGTACAATGATGTGTGGAATGATGTGTACAGTGATGTGTAGAATGATGTGTAGAATGATGTGTAGAATGATGTGAAGAATGATGTTGTTTAGAATGGTGTGTAGAATGATGTGTAGAATGATGTTGTATCGTATGATGTGTAGAATGATGTGCAGAATGGTATGTAGAATAGTGTTCAGAATAACGTGTAGAATGATGTGTAGAATGCTGTGTAGAATGATGTTGTGTAGAATAACGCGTCGAATAATGTGTATAATGATGTGTAGAATGATGTTATGTAGAATGATGTGCAGAATGATGTGTAGAATGATGTGTAGAATGATGTGTAGAATGATGTCTTGAGTAATGTTGCGTAAAATGATGTGTAGAATGAAGTGTCGAATGAAATGTAGAATGGTGTGTAGAGTAATGTGTAGAATTATGTTGTTTAAAATGATGTGCAGTCTGATCTGTAGATTGATTTGTAGAATGATGTGCTGAATGATGTGTAGAATGATGTGTAGAATGATGTGCAGAATGATGTGTATAATGATGTGCACAATGATGATTTGTAGAAGGATGTGTAGAATGATGTGTTGAATGATGTGTAGAATGATGTGTAGAATGATGTGTAGAATGACGTGCAGAATGATGTGTAGAATGATGTGTAGAATGATGTTGTGTAGAATGATGTGTAGAATGATGTGTGGAATGAAGTGTCGAATTATGTTTAAAATAATGTTTAAGAATGATGTGTAGAATGATGTGTAGAATGATGTGCAGAATGATGTTGTTTAGAATGATGAGAAGAATGCTGTGTAGAATGATATTGTGCAGAATGATGTGTCGAATGATGTGTAGAATGAGGAGTAGAATGATCTGAATAATGATGTGTAGAATGATGTTGTTTTGAATGATGTGTAGAATGAAGTGTAGAATGATGTGTAGAATGATGGGTAGAATGAAATTGTGTGGAATGATATGTAGAATTTGTATAGAATGATGTTTAGAATTATGTTGTGTCGAATGATATGTAGAATTGTGTTTCGAATAATTTGTAGAATGATGTGTAGCATGCTGTGCAGAATGATGTGGAGAATGATGCTGTGTGGAGTGATGTGTAGAATGAAGTCGTTAGAATGATGTGTAGAATGAAGTTGTGTAGAATGATGTGTGGAATGATGTTTAGCATGATGTTGTTTAGAATGTTGTGCAGAATGATGTGTAGAATGAAGTGCTAAATAACGTGCAGAAAGATGTGTAGAATGACGTGAGAATGATGTGTAAATTGATGTTGTGGAGAATGATGTTTAGAATGATGTTTAGAAAGATGATATGTCGAATGATGTGTAGGATGATGTGTAGAATGATGTGCAGAATGATGTGTAGAATGATGCGTCAAATGATGTGTAGAATGATGTGTAGAATGATGTGTAGAATGATGTTGTGCAGAATGATATGTATAATGTTGTTTCGAATGATGTGCAGAATGATGAGTTGAATCAAGTGTAGAATGATGTGTAGAATGATGTTTAGAGTGATGTGTAGAATGATGTTGTTTAGAATGATGTGTAGAATGATGTGTAGAATGATGTGTAGAATGATGTGCAGAATGATGTGTAGAATGATGTTTGGAATGATGTGTAGAATGGTGTGTAGAATGATGTTGTGTAGTATGATGTCTTGATTGATGGGTAGAATGATGTTTAGAATGATGTGAAGAATGCTGTGCAGAATGATATTGTGCAGAATGATGTGTCGAATGATGTGTAGAATGACGAATAGAATGATGTTTATAATGATGTGTAGAATGATGTTGTTTTGAATGATGTGTAGAATGATGTGTAGAATGACGAGTAGAATGATGTGAATAATGATATGTAGAATGATGTTGTTTTGAATGATGTGCAGAATGAATTGTAGAATGATGTGTAGAATGATGGGTAGAATGATGTTGTGTGGAATGTTGTGCAGAATGATGTGTAGAATGAAGTTGTGTGGAATGATATGTAGAATTTGTATAGAATGATGTTTAGAATTATGTTGTGTCGAATGATATGTAGAATGGTGTTTCGAATAATTTGTAGAATGATGTGTAGCATACTGTGCAGAATGATGTGGAGAATGATGTTGTGTGGAGTGATGTGTAGAATGAAGTCGTTAGAATGATGTGTAGAATGATGTGTGGAATGATGTTGTATAAATTATGTTTAGCATGATGAGTACAATGATGTGTGGAATGATGTGTACAGTGATGTATAGAATGATGTGTACAGTGGTGTGTAGAATGATGTGCAGAATGATGTGGAGAATGATGTTGTGTGGAATGATGTGTAGAATGAAGTCGTGTAGAATGATGTGTAGAATGATGTGTCGAATGATGTGTAGAATGATGTTGTACGGAATGATGTGTAGCATGATGTGTACAATGATGTGTTCAGTGATATGTAGAATGATGTTATGTAGAATGATGTGTGGAATGATGTGTAGAATGATGTGTAGATTGATGTGTAGAATGATGTGTCGAATGATGTGTCCAATGATGTTCTTTGGAATGATTTTGGATTGATGTGCAGAATGATGTGTAGAGTGATGTGTAGAATGATGTGTCGACTGATGTGTAGAGTGATGTTGTGTAGAATGATGTGTATAATGAAGTGTAGAATGATGTGCAGAATGATGTTGTTTAGAATGATGTGTAGAATGATGTGTAGAATGATGTTAGGTAGAATGATGTGCAGAATGTTGTGAAGAATGATGTGTCGAAGGATGTGTAGAATGATACGTAGAGTAATGTGTAGAATGATGTGTCGAATGATGTCTTGAGTAATGTTGTGTAAAATGATGTGTAGAATGAAGTGTCGAATGATATGTAGAATGGTGTGCAGAATAATGTGTAGAATGATGTGTAGAATGATGTGCAGAATGCTGTGGGGAATGATGTGGTGTGGAATGATGTGCAGAATGATATTCTGCAGAATGATGTGTAGAATGATGCGTAGAATGATGTGTGCAATGATGTGTGAAATGATGTGTGCAGTGATGTGTAGAATGAAGTTGTGTGGAATGATATGTAGAATTTGTATAGAATGATGTTTAGAATTATGTTGTGTCGAATGATATGTAGAATGGTGTTTCGAATAATTTGTAGAATGATGTGTAGCATACTGTGCAGAATGATGTGGAGAATGATGTTGTGTGGAGTGATGTGTAGAATGAAGTCGTTAGAATGATGTGTAGAATGATGTGTGGAATGATGTTGTATAAATTATGTTTAGCATGATGAGTACAATGATGTGTGGAATGATGTGTACAGTGATGTATAGAATGATGTGTACAGTGGTGTGTAGAATGATGTGCAGAATGATGTGGAGAATGATGTTGTGTGGAATGATGTGTAGAATGAAGTCGTGTAGAATGATGTGTAGAATGATGTGTCGAATGATGTGTAGAATGATGTTGTACGGAATGATGTGTAGCATGATGTGTACAATGATGTGTTCAGTGATATGTAGAATGATGTTATGTAGAATGATGTGTGGAATGATGTGTAGAATGATGTGTAGATTGATGTGTAGAATGATGTGTCGAATGATGTGTCCAATGATGTTCTTTGGAATGATTTTGGATTGATGTGCAGAATGATGTGTAGAGTGATGTGTAGAATGATGTGTCGACTGATGTGTAGAGTGATGTTGTGTAGAATGATGTGTATAATGAAGTGTAGAATGATGTGCAGAATGATGTTGTTTAGAATGATGTGTAGAATGATGTGTAGAATGATGTTAGGTAGAATGATGTGCAGAATGTTGTGAAGAATGATGTGTCGAAGGATGTGTAGAATGATACGTAGAGTAATGTGTAGAATGATGTGTCGAATGATGTCTTGAGTAATGTTGTGTAAAATGATGTGTAGAATGAAGTGTCGAATGATATGTAGAATGGTGTGCAGAATAATGTGTAGAATGATGTGTAGAATGATGTGCAGAATGCTGTGGGGAATGATGTGGTGTGGAATGATGTGCAGAATGATATTCTGCAGAATGATGTGTAGAATGATGCGTAGAATGATGTGTGCAATGATGTGTGAAATGATGTGTGCAGTGATGTGTAGAATGATGTGTCGAGTGATGTATAGAATGATGTGAAGAATGATGTGTTGCGTGATGTTGTGTAGAATGAGGAGACGAATGATGTGTCGAATGACGAGTAGAATGATGTGCATAATGATCTGTACAATGATGATTTGTCGAAAAATGTGTAGAATGATGTGGAGAATGATGTGCAGAATGATGTGGAGAATGATGTTGTGCAGAATGATGTGTAGAATGAAGTTGTGTAGAATGATGTGTGGAATGTTGTTTAGCATGATGTTGTTTAGAATGTTGTGCAGAATGATGTGTAGAATGAAGTGTTAAATAACGTGCAGAAAGATGTGTAGAATGACGTGAGAATGATGTGTAAATTGATGTTGTGGAGAATGATGTTTAGAATGATGTTTAGAATGATGATATGTCGAATGATGTGTAGGATGATGTGTAGAATGATGTGCAGAATGATGTGTAGAATGATGCGTCAAATGATGTGTAGAATGATGTGTAGAATGATGTGTAGAATGATGTTGCGCAGAATGATATGTATAATGTTGTTTAGAATGATGTGCAGAATGATGAGTTGAATCAAGTGTAGAATGATGTGTAGAATGATGTTTAGAGTGATGTGTAGAATGATGTTGTTTAGAATGAGGTGTAGAATGATGTGTAGAATGATGTGTAGAATGATGTGCAGAATGATGTGTAGAATGATGTTTGGAATGATGTGTAGAATGGTGTGTAGAATGATGTTGTGTAGTATGATGTCTTGATTGATGGGTAGAATGATGTTTAGAATGATGTGAAGAATGCTGTGCAGAATGATATTGTGCAGAATGATGTGTCGAATGATGTGTAGAATGACGAATAGAATGATGTGTATAATGTGTAGAATGATGTTGTTTTGAATGATGTGTAGACTGATGTGTAGAATGACGAGTAGAATGATGTGAATAATGATATGTAGAATGATGTTGTTTTGAATGATGTGTAGAATGAATTGTAGAATGATGTGTAGAATGATGGGTAGAATGATGTTGTGTGGAATGTTGTGCAGAATGATGTGTAGAATGAAGTTGTGTGGAATGATATGTAGAATTTGTATAGAATGATGTTTAGAATTATGTTGTGTCGAATGATATGTCGAATGGTGTTTCGAATAATTTGTAGAATGATGTGTAGCATGCTGTGCAGAATGATGTGGAGAATGATGTTGTGTGGAGTGATGTGTAGAATGAAGTCGTTAGAATGATGTGTAGAATGATGTGTGGAATGATGTTGTATAAATTATGTTTAGCATGTTGAGTACAATGATGTGTGGAATGATGTGTACAGTGATGTATAGAATGATGTGTACAGTGGTGTGTAGAATGATGTGCAGAATGATGTGTAGAATGATGTGTCGAATGATGTGTGGATTGATGTTGCGTAGAATGTTGAGTCGAATGAAGTGTAGAATGACGAGTGGAATGATGTGTCTAATGAAGTGTAGAATGATGTTGTGCAGAATGATGTGCAGAATGAAGTTGTGTAGAATGATTGTGTAGAATGATGTGGAGAATGATGTGTAGAATGATGTTGTTTAAAATGATGTCGAGTATGATGTGTAGATTGATGTGTAGAATGATGTGCTGAATGATGTGTATTGAATGTTGTGTAGAATGATGTGTAAAATGATGTTGTTTCGAATGATGTGCAGAATGATGTGTAGAATGATGTGTAATGATGTGCGGAATGATGTGCAGAATTATATGTAAAATGATGTTGTGTGGAATGATGTGTAGAATGATGTGCAGAATGATATGTAGAATGATGTGTAGAATGACGTTGTGTAGAATGATGTGTAGAATGATGTGTAGAGTGAAATGTAGAATGACGTGCCGAATGAAGTGTCGAATGATGTTGTTTGGAATGATGTGTGGAATGATGTGTATAATGAAGTGTAGAGTGATGTGCAGAACGATGTGTCGAATGATGTGTAGAGTGATGTGTAGAATGATGTGGCGAATGATGTGTAGAGTGATGTTGCGTCGAATGTTGTGCCGAATGATGTGTCGAATGACGAGTGGAATGATGTGAATAATGAAGTGCAGAATGATGTTGTTTCGAATGATGTGTCGAATGAGGTGTGGAGTAATGTGTAGAATGCTGTGTAAAATGATGTTGTGCAGAATGACGTGTAGAATGAAGTTGTGTAAAATGATTGTGTAGATTGATGTGTAGAATGATGTGCTGAATGATGTGTATTGTGATGATGTGTAGAATGATGTATCGAATGATGTTGAGAAGGACGAGCAGAATGATGTGCATAATGATGTGTACAATGATGATTTGTAGAAGGATGTGTAGAATGATATGTTGACTGATGTGTAGAATGATGTGTAGAATGATGTGTAGAATGATGTTGTGTTAAATGATGTGCAGAATGATGTGTATAATGATGTGTAGAATGATGTTGTGTAGAATGATGTGCAGAATGATGTGTGGAATGAAGTGTAGATTGATGTTTAAAATGATGTTTTAGAATGATGTGTTGAATGATGTTTATACTGATGTATGGAATGATGTTTTGCAGCATGATCGGTATAATGATGTGTAGAATGATGTGCAGAATGATGTGCAGAATAATGTGCAGAATGATGTGTCGAATGATGTGTAGATTGATGTTGTGTAGAATGATGTGTAGAATGATGTGTAGAATGATGTGTATAATGATCTGTAGAATGATGTGTAAAGAGATGCTGTGTAGAATGATGTGTAGAATGATGTGTAGAATGATGTGTAGAATGATGTTGTGTTAAATGATGTGTAGAATGATGTGCAGAATGATGTGTAGAATGATGTGTAGAATGATGTTGTGTAGAATGATGTGTAGAATGATGTGTGGAATGAAGTGTAGAATGATGTTTAAAATAATGTATTAGAATGATGTGTTGAATGATGTTTATACTGCTGTGTGGAATGATGTTTTGCAGAATGATCGGTATAATGATGTGTAGAATGATGTGTTGAATGATATGTGGAATGATGTGTAGAATGTGTGTATAATAATGTTGTGTAGAATGATGTGCAGAATGATGTGTAGAATGATGTTGTGTAGAATGATTTGTAGAATGATTTGTAGAATGATGTGTAGAATGATGTGTAGAATCATGTGTAGAATGATGTGTAGATTGACGAGCAGAATGATGTGTACAATGATGATTTGTAGAAGGTTGTGTAGAATGATGTGGAGAATGATGTGTAGAATGATGTGTAGAATGATGTTGTTTAGAATAATGTGTAGAATGATGTGTAGTATGATGTGTAGAGTGATGTGTAGAATGATGTGGAGAAGGATGTGTAGAATTTTGTTGATTAGAATGTTGTGTCGAATGATGTGTAGAATAATACGCAGAATAATGTGTAGAAAGATGTGTAGAACGATGTGAGAATGATGTGTAAATTAATGCTGTGTCGAATGATGTGTAAAATGATGTGTAGAATTATATTGTGCAGAATGATGTGTAGAATGATGTGTAGAATGATTTTGTGCAGAATGATGTGTAGAATGATGTGTAGAATGATGATTAGAATGATGTGTAGGATGATGTGTAGAATGAAGTTAGAATGATGTGTACAATGATATGAAGAATGATGTTGTGTAGAATGATGTGTAGAATGATGTGCAAAATGATGTATAGAATGGTGTATAGAATGATGTGTCGAGTAATGTGTAGAATGCTGTGTGAAATGATGTTGTGCAGAATGATGAGTGGAATGAAATTGTGTAGAATGCTTGTGTAGAATGATGTGTTGAATGATGTTTAGAATGATGATGTTTAAAATGATGTGTCATATGATGTGTAGATTGATGTGTAGAAAGATGTGCTGAATGATGTGTATTGTGATGTTGTGTAGAATGATGTGTCGAATGATGTTAAGAATGACGAGTAGAATGATGTGTATAATGATGTGTAAAATGATGATTCGTCGAAGGATGTTTCGAATGATGTGTAGAATGATGTGTAGAATGATGTGTAGAATGCTGTGCAAAATAATGTTGTATGGAATTATGTGCAGAATTATGTGTAGAATGATATGTGGAATGATGTGCAGAATGATGTGTAGAATGATGTGTGGAATGATGTTGAGTAGAATGATGTGTAGAATGATGTGCAGAATGATGTGTCGAAAGATGTGTAAATGATGTTGTGTAAAATGATGTGTAGAATGATGTGTGGAATGAAGTGTAGAATGATGTTTAAAATGATGTTTTAGAATGATGTTTATAATGATGTGTGGAATGATGTTTTGCAAAATGATCGGTATAATGATGTGTAGAATGACGTGTAGAATGACGTGTAGAATGATATGTGGAATGATGTGTAGAATGTGTGTATAATGATTTTGTGTAGAATGATGTGTAGAATGATGTGCAGAATGATGTGTCGAATGATGTGTAGAATGATGTTGTGTGAGATGATGTGTAGAATGATGTGTAGAATAGTGTGTAAGATGATGTGTGGAATGATTTGTAGAATGATGTGTAAATTGATGTTGTGTAGAATGATGTGTAGAATGATGTGTAGAATGATGTTTTGCATGATGTTATGTGGAATGATGTGTAGAATAAATGTGTAGAATGGAGTGTAGAATAATGTTGTTCAGAATGATGAGCAGTATGATGTTTAGAATGATATGTAGAATGATGTGTCGAGTGATGAGTAGAATTATGTGTAGAGTGATGTATAGAATGATGTGTTGAATGATGTGTAAAGGGATGCTGTGTCGAAACATGTCCGAATGATGTGTATATTGACGAGCAGGATGATATGTACAATGATGATTTGTAGAACGTTGTGTAGAATGATGTGTAGAATGATGTGTAGAATGATGTGTAGAATGATGTGTGGAATGATGTGTAGAATGATGTGTTGAATGATGTAGTGTAGAATGATGTGTAGAATGATGTGTAGAATGATGTGCAGAATGATGTTGTGTAGAATGATGTATAGAATGATGTGTAGAATGATGTGTCGAGTAATGTGTATGTTAGCGTTAGTGTCTTCTCAGAAGAATCACTCAACACTCAGAGTCGGTTCCAATGCTGATGCGGCTTTTATTACGCTCAGCGGGGAGGAAAAACCCAGGACCGTATCCAGGTTTCTCTCCACCGAACAAAGGGTTACATGCACCTTTATATGTTTCACAACAGTTACAAAACAGTTAACTACAGCTGCACAGCCCATCACGGCTGGACACAAGCCAATCACAACGATTATAGATTACATATAGGTTCTTTTAACCCAATAGAATTCCCCTAGTTTCCAGGGAACCATCTGTTCGGTTATTATCAGCTTGGGCTGATCGATGACTTTATAGGTTCTGTCCCTAGTTCTTTCATCTGGGAGAAATAATTGGTTTATAACCTTGTTTACAGGAGATGGTTTCCCTCTTATCTTTCTTCCTGGGGAATTAATTGGTTTATGATCTTGTTCACAGGAGATGGTTTCCTTCTTATCTCTGTCTTCTCGCATTCCAGGCATTCCTACAGTGGGCCTCACAGGGTTATTGCTTGGTCATTGAACGTTCAACAGTTCACAGCTTGACTACCTGATTTCCCATCATGCCTGGGCAGCCATTTTATGTGTGTGTCCACTTTAAACTTATATGCGTTTAGATATATCTAGCAGGTGCCTAATGCCTAGCATTCTGGTGTATTCTAAAGGTGCCTACCTCCTACAACAACTCCCCCTTTCGGTAAAGGGACTAGTCCTAGTCCCCTTTTAACCGACCATTCGACCTTTATTATATTTTGTGCACGGCCCGGTACTCCCTGCCTCAACGTGCTAGCCTGTCACGCGGTTTCAGGAGTCCCGGTTGCTTAAATCGAATTGACAAAGGCCAAATCCTTCTGCCCCCTTATAAAACAGGCTTGTTTAGTATCCGGGGAACGGTGATTTGTCCGTCTTCATTGTGCGTGGTGTCTGCATGCCTGGTAGGCCATTACGCCCCATGTTATTTCTAAGATCAATTGTATCCCGACCATTATATGTGAAATTATTCGAATCCATGGGCGGATGTTCACATTTATTCCCCTGTCCCAGACCTTTCTCCACCAACACTGACTTTGTAAGTCTACCTCGGTATCTTCTTCCAGAACTTTGATTTTAGTTTGTAGTTGGTGGTAGAGCTTTACGGATTGACCCACTCTGAGCCTCAACTCTCGTAATACTTCGGTTAGATGTGGGATTAAGACATGATCTGGTTCATCATAAGCCTGTAAATGATCATGGAGCTGATCGGTTACCTCAATAACTTCGGACTTCCGGCGCCTAACCTGGGTGATATGCGCTTGCCCGATCGCGACAGGTCGTAGTGGTGTAAAGCAAAAGTTTGGCTGTGGTATAGGGCACTGCAGGTCATTATACTGGAATGAACGCTCAGTAGTAGAGACGCAGTATCTTCCCTTCCCTCAGTAGCCTGCCCTCGCGAAGTGCATGTGTGCGGGCACTATTTCTAGTACACACCCGTCGGATCGGTTAAACCCGCACTCGTCTCGCTCCCCTCTGCCCACCGGTTGAGGGCATACTGTGATTTCCCCCTTTTGCTTGCAATCTGCTAGGGAAATCCCGGTAAGTATGTTGTTTCGACGAACGGCAGAGGTGGTGGTCAGGTAGTAGCGTATGGAGACATTTTCCCGTATTATTCCGATATTCTCTCGTTGGTATAGGGGGAACGGCCCTGAGTCCGGCGTGGCTATAGGGATCATCAGGACTATCCCTATCCCGGTAGTCCTACCCATCTGGCAATCTGGAATTGCTGGGTATACCCTGGTCAGTCCCTTCAGAGTACAATTATCCAGTGTCCCCCTTTGGTTAGCCAACTGAGCTAAATGTGAACTGTCTATCCAATCGGGTACTTCCACGCGTTGGATCTGGTCGAGATTGTGGCGGCTCTGTCCCACCATCCACAGACCATAAGCGTGAGAGAGTTGCCCCTGTCTTTGCTTTCCCTGTAACTTCCTGTTCTCTATCAATGAGGTGATTGATGGTTCTGGCGTGAGCTTCCAGGACTGAGATGCCATTCAGCTGGATTTTGGCACCCTCCTTTCCTAGGTTGGCTTGGACTTTCTGGTTTTGCTCCACAACCTCCAATAACCCCTTCATCACCCCTCTAAGCTGTTCCACCCTCTCATTTAATCCTTGTATGTCTATCGAGTTCACTACGGAGGTCCCTGTATTGAAAACGGTCGCAACATCATTAACTATTTCCCTCTTCATCCTGGGGGCTAACCCCTGTCCCCGGAAGCTGCTGGCACCCATTGCATCGGCAGCCTGCTGCATTACAACTTGACTTAATACATTGTATATCTTCCTTGACTGTTCTGTACAGTATTCCGGCATCTGGATGCCTGAAATATTGATCAGAACAGGCACAATTTCATGTTTAACATTATCATACAACAGTTCCCCCTTCGTTGTACATTACAATCCCATTCTCTGGTCCCTTCGTAGTTATTGGGCAAGGCAGTTCCTCGGGCAATGTAGTGATTCTTATGGGGCGCGGTGTCGGAGGGGGTGAGAAACATACATACAATGATATTGCAGCCTCCCCCGCCTCCTCGTAATACCCACACAGCCCCATTCCCTGCTTGCGGATGACTGATTGCTGGAATTGTCCCGGAGGCGCGCAAATTATGCCGAAAGTACATTCATCAGGCCCTTTGACATCCCTCCGTTTAATGCATCTGCTCCTTATACCCGTGGAGCACTGTACACATACTCTTATTATTATTAGGATTCTTATTAGGATTCACTTGTAACCATGCATTAAAATAAGTCCTGTCCTTGCTCCAGTCCTTGGCTGCTGGGATGCACATTCCGTCCGTTAAATTAAACAAGACTCCATAGTTCAGGTAGTTGTTTATTTCCAGCGTGCTCTGCTGTCCGTCGGTGTTGCCCAGGGTACGTGCATGTCGCAGGACTATCCATATTACGAGTAGCGCCTTTCGTATTCCCATTCCGGTAAGTATTATCTGTAATTTTAAACAGACGGCCTGGTCGTCACCAGGGGTTAAGTTTTTTGCTCTACGAGTGTCCTTGTCACCGTGCAAAATCAGAAGCACAAGGTTATAATCGAACCATTTCGAGCTGAATCTGTAGGGCGTGCGCCCGTGTCTTTACCAACTTAAATATTCCCCAAACTCCTATGACCAAGGCCAAAGCTATTCCTCCAAACATCGCTTTACCGTTAGGTTGGGTTTGTGGACTACACCTACCCACCGTGGGGTACATTGGCTCTATTGCCAGAGGTGATGGTGCTGTGGCTGCGCACTGCACTATCCGTCTAGTCCTGTTATCTCTTCCAGCCTGTTTATCTTAGCTTTTAACTCTTCAATTTGTTTTATTGAATATCTATTTATTTATTGTATCAGGCAAGTATTATTACATAAGCTAGTTCTGTTTTTATTTTTGTTTCCTCTGTTAGGTGAGTCTTTTTTTTTCCTATTAAGAAATCCAAATTAATAATGTTCAGTATAAAACGGCTGTCAATGGAAAGGGTTAACTCCTTTCCAGGTTTGTAACAAGACCTGATGTCATTACGTGACTTCACGAAATCATCTGAAAAAAAAGTCTTTGTGCCTTCAAAACTGGCTTGGAAATTAGGAATCCGTTAAAAACAGCATAAATCATTAGAGTAAACTCCAATGTTTTCTTAACTTCTAATTCAAGTCCTTGCCAAATAATTTTGTTTTAATTGTTTTAAAACAAGACCAGACATACAATAGCAATTTTGTTTACTGAAATTCAATTTTTTTTTTTTTTTTTATTTCTCTCTTTCTCCTCGTTATCTTCAAAGCCCTCCTGCTTGTTTAGACTGTTCCGGATATTTTTGATAAACACTGTCCATTTTGGAAATCTTTTCAAACTGCATTGAAACTTTTTCATATTTGAAAATTCGAATCCATGTAGAGTGTTTTTTACTTATTCCAATTTTTTTTCCTTATAATTAAACCAATATCTTTTTCACAGCAAACATCAACTAGTATTTCGTAAGTTATGTCTTTTTCCATTTAGTCCGTTACATATATTTTTTTTTTCTTCAAATTAGGTTTTGTATTTTACACGGAGGGTTCGTAACTCCATAAAGTTGTTAATTTAAAATCATTTGTTTACTTTCAAAGTGGCGTCTTTATCTTTTCTTTTTTTTCATAACTGGAATGGGGTCCAGCTTTGAGAGTTTGAGGGCTGCCTTTCGTTATCTCAAAATGCTCCAGTTTCAAAGTCGTTACTGAAGCTTGCTCTTTTTTAACATTTTCCAAAAGTTCCTTTTACACCTTCGCAGATAGCTCGCCACTTGCGCAGGAGTTTGACCTGATCAGATTTAATTTAATCTTTTTCTTTTTTATAAATCCACCTCAGTATTTCCTGTGCCTTCTCTGAATATCTCAAAATCCTAATTCAAACTTAGTAATTTCAATCTTTATTTAAAACTTTTTTTTTTAAAGCATTCTTTATCTCATTCCGAGACTAAATTTATGTCTTTCAAACCAATCAATCATTGCATGTTTACTTTAGGCCATTAAGTGAGCGTGTCAAATAAATATTTTGCTCAACAAACCTATCCTTTATTTGTTTATTTTCCTTGCTCTGTAACTTATCATCCGAATAAATCCACACCTGCGTTTCTAACTTATATGTCTTAAAACTTCCCACATACAGGACAACATTACAAAGGTTTAAAAAAAAGACTTTCACTCTGTTTCTAAAATAAACAGACACTTGCATTCCTCTTCCAACCAGGCTTTCGGAACATGAAAACATAAAAAAATTCATTCTGCAGTCAACAATCACACAGACACTTCTCACTCAACGATCAGACATTTACAACAGTCTCTCTTCTTGTTTTGGCCGGCTCTATTTTTGGATCCATGACCTTTCAGGGAATTCGTAGTTTTATCTAAATAATTCCTCACATAACTAATTCCTGAGGATTCCACCCTGCTTTAATAATTTTTTCAATTAGCTTCTTTTGTTTTTCCGCCAGGTGGCGGGTAAGCTACCCTTCTGGTCCCCACTCGAGTTTACTTGTTTTCATGGCCATTCCTGGGTAGGACTAGTACCGTTAGGAATCTACTCTCAGAGGTCCGCTTTATTTCTAGCGCGACTTGTAGTAAACTGTCTCTTGGCTACTGTCAGGTCACAAGTTCTGCTGTTACACAAACTTATACAATTCTTAAAAACGCGTTTAAGCAATTCCCGCAGTGTTCTACGTAACCTTAACGACTACCTACCACCGCTCAGCCCGTTAGTCCGACCCTGTTCACAGGTTTGGATTCCGTCAGCCGCTGTACACCGCTTGGTTCTAACCCGGGGTATTTCAAATTACACTACTGGGTCCGGAAGATGTCTCTCGGTATCACGATCCCACGGTCTAAATGTGTTCCCTACGCCTACTTGGTTCCTGGCCGTCACGTGGGTCAAAATCGAATGATGTGTAGAATGATGTGTCGAGTAATGTGTAGAATGCTGTGTAAAATGATGTTGTCCATAATGATGTGTAGAATGATGTTGTGTAGAATGATGTGTAGAATGATGATTATAATCATGTGAAGGATGATGTGTAGAATGAGGTGTAGAATGATGTGTAGAATGATGTTTAGAATGATGTTGTTTAAAATGATGTATAGTATGATGTGTAGAATGGTGTGTCGAATATTTTGTAGAATGATGTGTAGCATGCCGTGCTGAATGATGCTGTGTAGAATGACGTATAGAATGATATATAGAATGATGTGTAGAATGATGTGTAGAATGATGTGCAGAATGATGTGGAGAATGATGTTGTGTGGAATGCTGTGCAGAATGAAGTCGGAGAGAATGATGTGTAGAATGATGTGTCGAATGATGTGTAGAGTGATGTTGTGTGGAATGATGTGCAGAATGAAGTGCAGAATGATGTGTAGAATGGTGTGTAGAATGATGTTGTTTAGAATGATGTGCAGAATGATGTGTAGAATGATGTGTAATGATTTGGGGAATGATGTGTAGAATCATATGTAGAATGATGTTGTGTAGAATGATGTGTAGAATGATGTGCAGAATGATGTGTAAAGAGATGCTGTGTAGAATCATGTGTCGAATGATGTGTAGATTGTCGAGCAGAATGATGTGTACAATGATGATTTGTAGAAGGTTGTGTAGAATGATGTGTCGAATGATGTGTGGAGTGATGTTGTGTAGATTGATTTGTAGAATGATGTGTAGAATGAAGTATAGAATGATGTTTAAACTGATGTTTTAGAATGATGTGTAGAATGATGTTTAAAATGATGTGTAGAATGATGTGTAGAGTGATGTGTAGAATGATGTGTCGAATGATGTGTAGAATGATGTTGTGTAGAATGATGTGTAGAGTAATGTGCAGAATGATATGTGGAATGATGTGTAGAATGTTGTTGTGTAGAATGATGTGTCGAATGATGTGTAGAGTGATGTGTAGAATGATGTGTAGAATGATGTGTAGAATGATGTGTCGAATGATGTTGTTTGGAATGATGTGTGGAATGATGTGTAGAATGATGTGTATAGTGGTGTGCAGAATGATGTGTCGAATGATGTGTAGAATGATGTGTCGAATGATGTGTAGATTGATGTTGCGTAGAATGAGATGTCGAATGATGTGTATAATGATGTGTGGAATAATGTGTAGAATGGTATGTGGAATGATTTGTAGACTGATGTGTAAAATGACGTTTAGAATGATGTTAGAATGATGTGTCGAAGGATGTGTAGAATGATGTCGTGTAGAATGACGTGCAGAATTATGTGTAGAATGATATGTGGAATGATGTGGAGAATGATGTTGTGCAGAATGATGTTTAGAAAGATGTGTAGAATGATGTGCAGAATGATGTACATAATGATGTGTAGAATGCTGTTGTGTAGAATGATGTGTAGAATGATGTGTAGAATGAAGTGTAGAATGATGTTTAAAATGATGTTTTAGAATGATGTGTAGAATGATGTTTAGAATGATGTGTAGAATGATGTTTTGCAGAATGATCTGTATACTGATGTGTGGAATGATGTGCAGAATGATATGTGGAATGATATGTAGAATTATGTTGTGTAGAATGATGTGTCGAATGATGTGTAGAATGATGTGTCGAGTAATGTGTAGAATGCTGTGTAAAATGATGTTGTGCAGAATGATGTGAAGAATGAAGTTGTGTAGAATGATTGTGTAGAATGATGTCTAGATTGATGTGTAGAATGATGTGCTGAATGATGTGTATTGTGATGTTATGTAGAATGATGTGTCGAATGATGTTGTGCAGATTGATGTGTAGAATGATGTGTAGATTGATGTGCAGAATGAAGTGTAGAATGAATGATGTGTAGAATGCTGTGTAGAATGAATGACGTGTAGAATGATGTTTAGAATGCTGTGTAAGATGATGTTGTATGGAATGATGTGTAGAATGATGTGTCGTATGATGTGTAGAGTGATGTGTAGAATGATGTGTAGAATGATGTGTAGAATGATGTGTAAACTGGTGTGTGGAATGATGTGTGGAATGATGTGTAGAATGACGTGTAGAATGATGTTGTGTAGAATGATGTGTAGAATGAAGTGTAGAATGATGTTTAAACTGATGTTTTAGAATGATGTGTAGAATGGTGTTTAGAATGATGTGTAGAATTATGTTTTGCAGAATGATCTGTATACTGATGTGTAAAATGATGTGCTGAATGATATGTGGAATGATGTGTAGAATGTTGTTGTGTAGAATGATGTGTCGAATGATGTGTAGAGTGATGTGTAGAATGATGTGTAGAATGATGTGTGGAATGATGTTGTTTGGAATGATGTGTGGAATGATGTGTAGAATGTTGTTGTGTAGAATGATGTGTCGAATGATGTGCTGAATGATGTGTGGAATAATGTGTAGAATGATATGTGGAATGATTTGCAGACTGATGTGTAAAATGATGTGTAGAATGATGTTAGAATGATGTGTCGAAGGATGTGTAGAATGATGTTGTGTAGAATGTTGTTGTAGAGAGTAGAAATATATATATAGACCTAGGCATTCGGCACCTGCTGGATATTTAAAACTCACATTAGCTTAAATGGACACACACATAAAATGGCTGCCCAGGCATGATGGGAAATCAGGTAGTCAAGCTGTGAACTGTTGAACGTTCACTGACCGAGCAATAACCCTGTGAGGCCCACTGTAGGAATGCCTGGGATGCGGGAAGACAGAGATAAGAAGGAAACCATCTCCTGTGAAAAAGGTCATAAACCAATTAATTCCCCAGGAAGAAAGATAAGAGGGAAACCATCGGTTGTAAACAAGGTGTAGAATGATGTTGTGTAGAATGAGGTGTAGTATGATGTTTCGAATGATGTGTCGAATGATGTTGTGTAGAATGATGTGTAGAATGATGTGTATAATGATGTGTACAATGATGTTTTGTAGAAGGATGTGTAGAATGCTGTGTAGAATGATGTTTTATGGAACGATGTGTAGAATGATGTGTATAATTATGTGTGGAGTGATGTGTAGAATGATGTGTAGAATGAAATGTAAAATGGTATGTCGAATGATGTGTAGAATTATGTGTAGAATGATGTTGTGTAGAATGATGTGTAGAATGATGTGTAGAATGATGTTGTGTAGAATGATGTTGTGTAGAATGATGTGCAGAATTATGTGTAGAATGATATGTGGAATGATTTGTAGAATGATGTGCAGAATGATGTTTAAAATGATGTGTAGAATGATGTTTTGCAGAATGATTTGTATAATGATGTGTAGAATGATGTGTAGAATGATATGTGGAATGATGTGTAGAATGTGTGTATAATGATGTTGTGAAAGAATGATGTGTGGAATGATGTGCAGAATGATGTGTAGAATGATGTGTAGAATGATGTTGTGCAGAATGATATGTGGAATGATGTGTAGAATGTGTGTATAATGATGTTGTGTAGAATGATGTGTAGAATGATGTTGTGTAGTCTGATGTGTAGAATGATGTGTAGAATAATGTGCAGAATGATATGTGGAATGATTTGTCGAATGATGTGCATATTGATGTTTTGTAGAATGATGTGTAGAATGATGTGCAGAATGATGTTTAGCATGATGATATGTGGAATGATGTGTAGAATAAATGTGTATAATGATGTGATGAATGTTGTTGTTTAGAATGATGTGCAGTATGATGTATAGAATGATATGCAGAATGGTGTGTATAGTGATGAGTAGAATGATGTGTAGAGTGATGTGTAGAATGATTTGTAGAATGAGGTGAATAGGGATGCTGTGTAGAATGATGTGTCGAATGATATGTCGAATGACGAGTAGAATGATGTGTACAATGATGATTTGTAGAAGATTGTGTATAATGATGTGTAGAATGATGTGTAGAATGATGTGTAGAATGATGTGTAGAGTGATGTGTAGAGTGATGTGTAGAATTATGTGTAGAATGATGTGTAGAATGATGTTGATTAGAATGTTGTGTCGAATGATGTGTAGAATGATGCGCAGAATAATGTGCAGAAAGATGAGTAGAATGACGTGAGAATGATGTGCAAATTGATGTTGTGTCGAATGATGTGTAGAATGATGTATGGAGTGATGTGCAGAATAATGTGCAGAATGATGTGTTGAATGTTGTGTAGAATGATTTGCAGAATGATGTGTCGAATGATGTGTTGAATGATGTTGTGTAGTGTGATGTGTAGCATGAAGTGTAGAATGATTTGTAGAATGACGTGTGGAATGATGTGAAGAAGGATGTGCAGAATGATGTTTTAGAATGAAGTGTAGAATTATATTGTGTAGATTGATGTGTGGAATGATGAGTAGAATGATGTGTACAATGATGTGTAGAATGATGAGTGGAATGAAATTCAGAATGATGTGTATAATGATTGAAGAATGATTTTGATTAGATTGATGTGCAGAATGATGTGTAGAATGATGTGCAGAATGATGTGCAGAGTGATGTGTAGAATGATGTGTTGAGTGATGTTGTGTGGAATGATGTGTCGAATGATGTGTAGAATGACGAGTAGAATGATGTGTGTAATGATGTGTACAATGATGATTTGTAGCTAGATGTGTAGAATGATGTGTAGAATGATGTGCAGAATGATGTGGAGAATGATGTGTAGAATGAAGTGTAGAATGATGTTAAGAATGATGTGTAGAATGATGCTGTGTTGAATGATGTGTAGAATGATGTTGATTGGAATGATGTGTAGAATGATGTGTAGAGTGATGCTGTACAGTATGATGTGCAGACTGATATGCAGAAAGATGTGTAGAATGAAGTGTGGAATGATATGTAGAATTATGTGCAGAATGATGTTTTAGAATGATGTATAGAATGATGTATAGCATTGTGTTGTGCAGAATGATGTGTAGAATGATGTTGAGAATGATGTGTAGAATGATGTGTAGAATAAAGTGTAGAGTGATGTGTAGAATGATGTGTCGAGTGATGTTGTGTAGAATGATGTGTAGAATGATGTTTAGAATGATGTGTAGAATAATGTTGTGCAGAATGATATGTCGAATGATGTTTAGAATGATGTGTAGAATGATGTAGGATGAAGTGTAGAATGATGTCTAGAATGATGTGTAGAATGACGCGTAGAATGATGTTTATAATGATGTTGTGTAGAATGATGTGTAGAATGATGTTTAGAATGATGTGTAGAATAATGTTGTGCAGAATGATATGTCGAATGATGTTTAGAATGATGTGTAGAATGATGTATAGAATGCTGTGTGGAATGATGTGGCGAATGATGTGTCGAATGATGTGTAGAATGATGTGTACAATGATGTGTAGAGTGATGTTGTGTAGAATGACGTGTAGAATGATGTGTAGAATGCAGTGTAGAATGATGTGTAAAATGATGTTTCAGAATGAGGAGTAGAATGATGTTTAGAATGATATGTGGAATGATGTTGTGTAGAAAGATGTGTAGAATGATGTGTTGAATGATGTTGTTTAGCACGATGTGTAGAATGATGTTGTTTAAAATGATGTGTAGTATGATGTGTAGATTGATGTGTAGAATGATGTGCTGAATGATGTGTATTGTGATGTTATGTAGAATGATGTGTCGAATGATGTTGAGCAGATTGATGTGTAGAATGATGTGTAGAATGATGTGCAGAATGAATGATGTGTAGAATGATGTTTAGAATGCTGTGTAGAATGAGGTTGTATGGAATGATGTGTAGAATGATGTGCAGTATGATGTGTAGAGTGATGTGTAGAATGATGTGTAAAATGGTGTGTGAAATGATGTGTAGAATGATGTGTAGAATGATGTTGTGTAAAAAGATGTGTAGAATGATGTGTAGAATGATGTTGTGAAGAATGATGTGAGAATGATATGTAGATCGATGTTTCGTAAAATGATGTGCAGAATGATGTTAGAATGAGGTGTCGAAGGATGTGTAGAATGAGGTCGTGTAGAATGATGCGCAGTATTATGTGTAGAATGATATGTGAAATGATGTGTAGATTGATGTGTAGAATGATGTGCAGAGTGATTTGTAGAATGATGTGTGGAATGATTTGTGTTGAATGATGTTATTTGAATGATGTGTGGAATGATGTGTAGAATGATGTGTAGAATGATGTGAGAATGATATGTAGATCGATGTTGTGTAAAATGATGTTTCGAATGATGTTAGAATGATGTGTCGAAGGATGTGTGGAATGATGTCGCGTAGAATAATCTGCAGTATTATGTGTCGAATGATATGTGGAATGATGTGTAGAATGATCTGTAGAATGATGTTGTGTCGAATGATGTGTAGAATGATGTGCAGAATGATGTGTAGAATGATGTGTAGAATGATGTTGTGTGGAATGATGTGTAGAATGAAGTGTAGAATTATGTTTAAAATGAAGTTTTCGAATGATATGTAGCATGATGTTTAGAATGATGTGTAGAATGATGTTTTACAGAATGATCTGTATACTGATGTGTAGAATGATGTGCAGAATGATATGTGGAATGATGTGTCGAATGATGTTGTGCAGATTGATGTGTATAATGATGTGTAGAATGATGTGCAGAATGAAGTGTAAAATGAATGAAGTGTAGAATGCTGTGTAGAATGAATGATGTGTAGAATGATGTTTAGAATGCTGTGTAGAATGAGGTTGTATGGAATGATGTGTAGAATGATGTGTAGTATGATGTGTCGAATGATGTGTAGAACGATGTGTAAAATGGTGTGTGAAATGATGTGTAGAATGATGTGTAGAATGATGTTGTGTAAAAAGATGTGTAGCATGATGTGTAGAATGATGTTGTGAAGAATGATGTGAGAATGATATGTAGATCGATGTTGCGTAAAATGATGTGCAGAATGATGTTAGAAGGAGGTGTCGAAGGATGTGTAGAATGAGGTCGTGTAGAATGATGCGCAGTATTATGTGTAGAATGATATGTGGAATGATGTGTAGAATGATGTGTAGAATGATGTGCAGAGTGATGTGTAGAATGATGTGTGGAATGATTTGTGTCGAATGATGTTGTTTGAATGATGTGTGGAATGACGTGTAGAATGATGTGTAGATTGATGTATAGAATGATGTGTAGAATGATGTTGTGTAGAATGATGTGTAGAATGATGTGAGAATGATATGGAGATCGATGTTGTGTAAAATGATGTTTCGAATGATGTTAGAATGATGTGTCGAAGGATGTGTGGAATGATGTCGTGTAGAATGATCTGCAGTATTATGTGTCGAATGATATGTGGAATGATGTGTAGAATGATGTGTAGAATGATGTTGTGTCGAATGATGTGTAGAATGATGTGCAGAATGATGTGTAGAATTATGTGTAGAATGATGTTGTGTGGAATGATGTGTAGAATGATGTGTAGATTGATGAGTAGAATGATGTGTAGAATGATGTTGTGTAGAATGATGTGAAGAATGATGTGAGAATGATATGTAGATCGATGTTGTGTAAAATGATGTTTCGAATGATGTTAGAATGATGTGTCGAAGGATGTGTGGAATGATGTCGTGTAGAATGATCTGCAGTATTATGTGTCGAATGATATGTGGAATGATGTGTAGAATGATGTGTAGAATGAAGTTGTGTCGAATGATGTGTAGAATGATGTGCAGAATGATGCGTAGAATGATGTGTAGAATGATGTTGTGTGGAATGATGTGTAGAATGAAGTGTAGAATTATGTTTAAAATGATGTTTTAGAATGATGTTTAGAATGATGTGTAGAATGATGTTTTGCAGAATGATCTGTATACTGATGTGTAGAATGATGTGTAGAATGATATGTGGAATGATGTGTAGAATGTGTGTTTAATGATGTTGTGAAAGAATGATGTGTAGAATGAAGTGCAGAATGATGTGTAGAATGATGTGTAGAATGATGTTGTGCAGAATGATATGTGGAATGATGTGTAGAATGTATGTATAATGATGTTGTGTAGAATGATGTGTAGAATGATGTTGTGTAGTCTGATGTGTAGAATGATGTGTAGAATAATGTGCAGAATGATATGTGGAATGATTTGTCGAATGATGTGTATATTGATGTTTTGTAGAATGATGTGTAGAATGATGTGCAGAATGATGTTTAGCATGATGATATGTGGAATGATGTGTAGAATAAATGTGTATAATGATGTGATGAATGTTGTTGTTTAGAATGATGTGCGGTATGATGTATAGAATGATATGCAGAATGGTGTGTATAGTGATGAGTAGAATGATGTGTAGAGTGATGTGTAGAATGATTTGTAGAATGAGGTGAATAGGGATGCTGTGTAGAATGATGTGTCGAATGATATGTCGAATGACGAGTAGAATGATGTGTACAATGATGATTTGTAGAAGATTGTGTAGAATGATGTGTAGAATGATGTGTAGAATGATGTGTAGAGTGATGTGTAGAATTATGTGTAGAATGATGTGTAGAATGATGTTGATTAGAATGTTGTGTCGAATGATGTGTAGAATGATGCGCAGAATAATGTGCAGAAAGATGAGTAGAATGACGTGAGAATGATGTCTAAATTGATGTTGTGTCGAATGATGTGTAGAATGATGTATGGAGTGATGTGCAGAATGATGTGCAGAATGATGTGTCGAATGATGTGTTGAATGATGTTGTGTAGAATGTTGTGTAGAATGATTTGCAGAATGATGTGTCGAATGATGTGTTGAATGATGTTGTGTAGTGTGATGTGTAGCATGAAGTGTAGGATGATTTGTAGAATGACGTGTGGAATGATGAGTAGAATGATGTGTACAATGATGTGTAGAATGATGTGTGGAATGAAATTCAGAATGATGTGTATAATGATTGAAGAATGATTTTGATTAGATTGATGTGCAGAATGATGTGTAGAATGATGTGCAGAATGATGTGCAGAGTGATGTGTAGAATGATGTGTTGAGTGATGTTGTGTGGAATGATGTGTCGAATGATGTGTAGAATGACGAGTAGAATGATGTGTGTAATGATGTGTACAATGATGATTTGTAGCTAGATGTGTAGAATGATGTGTAGAATGATGTGCAGAATGATGTGGAGAATGATGTGTCGAATGAAGTGTAGAATGATGTTAAGAATGATGTGTAGAATGATGCTGTGTTGAATGATGTGTAGAATGATGTTGATTGGAATGATGTGTAGAATGATGTGTAGAGTGATGTTGTATAGTATGATGTTTAGAATGATGTGTAGAATGATGTGTAGAATAAAATGTAGAGTGATGTGTAGAATGATGTGTAGAGTGATGTTCTGTAGAATGATGTGTAGAATGATGTTTAGAATGAAGTGTAGAATAATGTTGTGCAGAATGATATGTCGAATGATGTTTAGAATTATGTGTCGAATGATGTGTAGGATGAAGTGTAGAATGATGTGTAGAATGACGCGTAGAATGATGTTTATAATGATATTGTGTAGAATGATGTGTAGAATGATGTTTAGAATGATGTGTAGAATAATGTTGTGCAGAATGATATGTCGAATGATGTGTAGAATGATGTGTAGAATGATGTGTAGAATGTTGTGTTGAATGATGTGTAGAATGATGTGTAGAGTGAAGTTGTGTAGAATGACGTGTAAAATGATGTGTAGAATGCAGTGTAGAATGATGTGTAAAATGATGTTTCAGAATGAGGAGTAGAATGATGTTTAGAATGATATGTGGAATGATGTTGTGCAGAAAGATGTGTAGAATGATGTGTTGAATGATGTTGTTTAGCATGATGTGTGGAATGATGTGTCGAATGATGTGTAGAATGATGTGTAGAATGATGTGTAGAATGATGTTGTGCAGAATGATATGTCGAATGAAGTTTAGAATGATGTGTGGAATGATGTGTAGAATAAAGTGTAGAATGATGTGTAGAATGATGTGTAGGATGAAGTTGTGTAGAATGATGTGCAGAATGATGTGTAGAATGAAGTATAGAATGATGTTAAGAATGATGTGTAGTATGATGATGTGTAGAATGATGTGTAGAATGATGTTGTTTTGAATGATGTGTAGAATGATGTGTAGAGTGATGTTGTATAGTATGATGTGCAGACTGATGTGCAGAATGATGTGTAGAATGATTTGTGGAATGATATGTAGAATGATGTGCAGAATGATGTTTTAGAATGATGTGTAGAATGATGTTTAGAATGATGTGTGGAATGAATTGTGGAATAAAGTATAGAATTATGTGTAGAATGATGTTGTGTAGAATGATGTGTAGAATGATGTATAGAATGATGTGTAGAATGGTGTTGTGTAGAATGTTGTGTAGAATGATGTTTAGAATGATATGTAGAATGGTGTGTGGAATGATGCTGTGTAGAATGTTGTGTAGAATGATGTGTATAATGATGTGTAGAATGATGTGTAAAATGATGTTTTGTAGAAAGATGTTTAGAATGATGAGTCGAATGATGTGCATAATGAAGTGTAGACTGATGTGTAGAATGATGTGTGGAATGATGTGCAGATTGATGTGTAGAATGATGTGTGGAATGATGTGCAGAATTATGTGTACAATGAAGTTGTGTACAATGATGTGTACAATGATGGGTAGAATGATGTGTGGAATGATTTCGTTTAGAATATTCTGAACAATGATCTGTAGAATGATGTGTAGAATAACTTGTAGATAGATGTGTAGAATGATGTGAGAATGATGTGTAAATTGATGTTGTGTAGAATGATATTGAGCAGAATGATGTGTAGAATGATGTGCAGAATGATGTGCAGAATGATGTGTAAAATGATGTGTCGAATGTTGTGAAAATGACGTGTCGAGTGATGTGTCGAATGATGTGTCGAATGATGTGTAGAATGATGTTGTGCAGAATGATGTGCAGAATGATGTATCGAATGATGTTGTGTGGAATGATGTGTAGAAAGATGTGTCGGATGATGTGTCGAATGATCTGTCGAATGAAGTGTAGAATGATGGGTCGAATGATGTGCAGATTTATGTTGTGTAGAATGATGTGTAGAATGACGTGTAGAATGAAGTGTAGAGAGATTTGTAAAACGATGTTTTAGAATGATGTGAAGAATGATGTTTAGAACGAAGTGTAGAATGATGTGGAGAATGAAGTGTTGAATGATGTGCAGAATGATGTGTAGAATGATGTTGTATAGAATGATGTGTAGAAACAAGTGGTGTGGAATGATGTGTCGAATGATGTGTAGAATGATGTTGTTTAGAATGTTGTGTAGAATGATGTGTAGAATGATGTGTCGAATAATGTGTAGAAGGATGTGCAGAATGATGTGAGAATGATGTTTAAATTTTTGTTGTGACCAATGATGTGTAGAATGATGTGTAGAATGATGTGTAGAATGATGTTTAGAATTATGTGTAGAATGATGTGTAGAATGATATGTAGAATGATGTGTAGAATGTTTTGTAAAATGATGTGTCTTATGATGTGTAGAATGATTTGTAGAATGATGAGTCGAATAATGTGTTGAATGATGTGTAGAATGAAGTGTAGAATGATGTGTAAAATGATGTTTTAGAATGATGTGCAGAATGATGTTTTTGAAAATGATGTGTAGAACGACGTGTAGAATGATGTGTACAATGATGTTGTGCAGATTGATATGTAGAATGATGTGTAGAATGATGTGCAGAATGTTGTGTATAATGAAGTTGTGTAGAATGATATGTAGAATGATGGCTAGAATGATGTGTGGAATGATGTCGTTTGGAATGTTCTGAACAGTGTTGTGTCGAATGATGTTGAGAATGACGTTGAGTAGAAAGATGTGTAGAATGATGTGAAGAATAATGTGTAGAATGATGTGTCGAATGATGTGAAGAATGATGTGTCGAATAATGTGTTGAATGATGTTGTGCAGAATGATGTGTAGATTGATGCGTAGAATGGTGTTGTGCAGAATGATGTGTAGAATGATGTGTAGAATGATGGGTAGAATGATGTGCAGAGTTATGTTGTATAGAAAGTTGTATAGAATGATGTGTGGAGTGATGTGTAGAATGATGTGAAGAATGATGTTGTTTAGAATGAGGTGTAGAATGATGTGTAGAGTGATGTGTAAAATGGTGTCGAGTGATGTGTAGAATGATGTTTGGAATGATTTGTAGAATGATTTGCAGAATGATGTGTCGAATGATGTGTAGAATGATGTGTAGAATGATGGGTAGAATGATGTGTAGAATGATGTTGTTTAGAATGAGGTGTAGAATGATGTGTAGAATGATGTATAGAATGATGTGTACAACCATGTGTCGAATGAAGTGTAGAATAATGTGCTGAACGAAAGATGTGTAGAATGATGTGCAGAATTATGTCTTGAATGATTGTTGTTTTGCATGTTGTGCAGAATGATGTTTAGAATGATGTGTTCAATGATGTGTAGAATGATGAGTAGAATGAATGATATGTAGAATGATGTGCAGAAAGATGTGTAGAAGGATGTGTAGAATGATGTATACAATGATGTGTAGAATGATGTGTAGAATGTTGTGTAGAATGATGTGTAGAATGATGTGTGGAATGAATGATGTGTAGAATGATAGGTAGAATGTGTAGATTGATGTGTAGATTGAATGATGTGTAGAATGAAGTTTTGAATGATGTGTAGAATGATGTGCATAATGATGAGTAGAATGAATGATGTGTAGAAAGAATGATGTGAAGAAAGATGTGTAGAATTATGTGTAGAAAGAGGTGTACAATGATGTGTACAATCATGTTAAGAATCAATGATGTGTATAATGATGAGTAGAATGAATGATGTGTCGAATGATGCGGAGAATGATGTGCAGAATGAATGATGTGTAGAATGACGTGTAGATTGATATTTAGAATGATGTGGAGAATGATGTGCAGAATAATATCTAGAATGATATGTAGAATTACGTGTAGAATGATGTGTGGATTGATGTGTGGAATGATGTGTCGAATTACGTGTAGAATGATGTGTAGAATGATGAGTAGAACGAATGATGTGTAGAATGATGTGTAGAATGACATGTAGAAGGAGGTGTCGAGTGATGTGTAGAATGATGTGTTGAATGACATGTAGAATGATGTGTAGAATGATGCTTATAATGATGAGTAGAATGATGTGTAGAATGATGCTTATAATGATGAGTAGAATGATGTGTAGAATGATGCTTATAATGATGTGTCGAATGATGTGTAGAATGACGTGTAGAATGATGTGTAAAATGATGTGTGGAATGATATGCAGAAAGATTTGTAGAATGATATGTGGAATGATGTGACGAATAATGTGTAGAATCATATGTAGAATGATGTGAAGAATGATGTGTAGAATGATGTGTAGAATGATGTGTAGAATGATGTGTAAAATTACGTGTTGAATGGTGTGTAGAATGATGTAGAGATTGGTGTGCAGACTGACGTGTAGAATGATGTGTAGAATGAAGTGTAGAATGATATGTAGAATTAATGATGTGTCGAATGATGTGTAGCATGAATGATGTGTCGAATGCTGTGTCGAATGATGTGTAGAATGTTGTGTAGAATGATGAGTGGAATGAATGATGTGTAGAATGATATATAGAAGGATGAGTAGAATGATGTGTAGCATGATGTATCGAGTTATGTGTAGTATGATTGATGTTTAGAATGTTGTGTAGAATGATGTGTAGAATTATGTGTAGAATGATGAGTGGAATGAATGATTTGTAGAATGATATATAGAAGGATGAGTAGAATGATGTGTAGCATGATGTATAGAGTTATGTGTAGTATGATTGATGTTTAGAATGTTGTGTAGAATGATGTGTAGAAAGATGTGTAGAAGGATGTGTAGAATTATGTGTAGAATGATGTGTAGAATTATGAGTAGAATGATTGATGTTTAGAATGATGCTTAGAATGATGTGTAGAATGATGTGTAGAATGATGACTAGAATGACTGATGTGTAGAATGATGTTTAGAATGATGTGTTGAATTATGTGTAGAATGATGTGCAGAATGAATGATGTGTAGAATGTTTGTAGAATGATGTGCAGATTGATCTGTAGAATGAATGATGTGTAGAATGAAGTTTAGAATGATGTGTAGAATGATGTGTAGAATGAATGATGTGCAGAATGAAGTGGAGAATGATGTGTATAATGATGTGTATAATGATGGGCAGAATGATGTGTAGAATGAATGTTGTGTAGAATGATGTGCAGATTGATCTGTAGAATGAATGATGTGTAGAATGATGTGTAGAATAATGTGTAGAATGATGTGTAGAATGATGTGCAGAATGAATGATGTGTAGAATGATGTTGAGAATGGTGTGTAGATTGATGTGTAGAATGAATGATGTTGGAATGATGTTTAGAATGTTGTGTAGAATGATGTTTAGAATGATGTGTAGAATGATGTGCAGAATGATGAGAGGAATGAATGCTGCGTGGAATGATGTGTAGAATGATGTGTAGAAGGATGTATAGAATGATGTGAAGACTGATGTGTGGAATGATGTCTAGAATGATGTGTCGAACGATGTGTAAAATGATGTGCAGAATGATGTGCAGAATGAAGGATGAGTCGAATGATGTGCAGAAAGTTGCGTGGAATAATGTGTTGAATGAATGATGTGTGGAATGATGTGTAGAATGATGTGTCGAATGAATGATGTGTAAATTGACGTGTAGAATGATGTGTAGAATGATGAGTAGAATGAATGATATGTAGAATGATGTGCAGAAAGATGTGTAGAAGGATGTGCAGAATGATGTATACAATGATTTGTAGAATGATGTGTAGAATGTTGTGTAGAATGATATGTAGAATGATGTGTGAATGAATGATGTGTAGAATGATAGGTAGAATGTGTAGATTGATGTGTAGATTGAATGATGTGTAGAATGAAGTTTTGAATGATGTGTAAAATGATGTGCAGAATGATGATAGTATTAATGAGGTGTAGAAAGAATGATGTGAAGAAATATGTGTAGAATTATGTGTCGAAGGATGTGTACAATGATGTGTACAATCATGTTAAGAATCAATGATGTGTATAATGATGAGTAGAATGAATGATGTGTAGAATGACGTGTTGATTGATGTGTCGAATGATGCGGAGAATGATCTGCAGAATGAATGATGTGTAGAATTATGAGTAGAATGATTGATGTTTAGAATGATGCTTAGAACGATGTGTATAATGATGGGCAGAATGATGTGTAGAATGAATGATGTGTAGAATGATGTGAAGAATAATGTGTAGAATGATGTGTAGAATGATGTGCAGAATGAATGATGTGTCGAATGATATTGCGAATGGTGTGTAGATTGATGTGTAGAATGAATGATGTTGCAATGATGTTTAGAATGTTGTGTAGAATGATGTTTAGAATGATGTGTAGAATGATGTGCAGAATGATGAGTAGAATGAATGATGCGTGGAATGATGTGTAGAATGATGGGTAGAAGGATGTATATAATGATGTGAAGACTGATGTGTAGAATGATGTGTAGAATGATGTGTAGAATGATGTGTAGAATGATGTGTAGAATGATGTGTAGAATGATGTGCAAAATGATGTGCAGAATGAAGGATGAGTCGAATGTTGTGCAGAAAGTTGCGTGGAATAATGTGTAGAATGAATGATGTGTAGAATGATGTGTAGAATGATATATAGAATGAATGATGTGGAGAATGATGTGCAGAATGATGTGTAGAATGGTGTGCAGAATTATGTGTAGAATGATTGATGTTTAGAATGTTGTGTAGAATGATGTTTAAATGATGTTTAGAATGATGGATCGAATGATGAGTGGAATGAATGATGTGTAGAATGATGTGTAGAATAATGTGTAGAAGGATGTGCAGAATGATGTGTAGAATGAATGATGTGGAGAATGATGTGTAGAATGATGATAAGAATCAATGATGTGCAGAATGATGTGTAGAATGATGTGTGGAATGAATGATGTGTGGAATGACGTGTAGATTGATGTGTAGAAGCATGCGGAGAATGATGTGCAGAATGATGTTTAGAATGACTGATGTGTAGAATATGTGCAGAATGATGTGTAGAAGCATGTGTCGAAAGATGTGTAGACTGAATGATTTGTAGAATGATGTGTAGAATATATATCGAATGATGTGTAGAACCATGTGTAGAATGATGTGTAGAATGATGTCCAGAACGAATGATGTGTAGAATGATGTGTGGAATTATGTCTTGAATGATTGTAGTTTAGAACGTTGTGTAGAATGATGTTTAGAATGATGTATAGAATGATGTGAAGAATGATGAGTAGAATGAATAATATGTAGAATAATGTGCCGAAAGATGTGTAGAGGGATGTGTAGAATGCTGCATACAATGATGTGTAGAATGATGTGTAGAATGTTGTGCAGAATGAAGTGTAGAAAGATGTATGGAATGAATGATGTGTAGAATGATATGGAGAATGTGTAGGTTGATGTGTAGATTGAATGATGTGTAGAATAAAGTTTAGAATGATGTGTAGAATGATGTGCAGAATGATGAGTAGAATGAATAATGTGTAGAATGATGTGCAGAGTGATGTGTGGAATGATGTGTAGAATGAATGATGTGGAGAATGACGTGTAGAATAATGTGTAAAATGAAGTTTACAATGATGTGTAGAGTGATGTGTAGAATGATGTGCAGAATGATGACTTGAATGAATGATTTGTAGAATGATGTGTAGAATGATGTGTAGAAGGAAGTGTATAATGATGTGAAGTCTGATGTGTCGAATGATGTGTAGAATGATGTGAAGAATGACGTGTAGAATGCTGTGCAGAATGAATGATGTGTAGAATGACGTGTAGATTGATGTGTGGAATGATGTGGAGAATAATGTGTAGAATAATGTCTTGAATGATATGTAGAATTATGTGTACAATGATGTATAGAATAAATGATGTGTAGAATGATGTGTAGATTGATGAGTAGAATGATGTGTAGAATTACGTGTAGAATGATGTGCAGAATGATGAGTCGAATTATGTGTAGAATGATGCATAGAATTACATGTAGAATGATGTGTAGAATGGTATGTAGAAGGATGTGTAGAATGATGTGTAGAATGATGTGTAAAATGATGTGTAGAATGATGTGTAGATTGATGTTTAGAATGATGTGTAGAATGATGTGCAGAATGATGAGTAGAATGAATGATGCGTAAAATGATGTATAGAATGATGTGTAGCATGATGTTTAGAATGATGTGTAGAATGATGTGTAGAATGATGTGTAGAATGATGTTTAGAAGGAACGATGAGCAGAATGATGTGTAGAATGATGTCTATAATGATGTGTAGAATGATGTGTAGAATGAATGCTGTGTAGAATGATATGAAGAATGATGTGTAGAATAATATGTAGAATGATGTGCAGAATGATGTGTAGAATGAATGATGTGGACAATGATGTGTAGATAATGTGTGGAACGATGTGTAGAATGACGTGTAGAATGGTGTTAAGAATCAATGATGTGCAGAATGATGTGTAGAATGATGTTTAGAATGATGACTAGAATGAATGATGTGTATAATGATAATTAGAAAGATGTGTAGAAGGATGTGTAGAATGATGCGTAGAATGATGTGTGGATGATCTGTAGAATGTTGTGTAGAATGATGTGTAGATTGATCTGTAGAATGAATGGTGTGTAGAATGAAGTTTAGAATGATGTGTAGAATGATGAGTAGGATGAATGATGTGTAGATTGATGTGTAGATTGATGTGTCGAATGAGGTATAGAATGATATTTAGAATGATATGTAGAATGATGTGCAGAATGATGAGTTGAATGAATGATGTGTAGAATGACGTGTAGAATGATGTGTAGTAGGATGTGTATAATTTTGTGAAGACTGATGTGTAGAATGATGTGTAGAATGAATGATGTGAAGAAAGATGTGTAGAATTATGTGTAGAATGATGTGTACAATGATGTAAATAATGATGTTAAGAATCAATGATATTAGAATGATGAGAAGAATGAATGATGTGTAGAATGAAGTGTAGAATGATTTGTCGAATGATGCGGAGATTGATGTGTAGAATGATGTGTAGAATGATGTGAAGAATGATGTGTAGATTGATTTGTCGAATGATGCGGAGAATGATGTGTAGAATGATGTGTAGAATGATGTGAAGAATGATGTGTAGAATGCTGTGCAGAATGAATGATGTGTAGAATGACGTGTAGATTGATGTGTAGAATGATGTGGAGAATGATGTGTCGAATAATATCTTGAATGATATGTAGAATTATGTGTACAATGATGTATAGAATAAATGATGTGTAGAATGATGTGTAGATTGATGTGTAGAATGATATGTAGAATTACGTACAGAATGATGTGCAGAATGATGAGTAGAATTACGTGTAGAATGATGCAGAGAATTATGTGTAGAATGATGTGTAGAATGGTATGTAGAAGGATGTGTAGAATAATGTGTAGAATGATGTGTAGAAGTATGTTGTGTCGATTGAAGTGTAGAATGATGTGTAGAATGATGTGTCGAATGAAGTTGTGTAGAATGATGTGTAGAATGATGTGTAGAATGATCAGTAGAATAATGTATAGAATGATGTGGAGAATGATGTGTAGAATGATGTGTCGAATGAAGTTGTGTAGAATGATGTGTAGAATGATGTGCAGAATGATTTGTCGAATTGATGTGTAGAATAATGTGTAGAATGATGTTGTGTGGATTGATGTATAGAATGATGTGTAGAATGATGTGTAGAATGATGATGTGTAGAATTATGTTGTGTGTAATGATGTGTTGAATGATCTGTAGAATGATGTGTCGTACAATGTGCAGAATGTTGTTTAGAGTTATGTGTATAATGATGTCTCGAATGATATCTAGTATCTAGACTGAGGTGTAGAATGATGTGCAGAAGGATGTGTAGAATGATGTTATGAAGAATGATGTGTGGAATGATATGTAGAATGAAGTGCAGAATGACGTGTAGAATGATCTATAGAAGGATGTTTTGAATGATGTGTAGAATGATGTGTAGAATGATGTGTAGAATGATGTGTAGAATGATGTGTAGAATGATGTGTAGAATAATATTGTGTAGAATGATGTGTAGAATGATGTGCCAGATGATGTGTGGAATGATGTGTAGAATGATGTGTAGAATGAAGTTTGGAATGATGTGGAGCATGATGTGTAGAATGATGTGTAGAATGCTGTGCAGAATGATGTGTAGAATGATATGTGGAATGAAGTGCAGAATGATGTATAGAATTATGTGTAGAATGAATTGTAGAGTAAAGTGTAGAATGATGTGTAGAATGTTGTGCCAGATGATGTGTATAATGATATGTGGAATGATGTGTTGAATGAAGTGTAGAATGAAGTGCAGAATATTGTGTAGAATATGTGTAGAATTTAGAATGATGTGTAGACTAATGTCTAGAAGGACGTGTAGAATGCTGTGTGGAATGATGTTGTGTAATACGATGTACGGAATGATGTGTAGAATGGTGTGCAGAATGATGTGTAGTATGATGTTGTGTAGAATGCTGTGTAGAATGATGTGTAGAATAACGTTGTGTAGAATGGTGTCGAATAAAGTTGTGTAGAATGATGTGTAGAATGATGTGCAGAATGATATGTCGAATGATGTGTAGAATGATGTGTAGAATGATGTTGTGTGGAATGAAGTATGGAATGATATGTAGAATGATGTTGTGTAGAATGACGTGTAGAAAAATGTGGAGAATGATGATGTGTAGAATGATGATGTGTAGAATGATGTGTTGAATGATCTGTAGAATGATGCGTAGAAAGATATGCAGAATGATGTTGTGTAAAATGATGTGTCGAATGAAGTTGTGTCGAATGATGTGTAGAATGATGTGCAGAATGATGTTATGTAGAATGATGTGTCGAATGAAGTTGTGTAGAATGATGTGTAGAATGATGTGCAGAATGATATGTCGAATGAGGTGTAGAATGAAGTGTAGAATTATGTTGTTTGGAATGATGTATTGAATGATGTGTAGAATGATGATGTGAAGAATGATGTGTGGAATGTTGTGTCGAATGATCTGTCGAATGATGTGTGGAATGATGTGCAGAATGATATCTAGAATGATGGGTAGAATGATGTGCAGAATGATGAGTAGAATGAATGATGCGTAAAATGATGTATAGAATGATGTGTAGCATGATGTTTAGAATGATGTGTAGAATGATGTGTAGAATGATGTGTAGAATGATGTTTAGAAGGAACGATGAGCAGAATGATGTGTAGAATGATGTCTATAATGATGTGTAGAATGATGTGTAGAATGAATGCTTTGTAGAATGATGTGTAGAATAATGTGTAGAAGGATGTGTAGAATGATATGAAGAATGATGTGTAGAATAATATGTAGAATGATGTGCAGAATGATGTGTAGAATGAATGATGTGGACAATGATGTGTAGATAATGTGTGGAACGATGTGTAGAATGACGTGTAGAATGATGTTAAGAATCAATGATGTGCAGAATGATGTGTAGAATGATGTTTAGAATGATGGCTAGAATGAATGATGTGTATAATGATAATTAGAAAGATGTGTAGAAGGATGTGTAGAATGATGCGTAGAATGATGTGTGGATGATCTGTAGAATGTTGTGTAGAATGATGTGTCGATTGATCTGTAGAATGAATGGTGTGTAGAATTAAGTTTAGAATGATGTGTAGAATGATGAGTAGGATGAATTATGTGTAGAATGATGTGTAGATTGATGTGTCGAATGAGGTATAGAATGATATTTAGAATGATGTGTAGAATGATGTGCAGAATGATGAGTTGAATGAATGATGTGTAGAATGACGTGTGGAATGATGTGTAGTAGGATGTGTATAATGATGTGAAGACTGATGTGTAGAATGATGTGTAGAATGAATGATGTGAAGAAAGATGTGTAGAATTATGTGTAGAATGATGTGTACAATGATGTAAATAATGATGTTAAGACTCAATGATATTAGAATGATGAGAAGAATGAATGATGTGTAGAATGACGTGTAGATTGATTTGTCGAATGATGCGGAGAATGATGTGCAGAATGATGTGTAGAATGATGTGAAGAATGATGTGTAGATTGATTTGTCGAATGATGCGGAGAATGATGTGTAGAATGATGTGTAGAATGATGTGAAGAATGATGTGTAGAATGCTGTGCAGAATGAATGATGTGTAGAATGAAGTGTAGATTGATGTGTAGAATGATGTGGAGAATGATGTGTCGAATAATATCTTGAATGATATGTAGAATTATGTGTACAATGATGTATAGAATAAATGATGTGTAGAATGATGTGTAGATTGATGTGTAGAATGATATGTAGAATTACGTACAGTATGATGTGCAGAATGATGAGTAGAATTACGTGTAGAATGATGCAGATAATTATGTGTAGAATGATGTATAGAATGGTATGTAGAAGGATGTGTAGAATAATGTGTAGAATGATGTGTAGAAGTATGTTGTGTCGATTGAAGTGTAGAATGATGTGTAGAATGATGTGTCGAATGAAGTTGTGTAGAATGATGTGTAAAATGATGTGTAGAATGATCAGTAGAATAATGTATAGAATGACGTGGAGAATGATGTGTAGAAAGATGTGTCGAATGAAGTTGTGTCGAATGATGTGTAGAATGATGTGCAGAATGATTTGTCGAATTG
This sequence comes from Pristiophorus japonicus, assembly GCF_044704955.1. Taxonomy (NCBI): domain Eukaryota; kingdom Metazoa; phylum Chordata; class Chondrichthyes; family Pristiophoridae; genus Pristiophorus; species Pristiophorus japonicus. The sequence goes on along the minus strand of NW_027254729.1, from coordinate 2,881,281 downwards.
ATGTGTAGAATAATGTGTAGAATGATGTTGTGTGGATTGATGTATAGAATGATGTGTAGAATGATGTGTAGAATAATGCTGTGTAGAATGACGTGTAGAATGATGTGTAGAATGATGATGTGTAGAATTATGTTGTGTGTAATGATGTGTTGAATGATCTGTAGAATGATGTGTCGTATAATGTGCAGAATGTTGTTTAGAATTATGTGTATAATGATGTCTCGAATGATATCTAGTATCTAGACTGAGGTGCAGAATGATGTGTAGAAGGATGTGTAGAATGATGTTATGAAGAATGATGTGTGGAATGATATGTAGAATGAAGTGCAGAATGACGTGTAGAATGATCAATAGAAGGATGTGTTGAATGATGTGTAGAATGATGTGTAGAATGATGTGTAGAATGATGTGTAGAATGATGTGTAGAATGATGTGCAGAATGATGTGTAGAATGATGTGTAGAATGATGTTGTGTGGAATGGTGTGTAGAATGAAGTGTAGAATTATGTTTAAAATGATGTTTTAGAATGAAGTTTAGAATGATGTGTAGGATGATGTTTTGCAGAATGATCTGTATACTGATGTGTAGAATGATGTGTAGAATGATATGTGGAATGATGTGTAGAATGTGTGTTTAATGATGTTGTGAAAGAATGATGTGTAGAATGAAGTGCAGAATGATGTGTAGAATGATGTGTAGAATGATGTTGTGCAGAATGATATGTGGAATGATGTGTAGAATGTGTGTATAATGATGTTGTGTAGAATGATGTGTAGAATGATGTTGTGTAGTCTGATGTGTAGAATGATGTGTAGAATAAAGTGCAGAATGATATGTGGAATGATTTGTCGAATGATGTGTATATTGATGTTTTGTAGAATGATGTGTAGAATGATGTGCAGAATGATGTTTAGCATGATGATATGTGGAATGATGTGTAGAATAAATGTGTATAATGATGTGATGAATGTTGTTGTTTAGAATGATGTGCAGTATGATGTATAGAATGATATGCAGAATGGTGTGTATAGTGATGAGTAGAATGATGTGTAGAGTGATGTGTAGAATGATTTGTAGAATGAGGTGAATAGGGATGCTGTGTAGAATGATGTGTCGAATGATATGTCGAATGACGAGTAGAATGATGTGTACAATGATGATTTGTAGAAGATTGTGTAGAATGATGTGTAGAATGATGTGTAGAATGATGTGTAGAGTGATGTGTAGAATTATGTGTAGAATGATGTGTAGAATTATGTTGATTAGAATGTTGTGTCGAATGATGTGTAGAATGATGCTCAGAATAATTTGCAGAAAGATGAGTAGAATGACGTGAGAATGATGTCTAAATTGATGTTGTGTCGAATGATGTGTAGAATGATGTATGGAGTGATGTGCAGAATGATGTGCAGAATGATGTGTAGAATGTTGTGTAGAATGATTTGCAGAATGATGTGTCGAATGATGTGTTGAATGATGTTGTGTAGAATGTTGTGTAGAATGATTTGCAGAATGATGTGTCGAATGATGTGTTGAATGAAGTTGTGTTGTGTGATGTGTAGCATGAAGTGTAGAATGATTTGTAGAATGACGTGTTGAATGATGAGTAGAATGATGTGTACAATGATGTGTAGAATGATGTGTGGAATGAAATTCAGAATGATGTGTATAATGATTGGAGAATGATTTTGATTAGATTGATGTGCAGAATGATGTGTAGAATGATGTGCAGAATGATGTGCAGAGTGATGTGTAGAATGATGTGTTGAGTGATGTTGTGTGGAATGATGTGTCGAATGATGTGTAGAATGACGAGTAGAATGATGTGTGTAATGATGTGTACAATGATGATTTGTAGCTAGATGTGTAGAATGATGTGTAGAATGATGTGCAGAATGATGTGGAGAATGATGTGTCGAATGAAGTGTAGAATGATGTTAAGAATGATGTGTAGAATGATGCTGTGTTGAATGATGTGTAGAATGATGTTGATTGGAATGATGTGTAGAATGATGTGTAGAGTGATGTTGTATAGTATGATGTTTAGAATGATGTGTAGAATGATGTGTAGAATAAAATGTAGAGTGATGTGTAGAATGATGTGTAGAGTGATGTTCTGTAGAATGATGTGTAGAATGATGTTTAGAATGATGTGTAGAATAATGTTGTGCAGAATGATATGTCGAATGATGTTTAGAATGATGTGTCGAATGATGTGTAGGATGAAGTGTAGAATGATGTGTAGAATGATGTGTAGAATGACGCGTAGAATGATGTTTATAATGATGTTGTGTAGAATGATGTGTAGAATGATGTTTAGAATGATGTGTAGAATAATGTTGTGCAGAATGATATGTCGAATGATGTTTAGAATGATGTGTAGAATGATGTGTAGAATGTTGTGTTGAATGATGTGTAGAATGATGTGTAGAGTGATGTTGTGTAGAATGACGTGTAAAATGATGTGTAGAATGCAGTGTAGAATGATGTGTAAAATGATGTTTCAGAATGAGGAGTAGAATGATGTTTAGAATGATATGTGGAATGATGTTGTGTAGAAAGATGTGTAGAATGATGTGTTGAATGATGTTGTTTAGCATGATGTGTGGAATGATGTGTCGAATGATGTGTAGAATGATGTGTAGAATGATGTGTAGAATGATGTTGTGCAGAATGATATGTCGAATGAAGTTTAGAATGATGTGTGGAATGATGTGTAGAATAAAGTGTAGAATGATGTGTAGAATGATGTGTAGGATGAAGTTGTGTAGAATGATGTGCAGAATGATGTGTAGAATGAAGTGTAGAATGATGTTAAGAATGATGTGTAGTATGATGATGTGTAGAATGATGTGTAGAATGATGTTGTTTTGAATGATGTGTAGAATGATGTGTAGAGTGATGTTGTATAGTATGATGTGCAGACTGATGTGCAGAATGATGTGTAGAATGATTTGTGGAATGATATGCAGAATGATGTGCAGAATGATGATTTAGAATGATGTGTAGAATGATGTTTAGAATGATGTGTGGAATGAATTGTGGAATAAAGTATAGAATTATGTTTAGAATGATGTTGTGTAGAATGATGTGTAGAATGATGTGTAGAATGATGTGTAGAATGATGTATAGAATGATGTGTAGAATGGTGTTGTGTAGAATGATGTGTAGAATGATGTTTAGAATGATATGTAGAATGGTGTGTGGAATGATGCTCTGTAGAATGTTGTGTAGAATGATGTGTAGAATGATGTGTAGAATGATGTGTAAAATGATGTTTTGTAGAAAGATGTTTAGAATGATGTGTCGAATGATATGCATAATGAAGTGTAGACTGATGTGTAGAATGATGTGTGGAATGATGTGCAGATTGATGTGTAGAATGATGTGTGGAATGATGTGCAGAATGATGTGTACAATGAAGTTGTGTACAATGATGTGTACAATGATGGGTAGAATTATGTGTGGAATGATTTCGTTTAGAATGTTCTGAACAATGATCTGTAGAATGATGTGTAGAATAACTTGTAGATAGATGTGTAGAATGATGTGAGAATGATGTGTAAATTGAAGTTGTGTAGAATGATATTGAGCAGAATGATGTGTAGAATGATGTGCAGAATGATGTGCAGAATGATGTGTAAAATGATGTGTCGAATGTTGTGAAAATGACGTGTCGAATGATGTGTCGAATGATGTGTCGAATGATGTGCAGAATGATGTTGTGCAGAATGATGTGTAGAATGATGTATCGAATGATGTTGTGTGGAATGATGTGTAGAATGATGTGTAGGATGATGTGTCGAATGATCTGTCGAATGAAGTGTAGAATGATGGGTCGAATGATGTGCAGAGTTATGTTGTGTAGAATGATGTGTAGAATGATGTGTAAAATGAAGTGTAGAGAGATTTGTAAAACGATGTTTTAGAATGATGTGAAGAATGATGTTTAGAACGAAGTGTAGAATGATGTGGAGAATGAAGTGTTGAATGATGTGCAGAATGATGTGTAGAATGATGTTGTATAGAATGATGTGTAGAAACAAGTGGTGTGGAATGATGTGTCGAATGATGTGTAGAATGATGTTGTTTAGAATGTTGTGTAGAATGATGTGTAGAATGATGTGTCGAATAATGTGTAGAAGGATGTGCAGAATGATGTGAGAATGATGTTTAAATTTTTGTTGTGACCAATGATGTGTAGAATGATGTGTAGAATGATATGTAGAATGATGTGTAGAATGTTTTGTAAAATGATGTGTCTTATGATGTGTAGAATGATTTGTAGAATGATGAGTCGAATAATGTGTTGAATGATGTGTAGAATGAAGTGTAGAATGATGTGTAAAATGATGTTTTAGAATGATGTGCAGAATGATGTTGTTGAAAATGATGTGTAGAACGACGTGTAGAATGATGTGTACAATGATGTTGTGCAGATTGATATGTAGAATGATGTGTAGAATGATGTGCAGAATGTTGTGTATAATGAAGTTGTGTAGAATGATATGTATAATGATGGGTAGAATGATGTGTGGAATGATGTCGTTTGGAATGTTCTGAACAGTGTTGTGTCGAATGATGTTGAGAATGACGTTGAGTAGAAAGATGTGTAGAATGATGTGCAGAATGATGTGTAGAATGATGTGTCGAATGATGTGAAGAATGATGTGTCGAATAATGTGTTGAATGATGTTGTGCAGAATGATGTGTAGATTGATGCGTAGAATGGTGTTGTGCAGAATGATGTGTAGAATGATGTGTAGAATGATGGGTAGAATGATGTGCAGAGTTATGTTGTATAGAATGTTGTGTAGAATGATGTGTGGAGTGATGTGTAGAATGATGTGAAGAATGATGTTGTTTAGAATGAGGTGTAGAATGATGTGTAGAGTGATGTGTAAAATGGTGTCGAGTGATGTGTAGAATGATGTTTGGAATGATTTGTAGAATGATTTGCAGAATGATGTGTCGAATGATGTGTAGAATGATGGGTAGAATGATGTGTAGAATGATGTTGTTTAGAATGAGGTGTAGAATGATGTGTAGAATGATGTGTAGAGTGCTGTGTAAAATGGTGTTTGGTGATGTGTATAATGATGTTTAGAATGATTTGTAGAATGATGTGTAGAATGATGTGTAGAATGAATGACGTGCAGAATGATGTGTAGATTGATGTGTAGAATGAACGATGTCGAGAATTATGTGCAGCATGATGTGTAGAAGCATGTGTCGAAAGATGTGTAGAATGAATGATTTGAAGAATGATGTGTAGAATGATGTATAGAATGATGTGTACAACCATGTGTCGAATGAAGTGTAGAATAATGTGCAGAACGAAAGATGTGTAGAATGATGTGCAGAATTATGTCTTGAATGATTGTTGTTTTGCATGTTGTGCAGAATGATGTTTAGAATGATGTGTAGAATGATGTGTAGAATGATGAGTAGAATGAATGATATGTAGAATGATGTGCAGAAAGATGTGTAGAAGGATGTGTAGAATGATGTATACAATGATGTGTAGAATGATGTGTAGAATGTTGTGCAGAATGATGTGTAGAATGATGTGTGGAATGAATGATGTGTAGAATGACAGGTAGAATGTGTAGATTGATGTGTAGATTGAATGATGTGTAGAATGAAGTTTTGAATGATGTGTAGAATGATGTGCATAATGATGAGTAGAATGAATGATGTGTAGAAAGAATGATGTGAAGAAAGATGTGTAGAATTATGTGTAGAAACTGGTGTACAATGATGTGTACAATCATGTTAAGAATCAATGATGTGTATAATGATGAGTAGAATGAATGATGTGTCGAATGATGCGGAGAATGATGTGCAGAATGAATGATGTGTAGAATGACGTGTAGATTGATATTTAGAATGATGTGGAGAATGATGTGCAGAATAATATCTAGAATGATATGTAGAATTACGTGTAGAATGATGTGTGGATTGATGTGTGGAATGATGTGTAGAATTACGTGTAGAATGATGTGTAGAATGATGAGTAGAACGAATGATGTGTAGAATGATGTGTAGAATGACATGTAGAAGGAGGTGTCGAGTGATGTGTAGAATGATGTGTTGAATGACATGTAGAATGATGTGTAGAATGATGCTTATAATGATGAGTAGAATGATGTGTAGAATGATGCTTATAATGATGAGTAGAATGATGTGTAGAATGACGTGAACAATGATGTGTAGAAAATGTGTAGTTGACGTGTAGAATGATGTGTCGAATGATGTGTAGAATGACGTGTAGAATGATGTGTAAAATGATGTGTGGAATGATATGCAGAAAGATTTGTAGAATGATATGTGGAATGATGTGACGAATAATGTGTAGAATCATATGTAGAATGATGTGAAGAATGATGTGTAGAATGATGTGTAGAATGATGTGTAGAATGATGTGTAGAATGATGTGTAGAATGATGTGTAAAATTATGTGTTGAATGATGTGTAGAATGATGTAGAGATTGGTGTGCAGACTGACGTGTAGAATGATGTGTAGAATGAAGTGTAGAATGATATGTAGAATTAATGATGTGTCGAATGATGTGTAGCATGAATGATGTGTCGAATGCTGTGTCGAATGATGTGTAGAATGTTGTGTAGAATGATGAGTGGAATGAATGATGTGTAGAATGATATATAGAAGGATGAGTAGAATGATGTGTAGCATGATGTATAGAGTTATGTGTAGTATGATTGATGTTTAGAATGTTGTGTAGAATGATGTGTAGAATTATGTGTAGAATGATGAGTGGAATGAATGATGTGTAGAATGATATATAGAAGGATGAGTGGAATGATGTGTAGCATGATGTATAGAGTTATGTGTAGTATGATTGATGTTTAGAATGTTGTGTAGAATGATGTGTAGAAAGATGTGTAGAAGGATGTGTAGAATTATGTGTAGAATGATGTGTAGAATTATGAGTAGAATGATTGATGTTTAGAATGATGCTTAGAATGATGTGTAGAATGATGTGTAGAATGATGACTAGAATGTTTGATGTGTAGAATGATGTTTAGAATGATGTGTTGAATTATGTGTAGAATGATGTGTAGAATGAATGATGTGTAGAATGTTGTGTAGAATGATGTGCAGATTGATCTGTAGAATGAATGATGTGTAGAATGAAGTTTAGAATGATGTGTAGAATGATGTGTAGAATGAATGATGTGCAGAATGAAGTGGAGAATGATGTGTATAATGATGTGTATAATGATGGGCAGAATGATGTGTAGAATGAATGTTGTGTAGAATGATGTGCAGATTGATCTGTAGAATGAATGATGTTTAGAATGATGTGTAGAATAATGTGTAGAATGATGTGTAGAATGATGTACAGAATGAATGATGTGTAGATTGATGTTGCGAATGGTGTGTAGATTGATGTGTAGAATGAATGATGTTGGAATGATGTTTAGAATGTTGTGTAGAATGATGTTTAGAATGATGTGTAGAATGATGTGCAGAATGATGAGAGGAATGAATGCTGCGTGGAATGATGTGTAGAATGATGTGTAGAAGGATGTATAGAATGATGTGAAGACTGATGTGTGGAATGATGTGTAGAAGGTTGTGTCGAACGATGTGTAAAATGATGTGCAGAATGATGTGCAGAATGAAGGATGAGTCGAATGATGTGCAGAAAGTTGCGTGGAATAATGTATTGAATGAATGATGTGTGGAATGATGTGTAGAATGATGTGTCGAATGAATGATGTGTAAATTGACGTGTAGAATGATGTGTAGAATGATGAGTAGAATGAATGATATGTAGAATGATGTGCAGAAAGATGTGTAGAAGGATGTGTGGAATGATGTATACAATGATTTGTAGAATGATGTGTAGAATGTTGTGTAGAATGATATGTAGAATGATGTGTGAATGAATGATGTGTAGAATGATAGGTAGAATGTGTAGATTGATGTGTAGATTGAATGATGTGTAGAATGAAGTTTTGAATGATGTGTAAAATGATGTGCAGAATGATGAGTAGTATTAATGATGTGTAGAAAGAATGATGTGAAGAAATATGTGTAGAATTATGTGTCGAATGATGTGTACAATGATGTGTACAATCATGTTAAGAATCAATGATGTGTATAATGATGAGTAGAATGATGATGTGTAGAATGACGTGTGGATTGATGTGTCGAATGATGCGGAGAATGATCTGCAGAATGAATGATGTGTAGAATTATGAGCAGAATGATTGATGTTTAGAATGATGCTTAGAATGATGTGTATAATGATGGGCAGAATGATGTGTAGAATGAATGATGTGTAGAATGATGTGAAGAATAATGTGTAGAATGAAGTGTAGAATGATGTGCAGAATGAATGATGTGTCGAATGATATTGCGAATGGTGTGTAGATTGATGTGTAGAATGAATGATGTTGGAATGATGTTTAGAATGTTGTGTAGAATGATGTTTAGAATGATGTGTAGAATGATGTGCAGAATGATGAGTAGAATGAATGATGCGTGGAATGATGTGTAGAATGATGGGTAGAAGGATGTATATAATGATGTGAAGACTGATGTGTAGAATGATGTGTAGAATGATGTGTAGAATGATGTGTAGAATGATGTGCAAAATGATGTGCAGAATGAAGGATGAGTCGAATGTTGTGCAGAAAGTTGCGTGGAATAATGTGTAGAATGAATGATGTGTGGAATGATGTGTAGAATGATGTGTAGAATGATATATAGAATGAATGATGTGGAGAATGATGTGCAGAATGATGTGTAGAATGGTGTGCAGAATTATGTGTAGAATGATTGATGTTTAGAATGTTGTGTAGAATGATGTTTAAATGATGTTTAGAATGATGGATCGAATGATGAGTGGAATGAATGATGTGTAGAATGATGTGTAGAATAATGTGTAGAAGGATGTGCAGAATGATGTGTAGAATGAATGATGTGGAGAATGATGTGTAGAATGATGATAAGAATCAATGATGTGCAGAATGATGTGTAGAATGATGTGTGGAATGAATGATGTGTGGAATGACGTGTAGATTGATGTGTAGAAGCATGCGGAGAATGATGTGCAGAATGATGTTTAGAATGACTGATGTGTAGAATATGTGCAGAATGATGTGTAGAAGCATGTGTCGAAAGATGTGTAGACTGAATGATTTGTAGAATGATGTGTAGAATATATATCGAATGATGTGTAGAACCATGTGTAGAAAGATGTGTAGAATGATGTCCAGAACGAATGATGTGTAGAATGATGTGTGGAATTATGTCTTGAATGATTGTAGTTTAGAACGTTGTGTAGAATGATGTTTAGAATGATGTATAGAATGATGTGAAGAATGATGAGTAGAATGAATAATATGTAGAATAATGTGCCGAAAGATGTGTAGAGGGATGTGTAGAATGATGCATACAATGATGTGTAGAATGATGTGTAGAATGTTGTGCAGAATGAAGTGTAGAAAGATGTATGGAATGAATGATGTGTAGAATGATATGGAGAATGTGTAGGTTGATGTGTAGATTGAATGATGTGTAGAATAAAGTTCAGAATGATGTGTAGAATGATGTGCAGAATGATGAGTAGAATGAATAATGTGTAGAATGATGTGCAGAGTGATGTGTGGAATGATGTGTAGAATGAATGATGTGGAGAATGACGTGTAGAATGATGTGTAAAATGAAGTTTACAATGATGTGTAGAGTGATGTGTAGAATGATGTGCAGAATGATGAGTTGAATGAATGATTTGTAGAATGATGTGTAGAATGATGTGTAGAAGGAAGTGTATAATGATGTGAAGTCTGATGTGTCGAATGATGTGTAGAATGATGTGAAGAATGACGTGTAGAATGCTGTGCAGAATGAATGATGTGTAGAATGACGTGTAGATTGATGTGTGGAATGATGTGGAGAATAATGTGTAGAATAATGTCTTGAATGATATGTAGAATTATGTGTACAATGATGTATAGAATAAATGATGTGTAGAATGATGTGTAGATTGATGAGTAGAATGATGTGTAGAATTACGTGTAGAATGATGTGCAGAATGATGAGTCGAATTATGTGTAGAATGATGCATAGAATTACATGTAGAATGATGTGTAGAATGGTATGTAGAAGGATGTGTAGAATGATGTGTAGAATGATGTGTAAAATGATGTGTAGAATGATGTGTAGATTGATGTTTAGAATGATGTGTAGAATGATGTGCAGAATGATGAGTAGAATGAATGATGCGTAAAATGATGTATAGAATGATGTGTAGCATGATGTTTAGAATGATGTGTAGAATGATGTGTAGAATGATGTGTAGAATGATGTTTAGAAGGAACGATGAGCAGAATGATGTGTAGAATGATGTCTATAATGATGTGTAGAATGATGTGTAGAATGATGTGTAGAATGATGTTTAGAAGGAACGATGAGCAGAATGATGTGTAGAATGATGTCTATAATGATGTGTAGAATGATGTGTAGAATGAATGCTGTGTAGAATGATATGAAGAATGATGTGTAGAATAATATGTAGAATGATGTGCAGAATGATGTGTAGAATGAATGATGTGGACAATGATGTGTAGATAATGTGTGGAACGATGTGTAGAATGACGTGTAGAATGATGTTAAGAATCAATGATGTGCAGAATGATGTGTAGAATGATGTTTAGAATGATGACTAGAATGAATGATGTGTATAATGATAATTAGAAAGATGTGTAGAAGGATGTGTAGAATGATGCGTAGAATGATGTGTGGATGATCTGTAGAATGTTGTGTAGAATGATGTGTAGATTGATCTGTAGAATGAATGGTGTGTAGAATGAAGTTTAGAATGATGTGTAGAATGATGAGTAGGATGAATGATGTGTAGAATGATGTGTAGATTGATGTGTCGAATGAGGTATAGAATGATATTTAGAATGATATGTAGAATGATGTGCAGAATGATGAGTTGAATGAATGATGTGTAGAATGATGTGTAGAATGATGTGTAGTAGGATGTGTATAATTTTGTGAAGACTGATGTGTAGAATGATGTGTAGAATGAATGATGTGAAGAAAGATGTGTAGAATTATGTGTAGAATGATGTGTACAATGATGTAAATAATGATGTTAAGAATCAATGATATTAGAATGATGAGAAGAATGAATGATGTGTAGAATGAAGTGTAGATTGATTTGTCGAATGATGCGGAGAATGATGTGTAGAATGATGTGTAGAATGATGTGAAGAATGATGTGTAGATTGATTTGTCGAATGATGCGGAGAATGATGTGTAGAATGATGTGTAGAATGATGTGAAGAATGATGTGTAGAATGCTGTGCAGAATGAATGATGTGTAGAATGACGTGTAGATTGATGTGTAGAATGATGTGGAGAATGATGTGTCGAATAATATCTTGAATGATATGTAGAATTATGTGTACAATGATGTATAGAATAAATGATGTGTAGAATGATGTGTAGATTGATGTGTAGAATGATATGTAGAATTACGTACAGAATGATGTGCAGAATGATGAGTAGAATTACGTGTAGAATGATGCAGAGAATTATGTGTAGAATGATGTGTAGAATGGTATGTAGAAGGATGTGTAGAATAATGTGTAGAATGATGTGTAGAAGTATGTTGTGTCGATTGAAGTGTAGAATGATGTGTAGAATGATGTGTCGAATGAAGTTGTGTAGAATGATGTGTAGAATGATGTGTAGAATGATCAGTAGAATAATGTATAGAATGATGTGGAGAATGATGTGTAGAATGATGTGTCGAATGAAGTTGTGTAGAATGATGTGTAGAATGATGTGCAGAATGATTTGTCGAATTGATGTGTAGAATAATGTGTAGAATGATGTTGTGTGGATTGATGTATAGAATGATGTGTAGAATGATGTGTAGAATGATGATGTGTAGAATTATGTTGTGTGTAATGATGTGTTGAATGATCTGTAGAATGATGTGTCGTACAATGTGCAGAATGTTGTTTAGAATTATGTGTATAATGATGTCTCGAATGATATCTAGTATCTAGACTGAGGTGTAGAATGATGTGTAGAAGGATGTGTAGAATGATGTTATGAAGAATGATGTGTGGAATGATATGTAGAATGAAGTGCAGAATGACGTGTAGAATGATCTATAGAAGGATGTTTTGAATGATGTGTAGAATGATGTGTAGAATGATGTGTAGAATGATGTGTAGAATGATGTGTAGAATGATGTGTAGAATGATGTGTAGAATAATATTGTGTAGAATGATGTGTAGAATGATGTGCCAGATGATGTGTAGAATGATGTGTAGAATGATGTGTAGAATGAAGTTTGGAATGATGTGGAGCATGATGTGTAGAATGATGTGTAGAATGCTGTGCAGAATGATGTGTAGAATGATATGTGGAATGAAGTGCAGAATGATGTATAGAATTATGTGTAGAATGAAGTGTAGAGTAATGTGTAGAATGATGTGTAGAATGTTGTGTATAATGATATGTGGAATGATGTGTTGAATGAAGTGTAGAATGAAGTGCAGAATATTGTGTAGAATATGTGTAGAATTTAGAATGATGTGTAGACAAATGTCCAGGAGGACGTGTAGAATGCTGTGTGGAATGATGTTGTGTAATACGATGTACGGAATGATGTGTAGAATGGTGTGCAGAATGATGTGTAGTATGATGTTGTGTAGAATGCTGTGTAGAATGATGTGTAGAATAACGTTGTGTAGAATGGTGTCGAATAAAGTTGTGTAGAATGATGTGTAGAATGATGTGCAGAATGATATGTCGAATGATGTGTAGAATGATGTGTGGAATGATGTTGTGTGGAATGAAGTATGGAATGATATGTAGAATGATGTTGTGTAGAATGACGTGTAGAATGATGTGGAGAATGATGATGTGTAGAATGATGATGTGTAGAATGATGTGTTGAATGATCTGTAGAATGATGCGCAGAAAGATATGCAGAATGATGTTGTGTAAAATGATGTGTCGAATGAAGTTGTGTCGAATGATGTGTAGAATGATGTGCAGAATGATGTTATGTAGAATGATGTGTCGAATGAAGTTGTGTAGAATGATGTGTAGAATGATGTGCAGAATGATATGTCGAATGAGGTGTAGAATGAAGTGTAGAATTATGTTGTTTGGAATGATGTATAGAATGATGTGTAGAATGATGATATGAAGAATGATGTGTGGAATGATGTGTCGAATGATCTGTCGAATGATGTGTGGAATGATGTGCAGAATGATATCTAGAATGATGGGTAGAATGATGTGCAGAATGATGAGTAGAATGAATGATGCGTAAAATGATGTATAGAATTATTTATAGCATGATGTTTAGAATGATGTGTAGAATGATGTGTAGAATGATGTGTAGAATGATGTTTAGAAGGAACGATGAGCAGAATGATGTGTAGAATGATGTGTAGAATGAATGCTGTGTAGAATGATGTGTAGAATGATGTGTAGAATAATGTGTAGAAGGATGTGTAGAATGATATGAAGAATGATGTGTAGAATAATATGTAGAATGATGTGCAGAATGATGTGTAGAATGAATGATGTGGACAATGATGTGTAGATAATGTGTGGAACGATGTGTAGAGTGACGTGTAGAATGATGTTAAGAATCAATGATGTGCAGAATGATGTGTAGAATGATGTTTAGAATGATGGCTAGAATGAATGATGTGTATAATGATAATTAGAAAGATGTGTAGAAGGATGTGTAGAATGATGCGTAGAATGATGTGTGGATGATCTGTAGAATGTTGTGTAGAATGATGTGTAGATTGATCTGTAGAATGAATGGTGTGTAGAATTAAATTTAGAATGATGTGTAGAATGATGAGTAGGATGAATTATGTGTAGAATGATGTGTAGATTGATGTGTCGAATGAGGTATAGAATGATATTTAGAATGATGTGTAGAATGATGTGCAGAATGATGAGTTGAATGAATGATGTGTAGAATGACGTGTGGAATGATGTGTAGTAGGATGTGTATAATGATGTGAAGACTGATGTGTAGAATGATGTGTAGAATGAATGATGTGAAGAAAGATGTGTAGAATTATGTGTAGAATGATGTGTACAATGATGTAAATAATGATGTTAAGAATCAATGATATTAGAATGATGAGAAGAATGAATGATGTGTAGAATGACGTGTAGATTGATTTGTCGAATGATGCGGAGAATGATGTGTAGAATGATGTGTAGAATGATGTGAAGAATGATGTGTAGATTGATTTGTCGAATGATGCGGAGAATGATGTGTAGAATGATGTGTAGAATGATGTGAAGAATGATGTGTAGAATGCTGTGCAGAATGAATGATGTGTAGAATGACGTGTAGATTGATGTGTAGAATGATGTGGAGAATGATGTGTCGAATAATATCTTGAATGATATGTAGAATTATGTGTACAATGATGTATAGAATAAATGATGTGTAGAATGATGTGTAGATTGATGTGTAGAATGATATGTAGAATTACGTACAGAATGATGTGCAGAATGATGAGTAGAATTACGTGTAGAATGATGCAGATAATTATGTGTAGAATGATGTATAGAATGGTATGTAGAAGGATGTGTAGAATAATGTGTAGAATGATGTGTAGAAGTATGTTGTGTCGATTGAAGTGTAGAATGATGTGTAGAAAGTTGTGTCGAATGAAGTTGTGTAGAATGATGTGTAAAATGATGTGTAGAATGATCAGTAGAATAATGTATAGAATGATGTGGAGAATGATGTGTAGAAAGATGTGTCGAATGAAGTTGTGTAGAATGATGTGTAGAATGATGTGCAGAATGATTTGTCGAATTGATGTGTAGAATAATGTGTAGAATGATGTTGTGTGGATTGATGTATAGAATGATGTGTAGAATGATGTGTAGAATAATGCTGTGTAGAATGACGTGCAGAATGATGTGTAGAATGATGATGTGTAGAATTATGTTGTATGTAATGATGTGTTGAATGATCTGTAGAATGATGTGTCGTATAATGTGCAGAATGTTGTTTAGAATTATGTGTATAATGATGTCTCGAATGATATCTAGTATCTAGACTGAGGTGTAGAATGATGTGTAGAAGGATGTGTAGAATGATGTTATGAAGAATGATGTGTGGAATGATATGTAGAATGAAGTGCAGAATAACGTGTAGAATGATCAATAGAAGGATGTGTTGAATGATGTGTACAATGATGTGTAGAATGATGTGTAGAATGATGTGTAGAATGATGTGTAGAATAATATTGTGTAGAATGATGTGTAGAATGATGTGCCAGATGATGTGTAGAATGATGTGTAGAATGATGTGTAGAATAATGTCGTGTAGAATGATGTGCTGCATGATGTGTAGAATGATGTGTAGAATGATGTTTGGAATGATGTGGAGCATGATGTGTAGAATGATGTGTAGAATGATGTGTAGAATGCTGTGCAGAATGATGTGTAGAATGATATGTGGAATGAAGTGCAGAATGATGTATAGAATTATGTGTAGAATGAAGTGTAGAGTAATGTGTAGAATGATGTGTAGAATGTTGTGAATAATGATATGTAGAATGATGTGTTGAATGAAGTGTAGAATGAAGTGCAGAATATTGTGCAGAATATGTGAAGAATTTAGAATGATGTGTAGACTAATGTCTAGAAGGACGTGTAGAATGCTGTGTGCAATGATGTTGTGTAATACGATGTACAGAATGATGTGTAGAATGGTGTGCAGAATGATGTGTAGTATGATGTTGTGTAGAATGCTGTGTAGAATGATGTGTAGAATAACGTTGTGTAGAATGGTGTCGAATAAAGTTGTGTAGAATGATGTGTAGAATGATGTGCAGAATGATATGTCGAATGATGTGTAGAATGATGTGTAGAATGATGTTGTGTGGAATGAAGTATGGAATGATATGTAGAATGATGTTGTGTAGAATGACGTGTAGAATGATGTGGAGAATGATGATGTGTAGAATGATGATGTGTAGAATGATGTGTTGAATGATCTGTAGAATGATGCGTAGAAAGATATGCAGAATGATGTTGTGTAAAATGATGTGTCGAATGAAGTTGTGTCGAATGATGTGTAGAATGATGTGCAGAATGATGTTATGTAGAACGATGTGTTGAATGAAGTTGTGTAGAATGATGTGTAGAATGATGTGCAGAATGATATGTCGAATGAGGTGTAGAATGAAGTGTAGAATTATGTTGTGTGGAATGATGTATAGAATGATGTGTAGAATGATGATGTGAAGAATGATGTGTGGAATGATGTGTCGAATGATCTGTCGAATGATGTGTGGAATGATGTGCAGAATGATGTCTAGAATGTTGGGTAGAATGTTGTGTCGAATGATGTGTGGAATAATGTGTAGTATGGTGTGTGGAATGAAGTTATGTAGAATGGTGCGTAGAATGATGTGTAGGATGATGTGTCAATGATGTGTAGAATGGTGTGTCGAATGATGTGTCGAATGATGTTTGGAATGATATGACGAATGATGTGAACAATGATGTGTAGAATGATGTGTCGAATGCTGTGTAGAATGATGTGTAGAATGATGTGTAGAATAATGTGTAGAATAATCTGTAGAATGATGTGTAGAATGATGTTGTGTCGATTGAAGTGTAGAATGATCTGTAGAATGAAGTGCATCATGATGTGCATAATGATGTGTAGAATGATGTGTCGAATGATGTGTCGAATGATGTGTAGAATGATGTGTAGAATGAAGTGTAGAATGATGAGTAGAATGACGTGGAGAATGATGTGTAGAATGATGTGCAGAATGATGTGTAGAATGATGTGCCGAATGATGTATGGAATGATATGACGAATGATGTGCAGAATGATGTGTAGAATGATGTTTTCTCGAATGCTGTGTAGAATGATGTGTAGAATAATGTGTAGAAGGATGTGTAGAATGATCAGTAGAATGATGTGTAGAATGGTGTGTAGCATGATGTTGTGTGGATTGATGTATAGAATGTTGTGTAGAATGACGTGTAGAATGATGTGTATAATGATGATGTGTAGAATGATGTTGTGTGGAATGATGTGTCGAATGATCAGTAGAATGATTTCTAGAATGATGTGTAGAATTATGTGCAGAATGATGTTTCGAATGATGTATGAATGATATGTAGAATGATGTGCAGAATGATGTGTAGAATGATGTGCAGAATGATGTTATGCAGAATGATGTGTCGAATGAAGTTGTGTAGAATGATGTGTAGAATGATGTGCAGAATGATATGTCGAATGAGGTGTAGAATGAAGTGTAGAATTATGTTGTGTGGAATGATGTATAGAATGATGTGTAGAATGATGATGTGAAGAATGATGTGTGGAATGATGTGTCGAATGATCTGTCGAATGATGTGTGGAATGATGTGCAGAATGATATCTAGAATGATGGGTAGAATGATGTGCAGAATGATGAGTAGAATGAATGATGCGTAGAATGATGTATAGAATGATGTGTAGCATGATGTGTAGCATGATGTTTAGAATGATGTGTAGAATGATGTGTAGAATGATGTGTAGAATGATGTTTAGAAGGAACGATGAGCAGAATGATGTGTAGAATGATGTCTATAATGATGTGTAGAATGATGTGTAGAATGAATGCTGTGTAGAATGATGTGTAGAATGATGTGTAGAATAATGTGTAGAAGGATGTGTAGAATGATATGAAGAATGATGTGTAGAATAATATGTAGAATGATGTGCAGAATGATGTGTAGAATGAATGATGTGGACAATGATGTGTAGATAATGTGTGGAACGATGTGTAGAATGATGTGTAGAATGATGTTTAGAATGATGACTAGAAAGAATGATGTGTATAATGATAATTAGAAAGATGTGTAGAAGGATGTGTAGAATGATGCGTAGAATGATGTGTGGATGATCTGTAGAATGTTGTGTAGAATGATGTGTAGATTGATCTGTAGAATGAATGGTGTGTCGAATTAAGTTTAGAATGATGTGTAGAATGATGAGTAGGATGAATGATGTGTAGAATGATGTGTAGATTGATGTGTCGAATGAGGTATAGAATGATATTTACAATGATGTGTAGAATGATGTGCAGAATGATGAGTTGAATGAATGATGTGTAGAATGACGTGTAGAATGATGTGAAGACTGATGTGTAGAATGATGTGTAGAATGAATGATGTGAAGAAAGATGTGTAGAATTATGTGTAGAATGATGTGTACAATGATGTAAATAATGATGTTAAGAATCAATGATATTAGAATGATGAGAAGAATGAATGATGTGTAGAATGACGTGTAGATTGATTTGTCGAATGATGCGGAGAATGATGTGTAGAATGATGTGTAGAATGATGTGAAGAATGATGTGTAGATTGATTTGTCGAATGATGCGGAGAATGATGTGTAAATGATGTGTAGAATGATGTGAAGAATGATGTGTAGAATGCTGTGCAGAATGAATGATGTGTAGAATGACGTGTAGATTGATGTGTAGAATGATGTGGTGAATGATGTGTCGAATAATATCTTGAATGATATGTAGAATTATGTGTACAATGATGTATAGAATAAATGATGTGTAGAATGATGTGTAGATTGATGTGTAGAATGATATTTAGCATTACGTACAGAATGATGTGCAGAATGATGAGTAGAATTACGTGTAGAATGATGCAGAGAATTATGTGTAGAATGATGTGTAGAATGGTATGTAGAAGGATGTGTAGAATAATGTGTAGAATGATGTGTAGAAGTATGTTGTGTCGATTGAAGTGTAGAATGATGTGTAGAATGATGTGTCGAATGAAGTTGTGCAGAATGATGTGTAAAATGATGTGTAGAATGATCAGTAGAATAATGTATAGAATGATGTGGAGAATGATGTGTAGAATGATCAGTAGAATAATGTATAGAATGATGTGGAGAATGATGTGTAGAAAGATGTGTCGAATGAAGTTGTGTAGAATGATGTGCAGAATGATTTGTCGAATTTAGTGTAGAATAATGTGTAGAATGATGTTGTGTGGATTGATGCATAGAATGATGTGTAGAATGATGTGTAGAATAATGCTGTGTAGAATGACGTGTAGAATGATGTGTAGAATGATGATGTGTAGAATTATGTTGTGTGTAATGATGTGTTGAATGATCTGTAGAATGATGTGTCGTATAATGTGCAGAATGTTGTTTAGAATTATGTGTCTTATGATGTCTCGAATGATATCTAGTATCTAGACTGAGGTGTAGAATGATGTGTAGAAGGATGTGTAGAATGATGTTATGAAGAATGATGTGTGGAATGATATGTAGAATGAAGTGCAGAATGACTTGTAGAATGATCAATAGAAGGATGTGTTGAATGATGTGTAGAATGATGTGTAGAATGATGTGTAGAATGATGTGTAGAATGATGTGTAGAATAATATTGTGTAGAATGATGTGTAGAACGATGTGTAGAATGATGTGCCAGATGATGTGTAGAATGATGTGTAGAATGATGTGTAGAATAATGTCGTGTAGAATGATGTGTAGAATGATGTGTAGAATAATGTTTGGAATGATGTGGAGCATGATGTGTAGAATGATGTGTAGAATGCTGTGCAGAATGATGTGTAGAATGATATGTGGAATGAAGTGCAGAATGATGTATAGAATTATGTGTAGAATTAAGTGTAGAGTAATGTGTAGAATGCTGTGTAGAATGTTGTGAATAATGATATGTGGAATGAAGTGTTGAATGAATTGTAGAATGAAGTGCAGAATATTGTGCAGAATATGTGTAGAATTTAGAATGATGTGTAGACAAATGTCTAGAAGGACGTGTAGAATGCTGTGTGGAATGATGTTGTGTAATACGATGTACAGAATGATGTGTAGAATGGTGTGCAGAATGATGTGTAGTATGATGTTGTGTAGAATGCTGTGTAGAATGATGTGTAGAATAACGTTGTGTAGAATGGTGTCGAATAAAGTTGTGTAGAATGATGTGTAGAATGATGTGCAGAATGATATGTCGAATGATGTGTAGAATGATGTGTAGAATGATGTTGTGTGGAATGAAGTATGGAATGATATGTAGAATGATGTTGTGTAGAATGACGTGTAGAATGATGTGGAGAATGATGATGTGTAGAATGATGATGTGTAGAATGATGTGTTGAATGATCTGTAGAATGATGCGTAGAAAGATATGCAGAATGATGTTGTGTAAAATGATGTGTCGAATGAAGTTGTGTCGAATGATGTGTAGAATGATGTGCAGAATGATGTTATGTAGAACGATGTGTTGAATGAAGTTGTGTAGAATGATGTGTAGAATGATGTGCAGAATGATATGTCGAATGAGGTGTAGAATGAAGTGTAGAATTATGTTGTGTGGAATGATGTATAGAATGATGTGTAGAATGATGATGTGAAGAATGATGTGTGGAATGATGTGTCGAATGATCTGTCGAATGATGTGTGGAATGATGTGCAGAATGATGTCTAGAATGTTGGGTAGAATGTTGTGTCGAATGATGTGTGGAATAATGTGTAGTATGGTGTGTGGAATGAAGTTATGTAGAATGGTGCGTAGAATGATGTGTAGGATGATGTGTCAATGATGTGTAGAATGGTGTGTCGAATGATGTGTCGAATGATGTTTGGAATGATATGACGAATGATGTGAACAATGATGTGTAGAATGATGTGTCGAATGCTGTGTAGAATGATGTGTAGAATGATGTGTAGAATAATGTGTAGAATAATCTGTAGAATGATGTGTAGAATGATGTTGTGTCGATTGAAGTGTAGAATGATCTGTAGAATGAAGTGCATCATGATGTGCATAATGATGTGTAGAATGATGTGTCGAATGATGTGTCGAATGATGTGTAGAATGATGTGTAGAATGAAGTGTAGAATGATGAGTAGAATGACGTGGAGAATGATGTGTAGAATGATGTGCAGAATGATGTGTAGAATGATGTGCCGAATGATGTATGGAATGATATGACGAATGATGTGCAGAATGATGTGTAGAATGATGTTTTCTCGAATGCTGTGTAGAATGATGTGTAGAATAATGTGTAGAAGGATGTGTAGAATGATCAGTAGAATGATGTGTAGAATGGTGTGTAGCATGATGTTGTGTGGATTGATGTATAGAATGTTGTGTAGAATGACGTGTAGAATGATGTGTATAATGATGATGTGTAGAATGATGTTGTGTGGAATGATGTGTCGAATGATCAGTAGAATGATTTCTAGAATGATGTGTAGAATTATGTGCAGAATGATGTTTCGAATGATGTATGAATGATATGTAGAATGATGTGCAGAATGATGTGTAGAATGATGTGCAGAATGATGTTATGCAGAATGATGTGTCGAATGAAGTTGTGTAGAATGATGTGTAGAATGATGTGCAGAATGATATGTCGAATGAGGTGTAGAATGAAGTGTAGAATTATGTTGTGTGGAATGATGTATAGAATGATGTGTAGAATGATGATGTGAAGAATGATGTGTGGAATGATGTGTCGAATGATCTGTCGAATGATGTGTGGAATGATGTGCAGAATGATATCTAGAATGATGGGTAGAATGATGTGCAGAATGATGAGTAGAATGAATGATGCGTAGAATGATGTATAGAATGATGTGTAGCATGATGTGTAGCATGATGTTTAGAATGATGTGTAGAATGATGTGTAGAATGATGTGTAGAATGATGTTTAGAAGGAACGATGAGCAGAATGATGTGTAGAATGATGTCTATAATGATGTGTAGAATGATGTGTAGAATGAATGCTGTGTAGAATGATGTGTAGAATGATGTGTAGAATAATGTGTAGAAGGATGTGTAGAATGATATGAAGAATGATGTGTAGAATAATATGTAGAATGATGTGCAGAATGATGTGTAGAATGAATGATGTGGACAATGATGTGTAGATAATGTGTGGAACGATGTGTAGAATGATGTGTAGAATGATGTTTAGAATGATGACTAGAAAGAATGATGTGTATAATGATAATTAGAAAGATGTGTAGAAGGATGTGTAGAATGATGCGTAGAATGATGTGTGGATGATCTGTAGAATGTTGTGTAGAATGATGTGTAGATTGATCTGTAGAATGAATGGTGTGTCGAATTAAGTTTAGAATGATGTGTAGAATGATGAGTAGGATGAATGATGTGTAGAATGATGTGTAGATTGATGTGTCGAATGAGGTATAGAATGATATTTACAATGATGTGTAGAATGATGTGCAGAATGATGAGTTGAATGAATGATGTGTAGAATGACGTGTAGAATGATGTGAAGACTGATGTGTAGAATGATGTGTAGAATGAATGATGTGAAGAAAGATGTGTAGAATTATGTGTAGAATGATGTGTACAATGATGTAAATAATGATGTTAAGAATCAATGATATTAGAATGATGAGAAGAATGAATGATGTGTAGAATGACGTGTAGATTGATTTGTCGAATGATGCGGAGAATGATGTGTAGAATGATGTGTAGAATGATGTGAAGAATGATGTGTAGATTGATTTGTCGAATGATGCGGAGAATGATGTGTAAATGATGTGTAGAATGATGTGAAGAATGATGTGTAGAATGCTGTGCAGAATGAATGATGTGTAGAATGACGTGTAGATTGATGTGTAGAATGATGTGGTGAATGATGTGTCGAATAATATCTTGAATGATATGTAGAATTATGTGTACAATGATGTATAGAATAAATGATGTGTAGAATGATGTGTAGATTGATGTGTAGAATGATATTTAGCATTACGTACAGAATGATGTGCAGAATGATGAGTAGAATTACGTGTAGAATGATGCAGAGAATTATGTGTAGAATGATGTGTAGAATGGTATGTAGAAGGATGTGTAGAATAATGTGTAGAATGATGTGTAGAAGTATGTTGTGTCGATTGAAGTGTAGAATGATGTGTAGAATGATGTGTCGAATGAAGTTGTGCAGAATGATGTGTAAAATGATGTGTAGAATGATCAGTAGAATAATGTATAGAATGATGTGGAGAATGATGTGTAGAATGATCAGTAGAATAATGTATAGAATGATGTGGAGAATGATGTGTAGAAAGATGTGTCGAATGAAGTTGTGTAGAATGATGTGCAGAATGATTTGTCGAATTTAGTGTAGAATAATGTGTAGAATGATGTTGTGTGGATTGATGCATAGAATGATGTGTAGAATGATGTGTAGAATAATGCTGTGTAGAATGACGTGTAGAATGATGTGTAGAATGATGATGTGTAGAATTATGTTGTGTGTAATGATGTGTTGAATGATCTGTAGAATGATGTGTCGTATAATGTGCAGAATGTTGTTTAGAATTATGTGTCTTATGATGTCTCGAATGATATCTAGTATCTAGACTGAGGTGTAGAATGATGTGTAGAAGGATGTGTAGAATGATGTTATGAAGAATGATGTGTGGAATGATATGTAGAATGAAGTGCAGAATGACTTGTAGAATGATCAATAGAAGGATGTGTTGAATGATGTGTAGAATGATGTGTAGAATGATGTGTAGAATGATGTGTAGAATGATGTGTAGAATAATATTGTGTAGAATGATGTGTAGAACGATGTGTAGAATGATGTGCCAGATGATGTGTAGAATGATGTGTAGAATGATGTGTAGAATAATGTCGTGTAGAATGATGTGTAGAATGATGTGTAGAATAATGTTTGGAATGATGTGGAGCATGATGTGTAGAATGATGTGTAGAATGCTGTGCAGAATGATGTGTAGAATGATATGTGGAATGAAGTGCAGAATGATGTATAGAATTATGTGTAGAATTAAGTGTAGAGTAATGTGTAGAATGCTGTGTAGAATGTTGTGAATAATGATATGTGGAATGAAGTGTTGAATGAATTGTAGAATGAAGTGCAGAATATTGTGCAGAATATGTGTAGAATTTAGAATGATGTGTAGACAAATGTCTAGAAGGACGTGTAGAATGCTGTGTGGAATGATGTTGTGTAATACGATGTACAGAATGATGTGTAGAATGGTGTGCAGAATGATGTGTAGTATGATGTTGTGTAGAATGCTGTGTAGAATGATGTGTAGAATAACGTTGTGTAGAATGGTGTCGAATAAAGTTGTGTAGAATGATGTGTAGAATGATGTGCAGAATGATATGTCGAATGTTGTGTAGAATAATGTGTAGAATGATGTTGTGTGGAATGATGTGTCGAATGAAGTTATGTAAAATGATGTGTAGAATGATGTGTAGAATGATGTGTAGAATGACGTGCAGAATGATGTTTAGAATGATGTTGTGAAGAATGATGTATAGAATGATGTGCAGAATAATGTGTCGAATGATGTATGGAATGATATGTAGAATGCTTTGCAGAATGATGTGTAGAACAATGTTGTGTGGAATGATCTGTTGAATGATGTGCAGAATAATGTTCTGTAGAATGACGTGTAGAATGATGTATAGAATGATGTTGTGCAGACAGATGTTGTGTGGAATGATGGGTAGAATGATCTGTAGAATGTTGTGTCGGATGATGCGTGGAATGATTGTCGAATGATGTGTAGAATGATGTGGTTGAGAATGATTTGTAGAATGATGTGTAGAATGATGTGCGCAATGATGTGCAGAATGATATGTAGAATGATGTGTAGAATGATGTGCGAAATGCTGTATACAATGTTGTGCAAAATGAAGTGTAGACTGATATGTCGAATGATGTGTAGAATGATGTGTAGAATGCTGTGTAGAATGTTGTGTAGAATGATGTTTAGAATAATGTGCAGAATGATCGGCAGAATGATGTATAGAATGATGTGTAGAATGGTGTAGAATAATGTTGTGTCGAATGATGTGTCGTATGAAACATAGAAACATAGAAACATAGAAAATAGGTGCAGGAGCAGGCCATTCAGCCCTTCTAGCCTGCACCACCATTCAATGAGTTCATGGCTGAACATGAAACTTCAGTACCCACTTCCTGCTTTCAGGCCATACCCCTTGATCCCCCGAGTAGTAAGGACTTCATCTAACTCCCTTTTGAATATATTTAGTGAATTTTCCTCAAGTACTTTCTGTGGTAGAGAATTCCACAGGTTCACCACTATCTGGGTGAAGAAGTTTCTCCTTATCTCGGTCCTAAATGGCTTACCCCTGATCCTTAGACTGTGACCCCTGGTTCTGGACTTCCCCAACATTGGGAACATTCTTCCTGCATCCAACCTGTCCAAACCCCTCAGAATTTTAAACGTTTCTATGAGGTCCCCTCTCACTCTTCTGAACTCCAGTGAATACAAGCCCAGTTGATCCAGTCTTTCTTGATAGGTCAGTCCCACCATCCCGGGAATCAGTCTGGCGAATCTTCGCTGCACTCCCTCAATAGCAAGAATGTCCTTCCTCAAGTTAGGAGACCAAAACTGTACACAATACTCCAGGTGTGGCCTCACCAAGGCCCTGTACAACTGTAGCAACACCTCCCTGCCGCTGTACTCAAATCCCCTCGCTATGAAGGCCAACATGCCATTTGCTTTCTTAACCGCCTGCTGTACCTGCATGCCAACCTTCAATGACTGATGTACCATGACACCCAGGTCTCGTTGCACCTTCCCTTTTCCTAATCTGTCACCATTCAGATAATAGTCTGTCTCTCTGTTTTTACCACCAAAGTGGATAACCTCACATTTATCCACATTATACTTCATCTGCCACGCATTTGCCCACTCACCTAACCTATCCAAGTCACTCTGTAGCCTCATAGCATCCTCCTCGCAGCTCACACTGCCACCCAACTTAGTTTCATTCGCAAATTTGGAGATACTACATTTAATCCCGTCGTCTAAATCATTAATGTACAATATAAACAGCTGGGGCCCCAGCTCAGAACCCTGCGGTACCCCACTAGTCACTGCCTGCCATTCCGAAAAGTACCCATTTACTCCTACTCTTTGCTTCCTGTCTGACAACCAGTTCTCAATCCACGTCAGCACACTACCCCCAATCCCATGTGCTTTAACTTTGCACATTAATCTCCTGTGTGGGACCTTGTCGAAAGCCTTCTGAAAGTCAAAATATACCACATCAACTGGTAATGCTTTGTCCACTTTATTGGAAACATCCTCAAAAAATTCCATAAGATTTGTCAAGCATGATCTCCCCCTCACAAATCCATGCTGACTTGGACCTATCATGTCACAATTTTCCAAATGCGCTGTTATGACATCCTTAATAATTGATTCCATCATTTTACCCACTACTGAGGTCAGGCTGACCGGTCTATAATTCCCTGCTTTCTCTCTCCCCCCTTTTTTAAAAAGTGGGGTTACATTGGCTACCCTCCACTCGATAGGAACTGATCCAGAGTCAATGGAATGTTGGAAAATGATGTATAGAATGATGTGTAGAATGATGTGTCGAATGATGTATGGAATGATATGTAGAATGATGTGTACAATGATGTTGTGTAGAATGATGTGTAGAATGATGTGTAGAATGATATGTCGATTGATGTGTAGAATGTTGTGTCGAATAATGTGTGGAATGATGTGTAGAATGATGTATAGAATGATGTGTAGAATGAAGTGTGGAATGATGTGTGGAATGAGTTGTGGAATGATGTGTCGAATGATATCTGGAATTATGTTTGGAATGATGTGTGGAATAATGTGTGGAATGATGTATGGAATGATGTGTGGAATGTGGTGTGGAATGCGGTATGGACTGATGTGTGGAATGCTGTGTGGAATGATGTGTGGAATATTGTGGAATGATGTTTGGAATGATGTGAGGAATGATGTGTGGAATTAAGTGCAGAAAGATGTGTGGAATGATGTGTTGAATAATGTGTGGAATGAGTTGTGGAATGAGGTGCGGAATGATGTGTGGAATGATGTGTGGAATGATGTATGTAATGATGTTTGGAATTATGTGTGGAATGAGGTGTGGAATATGGTGTGGAATGATGTGTGGAATGATGTGTGGAATGATGTGTGGAATGGTGTGTGGAATGAGTTGTTGAATAACGTGTGGAATGATGTGCAGAATGACGTGTGGAATGATGTGTAGAATGAGTTGTGGAATGATGTGTGGAATGAGGTTTGGAATGATGTGTGGAATGATGTTTGGAATGAGGTGTCGAATGACATGTGGAATGAAATGTAGAATGATGTGTGGAATGATGTGTTGAATGATGTGTAGAATGATGTGTGGGATGATGTGTGGAATGATGTATGCAATGATGTTTGGAATTATGTGTGGAATGAGGTTTGTAATGTGGTGTGGAATGATGCGTGGAATGATGTGTGGAATGACGTGTGGATGATGCATGGAATGATGTGTGGAATGTTACGTGGAATGTTACGTGGAATGATGTGTGGAATGTTGTGTGGAATGATATGTGGAATGATATGTGGAATGATGTGTGGAATGATACGTGGAATGAGGTGTGATTTGATGTTTGGAATGATGTGTGGAATGATGTGTGGAATGATGCGTGGAATGATATGTTAATGAGGTGTGGAATGAGGAGTCGAATGAGGTGTGGAATGCTGTGTGGAATGATGTGTGAAATTATGTGTGGAATGATGTGTGGAATGAGGAGTGGACGATATTTGGAAACGTTTGTGGAATAATGCGTGGAATGATGTGTGAAATGATGTGTACAATGAGGTGTGGAATGATCTGTGCAATGATGTGTGGATTGTTGAGTGGAATGATGTGTGGAATGAGGTGTGGAATGATGTTTGGAATGATGTGTGGAATGATGCGTGGAATGTTATATGGTATGTGGTGTGAATTGATGTTTAGAATGATGTGTGGAATGATGTGTGGAATGTTGTGGAATTATGTGTGGAATGATGCGTGGAATAATGTGTGGAATGTTATGTAGAATGAGGTGTGGAATAATGTTTGGAATGATGTGTGGAATCATGTCTGGAATGATGTGTGGAATGTTGTGTGTAATGATGTGTGGAATGCGGTATGGACTGATGTGTGGAATGATGTGTGGAATGAGTTGTGGAATGATGTGTGGAATGAGGTATGGAATGGTGTGTGGAATGATGTGTGGAATGATGTTTGGAATTATGTGTGGAATGATGTATGTAATTATGTTTGGAATGATGTGTGGAATGAAGTGTGGAATGATGTGTGGAATGATGTGTGGAATGAGGTGTGTAATGAGGTATGGACTGATGTATGGAATGATGTGTGGAATGATGTGTGGAATGATGTGTGGAATGATGTGTGTAATGATGTGTGGAATGTTATGTGCAATGAGGAATGGACTGATGTTTGGAATGATGTGTGAAATCATGTGTGGAATGATGTGTGGAATGATATGTGCAATGAGGTGTGGAATGCGGTATGGACTGTTGTGTGGAATGTTGTGTGGACTGATATGTGGAATGAAGTGCGGAATGAAGTGTAGAATGATGCGTGGAATGATGTGTTGAATGATGTGTGGAATGATATCTGGAATGAGTTGTGGAATGCGGTGTGGAATGATGTGTGAAATGAGGTATGGAATGATGTGTGGAATGATGTTTGGAATAAAGTTTGGAATGATGTGTGGAATGATTTATGTAATGGTGTTTGGAAAGATGTTTGGAATGAGGTGTGGAATACGGTGTGCAATCATGTGTGGAATGATGTGTGGAATGATGTGTGGAATGAGTTGTGGAATCATGTGTGGAATGATGTGTAGAATGACGAGTGGAATGATGTGTGAAATGAGTTGTGGAATGGTGTGTCGAATGATATCTGGAATTATGTTTGGAATGATGTGTGGAATGATGTGCAAAATGATGTGTGGAATGATTTGTGGAATGCGGTATGGACTGATGTGTGGAATGCTATGTGGAATGTTGTGTGGAATTTTGTGGAATGATGTGCGGAATTGAGTGTAGAATGATGGTTGGAATGATGTGTTGAATAATGTGTGGAATGAGTTGTGGAATGAGGTGCGGAATGTGTGTTGAATGAGGTGTGGAATGATGTGTTGATGTGTGGAATGATGTGTAGAATGATGTATGTAATGATGTTTGGAATTATGTGTGCAATGAGGTGTGGAATATGGTGTGGAATGATGTGTGGAATTATGTGTGGAATGATGTGTTGAATAATGTGTGGAATGATGTGCAGAATGAGGTGTGGAATGATTACTGGAAAGAGTTGTGGAATGATGTGTGGAATGAGGTTTGGAATGATGTGTGGAATGATGAGTGGAATGAGGTGTGGAATGATATGTGGAATGAAGTGTAGATTGATGTGTGGAATGATGTATTGAATGATGTGTGGTATGATGTGTGGAATGAGTTGTGGAATCATGTGTGGAATGATGTGTAGAATGACGTGTGGAATGATGTGTGAAATGTGTTGTGGAATGATGTGTCGAATGATATCTGGAATTATGTTTGGAATGATGTGTGGAATAATGTGTGGAATGATGTATGGAATGAGGTGTGGAATGCGGTGTGGACTGATGTGTGGAATGCTGTGTGGAATGATGTGTGGAATGTTGTGGAATGCTGTTTGGAATGATGTGTGGAATGATGTGCGGAATTAAGTGTAGAATGATGTGCGGAATGATGTGTTGAATAATGTGTGGAATGAGTTGTGGAATGAGTAGCGGAATGATGTGTTGAATGATGTGTGGAATGATGTATGTAATGATGTGTGGAATGATGTGTGGAATGATGTGCAGAATGTCGTGATGGAATGATTAGTGGAATGAGTTGTGGAATGATGTGTGGAATGCGGTTTGGAATGATGTATGGAATGATGTGTGGAATGAGGTGTCGAATGACATGTGGAATGAAGTGTGGAATGAGGGTTGGAATGATGTGTGGAATGAGGTGTGGAATGATGTGTGGAATGATGTGTGGGATGATGTGTGGAATGATGTATGCAATGATGTTTGGAATTATGTGTGGAATGAGGATTGGAATGTGGTGTGGAATGATGTGTGGAATGTGGTGTGGAATGATGTGTGGAATGATGTGTGGAATTACGTGTGGAATGATGTATGGAATGATGTGTGGAATGTCATGTGGAATGCTGTGTGGAATGCTGTGTGGAATGATATGTGGAATGATGTGTGGAATGATGTGTGGAATGAGGCGTGGAATGAGGTGTGGAATGAGGTGTGGAATGAGGTGTGGAATGATGTGTGGAATGATGTGTGAAATGCTGTGTGGAATGATGTGTGGAATGAGGTGTGGAATTATATATCAGATGATGTGTCGAATGATCTGTGGAATGAGGAGTGGATGATATTTGGAATGTTGTGTGGAATGATGTGTCGATTGATGTGTGGAATGATGTGTAGAATGAGGTGTCAAATGAGGTGTGGAATGATGTGTGAAATGATATGTGGATTATTGAGAGGAATGATGTGTGATATGATCTGTGGAATGATGTTTGGAATGATGTGTGGAATGAGGCGTGGAAAGTTATGTGGTATGTGGTGTGAATTGATGTTTGGAAGGATGTGTGGAATGATTTGTGGAATGTTGTGGAATTATGTGTGGAATGATGCGTGGAATGATGTGTGGAATGTTATGTGGAATGAGGTGTGGAATGATGTGTGGAATGATGTGTGGAGTGATGTGTGGAATGAGTTGTGGATTGCGGTATGGACTGATGTTTGGAATGATGTGTGGAATGATGTTTGGAATGATGTGTGGAATGATGTGTGGAATGTAGTGTAGAATGATGGGTGGAATGATTTTTTGAATGATGTGTGGAATGATGTGTGGAATGAGTTGTGGAATGAGGTGTGGAATGATGTGTGAAATGAGGTATGGAATGATGTGTGGAATGATGTTTGGAATGATGTGTGGAATGATGTATGTAATGATGTTTGGAATGATTTGTGGAATGTAGTGTGGAATGATGTGTGGAATGATGTGTGGAATGATGTGTGGAATGATGTGTGGAATGATATGTGGAATGAGGTGTGGAATGAGATAAGGACTGATGTGTGGAATGATGTGTGGAATGATGTGTGGAATGTTGTGGAATGATGTGTGGAATGATGCATGTAATGATGTGTGGAATGATGTATGTAATTATGTTTGGAATGATGTGTGGAATGAAGTGTGGAATGATGTGTGGAATGATGTGTGGAATGCTGTGTGCAATGATATGTGGATTGAGGTGTGTAATGAGGTATGGACTGATGCATGGAATGATGTGAGAAATGATGTGTGGAATGATGTGTGGACTGATGTGTGTAATGATGTGTGGAATGTTATGTGCAATGAGGAATGGACTGATGTTTGGAATGATGTGTGAAATCATGTGTGGAATGATGTGTGGAATGATATGTGCAATGAGGTGTGGAATGCGGTATGGACTGTTGTGTGGAATGTTGTGTGGAATGATGTGTGGAATGAAGTGCGGAATGAAGTGTAAAATGATGTGTGGAATGATGTGTTGAATGATGTGTGGAATGATATGTGGAATGAGTTGTGGAATGCGGTGTGGAATGATGTGTGAAATGAGGTATGGAATGATGTGTGGAATGATGTTTGGAATAAAGTTTGGAATGATGTGTGGAATGATGTATGTAATGATGTTTGGAATGATTTGTGGAATGTAGTGTGGAATGATGTGTGGAATGATGTGTGGAATGATGTGTGGAATGATGTGTGGAATGATGTGTGGAATGATATGTGGAATGAGGTGTGGAATGAGATAAGGACTGATGTGTGGAATGATGTGTGGAATGATGTGTGGAATGTTGTGGAATGATGTGTGGAATGATGCATGTAATGATGTGTGGAATGATGTATGTAATTATGTTTGGAATGATGTGTGGAATGAAGTGTGGAATGATGTGTGGAATGATGTGTGGAATGATGTGTGGAATGCTGTGTGCAATGATATGTGGATTGAGGTGTGTAATGAGGTATGGACTGATGTATGGAATGATGTGAGAAATGATGTGTGGAATGATGTGTGGAATGATGTGTGTAATGATGTGTGGAATGTTATGTGCAATGAGGAATGGACTGATGTTTGGAATGATGTGTGAAATCATGTGTGGAATGATGTGTGGAATGATATGTGCAATGAGGTGTGGAATGCGGTATGGACTGTTGTGTGGAATGTTGTGTGGAATGATGTGTGGAATGAAGTGCGGAATGAAGTGTAGAATGATGTGTGGAATGATGTGTTGAATGATGTGTGGAATGATATGTGGAATGAGTTGTGGAATGCGGTGTGGAATGATGTGTGAAATGAGGTATGGAATGATGTGTGGAATGATGTTTGGAATAAAGTTTGGAATGATGTGTGGAATGATGTATGTAATGATGTTTGGAAAGATGTTTGGAATGAGGTGTGGAATACGGTGTGCAATGTTGTGTGGAATGATGTGTGGAATGATGTGTGGAATGAGTTGTGGAATCATGTGTGGAATGCTGTGTAGAATGACGAGTGGAATGATGTGTGAAATGAGTTGTGGAATGATGTGTCGAATGATATCTGGAATTATGTTTGGAATAATGTGTGGAATGATGTGCGAAATGATGTGTGTAATGATTTGTGGAATGCGGTATGGACTGATATGTGGATTGCTATGTGGAATGTTGTGTGGAATTTTGTGGATGATGTGCGGAATTGAGTGTAGAATGATGGTTGGAATGATGTGTTGAATAATGTGTGGAATGAGTTGTGGAATGAGGTGCGGAATGTGTGTTGAATGAGGTGTGGAATGATGTGTTGATGATGTGTGGAATGATGTGTAGAATGATGTATGTAATGATGTTTGGAATTATGTGTGCAATGAGGTGTGGAATATGGTGTGGAATGATGTGTGGAATTATGTGTGGAATGATGTGTTGAATAATGTGTGGAATGATGTGCAGAATGAGGTGTGGAATGATTACTGGAAAGAGTTGTGGAATGATGTGTGGAATGAGGTTTGGAATGATGTGTGGAATGATGAGTGGAATGAGGTGTGGAATGATATGTGGAATGAAGTGTAGATTGATGTGTGGAATGATGTATTGAATGATGTGTGGTATGATGTGTGGAATGAGTTGTGGAATCATGTGTGGAATGATGTGTAGAATGACGTGTGGAATGATGTGTGAAATGTGTTGTGGAATGATGTGTCGAATGATATCTGGAATTATGTTTGGAATGATGTGTGGAATAATGTGTGGAATGATGTATGGAATGAGGTGTGGAATGCGGTGTGGACTGATGTGTGGAATGTTGTGTGGAATGTTGTGTGGAATGTTGTGGAATGATGTGTGGAATGATGTGTGGAATGATGTGCAGAATGTCGTGATAATGATTAGTGGAATGAGTTGTGGAATGATGTGTGGAATGAGGTTTGGAATGATGTTGGAATGATGTGTGGAATGAGGTGTCGAATGACATGTGGAATGAAGTGTGGAATGAGGGTTGGAATGATGTGTGGAATGAGGGTTGGAATGTTGTGTGGAATGAGGTGTGGAATGAGGTGTGGAATGATGTGTGGAATGATGTGTGGGATGATGTGTGGAATGATGTATGCAATGATGTTTGGAATTATGTGTGGAATGAGGATTGGAATGTGGTGTGGAATGATGTGTGGAATGTGGTGTGGAATGATTTGTGGAATGATGTGTGGAATTAGGTGTGGAATGATGTATGGAATGATGTGTGGAATGTTATGTGGAATGCTGTGTGGAATGCTGTGTGGAATGCTGTGTGGAATGATATGTGGAATGATGTGGGGAATGATGTGTGGAATGATGCGTGGAATGAGGTGTGGAATGATGTGTGGAATGATGTGTGAAATGCTGTGTGGAATGATGTGTGGAATGAGGTGTGGAATGATATATCAGATGATGTGTCGAATGATCTGTGGAATGAGGAGTGGATGATATTTGGAATGTTGTGTGGAATGATGTGTCGATTGATGTGTGGAATGATGTGTAGAATGAGGTGTCAAATGAGGTGTGGAATGATGTGTGAAATGATATGTGGATTGCTGAGTGGAATGATGTGTGATATGATCTGTGGAATGATGTTTGGAATGATGCGTGGAAAGTTATGTGGTATGTAGTGTGAATTGATGTTTGGACGGATGTGTGGAATGATTTGTGGAATGTTGTGGAATTATGTGTGGAATGATGCGTGGAATGATGTGTGGAATGTTATGTGGAATGAGGTGTGGAATGATGTGTGGAATGATGTGTGGAGTGATGTGTGGAATGAGTTGTGGATTGCGGTATGGACTGATGTTTGGAATGATGTGTGGAATGATGTTTGGAATGATGTGTGGAATGATGTGTGGAATGTAGTGTAGAATGATGGGTGGAATGATTTTTTGAATGATGTGTGGAATGATGTGTGGAATGAGTTGTGGAATGAGGTGTGGAATGATGTTTGGAATGATTTGTGGAATGATGTATGTAATGATGTTTGGAATGATTTGTGGAATGTAGTGTGGAATGATGTGTGGAATGATGTGTGGAATGATGTGTGGAATGATGTGTGGAATGATGTGTGGAATGATATGTGGAATGAGGTGTGGAATGAGGTAAGGGCTGATGTGTGGAATGATGTATGTAATTATGTTTGGAATGATGTGTGGAATGAAGTGTGGAATGATGTGTGGAATGATGTGTGGAATGATGTGTGGAATGCTGTGTGCAATGATATGTGGAATGAGGTGTGTAATGAGGTATGGACTGATGTATGGAATGATGTGTGGAATGAAGTGTGGAATGATGTGTGGAATGATGTGTGGAATGATGTGTGGAATGATGTGTGTAATGATGTGTGGAATGTTATGTGCAATGAGGAATGGACTGATGTTTGGACTGATGTTTGGAATGATGTGTGAAATCATGTGTGGAATGATGTGTGGAATGATATGTGCAATGAGGTGTGGAATGCGGTATGGACTGTTGTGTGGAATGATGTGTGGAATGAGTTGTGGAATGATGTGTCGAATGATATCTGGAATTATGTTTGGAATGATGTTTGGAATGATGTGCGAAATGATGTGTGGAATGATTTGTGGAATGCGGTATGGACTGATGTGTGGAATGCTATGTGGAATGTTGTGTGGAATTTTGTGGAATGATGTGCGGAATTGAGTGTAGAATGATGGTTGGAATGATGTGTTGAATAATGTGTGGAATGAGTTGTGGAATGAGGTGCGGAATGTGTGTTGAATGAGGTGTGGAATGATGTGTTGATGATGTGTGGAATGATGTGTAGAATGATGTATGTAATGATGTTTGGAATTATGTGTGCAATGAGGTGTGGAATATGGTGTGGAATGATGTGTGGAATTATGTGTGTAATGATGTGTTGAATAATGTGTGGAATGATGTGCAGAATGAGGTGTGGAATGATTACTGGAAAGAGTTGTGGAATGATGTGTGGAATGAGGTTTGGAATGATGTGTGGAATGATGAGTGGAATGAGGTGTGGAATGATATGTGGAATGAAGTGTAGATTGATGTGTGGAATGATGTATTGAATGATGTGTGGTATGATGTGAGGAATGAGTTGTGGAATCATGTGTGGAATGATGTGTAGAATGACGTGTGGAATGATGTGTGAAATGTGTTGTGGAATGATGTGTCGAATGATATCTGGAATTATGTTTGGAATGATGTTTGGAATAATGTGTGGAATGATGTATGGAATGAGGTGTGGAATGCGGTGTGGACTGATGTGTGGAATGCTGTGTGGAATGATGTGTGGAATGTTGTGGAATGCTGTTTGGAATGATGTGTGGAATGATGTGCGGAATTAAGTGTAGAATGATGTTTGGAATGATGTGTTGAATAATGTGTGGAATGAGTTGTGGAATGAGTAGCGGAATGATGTGTTGAATGATGTGTGGAATGATGTATGTAATGATGTTTGGAATTATGTGTGGAATGAGGTGTGGAATATGGTGTGGAATGATGTGTGGAATGATGTGTGGAATGATGTGCAGAATGTCGTGATGGAATGATTAGTGGAATGAGTTGTGGAATGATGTGTGGAATGAGGTTTGGAATGATGTATGGAATGATGTGTGGAATGAGGTGTCGAATGACATGTGGAATGAAGTGTGGAATGAGGGTTGGAATGATGTGTGGAATGAGGTGTGGAATGATGTGTGGAATGATGTGTGGGATGATGTGTGGAATGATGTATGCAATGATGTTTGGAATTATGTGTGGAATGAGGATTGGAATGTGGTGTGGAATGATGTGTGGAATGTGGTGTGGAATGATGTGTGGAATGATGTGTGGAATTACGTGTGGAATGATGTATGGAATGATGTGTGGAATGTTATGTGGAATGCTGTGTGGAATGCTGTGTGGAATGATATGTGGAATGATGTGTGGAATGATGTGTGGAATGATTCGTGGAATGATGTGCGGAATTAAGTGTAGAATGATGTTTGGAATGATGTGTTGAATAATGTGTGGAATGAGTTGTGGAATGAGTAGCGGAATGATGTGTTGAATGATGTGTGGAATGATGTATGTAATGATGTTTGGAATTATGTGTGGAATGAGGTGTGGAATATGGTGTGGAATGATGTGTGGAATGATGTGTGGAATGATGTGCAGAATGTCGTGATGGAATGATTAGTGGAATGAGTTGTGGAATGATGTGTGGAATGAGGTTTGGAATGATGTATGGAATGATGTGTGGAATAAGGTGTCGAATGACATGTGGAATGAAGTGTGGAATGAGGGTTGGAATGATGTGTGGAATGAGGTGTGGAATGATGTGTGGAATGATGTGTGGGATGATGTGTGGAATGATGTATGCAATGATGTTTGGAATTATGTGTGGAATGAGGATTGGAATGTGGTGTGGAATGATGTGTGGAATGATGTGTGGAATGATGCGTGGAATGAGGTGTGGAATGAGGTGTGGAATGAGGTGTGGAATGATGTGTGGAATGATGTGTGAAATGCTTTGTGGAATGATGTGTGGAATGACGTGTGGAATGATATATCAGATGATGTGTCGAATGATCTGTGGAATGAGGAGTGGATGATATTTGGAATGTTGTGTGGAATGATGTGTCGATTGATGTGTGGAATGATGTGTAGAATGAGGTGTCAAATGAGGTGTGGAATGATGTGTGAAATGATATGTGGATTGTTGAGTGGAATGATGTGTGATATGATCTGTGGAATGATGTTTGGAATGATGTGTGGAATGATGCGTGGAAGGTTATGTGGTATGTGGTGTGAATTGATGTTTGGAAGGATGTGTGGAATGATTTGTGGAATGTTGTGGAATTATGTGTGGAATGATGCGTGGAATGATGTGTGGAATGTTATGTGGAATGAGGTGTGGAATGATGTTTGGAATGATGTGTGGAATGATGTGTGGAATGTAGTGTAGAATGATGGGTGGAATGATTTTTTGAATGATGTGTGGAATGATGTGTGGAATGAGTTGTGGAATGAGGTGTGGAATGATGTGTGAAATGAGGTATGGAATGATGTGTGGAATGATGTTTGGAATGATGTGTGGAATGATGTATGTAATGATGTTTGGAATGATTTGTGGAATGTAGTGTGGAATGATGCATGGAATGATGTGTGGAATGATGTGTGGAATGATGTGTGGAATGATGTGTGGAATGAAATGTGGAATGAGGTGTGGAATGAGGTAAGGGCTGATGTGTGGAATGATGTGTGGAATGATGTGTGGAATGTTGTGGAATGATGTGTGGAATGATGCATGTAATTATGTGTGGAATGTTATGTGGAATGAGATGTCGAATGATATTTGGACTGATGTGTTGGAATGATGTGTGGAATGATGTGTGGAATGATGTGCGGAATGAAGTATAGAATGATGTGTGGAATGATGTGTTGAATGATGTGTGGAATGATATGTGGAATGAGTTATGGAATGAGGTATGGAATGATGTGTGGAATGGTGTGTGGAATGATGTTCCGATTTAAGTGAGGAATGATGTGTGGAGTGAGGTGTGGAATGATGTGTGGGATGATGTGTGGAATGATATGTGGAATGATGTATGTAATGATTTTTGGAATTATGTGTGGAATGAGGTGTGGAATATGGTGTGGAATGATGTGTCGAATGAAGTGTGGAATGTTGTGTGGAATGTTGTGTGGAATGATTTGTGGAATGATGTGTGGAATGATGTGTGGAATGATGTGTGGAATGAGGTGTGGAATGAGGTGTGGAATGATGTGTGGAATGATGTTTGGAATATTGTGTGGAATGATGTATGGAATGATATTTGGAATGATGTGTGGAATGAAGTGTGGAATGATGTGTGGAATGATTTGTCGAATGATGTGTGGAATGATGTGTGGAATGATATGTGGAATGAGGTGTGGAATGAGGTATAGTCAGATGAGTGGAATGATGTGTGGAATGATGTGTGGAATGTTGTGGAATGATGTGTGGAATGATGCGTGGAATGATGTGTGGAATGTTATGTGGAATGAGGTGTGGAATGATGTTTGGAATGATGTGTGGAATGATGTGTGGAATGATGTGCGGAATGAAGTGTAGAATGATGAGTGGAATGATGTGTTGAATGATGTGTGGAATGATGTTTGGAATGATGTATGGAATGATGTGAATGTAATGATGTTTGGAAAGATTTGTGGAATGAGGTGTGGATTGATGTGTGGAATGTTGTGGAATGATGTGTGGAATGATGTGTGGAATGATGTGTGGAATTAACTTTAGAATGATGTGTCGAATGATGTGTTGAATAATGTATGGAATGAGTTGTGGAATGAGGTGCGGAATGATTTGTGGAATGAGGTGTGGAATGATGTGTGGAATGATGTGTGGAATGATATGTGGAATGATGTATGTAATGATGTTTGGAATCATGTGTGGAATGAGGTGTGGAATATGGTGTGGAATGATGTGTGGAATGATGTGTGGAATGAGATGTGGAATAAGGTGTGGAATGATGTGCAGAATGACGTGTGGAATGATGTGTGGAAAGAGTTGTGGAATGATGTGTGGAATGAGGTTTGGAATGATGTGTGGAATGAGGTTTGGAATAATGTGTGGAATGAGGTGTGGAATGATGTGTGGAATGATGTGTGGGATGATGTGTGGAATGAGGTGTGGAATGAGTTGTGGAATGAGGTTTGGAATGATGTGTGGAATGAGGTGTGGAATGATGTGTGGAATGATGTGTGGGATGATGTGTGGAATGATGTATGCAATGAAGTTTGAAATTATGTGTAGAATGAGGTTTGGAATGATGTGTGGAATGAGGTGTGGAATGCGGTATGGACTGATGTGTGGAATGAATTGTGGAATGATGTGTGGAATGATAGGTGGAATGATTTTTTGAATTATGTGTGGAATGATGTGTGGAATGAGTTGTGGAACGAGGTGTGGAATGATGTGTGGAATGAGGTATGGAATGATGTGTGGAATGATGTGTGGAATGATGTTTGGAATGCTGTGTGGAATGCTGTGTGGAATGATGTGTGGAATGATGTGTGGAATGATGTGTGGAATGATATGTGGAATGAGGTGTGGAATGAGGTGTGGAATGATGTTTGGAATGATGTTTGGAATGATGTTTGGAAGCATGTGTGGAATGGTGTTTGGAATGATGTGTGGAATGAAGTGTGGAATGATGTGTGGAATGATTTGTCGAATGATGTGTGGAATGATGTGTGGAATGATGTGTGGAATGATGTGTGGAATGATGCGTGGAATGATGTGTGGAATGTTATGTGGAATGAGGTGTGGAATGATGTTTGGAATGATGTGTGGAATGATGTGTGGAATGATGTGCGGAATGAAGTGTAGAATGATGAGTGGAATGATGTGTTTTATGATGTGTGGAATGAAATGTGTTGAATGATGTGTGGAATGAGGTGTGGATTGATGTTTGGAATGTTGTATAATGATGTTTGGAATGATGTGTGGAATGATGTGTGGAATTAACTATAGAATGATGTGTCGAATGATGTGTTGAATAATGTATGGAATGAGTTGTGGAATGAGGTGCGGAATGATTTGTGGAATGAGGTGTGGAATGATGTGTGGAATGATGTGTGGAATGATATGTGGAATGATGTATGTAATGATGTTTGGAATTATGTGTGGAATGAGGTTTGGAATATGGTGTGGAATGATGTGTGGAATGATGTGTGGAATGATGTGTGCAATGATGTGTGAAATGATGTGTGGAATGATGTGTGGAATGATGTGTGGGATGATGTGTGAAATGAGGTGTGGAATGAGTTGTGGAATGAGGTTTGGAATGATGTGTGGAATGAGGTGTGGAATGATGTGTGGAATGATGTGTGGGATGATGTGTGGAATGATGTATGCAATGATATTTGAAATTATGTGTGGAATGCGGTTTGGAATGATGTGTGGAATGAGGTGTGGAATGCGGTATGGACTAATGTGTGGAATGAATTGTGGAATGATGTGTGGAATGATGGGTGGAATGATTTTTTAATGATGTGTGGAATGGTGTCTGGAATGAGTTGTGGAATGAGGTGTGGAATGATGTGTGGAATGAGGTATGGAATGATGTGTGGAATGATGTGTGGAATGATGTTTGGAATGTTGTGTGGAATGCTGTGTGGAATGATGTGTGGAATGATGTGTGGAATGATGTGAGGAATGATATGTGGAATGAGGTGTGGAATGAGGTATGGACTGATGAGTGGAATGATGTGTGGAATGATGTGTGGTATGTTGTGTAATGATGTGTGGAATGATGCGTGGAATGATGTGTGGAATGTTATGTGGAATGAGGTGTGGAATGCGGTCTGGACTGATGTGTGGAATGATGTGTGGAATGATGTGTGGAATGAAGTATGGAATTAAGTGTGGAATGAGTTGTCGAATGAGGTGTGGAATGATGTGTGGAATGATGTGTGGAATGATATGTGGAACGAGGTGTGGAATGAGGTATGGACTGTTGTGTGGAATGATGTGTGGAATGATGAGTGGAATGTTGTGGAATGATGTGATGGAATGATGCATGTAATGATGTGTGGAATGTTATGTGGAATGAGGTGTAGAATGATATTTGGAATGATGTTTGGAATCACGTGTGGAATGATGTGTGCAATGAGGTGTGGAATGCGGTATAGACTGATGTGTTGGAATGATGAGTTGAATGTTGTGCAGAATGATATGTGGAATGAGTTATGGAATGAGGTATGGAATGATGTGTGGAATGATGAGTGGAATGATGTGTGGAATTAAGTGTAGAATGATGTTTGGAATGATGTGTTGAATAATGTGTGGAATGTGTTGTGGAGTGAGGTGCGGAATGATGTCTGGAATGAGGTGTGGAATGATGTGTGGGATGATGTGTGGAATGATGTGTGGAATGATGTGTGGAATGATGCATGTAATGATGTGTGGAATGTTATGTGGAATGAGGTGTAGAATGATATTTGGAATGATGTTTGGAATCACGTGTGGAATGATGTGTGGAATGATGTGCTCAATGAAGTGTAGAATGATGTGTGGAATGATGATTTGAATGTTGTGCAGAATGATATGTGGAATGAGTTATGGAATGAGGTATGGAATGATGTGTGGAATGATGAGTGGAATGATGTGTGGAATTAAGTGTAGAATGATGTTTGGAATGATGTGTTGAATAATGTGTGGAATGTGTTGTGGAGTGAGGTGCGGAATGATGTCTGGAATGAGGTGTTGAATGATGTGTGGGATGATGTGTGGAATGATGTGTGGAATGATGTATGTAATGATTTTTGGAATTATGTGTGGAATCAGGTGTGGAATATGCTGTGGAATGATGTGTGGAATGATGTCTGGAATGATGTGTGGAATGATGTGTTCAATGTGTTGTGGAATAATTTGTGGAATGATGTGCATAATGAGGTGTGGAATGACGTGTGGAATAAGTTGTGGAATGATGTGTGGAATGTGGTTTGGAATTATGTGTGGAATGATGTGTGGAATGAGGTGTGGAATGACTTGTGGAATGAAGTGTAGAATGATGTGTGGAATGTTGTGTTGAATGATGTGTGGAATGATGTGTGGAATGTGTTGTGGAATGAGGTTTGGAATGATTTGTGGAATGAGGTGTGGAATGATGTGTGGAATGATGTGTGGGATGATGTGTGTAATGATGAATGCAATGCTGTTTGTAATTATGTGTGGAATGATGTTTGGAATGTGGTGTGGAATGATGTGCGGAATGATGTGTGAAATGATGTGTGGAATGATGTGTGGAATGGCGTGTGGAATGATGTATGGAATGATGTGTTGAATGCTGTGTGGAATGAAATGTGGGATGATGTGTGGAATGATGTGTGGAATGATGCCTCGAATGGTATGTGGAATGAGGTGTGGAATGAGGTGTGGAATGAGGTGTGGAATGGTGTGTGGAATAATGTGTGAAATGCTGTGTGGAATGATGTGTGGAATGAGGTTTGGAATGATATGTCAGATGATGTGTCGAATTTGTGTGGAATGAGGAGTGGATGATAATTGGAATGTTGTGTGGATTGATGTGTGGTATGATGTGTGGAATGATGTGTAGAATGAGGTGTGGAATGAGGTGTGGAATGATGTGTGCAATGATGTGTGGATTGTTAAATGGAATGATGTGTGGAATGATGTGTGGAATATTGTGGAATTATGTGTGGAATGATGCGTTGAATGATGTGCGGAATGTTATGTGGAATGAGGTGTGGAATGATGTATGGAATGATGTGGTAAATCATGTGTGGAATGATGTGTGGAATGATGTGTGAAATGAGGTGTGGAATGCGGTATGGACTGATGTGTGGAATGAAGTGTGGAATGATGTGTGG
This sequence comes from Pristiophorus japonicus, assembly GCF_044704955.1. NCBI lineage: Eukaryota > Metazoa > Chordata > Chondrichthyes > Pristiophoridae > Pristiophorus > Pristiophorus japonicus. The sequence continues at coordinate 2,838,414 of NW_027254729.1, read as the reverse complement.
AATGATGTGTGGAATGATGTGTGGAATGATGTGTGGAATGATTTTTTGAATTATGTGTGGAATGATGTGTGGAATGAGTTGTGGAATGAGGAATGGAATGAGGTGTGGAATGAGGAATGGAATGATGTGAGGAATGATGTGTGGAATGATATTTGGAATATTGTGTGGAATGATGTATGTAATGACGTGTGGAATGATGTGTGGAATGATGTGTGGAATGATGTGTGGAATGTTATGTGGAATGAGGTGTGGAATGATGTTTAGAATGATGTGTGGAATGATGTGTGGAATGTTGAGGAATTATGTGTGGAATGAGGTGTGGAATGATGTGTGGAATGAGGTGTGGAATGATGTGAGGAATGATGTGTGGAATGATGTTTGGAATATTGTGTGGAATGATGTATGTAATGATGTGTGGAATGATGTGTGGAATGATGTGCGGAATGAAGTGTAGAATGATGTGTGGAATGAGGTGTGGAATGATGTGTGGAATGATGCGTGGAATAATGTGTGGAATGTTATTAGAATGAGGTGTGGAATAATGTTCGGAACGATGTGTGGAATCATGTCTGGAATGATGTGTGGAATGTTGTGTGCAATGAGGTGTGGAATGCGGTATGGACTGTTGTGTGGAATGATGTGTGGAATGAGTTGTGGAATGAGGTGTGGAATGATGTGTGGAATGAGGTGTGGAATGATGTGAGGAATGATGTGTGGAATGATATTTGGAATATTGTGTGGAATGATGTATGTAATGATGTGTGGAATGATGTGTGGAATGATGTGCGGAATGAAGTGTAGAATGATGTGTGGAATGATGTGTTGAATGATGTGTGGAATGATATGTGGAATGAGATATGGAATGAGGTATGCAATGATGTGTGGAATGATGTCTGGAATGATGTGTGGAATTAAGTATAGAATGAGGTGTGGAATGATGTGTTGAATAATGTGTGCAATGGGTTGTGGAATGAGTTACGGAATGATGTGTGGAATGAGGTGTGGAATGATGTGTGGGATGATGTGTGGAATGATGTGTGGAATGATGTATGTAATGATTTTTGGAATTATGTTTGGAATGACGTGTGGAATATGGTGTGGAATGATGTGTTCAATGAGTTGTGGAATAATATGTGGAATGATGTGCATAATGAAGTGTGGAATGACGTGTGGAATGAGTTGTGGAATGATGTGTGGAATGTGGTTTGGAATTATGTGTGGAATGATGTGTGGAATGAGGTGTGGAATGACTCGTGGTTGAAGTGTAGATTGATGTGTGGAATGATGTGTTGAATGATGTTTGGAATGATGTGTGGAATGAGCTGTGGAATAAGGTTTGGAATGAAGTGTGGAATGAGGTGTGGAATGATGTGTGGAATGATGTGTGGGATGATGTGTGTAATGATGTATGCAATGATGTTTGGAATTATGTGTGGAATGAGGTTTGGAATGTGGTGTGGAATGATGTGTGGAATGTTATGTGGAATGAGGTGTGGAATGATGTTTAGAATGATGTGTGGAATGATGTGTGGAATGTTGTGGAATTATGTGTGGAATGATGCGTGGAATAATGTGTGGAATGTTCTTAGAATGAGGTGTGGAATAATGTTTGGAATGATGTGTGGAATCATGTCTGGAATGATGTGTGGAATGTTGTGTGCAATGAGGTGTGGAATGCGGTATGGACTGATGTGTGGAATGATGTGTGGAATGAGTTGTGGAATGAGGTGTGGAATGATGTGTGGAATGATGTGCGGAATGAAGTGTAGAATGATGTGTGGAATGATGTGTTGAATGATGTGTGGAATGATATGTGGAATGAGATATGGAATGAGGTATGCAATGATGTGTGGAATGATGTCTGGAATGATGTGTGGAATTAAGTATAGAATGAGGTGTGGAATGATGTGTTGAATAATGTGTGCAATGGGTTGTGGAATGAGGTACGGAATGATGTGTGGAATGAGGTGTGGAATGATGTGTGGGATGATGTGTGGAATGATGTGTGGAATGATGTATGTAATGATTTTTGGAATTATGTTTGGAATGACGTGTGGAATATGGTGTGGAATGATGTGTTCAATGAGTTGTGGAATAATATGTGGAATGATGTGCATAATGACGTGTGGAATGACGTGTGGAATGAGTTGTGGAATGATGTGTGGAATGTGGTTGGGAATTATGTGTGGAATGATGTGTGGAATGAGGTGTGGAATGACTTGTGGTTGAAGTGTAGATTGATGTGTGGAATGATGTGTTGAATGATGTTTGGAATGATGTGTGGAATGAGCTGTGGAATAAGGTTTGGAATGAAGTGTGGAATGAGGTGTGGAATGATGTGTGGAATGATGTGTGGGATGATGTGTGTAATGATGTATGCAATGATGTTTGGAATTATGTGTGGAATGAGGTTTGGAATGTGGTGTGGAACGATGTGTGGAATGATGTGTGAAATGATGTGTGGAATGATGTGTGGAATCATGTGTGGAATGACGTGTGGAATGATGTATGGAATGATGTGCGGTATGTTGTGTGGAATGATGTGTTGAATGCTGTGTGGAATGATATGTGGAATGATGTGTGGAATGATGCTTGGAATGATGCGTGGAATGATACGTTGAATGAGGTTGGAATGATATTTGGAATGATGTGTGGAATGATGTGTGGAATGATGCGTCGAATGATATGTGGAATGAGGTGTGGAATGAGGTGTGAAATGCTGTGTGGAATGATGTGTGGAATGAGGTGTGGAATGATATGTCAGATGATGTGTCGAATGATGTGTGGAATGAGGAGTGGATGATAATTGGAATGTTATGTGGAATGATGTGTGGATTGATGTGTGGAATGATGTATGGAATGATGCGTGGAATGAGGTGTGGAATGAGGTGTGGAATGAGGTGTGGAATGATGTGTGGAATGATGTGTGAAATGCTGTGTGGAATGATGTGTGGAATGAGGTGTGGAATGAGGTGTGGAATGATATATCAGATGATGTGTCGAATGATCTGTAGAATGAGGAGTGGATGATATTTGGAATGTTGTGTGGAATGATGTGTCGATTGATTTGTGGAATGATGTGTAGAATGAGGTGTCAAATGAGGTTTGGAATGATGTGTGAAATGATATGTGGATTGTTGAGTGGAATGATGTGTGATATGATCTGTGGAATGATGTTTGGAATGATGTGTGGAATGATGCGTGGAAAGTTATGTGGTATGTGGTGTGAATTGATGTTTGGAAGGATGTGTGGAATGATTTGTGGAATGTTGTGGAATTATGTGTGGAATGATGCGTGGAATGATGTGTGGAATGTTATGTGGAATGAGGTGTGGAATGATGTGTGGAATGAAGTGTGGAGTGATGTGTGGAATGAGTTGTGGATTGCGATATGGACTGATGTTTGGAATGATGTGTGGAATGATGTTTGGAATGATGTGTGGAATGATGTGTGGAATGTAGTGTAGAATGATGGGTGGAATGATTTTTTGAATGATGTGTGGAATGATGTGTGGAATGAGTTGTGGAATGAGGTGTGGAATGATGTGTGAAATGAGGTATGGAATGATGTGTGGAATGATGTTTGGAATGATGTGTGGAATGATGTATGTAATGATGTTTGGAATGATTTGTGGAATGTAGTGTGAAATGATGTGTGGAATGATGTGTGGAATGATGTGTGGAATGATGTGTGGAATGATGTGTGGAATGAGGTGTGGAATGAGGTTTGGAATGATATATCAGATGATGTGTCGAATGATCTGTAGAATGAGGAGTGGATGATATTTGGAATGTTGTGTGGAATGATGTGTCGATTGATTTGTGGAATGATGTGTAGAATGAGGTGTCAAATGAGGTTTGGAATGATGTGTGAAATGATATGTGGATTGTTGAGTGGAATGATGTGTGATATGATCTGTGGAATGATGTTTGGAATGATGTGTGGAATGATGCGTGGAAAGTTATGTGGTATGTGGTGTGAATTGATGTTTGGAAGGATGTGTGGAATGATTTGTGGAATGTTGTGGAATTATGTGTGGAATGATGCGTGGAATGATGTGTGGAATGTTATGTGGAATGAGGTGTGGAATGATGTGTGGAATGATGTGTGGAGTGATGTGTGGAATGAGTTGTGGATTGCGATATGGACTGATGTTTGGAATGATGTGTGGAATGATGTTTGGAATGATGTGTGGAATGATGTGTGGAATGTAGTGTAGAATGATGGGTGGAATGATTTTTTGAATGATGTGTGGAATGATGTGTGGAATGAGTTGTGGAATGAGGTGTGGAATGATGTGTGAAATGAGGTATGGAATGATGTGTGGAATGATGTTTGGAATGATGTGTGGAATGATGTATGTAATGATGTTTGGAATGATTTGTGGAATGTAGTGTGAAATGATGTGTGGAATGATGTGTGGAATGATGTGTGGAATGATGTGTGGAATGATGTGTGGAATGATATGTGGAATGAGGTGTGGAATGAGGTAAGTGCTGATGTGTGGAATGATGTGTGGAATGATGTGTGGAAGGTTTTGGAATGATGTGTGGAATGAGTTGTTGAATGATGTGTCGAATGCTATCTGGAATTATGTTTGGAATGATGTGTGGAATGATGTGTGGATTGATGTGTGGAATGTTGTAGAATGATGTTTGGAATGATGTGTGGAATGATGTGTGGAATTAACTATAGAATGATGTGTCGAATGATGTGTTGAATAATGTATGGAATGAGTTGTGGAATGAGGTGCGGAATGATTTGTGGAATGAGGTGTGGAATGATGTGTGGAATGATGTGTGGAATGATATGTGGAATGATGTATGTAATGATGTTTGGAATTATGTGTGGAATGAGGTTTGGAATATGGTGTGGAATGATGTGTGGAATGATGTGTGAAATGATTTGTGGAATGAGTTGTGGAATAAGGTGTGGAATGATGTGCAGAATGACGTGTGGAATGATGTGTGGAATGAGTTGTGGGATGATGTGTGGAATGTGGTGTGGAATGAGTTGTGGAATGAGGTTTGGAATGATGTGTGGAATGAGGTGTGGAATGATGTGTGGAATGATGTGTGGGATGATGTGTGGAATGATGTATGCAATGATGTTTGAAATTATGTGTGGAATGCGGTTTGGAATGATGTGTGGAATGAGGTGTAGAATGCGGTATGGACTAATGTGTGGAATGAATTGTGGAATGATGTGTGGAATGATGGGTGGAATGATTTTTTGAATGATGTGTGGAATGATGTCTGGAATGAGTTGTGGAATGAGGTGTGGAATGATGTGTGGAATGAGGTATGGAATGATGTGTGGAATGATGTGTGGAATGATGTTTGGAATGTTGTGTGGAATGCTGTGTGGAATGCTGTGTGGAATGATGTGTGGAATGATGTGTGGAATGATGTGAGGAATGATATGTGGAATGAGGTGTGGAATGAGGTATGGACTGATGAGTGGAATGATGTGTGGAATGATGTGTGGTATGTTGTGTAATGATGTGTGGAATGATGCGTGGAATGATGTGTGGAATGTTATGTGGAATGAGGTTTTGAATGATGTTTGGAATGATGTGTGGAATCATGTGTGGAATGATGTGTGGAATGTTGTGTGGAATGAGGTGTGGAATGCGGTCTGGACTGATGTGTGGAATGATGTGTGGAATGATGTGTGGAATGAAGTATGGAATTAAGTGTGGAATGAGTTGTCGAATGAGGTGTGGAATGATGTGTGGAATGATGTGTGGAATGATGTGTGGAATGATATGTGGAACGAGGTGTGGAATGAGGTATGGACTGTTGTGTGGAATGATGTGGAATGATGTCTGGAATGATGCATGTAATGATGTGTGGAATGTTATGTGGAATGAGGTGTAGAATGATAATTGGAATGATGTTTGGAATCACGTGTGGAATGATGTGTGCAATGAGGTGTGGAATGCGGTATAGACTGATGTGTTGGAATGATGTGTGGAATGATGTGTGGAATGATGTGCTCAATGAAGTGTAGAATGATGTGTGGAATGATGAGTTGAATGTTGTGCAGAATGATATGTGGAATGAGTTATGGAATGAGGTATGGAATGATGTGTGGAATTAAGTGTAGAATGATGTTTGGAATGATGTGTTGAATAATGTGTGGAATGTGTTGTGGAGTGAGGTGCGGAATGATGTCTGGAATGAGGTGTGGAATGATGTGTGGGATGATGTGTGGAATGATGTGTGGAATGATGTATGTAATGATTTTTGGAATTATGTGTGGAATCAGGTGAGGAATATGCTGTGGAATGATGTGTGGAATGATGTCTGGAATGATGTGTGGAATGATGTGTTCAATGTGTTGTGGAATAATTTGTGGAATGATGTGCATAATGAGGTGTGGAATGACGTGTGGAATAAGTTGTGGAATGATGTGTGGAATGTGGTTTGGAATTATGTGTGGAATGATTTGTGGAATGAGTTGTGGAATGACTTGTGGAATGAAGTGTAGAATGATGTGTGGAATGTTGTGTTGAATGATGTGTGGAATGATGTGTGGAATGTGTTGTGGAATGAGGTTTGGAATGATTTGTGGAATGAGGTGTGGAATGATGTGTGGAATGATGTGTGGGATGATGTGTGTAATGATGAATGCAATGCTGTTTGGAATTATGTGTGGAATGATGTTTGGAATGTGGTGTGGAATGATGACCAGAATGATGTGTGAAATGAGGTGTGGACTGATGTGTGGAATGATGTGTGGAATGGCGTGTGGAATGATGTATGGAATGATGTGTGGAATGTTGTATGGAATGATGTGTTGAATGCTGTGTGGAATGAAATGTGGAATGATGTGTGGAATGATGTGTGGAATGATGCCTCGAATGGTATGTGGAATGAGGTGTGGAATGAGGTGTGGAATGAGGTGTGGAATGGTGTGTGGAATAATGTGTGAAATGCTGTGTGGAATGATGTGTGGAATGAGGTGTGGAATGATATGTCAGATGATGTGTCGAATTTGTGTGGAATGAGGAGTGGATGATAATTGGAATGTTGTGTGGATTGATGTGTGGTATGATGTGTGGAATGATGTGTAGAATGAGGTGTGGAATGAGGTGTGGAATGATGTGTGCAATGATGTGTGGATTGTTAAATGGAATGATGTGTGGAATGATGTGTGGAATATTGTGGAATTATGTGTGGAATGATGCGTTGAATGATGTGCGGAATGTTATGTGGAATGAGGTGTGGAATGATGTATGGAATGATGTGGTAAATCATGTGTGGAATGATGTGTGGAATGATGTGTGAAATGAGGTGTGGAATGCGGTTTGGACTGATGTGTGGAATGAAGTGTGGAATGATGTGTGGAATGATGTGTGGAATGATGTGTGGAATGATGTGTGGAATGATTTTTTGAATTATGTGTGGAATGATGTGTGGAATGAGTTGTGGAATGAGGTGTGGAATGAGGTGTGGAATGAGGAATGGAATGATGTGAGGAATGATGTGTGGAATGATATTTGGAATATTGTGTGGAATGATGTATGTAATGATGTGTGGAATGATGTGTGGAATGATGTGTGGAATGATGTGTGGAATGTTATGTGGAATGAGGTGTGGAATGATGTTTAGAATGATGTGTGGAATGATGTGTGGAATGTTGAGGAATTATGTGTGGAATGAGGTGTGGAATGATGTGTGGAATGAGGTGTGGAATGATGTGAGGAATGATGTGTGGAATGATGTTTGGAATATTGTGTGGAATGATGTATGTAATGATGTGTGGAATGATGTGTGGAATGATGTGTGGAATGATGTGCGGAATGAAGTGTAGAATGATGTGTGGAATGAGGTGTGGAATGATGTGTGGAATGATGCGTGGAATAATGTGTGGAATGTTATTAGAATGAGGTGTGGAATAATGTTTGGAATGATGTGTGGAATCATGTCTGGAATGATGTGTGGATTGTTGTGTGCAATGAGGTGTGGAATGCGGTATGGACTGTTGTGTGGAATGATGTGTGGAATGAGTTGTGGAATGAGGTGTGGAATGATGTGAGAAATGATGTGTGGAATGATGTTTGGAATATTGTGTGGAATGATGTATGTAATGATGTGTGGAATGATGTGTGGAATGATGTGCGGAATGAAGTGTAGAATGATGTGTGGAATGATGTGTTGAATGATGTGTGGAATGATATGTGGAATGAGATATGGAATGAGGTATGCAATGATGTGTGGAATGATGTCTGGAATGATGTGTGGAATTAAGTATAGAATGAGGTGTGGAATGATGTGTTGAATAATGTGTGCAATGGGTTGTGGAATGAGTTACGGAATGATGTGTGGAATGTGGTGTGGAATGATGTGTGGGATGATGTGTGGAATGATGTGTGGAATGATGTATGTAATGATTTTTGGAATTATGTTTGGAATGACGTGTGGAATATGGTGTGGAATGATGTGTTCAATGAGTTGTGGAATAATATGTGGAATGATGTGCATAATGACGTGTGGAATGACGTGTGGAATGAGTTGTGGAATGATGTGTGGAATGTGGTTTGGAATTATGTGTGGAATGATGTTTGGAATGATGTGTGGAATGAGCTGTGGAATAAGGTTTGGAATGAAGTGTGGAATGAGGTGTGGAATGATGTGTGGGATGATGTGTGTAATGATGTATGCAATGATGTTTGGAATTATGTGTGGAATGAGGTTTGGAATGTGGTGTGGAATGATGTGTGGAATGATGTGTGAAATGATGTGTGGAATGATGTGTGGAATCATGTGTGGAATGACGTGTGGAATGATGTATGGAATTATGTGCGGTATGTTGTGTGGAATGATGTGTTGAATTCTGTGTGGAATGATATGTGGAATGATGTGTGGAATGATGCTTGGAATGATGCGTGGAATGATACGTTGAATGAGGTTGGAATGATATTTGGAATGATGTGTGGAATGATGTGTGGAATGATGCGTCGAATGATATGTGGAATGAGGTGTGGAATGAGGTGTGAAATGCTGTGTGGAATGATGTGTGGAATGAGGTGTGGAATGATATGTCAGATGATGGGTCGAATGATGTGTGGAATGAGGAGTGGATGATAATTGGAATGTTATGTGGAATGATGTGTGGAATGATGTGTGGAATGATATGCAAAATGAGGTGTGGAATGAGGTGTAGAAAGATGTGTGCAATGATGTGTGGATTATTGAATGAAATGACGTGTGGAATGATGTGTGGAATATTGTGGAATTATGTGTTGAATGATGCGTGGAATGATGTGTGGAATGTTATGTGGAATGAGGTGTGGAATGATGTATGGAATGAGGTGGTGAATCATGTGTGGACTGATGTGTGGAATGATGTGTGAAATGAGGTGTGGAATGCGGTATGGACTGATGTGTGGAATGATGTTTGGAATGATGTGTGGAATGATTTTTTGAATTATGTGTGGAATGATGTGTGGAATGAGTTGTGGAATGAGGTGTGGAATGATGTGTGGAATGAGGTATGGAATGATGTGAGGAATGATGTGCGGAATGATGTTTGGAATATTGTGTGGAATGATGTATGTAATGATGTTTGGAATAATGTGTGGAATGAAGTGTGGAATGATGTGTGGAATGATGTGTGGAATGATGTGTGGAATGATGTGTGGAATGATATGTGGAATGAGGTGTGGAATGAGGTATGGACTGATGAGTGGAATGATGTGTGGAATGATGTGTGGAATGATGTGTGGAATGTTGTGGAATGATGTGTGGAATGATGTGTGGAATGATGTGTGGAATGATGTGTGGAATGATGTGTGGAATGATGTGTGGAATGATGTGTGGAATAATGTTGCCATGAGGTGTGGAATGCGGTATGGACTGATGAGTGGAATGATGTGTGGAATGATGTGTGGAATGATGTGCGGAATGAAGTGTGGAATGATGTGCGGAATGATGTGCGGAATGAAGTGTAGAATGATGTGTGGAATGAGTTGTGGAATGATGTGTCGAATGATATCTGGAATTATGTTTGGAATTATGTGTGGAATGATGTGTGGATTGATGTGTGGAATGTTGTAGAATGATGTTTGCAATAATGTGTGGAATGATGTGTGGAATTAAGTATAGAATGATGTGTCTAATGATGTTTCGAATAATGTATGGAATGAGTTGTGGAATGAGGTGCGGAATGATTTGTGAAATGATGTGTCGAATGATATCTGGAATTATGTTTGGAATGATGTGTGGAATGATGTGTGGAATGATGTGTGGAATGATGTATGTAATGATGTTTGGAATTACGTGTGGAATGATGTGTAGAATGAGGTGTGGAATGACGTGTGGAATGAGGTGTGATATGAGGTTTGGAATGAGGTGTGGAATGATGTGTGGAATGAAGTGTGGAATGATGTGTGCAATGATGTGTGGAATGCTGTGTGGAATGATATGTGGAATGATGTATTGAATGCTGTGTGGAATGATGAGTGGAATGAGGTGAGGAATGATGTGTGGAATGAGGTGTGGAATGATGTGTGGAATGATGCATGGAATGAGGTGTGGAATGATGTTTGAAATAATGTGTGGAATGTGTGTGGAAGGATGTGTGGAATGAAGTCTGGAATGATGTGTGGAATGATGTGTGGAATGATGTGTGGAATGATGTGTGGAATGATATGTGCAATTATGTCTTGAATGATGTGTGGAATGATGAGTGGAATGAGGTGAGGAATGTTGTGTGGAACGAAGTGTGGAATGATGTGTGGAATGATGTGTCGAATGATATCTGGAATGATGTGAAGAATGGTGTGCGGAATGATGTTTGGAATGATGTGTGGAATGAAGTGTGGAATGATGTATGGAATGATGTGTGGAAGGATGTGTGGAATGAGGCGTGGAATGATGTGTCGAATGATGTGTGGGTTGATGTGTGGAATAATATGAGGAATGACGCGTGGAATGCTGTTAGGAATAATGTGGGAATGAGTTGTGGAATGATGTGTGAAATGATGTGTGGAATGAAGTATGGAATAATGTATGGAATGATGTGTGGAATGAAGTGTGGAATGATATGTGTAATGATGTGTGGAATGATGTGTGGAATGATGTGTGGAAAGATGTGTGGAGTGATGTGTGGAATGATGTATGGAATGACGCGTGGAATGCTGTGTGGAATGACGTGTGGAATGATGTGAGGAATGATGTTTGGAATGATGTGTGCAATGATGTGTGGAATGATGTTTGAAATGAGGTGTGAATTGATGTGTGGAATGATGTGTGTAATGCTTTGTGGAATAATGTGTAGAATGATGTGTGGAATGATGTGTGGAATGATGTGTGGAATGATGTGTGGAATGATGTAGGGAATGACGCGTGGAATTATGTGTGGAATGATGTGTCGAATGATATCTGGAATGATGTGAAGAATGGTGTGCTGAATGATGTTTGGAATGATATGTGGAATGATGTGTGGAAGGATGTGTGGAATGAGGTGTGGAATGATGTGTCGAATGATGTTTGGGATGATGTGTGGAATCATATGAGGAATGACGTGTGGAATGATGTTAGGAATAATGTTGGAATGAGTTGTGGAATGAGGTGTGGAATGATGTGTGGAATGATGTGTGGAATGATGTATGGAATGATGTGTGGAATGAAGTGTGGAATGATATGTGGAATGATGTGTGGAATAATGTGTGGAATGATGTGTGGAATGATGTATGGAATGATGCGTGGAATGCTGTGTGGAATGACGTGTGGAATGATGTGTGGAATAATGTTTGAAATGATGTGTGCAATGATGTGTGGAATGATGTATGAAATGAGGTGTGGAATGATGTTTGGAATGAGGTTTGAATTGATGTGTGGAATGATGTGTGAATTGATGTGTGGAATTACGTGTGGAATGATGTGTGGAATGAGGTGTGGAATGATGTGTGCAATGATGTTTGGAATGAGATGTGGAATGATGCGTGGAATGATATGTGGAATGATAAGTGGATGATATTTGGAATGTTGTGTGGAATGATGTGTGGAATGATGTGTGGAATGAGGTGTGGAATGATGTATTGAATGCTGTGTGGAGTGATGTGTGAAATGAAGTGTGGAATGAAGTGTGGAATGATGTGTCGAATGTTATATGGAATGATGTGTGGAATGATGTGCGGAATGATGTTTGGAATGATGTGTGGAATGATGTGTGGAATGATGTGTGGAATGATATGTGGAATTATGTCTTGAATGATGTGTGGAATGATGAGTGGAATGAGGTGAGGAATGTTGCGTGGAATGAAGTGTGGAATGATGTGTGTAATGATGTGTCGAATGATATCTGGAATGATGTGTAGAATGGTGTGCGGAATGATGTTTGGAATGATGTGTGGAATGAAGTGTGGAATGATGTATGGAATGATGTGTGGAAGGATGTGTGGAATGAGGCGTGGAATGATGTGTCGAATGATGTGTGGGTTGATGTGTGGAATAATATGAGGAATGACGTGTGGAATGATGTTAGGAATAATGTGGGAATGAGTTGTGGAATGGTGTGTGAAATGATGTGTGGAATGAAGTGTGGAATGATATGTGTAATGATGTGTGGAATGATGTGTGGAATGATGTGTGGAAAGATGTGTGGAGTGATGTGCGGAATGATGTATGGAATGACGCGTGGAATGCTGTGTGGAATGACGTGTGGAATGAAGTGTGAAATGATGTTTGGAATGATGTGTGCAATGATGTGTGGAATGATGTTTGAAATGAGGTGTGAATTGTTGTGTGGAATGATGTGTGTAATGCTTTGTGGAATAATGTGTAGAATGATGTGTGGAATGATGTGTGGAATGATGTAGGGAATGACGCGTGGAATTATGCGTGGAATGATGTGTCGAATGATATCTGGAATGATGTGAAGAATGGTGTGCTGAATGATGTTTGCAATGATATGTGGAATGATGTGTGGAAGGATGTGTGGAATGAGTTGTGGAATGATGTGTGGAATGACGTGTGGAATGATGTATGGAATAATGTTTGAAATGATGTGTGCAATGATGTGTGGAATGATGTATGAAATGAGGTGTGGAATGATGTTTGGAATGAGGTTTGAATTGATGTGAGAAATGATGTGTGAATTGATGTGTGGAATTACGTGTGGATGATGTGTGGAATGAGTTGTGGAATGACGTGTGGAATGATGTGTGCAATGATGTGTGGAATGAGATGTGTAATGATGCGTGGAATGATATGTGGAATGATGAGTGGATGATATTTGGAATGTTGTGTGGAGTGATGTGTGGAATGAAGTGTGGAATGAAGTGTGGAATGATGTGTCGAATGTTATATGGAATGATGTGTGGAATGATGTGCGGAATGATGTTTGGAATGATGTGTGGAATGCTGTGTGGAATGATGTGTGAAATGATGTGTGGAATGATGTGTGGAATGAGGTATGGAATGATGTTTGGAATTATGTGTGGAATGAGGTGTGGAATGACGTGTGGAATGATGTGTGGAATGATGTGTTGAATGAAGTCTGGAATGATGTGTGGAATGTTGTGTGGATTGATGTGTGGAATGATGCGTGGAATGATGTGTGGTATCTTGTGTGGAATGATGTGTGGAATGTTGTGTGGAATGATATGTGGAGAGATGTTTGGAATGATGTGTGGAATGATGCGAGGAATGATATGTGGAATGAGGTGTGGAATTATATTTGGAATAATGTGTGGAATTATGTGAGGAATGATGTGTGGAATGATGTGTGGAATGATGTGTGGAATTAGTTGTGGAATGAGGTGAGGAATGAGGTGTTTAAATGAGATGTGGAATGTTTTCTGGAATGATGTGTGGAATGATGTTTGGAATGATGTGTGCAATGATGTGTGGAATGATCTGTGGAATGAGGTGTGGAATGATATGTAGAATGATGTGTGGAATGATGTGTGGAATGATGTGTGGAATGATGCATTGAATGATATATGGAATGAGGTGTGGAATGATGTTTGGAATAATGTGTGGAACGTGTGTGGAAAGATGTGTGGAATGAAGTGTGGAATGAAGTGTGGAATGAAGTGTGGAATGAAGTGTGGAATGAAGTGTGGAATGATGTATGGAATGATGTGTGGAATGATATGTGGAATTATGTCTTGAATGCTGTGTGGAATGAAGAGAGGAATGAGGTGAGGAATGTTGAGTGGAATGATGTGTGGAATGATGTGTGGAATGATGTGTCGAATGATGTCTGGAATGATGTGAAGAATGATGTGCGGAATGATGTTTCGAATGATGTGAAGAATGATGTGCGGAATGATGTTTGGAATGATGTGTGGAATGATGTGTGGAATGATGTGTGGGATGATGTGTGGAATCATGTCAGGAATGACGTGTGGAATGGAGCTGGAATAATGTGGGAATGATTTGTGGAATTAGGTGAGAAATGATGTGTGGAATTACGTGTGGAATGAGGTGCGGAATGACGTGTGGAATCTTGTGTGGAATGATGTGTGGAATGATGTGTGGAATGAGATGTGTAATGATGCGTGGAATGATATGTGGAATGATGAGTGGATGATATTTGGAATGTTGTGTGGAATGATGTGTGGAATGATGTGTGGAATGAGGTGTGGAATGATGTATGGAATAATGTTTGAAATGATGTGTGCAATGATGTGTGGAATGATGTATGAAATGAGGTGTGGAATGATGTTTGGAATGAGGTTTGAATTGATGTGAGAAATGATGTGTGAATTGATGTGTGGAATTACGTGTGGATGATGTGTGGAATGAGTTGTGGAATGACGTGTGGAATGATGTGTGCAATGATGTGTGGAATGAGATGTGTAATGATGCGTGGAATGATATGTGGAATGATGAGTGGATGATATTTGGAATGTTGTGTGGAGTGATGTGTGGAATGAAGTGTGGAATGAAGTGTGGAATGATGTGTCGAATGTTATATGGAATGATGTGTGGAATGATGTGCGGAATGATGTTTGGAATGATGTGTGGAATGATGTGTGGAATGATGTGTGAAATGATGTGTGGAATGATGTGTGGAATGAGGTATGGAATGATGTTTGGAATTATGTGTGGAATGAGGTGTGGAATGACGTGTGGAATGATGTGTGGAATGATGTGTTGAATGAAGTCTGGAATGATGTGTGGAATGTTGTGTGGATTGATGTGTGGAATGATGCGTGGAATGATGTGTGGTATCTTGTGTGGAATGAAGTGTGGAATGTTGTGTGGAATGATATGTGGAGAGATGTTTGGAATGATGTGTGGAATGATGCGAGGAATGATATGTGGAATGAGGTGTGGAATTATATTTGGAATAATGTGTGGAATTATGTGAGGAATGATGTGTGGAATGATGTGTGGAATGATGTGTGGAATTAGTTGTGGAATGAGGTGAGGAATGAGGTGTTTAAATGAGATGTGGAATGTTTTCTGGAATGATGTGTGGAATGATGTTTGGAATGATGTGTGCAATGATGTGTGGAATGATCTGTGGAATGAGGTGTGGAATGATATGTAGAATGATGTGTGGAATGATGTGTGGAATGATGTGTGGAATGATGCATTGAATGATATATGGAATGAGGTGTGGAATGATGTTTGCAATAATGTGTGGAACGTGTGTGGAAAGATGTGTGGAATGAAGTGTGGAATGAAGTGTGGAATGAAGTGTGGAATGAAGTGTGGAATGAAGTGTGGAATGAAGTGTGGAATGATGTATGGAATGATGTGTGGAATGATATGTGGAATTATGTCTTGAATGCTGTGTGGAATGAAGAGAGGAATGAGGTGAGGTATGTTGAGTGGAATGATGTGTGGAATGATGTGTGGAATGATGTGTCGAATGATGTCTGGAATGATGTGAAGAATGATGTGCGGAATGATGTTTCGAATGATGTGAAGAATGATGTGCGGAATGATGTTTGGAATGATGTGTGGAATGATGTGTGGAATGATGTGTGGGATGATGTGTGGAATCATGTCAGGAATGACGTGTGGAATGGAGCTGGAATAATGTGGGAATGATTTGTGGAATTAGGTGAGAAATGATGTGTGGAATTACGTGTGGAATGAGGTGTGGAATGACGTGTGGAATCTTGTGTGGAATGATGTGTGGAATGATGTGTGGAATGAGATGTGTAATGATGCGTGGAATGATATGTGGAATGATGAGTGGATGATATTTGGAATGTTGTGTGGAATGATGTGTGGAATGATGTGTGGAATGAGGTGTGGAATGATGTATTGAATGCTGTGTCGAGTGATGTGTGGAATGAAGTGTGGAATGAAGTGTGGAATGATGTGTCCAATGTTATATGGAATGATGTGTGGAATGTGTGCGGAATGATGTTTGGAATGATGTGTGGAATGATGTGTGGAATGATGTGTGGAATGATGTGTGGAATGGTGTGTGGAATGAGGTGTGGAATGAGGTTTGGAATTATGTGTGGAATGAGGTGTGGAATGATGTGTTGAATGAGGTCTGGAATGATGTGTGGAATGTTGTGTTGAATGATGTGTGGAATGATGCGTGGAATGATGTGTGGTATCTTGTGTGGAATGATGTGTGGAATGTTGTGTGGAATGATATGTGGAGAGATGTTTGGAATGATGTCTGGAATGATGCGAGGAATGAAATGTGGAATGAGGTGTGGAATGATATTTGGAATAATGTGTGGAATTATGTGAGGAATGATGTGTGGAATGATGTGTGGAATGATGTGTGGAATTAGTTGTGGTGTGAAGTGAGGAATGAGGTGTTTAAATGAGGTGTGGAATGTTTTCTGGAATGATGTGTGGAATGATGTTTGGAATGATGTGTGCAATGATGTGTGGAATGATCTGTGGAATGAGGTGTGGAATGATGTGTGGAATGATGCATGGAATGATATATGGAATGAGGTGTGGAATGATGTTTGGAATAATGTGTGGAACGTGTGTGGAAAGATGTGTGGAATGAAGTGTGGAATGATGTGTGGAATGATGTGTGGAATGAAATGTGGAATTATGTCTTGAATGATGTGTGGAATGAAGAGTGGAATGAGGTGAGGAATGTTGAGTGGAATGATGTGTGGAATGATGTGTGGAGTGAAGAGTGGAATGAGGTGAGGAATGATGTGTGGAATGATATGTGGGATGATGTGTGGAATGTTGTGTCGAATGATATCTGGAATGATGTGCGGAATGATGTTTGGAATGATGTTTGGAATGATGTGAAGAATGATGCGCGGAATGATGTTTGGAATGATGTGTGGAATGATGTGTGGAATGATATGTGGGATGATGTGTGGAATCATGTCAGGAATGACGTGTGGAATGAAGCTGGAATAATGTGGGAATGATTTGTGGAATTAGGTGAGGAATGATGTGTGGAATTACGTGTGGAATGAGGTGCGGAATGACGTGTGGAATCTTGTGCGGAATGATGTGTGGAATGATGTGTGGAATGATATGTGGAATGATGGGTGGAATGCTGTGCGGAATGATGCGTGGAATGATATGTGGATTGAGGTGTGGAATGATGTTTGGAATGAGGTGTGAATTGATGTGTGGAATGAAGTGTGTAATGCTTTGTGCAATGATGTGTAGAATGATGTGTGGAATGATATGTGGAATGATGTGTGGAATGTTGTAGGGAATTACGCGTGGAATGCTGTGTGGAATGACGTGTGGAATGATGTTTGGAATGCTGTTTGGAATGATGTGTGCAATGATGTGTGGAATGATGTGTGAAATGAGGTGTGGAATGATGTTTGAATTGATGTGTGGAATGATGTGTGAATTGATGTGTGGAATTACGTGTGGGAAGCTGTGTGGAATGCTGTGTGGAATGAGTTGTGAAATGATGTGTGGAATGACGTATGGAATGATGTGTGGAATGACGTGTGGAATGAGGTGTGGTATGAGGTTTGGAATGATGTGTGGAATGATGTGTGAAATGAGGTGTGGAATGATGTGTGGAATGATGTGTGGAATGATGTATGGAATGACGCGTGTAATGCTGTGTGGAATTACGTGTGGAATGATGTTTTGGAATGATGTTTGTGATGATGTGTGCAATGATGTGTGGAAAGATGTGTGAAATGAGGTGTGGAATGATGTTTGGAATGAGGTTTGAATTGATGTCTGGAATGATGTGTGAATTGGTGTGTGGAATTACATGTGGAATGATGTGTGGAATGAGGTGTGGAATGATGTGTGGAATGATGTGTGGAACGATATGTGGAATGATGTGTGGAATGATGTGTGGGATGAATTGTGGAATGATGTTTGGAATGAGGTGGTTAATGTCATGTGGAATGAGTTGTGCAATGATGGTGGAATGATGTGTGGAATGATTTGTGGAATGAGGTGCGGAATGACATGTAGAATGATGTTTGCAATGATGCGAGGAATGATGTGTGGAATGATGTGTGGAATGTTTTGTGGAATGATGTGTGGAATGATCTGTGGAATGAGGTGTGGAATGAGGTGTGAAATGATGTGTGGAATGAGGTGTGGAATGATGTGTGGAATGATGTGTGTTACGATATGTGGAATGATGTGTGGAATGATGTGTGGGATGAATTGTGGAATGATGTTTGGAATGATGTGTGGAATGATGTGTGGAATGACGTGTGGAATGATGCGTGGAATGATGTGTGGAAGGATGTGTGGAATGAGGTGTGTGATGATATGTTGAATGATGTTTGCAATGATGCGAGGAATGATGTGTGGAATGATGCGTGTAATGATGTGTGGAATGATATGTTGAATGAGGTGTTAAATGTCATGTGGAATGAGTTGTGCAATGATGGTGGAATGCTGTGTGGAATGTTTTGTGGAATGATGTGTGGAATGATTTGTGGAATGAGGTGTGGAATGATGTGTAGAATGATGTTTGGAATGATGTGAGGAATGATGTGTGGAATGATGTGTGGAATGATGTGTGGAATGAGGTGGAACGATGTGTGGATGATGCGTGGAATGATGTGTGGATTGATGTGTGGAATGAATTGTGGAATGCTGTGTGGAATGATGAGTGGAATGTTGTGTGGAATGATGTTTAGAATGAGGTGTAGAATGATGTGTGGAATGATTTGTGGATTGATGTGTGGAATGATGTGTGGAATGACGAGTGGAATGAAGTGTGGAATGAAGTGGTGGAATGATGTGTGGAATGAAGTTTGGAATGATGTGTGGAATTATGTGCGGAATGACGAGTGGAATGATGTGTGGAATGAGGTTTGTAATGATATGTTGAATGATGTGTGGAATGATGTGTGGAATGATGTGGTGGAATGATGTGTGGAATGAAGTTTGAAATGATGTGTGGAATGATGTGTGGAATGACGAGTGGAATGATGTGTGGAATGAGGTTTCTAATGATGTTTGGAATGCTATGTGGAATGAGGTGTGGAATGTCGTGTGGAATGAGTTGTGCAATGATGGTGGTATGAGGTTATGAATGATCTGTGGAATGAGGTTTGGAATGAAGTGTGGAGTGACGTGTGGAATGATGTGTGGAATGTTGTGTGGAAGGATGTGTGGAATGAGGTTTGTGATGATATGTTGAATGATGTGTGGGCTGATGTGTGGAAAGATTTGTGGAATTAGATTTGGAATGATGTGTGGAATGAGGTGTGGAATGACGTGTGGAACGTTGTGTGGAATGATGTGTGGAATGATGTGTGGAACGTTGTGTGGAGTGACGTGTGGAATGATGTGTGGAATGAGGTTTCTAATGATGTTTGGAATGATGTGTGGAATGAGGTGGTTAATGTCATGTGGAATGAGTTGTGCAATGATGGTGGAATGATGTGTGGAATGATTTGTGGAATGAGGTGGGGATTAACATGTAGAATGATGTTTGCAATGATGCGAGGAATGATGTGTGGAATGATGTGTGGAATGATGTGTGGAATGATGTGGAATGAGATGTGGAATGATGTGTGGAATGTTTTGTGGAATGATGTGTGGAATGATCTGTGGATGAGGTGTGGAATGAGGTGTGAAATGATGTGTGGAATGAGGTGTGGAATGATGTGTGGAATGATGTGTGTAACGATACGTGGAATGATGTGTGGAATGATGTGTGTGATGAATTGTGGAATGATGTTTGGAATGATGTGTGGAATGATGTGTGGAATGACGTGTGGAATGATGCGTGAATAATGTGTGGAAGGATGTGTGGAATGAGGTGTGTGATGATATGTTGAATGATGTTTGCAATGATGCGATGAATGATGTGTGGAATGATGCGTGTAATGATGTGTGGAATGATGTGTGGAATGAGGTGGTAAATGTCATGTGGAATGAGTTGTGCAATGATGGTGGAATGCTGTGTGGAATGTTTTGTGGAATGATGTGTGGAATGATTTGTGGAATGAGGTGTGGAATGATGTGTAGAATGATGTTTGGAATGATGTGAGGAATGATGTGTGGAATGATGTGTGGAATGATGTGTGGAATGAGGTGGAACGATGTGTGGATGATGCGTGGAATGATGTGTGGATCGATGTGTAGAATGAATTGTGGAATGCTGTGTGGAATGATGAGTGGAATGTTGTGTGGAATGATGTTTAGAATGAGGTGTAGAATGATGTGTGGAATGATTTGTGGATTGATGTGTGGAATGATGTGTGGAATGACGAGTGGAATGAAGTGTGGAATGAAGTGGTGGATTGATGTGTGGAATGATGTTTGCAATGATGTGTGGAATGATGTGTAGAAATGAATTGTGGAATGCAGTGTGGAATGATGAGTGGAATGATGTGTGGAATGTTGTGTGGAATTATGTTTAGAATGAGTTGTGGAATGATGTCTGGAATGATTTGTGGATTGATGTGCGGAATGAATGTGGAATGATGAGTGGAATGGTGTGTGGAATGATGTGTGGAATGATGTTTAGAATGATGTGTGGAATGACTTGTGGAATGATGTGTGGAATGATGTGTGGATTGAGGATTGTAATGATATGTTGAATGAGGTGTGGAATGAGGTGTGGAATGATGTGTGGAATGATTTGTGGAAGGATGTTTGGAATGATGTGTGGAATGAGGTATGGAATGAAGTGTGAAATGATGTGTGGAATGAGGTTTGTAATGATGTGTGGAATGATGTGTGGAATGATGTGGTTAATGTCGTGTGGAATGATGTATGGAATGATGTGTGGAATGTTGCGTTGAATGATGCGTGGAATGATGTGTGGAATGATGTGTGGAAATGAATTGTGGAATGTTGCGTGGAATGATGCGTGGAATGATGTGTGGAATGATGTGTCAAATTAAATGTGATATGATATGTGGATTAATGTGTGGAATGATGTTTGGAATGATGTGTGGAAAGAGGTATGGAATGATGTATAGAATGATGTTTGCAATGATGTGTGGAATGAAGTTTGGAATGATGTGTGGAATGATGTTTGGAATGACGAGTGGAATGATGTGTGGAATGAGGTTTGTAATGATGTGTGGAATGCTATGTGGAATGAGGTGTGGAATGTCGTGTGGAATGAGTTGTGCAATGATGGTGGAATGAGCTTTGGAATGATCTGTGGAATGAGGTGTGGAATGAGGTTTGAAATGATGTGTGGAATGTATTTTGGAATGATGTGTGGAATGATATGTGGAATGAGGTGTGGAATGATGTGTGGAATGATGTGTGGAACGATATGTGGAATGACGTGTGGAATGATGTGTGGGATGAATTGTGGAATGATGTTTGGAATGATGTGTGGAATGACGTGTGGAAGGATGTGTGGAATGAGGTATGTGATGATATGTTGAATGATGTGTGGGATGATGTGTGGAGAGATTTGTGGAATGAGATTTGGAATGATGTGTGGAATGAGGTGTGGAATGATGTGTGGAATGATTTGTGGAATGATGTATGGAACGTTGTGTGCAATGATGTGTGGAATGATGTGTGGAACGTTGTGTGGAATGACGTGTGGAATGATGTGTGGAATGAGGTTTCTAATGATGTTTGGAATGATGTGTGGAATGAGGTGGTTAATGTCATGTGGAATGAGTTGTGCAATGATGGTGGAATG
The DNA here is from genome assembly GCF_044704955.1 of Pristiophorus japonicus. Taxonomy (NCBI): domain Eukaryota; kingdom Metazoa; phylum Chordata; class Chondrichthyes; family Pristiophoridae; genus Pristiophorus; species Pristiophorus japonicus. The sequence goes on along the minus strand of NW_027254729.1, from coordinate 2,816,387 downwards.
ATGTGTGGAATGATTTGTGGAATGAGGTGCGGAATGACATGTAGAATGATGTTTGCAATGATGCGAGGAATGATGTGTGGAATGAGGTTTGAAATGATGTGTGGAATGTATTTTGGAATGATGTGTGGAATGATATGTGGAATGAGGTGTGGAATGATGTGTGGAATGATGTGTGGAACGATATGTGGAATGACGTGTGGAATGATGTGTGGGATGAATTGTGGAATGATGTTTGGAATGATGTGTGGAATGACGTGTGGAATGACGTGTGGAATGACGTGTGGAATGATGTGTGGAATGATGTGTGGAAGGATGTGTGGAATGAGGTATGTGATGATATGTTGAATGATGTGTGGGATGATGTGTGGAGAGATTTGTGGAATGAGATTTGGAATGATGTGTGGAATGAGGTGTGGAATGATGTGTGGAATGATTTGTGGAATGATGTATGGAACGTTGTGTGCAATGATGTGTGGAATGATGTGTGGAACGTTGTGTGGAATGACGTGTGGAATGATGTGTGGAATGAGGTTTCTAATGGTGTGTGGAATGATGTGTGGAATGAGGTGGTTAATGTCATGTGGATTTAGTTGTGCAATGATGCGAGGAATGATGTGTGGAATGATATGTGGAATGATGTGTGGAATGATGTGGAATGAGGTGTTTAATGATGTGTGGAATGTTTTGTGGAATGATGTGTGGAATGATCTGTGGAATGAGGTGTGGAATGAGGTGGAATGATGTGTGGAATGATGTGTGGAATGATGTGTGGAATGATGCGTGGAATGATGTGTGGAATAAGTTTATGAATGAGGTGTGGGATGATGTGTGGAATAATTTGTGGAATGAGGTTTGTAATTATGGTGTGGAAGGGTTTGTGGAATGATGCGTGGAATAATGCGTGGAATGATGTGTGGAATTAATAGTGGTATGATGTGTGGAATGATCAGTGGAATGATGTGCGGAATGATGTGTGGAATGATGTTTAGAATGAGGTGTGGAATGACGTATGGAATGATTTGTGGAATGATGTGTTGAATGATGTGTGGAACGATGTGTGGAATGACGTGCGTAATGATGTTTGCAAAGATGTGTGGAATGATGTGTAGAAATGAATTGTGGAATGCAGTGTGGAATGATGAGTGGAATGATGTGTGGAATGTTGTGTGGAATTATGTTTAGAATGAGTTGTGGAATGATGTCTGGAATGATTTGTGGATTGATGTGCGGAATGAATGTGGAATGATGAGTGGAATGGTGTGTGGAATGATGTGTGGAATGATGTTTAGAATGATGTGTGGAATGACTTGTGGAATGATGTGTGGAATGATGTGTGGAATGAGGATTGTAATGATATGTTGAATGAGGTGTGGAATGAGGTGTGGAATGATGTGTGGAATGATTTGTGGAAGGATGTTTGGAATGATGTGTGGAATGATGTGTGGAATGAGGTATGGAATGAAGTGTGAAATGATGTGTGGAATGAGGTTTGTAATGATGTGTGGAATGATGTGTGGAATGATGTGGTTAATGTCGTGTGGAATGATGTATGGAATGATGTGTGGAATGTTGCGTTGAATGATGCGTGGAATGATGTGTGGAATGATGTGTGGAAATGAATTGTGGAATGTTGCGTGGAATGATGCGTGGAATGATGTGTGGAATGATGTGTCAAATTAAATGTGATATGATATGTGGATTAATGTGTGGAATGATGTTTGGAATGATGTGTGGAAAGAGGTATGGAATGATGTATGGAATGATGTTTGCAATGATGTGTGGAATGATGTGTAGAAATGAATTGTGGAATGCTGTGTGGAATGATGTGTGGAATGATGTGTGGAATGATGTGTGGAATGATGTGGTGGAATGATGTGTGGAATGAAGTTTGGAATGATGTGTGGAATGATGTTTGGAATGACGAGTGGAATGATGTGTGGAATGAGGTTTGTAATGATGTGTGGAATGCTATGTGGAATGAGGTGTGGAATGTCGTGTGGAATGAGTTGTGCAATGATGGTGGAATGAGCTTTGGAATGATCTGTGGAATGAGGTGTGGAATGAGGTTTGAAATGATGTGTGGAATGTATTTTGGAATGATGTGTGGAATGATATGTGGAATGAGGTGTGGAATGATGTGTGGAATGATGTGTGGAACGATATGTGGAATGACGTGTGGAATGATGTGTGGGATGAATTGTGGAATGATGTTTGGAATGATGTGTGGAATGACGTGTGGAATGATGTGTGGAATGATGTGTGGAAGGATGTGTGGAATGAGGTATGTGATGATATGTTGAATGATGTGTGGGATGATGTGTGGAGAGATTTGTGGAATGAGATTTGGAATGATGTGTGGAATGAGGTGTGGAATGATGTGTGGAATGATTTGTGGAATGATGTATGGAACGTTGTGTGCAATGATGTGTGGAATGATGTGTGGAACGTTGTGTGGAATGACGTGTGGAATGATGTGTGGAATGAGGTTTCTAATGGTGTGTGGAATGATGTGTGGAATGAGGTGGTTAATGTCATGTGGAATGAGTTGTGCAATGATGGTGGAATGATGCGTGGAATGATTTGTGGAATGAGGTGCGGAATGACATGTGGAATGATGATTGCAACGATGCGAGGAATGATGTGTGGAATGATATGTGGAATGATGTGTGGAATGATGTGGAATGAGGTGTGGAATGATGTGTGGAATGTTTTGTGGAATGATGTGTGGAATGATCTGTGGAATGAGGTGTGGAATGAGGTGAGAACTGATGTGTGGAATGAGGTGTGGAATGATGTGTGGAATGATGTGTGTAACGATATGTGGAATGATGTGTGGAATGATGTGTGGGATGAATTGTGAAATGATGTTTGGAATGATGTGTGGAATGATGTGTGGAATGACGTGTGGAATAATGTGTGAATGATGTGTGGAAGGATGTGTGGAATGAGGTATGTGATGATATGTTGAATGATGTTTGCAATGATGCGATGAATGATGTGTGGAATGATGCGTGTAATGATGTGTGGATTGATGTGTGGAATGATGTGTGGAATGATGTGTGGAATGAGTGGTAAATGCCATGTGGAATGAGTTGTGCAATGATGGTGGAATACTGTGTGGAATGTTTTGTGGAATGATGTGTGGAATGATTTGTGGAATGAGGTGTGGAATGATGTGCAGAATGATGTTTGGAATGATGTGAGGAATGAGGTGGAATGATGTGTGGATGATGCGTGGAATGATGTGTGGTTGATGTGTGGAATGAATTGTGGAATGCTGTGTGGAATGATGAGTGGAATGATGTGTGGAATGATGTGTCAAATGAAATGTGGAACGATTTGTGGAATGATGTGTGGAATGATGTTTGGGTTGATGTGTGGAATGATGTGTGGAATGATATCTGGAATGAGTTGTGTAATGATGTGTGGAATAAGGTGTGGAATGATGCCTGGAATGATGTGGTGGAATGATATCTGGAATGAGTTCTGCAATGATGTGTGGAATGATGCGTGAAATGAGGTGTGGAATGAGGTGTGGAATGATATTTGGAATGTTGTGTAGAAGGATGTGTGGAATGAGGTTTGTAATGATATGTTGAATGATGTGTGGAATGATGTGTGGAATGATGTGTGGAATGATGTGTGGAATGACGAGTGCAATGATGTGTGGAATGAGATTTGTAATGATGTGTGGAATGATGAATGGAATGAGGTATGGAATGTCGTGTGAAATGAGTTGTGCAATGATGGTGGAATGAGTTTTGGAATGATCTGTGGAATGAGGTGTGGAATGAGGTGCGGAATGATGTGTGGAATGATTTGTAGAATGATGTGTGGAATGATGTGTGGAATGATGTGTGGAATGATGCGTGCAATGATGAGTGGAATGATGTGTGGAATCATGTGTGGAATAATTTTATGAATGAGGTGTGGGATGATGTGTGGAATAATTTGTGGAATGAGGTTTGTAATTATGGTGTTGAAGGATTTGTGGAATGATGCGTGGAATGATGCGTGGAATGATGTGTGGAATTAATTGTGGTATGATATGTGGAATGATCAGTGGAATGATGTGCGGAATGATGTGTGCAATGATGTTTAGAATGAGGTGTGGAATGATGTGTGGAATGATTTGTGGAATGATGTGTGGAATGATGTGTGGAATGATGTGTGGAATGAGGTATGGAATGATGTGTGAAATGATGTGTGGAATGAGGTTTGTAATGATGTGTGGAATGATGTGTGGAATGATGTGTTTAATGTCGTGCGGATTGAGTTGTGCAATGATGGTGGAATGAAATGTGGAATTATGTTTGGAATGATGTGAGGAATGTTATGTGGAATGATGCGTGGAATGATGTGTTGAATGATGTGTGGAATGATGTATGGAATGATGTGTGGAATGTTGCGTTGAATGATGCGTGGAATGATGTGTGGAATGATGTGTGGAAATAAATTGTGGAATGTTGCGTGGAATGATGCATAGAATGATGTGTGGAATTATGTGTCAAATGAAATGTGATATGGTATGTGGATTGATGTGTGGAATGAAGTCTGGAATGATGTGTGGAAAGAGGTGTAGAATGAGGTGTGGAATGATGTTTGTACTGATGTGTGGGATGATGTGTAGAAATGAATTGTGGAATGCTGTGTGGAATGATGAGTGGAATGATGTGTGGAATGATGTGTGGAATTATGTTTAGAATGAGTTGTGGAATGATGTGTGGAATGATTTGTGGATTGATCTGTGGAATGATGTTTGGCATGACGAGTGGAATGATGTGTGGAATGATGTGGTGGAATGATGTGAGGAATGAATTTTGAAATGATGTGTGGAATGATGTGTGGAATGACGAGTGGAATGATGTGTGGAATGAGGTTTGTAATGATATGTTGAATGATGTGTGGAATGATGTGTGGAATGATGAGGTGGAATGGTTTGTGGAATGAAGTTTGGAATGAGGTGTGGAATGTCGTGTGGAATGAGTTGTGCAATGATGGTGGAATGAGCTTTGGAATGATCAGTGGAATGAGGTGTGGAATGATGTGTGGAATGTTTTGTGGAATGATGTGTGGAATGATATGTGGAATGAGGTGTGGAATGATGTGTGGAATGATGTGTGGAACGATATGTGGAATGATGTGTGGAATGATGTGTGGGATGAATAGTGGAATTATGTTTGGAATGATGTGTGGAATGATGTGTGGAATGACGTGTGGAATGATGTGTGCAATGGTGTGTGGAAGGATGTGTGGAATGAGGTATGTGATGATATGTTGAATGATGTGTGGGATGATGTGTGGAAAGATTTGTGGAATGTTTTGTGGAATGATGTGTGGAATGATCTGTGGAATGAGGTGTGGAATGAGGTGGAATGATGTGTGGAATGATGTGTGGAATAATGTGTGGAATGATGCGTGGAATGATGTGTGGAATAAGTTTATGAATGAGGTGTGGGATGATGTGTGGAATAATTTGTGGAATGAGGTTTGTAATTATGGTGTGGAAGGGTTTGTGGAATGATGCGTGGAATAATGCGTGGAATGATGTGTGGAATTAATAGTGGTATGATGTGTGGAATGATCAGTGGAATGATGTGCGGAATGATGTGTGGAATGATGTTTAGAATGAGGTGTGGAATGACGTATGGAATGATTTGTGGAATGATGTGTTGAATGATGTGTGGAACAATGTGTGGAATGACGTGCGTAATGATGTTTGCAATGATGTGTGGAATGATGTGTAGAAATGAATTGTGGAATGCAGTGTGGAATGATGAGTGGAATGATGTGTGGAATGTTGTGTGGAATTATGTTTAGAATGAGTTGTGGAATGATGTCTGGAATGATTTGTGGATTGATGTGCGGAATGAATGTGGAATGATGAGTGGAATGGTGTGTGGAATGATGTGTGGAATGATGTTTAGAATGATGTGTGGAATGACTTGTGGAATGATGTGTGGAATGATGTGTGGAATGAGGATTGTAATGATATGTTGAATGAGGTGTGGAATGAGGTGTGGAATGATGTGTGGAATGATTTGTGGAAGGATGTTTGGAATGATGTGTGGAATGATGTGTGGAATGAGGTATGGAATGAAGTGTGAAATGATGTGTGGAATGAGGTTTGTAATGATGTGTGGAATGATGTGTGGAATGATGTGGTTAATGTCGTGTGGAATGATGTATGGAATGATGTGTGGAATGTTGCGTTGAATGATGCGTGGAATGATGTGTGGAATGATGTGTGGAAATGAATTGTGGAATGTTGCGTGGAATGATGCGTGGAATGATGTGTGGAATGATGTGTCAAATTAAATGTGATATGATATGTGGATTAATGTGTGGAATGATGTTTGGAATGATGTGTGGAAAGAGGTATGGAATGATGTATGGAATGATGTTTGCAATGATGTGTGGAATGATGTGTAGAAATGAATTGTGGAATGCTGTGTGGAATGATGTGTGGAATGATGTGTGGAATGATGTGTGGAATGATGTGGTGGAATGATGTGTGGAATGAAGTTTGGAATGATGTGTGGAATGATGTTTGGAATGACGAGTGGAATGATGTGTGGAATGAGGTTTGTAATGATGTGTGGAATGCTATGTGGAATGAGGTGTGGAATGTCGTGTGGAATGAATTGTGCAATGATGGTGGAATGAGCTTTGGAATGATCTGTGGAATGAGGTGTGGAATGAGGTTTGAAATGATGTGTGGAATGTATTTTGGAATGATGTGTGGAATGATATGTGGAATGAGGTGTGGAATGATGTGTGGAATGATGTGTGGAACGATATGTGGAATGACGTGTGGAATGATGTGTGGGATGAATTGTGGAATGATGTTTGGAATGATGTGTGGAATGACGTGTGGAATGATGTGTGGAATGATGTGTGGAAGGATGTGTGGAATGAGGTATGTGATGATATGTTGAATGATGTGTGGGATGATGTGTGGAGAGATTTGTGGAATGAGATTTGGAATGATGTGTGGAATGAGGTGTGGAATGATGTGTGGAATAATTTGTGGAATGATGTATGGAACGTTGTGTGCAATGATGTGTGGAATGATGTGTGGAACGTTGTGTGGAATGACGTGTGGAATGATGTGTGGAATGAGGTTTCTAATGGTGTGTGGAATGATGTGTGGAATGAGGTGGTTAATGTCATGTGGAATGAGTTGTGCAATGATGGTGGAATGATGCGTGGAATGATTTGTGGAATGAGGTGCGGAATGACATGTGGAATGATGATTGCAACGATGCGAGGAATGATGTGTGGAATGATATGTGGAATGATGTGTGGAATGATGTGGAATGAGGTGTGGAATGATGTGTGGAATGTTTTGTGGAATGATGTGTGGAATGATCTGTGGAATGAGGTGTGGAATGAGGTGAGAACTGATGTGTGGAATGAGGTGTGGAATGATGTGTGGAATGATGTGTGTAACGATATGTGGAATGATGTGTGGAATGATGTGTGGGATGAATTGTGAAATGATGTTTGGAATGATGTGTGGAATGATGTGTGGAATGACGTGTGGAATAATGTGTGAATGATGTGTGGAAGGATGTGTGGAATGAGGTATGTGATGATATGTTGAATGATGTTTGCAATGATGCGATGAATGATGTGTGGAATGATGCGTGTAATGATGTGTGGATTGATGTGTGGAATGATGTGTGGAATGATGTGTGGAATGAGTGGTAAATGCCATGTGGAATGAGTTGTGCAATGATGGTGGAATACTGTGTGGAATGTTTTGTGGAATGATGTGTGGAATGATTTGTGGAATGAGGTGTGGAATGATGTGCAGAATGATGTTTGGAATGATGTGAGGAATGAGGTGGAATGATGTGTGGATGATGCGTGGAATGATGTGTGGTTGATGTGTGGAATGAATTGTGGAATGCTGTGTGGAATGATGAGTGGAATGATGTGTGGAATGATGTGTCAAATGAAATGTGGAACGATTTGTGGAATGATGTGTGGAATGATGTTTGGGTTGATGTGTGGAATGATGTGTGGAATGATATCTGGAATGAGTTGTGTAATGATGTGTGGAATAAGGTGTGGAATGATGTCTGGAATGATGTGGTGGAATGATATCTGGAATGAGTTCTGCAATGATGTGTGGAATGATGCGTGAAATGAGGTGTGGAATGAGGTGTGGAATGATATTTGGAATGTTGTGTAGAAGGATGTGTGGAATGAGGTTTGTAATGATATGTTGAATGATGTGTGGAATGATGTGTGGAATGATGTGTGGAATGATGTGTGGAATGACGAGTGCAATGATGTGTGGAATGAGATTTGTAATGATGTGTGGAATGATGAATGGAATGAGGTATGGAATGTCGTGTGAAATGAGTTGTGCAATGATGGTGGAATGAGATTTGGAATGATCTGTGGAATGAGGTGTGGAATGAGGTGCGGAATGATGTGTGGAATGATTTGTAGAATGATGTGTGGAATGATGTGTGGAATGATGTGTGGAATGATGCGTGCAATGATGAGTGGAATGATGTGTGGAATCATGTGTGGAATAATTTTATGAATGAGGTGTGGGATGATGTGTGGAATAATTTGTGGAATGAGGTTTGTAATTATGGTGTTGAAGGATTTGTGGAATGATGCGTGGAATGATGCGTGGAATGATGTGTGGAATTAATTGTGGTATGATATGTGGAATGATCAGTGGAATGATGTGCGGAATGATGTGTGCAATGATGTTTAGAATGAGGTGTGGAATGATGTGTGGAATGATTTGTGGAATGATGTGTGGAATGATGTGTGGAATGATGTGTGGAATGAGGTATGGAATGATGTGTGAAATGATGTGTGGAATGAGGTTTGTAATGATGTGTGGAATGATGTGTGGAATGATGTGTTTAATGTCGTGCGGATTGAGTTGTGCAATGATGGTGGAATGAAATGTGGAATTATGTTTGGAATGATGTGAGGAATGTTATGTGGAATGATGCGTGGAATGATGTGTTGAATGATGTGTGGAATGATGTATGGAATGATGTGTGGAATGTTGCGTTGAATGATGCGTGGAATGATGTGTGGAATGATGTGTGGAAATAAATTGTGGAATGTTGCGTGGAATGATGCATAGAATGATGTGTGGAATTATGTGTCAAATGAAATGTGATATGGTATGTGGATTGATGTGTGGAATGAAGTCTGGAATGATGTGTGGAAAGAGGTGTAGAATGAGGTGTGGAATGATGTTTGTACTGATGTGTGGGATGATGTGTAGAAATGAATTGTGGAATGCTGTGTGGAATGATGAGTGGAATGATGTGTGGAATGATGTGTGGAATTATGTTTAGAATGAGTTGTGGAATGATGTGTGGAATGATTTGTGGATTGATCTGTGGAATGATGTTTGGCATGACGAGTGGAATGATGTGTGGAATGATGTGGTGGAATGATGTGAGGAATGAATTTTGAAATGATGTGTGGAATGATGTGTGGAATGACGAGTGGAATGATGTGTGGAATGAGGTTTGTAATGATATGTTGAATGATGTGTGGAATGATGTGTGGAATGATGAGGTGGAATGGTTTGTGGAATGAAGTTTGGAATGAGGTGTGGAATGTCGTGTGGAATGAGTTGTGCAATGATGGTGGAATGAGCTTTGGAATGATCAGTGGAATGAGGTGTGGAATGATGTGTGGAATGTTTTGTGGAATGATGTGTGGAATGATATGTGGAATGAGGTGTGGAATGATGTGTGGAATGATGTGTGGAACGATATGTGGAATGATGTGTGGAATGATGTGTGGGATGAATTGTGGAATTATGTTTGGAATGATGTGTGGAATGATGTGTGGAATGACGTGTGGAATGATGTGTGCAATGGTGTGTGGAAGGATGTGTGGAATGAGGTATGTGATGATATGTTGAATGATGTGTGGGATGATGTGTGGAAAGATTTGTGGAATGAGATTTGGAATGATGTGTGGAATGAGGTGTGGAATGATGTGTGGAATGATTTGTGGAATGATGTGTGGAATGATGTGTGGAATTATGTTTAGAATGAGTTGTGGAATGATGTGTGGAATTATTTGTGGATTGATCTGTGGAATGATGTGTGGCATGACGAGTGGAGTGATGTGTGGAATGATGTGGTGGAATGATGTGAGGAATGAATTTTGAAATGATGTGTGGAATGATGTGTGGAATGACGAGTGGAATGATGTGTGGAATGAGGTTTGTAATGATATGTTGAATGATGTGTGGAATGATGTGTGGAATGAAGTTTGGAATGATGTGTGGAATGCTATGTGGAAAGAGGTGTGGAATGTCGTGTGGAATGAGTTGTGCAATGATGGTGGAATGAGCTTTGGAATGATCTGTGGAATGAGGTGTGGAATGATGTGTGGAATGCTTTGTGCAATGATGTGTGGAATGATATGTGGAATGAGGTGTGGAATGATGTGTGGAATGATGTGTGGAACGATGTGTGGAATGATGTGTGGAATGATTTGTGGGATGAATTGTGGAATGATGTTTGGAATGATGTGAGAAATGATGTGTGGAATGACGTGTGAAATGATGTGTGGAATGATGTGTGGAAGGATGTGTGGAATGAGGTATGTGATGATATGTTGAATGATGTGTGGAATGATGTGGTGGAATGATGTGAGGAATGAATTTTGAAATGATGTGTGGAATGATGTGTGGAATGACGAGTGGAATGATGTGTGGAATGAGGTTTGTAATGATATGTTGAATGATGTGTGGATTGATGTGTGGATTGAAGTCTGGAATGATGTGTGGAAAGAGGTGTAGAATGAGGTGTGGAATGATGTTTGTACTGATGTGTGGAATGATGTGTAGAAATGAATTGTGGAATGCTGTGTGGAATGATGAGTGGAATGATGTGTGGAATGATGTGTGGAATTATGTTTAGAATGAGTTGTGGAATGATGTGTGGAATGATTTGTGGATTGATCTGTGGAATGATGTGTGGCATGACGAGTGGAATGATGTGTGGAATGATGTGGTGGAATGATGTGAGGAATGAATTTTGAAATGATGTGTGGAATGATGTGTGGAATGACGAGTGGAATGATGTGTGGAATGAGGTTTGTAATGATATGTTGAATGATGTGTGGAATGATGTGTGGAATGATGAGGTGGAATGGTTTGTGGAATGAAGTTTGGAATGAGGTGTGGAATGTCGTGTGGAATGAGTTGTGCAATGATGGTGGAATGAGCTTTGGAATGATCAGTGGAATGAGGTGTGGAATGATGTGTGGAATGTTTTGTGGAATAATGTGTGGAATGATATGTGGAATGAGGTGTGGAATGAGGTGTGGAATGATGTGTGGAATGATGTGTGGAACGATATGTGGAATGATGTGTGGAATGATGTGTGGGATGAATTGTGGAATTATGTTTGGAATGATGTGTGGAATGATGTGTGGAATGACGTGTGGAATGATGTGTGCAATGGTGTGTGGAAGGATGTGTGGAATGAGGTATGTGATGATATGTTGAATGATGTGTGGGATGATGTGTGGAAAGATTTGTGGAATGAGATTTGGAATGATGTGTGGAATGAGGTGTGGAATGATATGTGGAATGATTTGTGGAATGATGTGTGGAATGATGTGTGGAATTATGTTTAGAATGAGTTGTGGAATGATGTGTGGAATTATTTGTGGATTGATCTGTGGAATGATGTGTGGCATGACGAGTGGAATGATGTGTGGAATGATGTGGTGGAATGATGTGAGGAATGAATTTTGAAATGATGTGTGGAATGATGTGTGGAATGACGAGTGGAATGATGTGTGGAATGAGGTTTGTAATGATATGTTGAATGATGTGTGGAATGATGTGTGGATTGAAGTTTGGAATGATGTGTGGAATGCTATGTGGAAAGAGGTGTGGAATGTCGTGTGGAATGAGTTGTGCAATGATGGTGGAATGAGCTTTGGAATGATCTGTGGAATGAGGTGTGGAATGATGTGTGGAATGCTTTGTGCAATGATGTGTGGAATGATATGTGGAATGAGGTGTGGAATAATGTGTGGAATGATGTGTGGAACGATGTGTGGAATGATGTGTGGAATGATTTGTGGGATGAATTGTGGAATGATGTTTGGAATGATGTGTGGAATGATGTGTGGAATGACGTGTGAAATGATGTGTGGAATGATGTGTGGAAGGATGTGTGGAATGAGGTATGTGATGATATGTTGAATGATGTGTGGGATGATGTGTGGAAAGATTTGTGGAATGAGATTTGGAATGATGTGTGGAATGAGGTGTGGAATGATATGTGGAATGATTTGTGGAATGATGTGTGGAACGTTGTGTGGAATGATGTGTGGAATGATGTGTGGAACGTTGTGTGTAATGACGTGTGGAATGATGTGTGGATTGAGGTTTCTAATGATGTGTGGAATGATGTGTGGAATGAGGTGGTTAATGTCATGTGGAATGAGTTGTGCAATGATGGTGGAATGATGTGTGGAATGATTTGTGGAATGAGGTGCGGAATGACATGTAGAATGATGTTTGCAATGATGCGAGGAATGATGTGTGGAATGATGTGTGGAACGATGTGTGGAATGATGTGGAATGAGGTGTGGAAAGATGTGTGGAATGATTTGGGGAGTGATGTGTGGAATGTTTTGTGGAATGATGTGTGGAATGATATTTGGAATGAGGTGTGGAATGATGTGTGGAATGATGTGTGGAACGATATGTGGAATGATGTGTGGAATGATGTGTGGGATGAATTGTGGAATTATGTTTGGAATGATGTGTGGAATGATGTGTCGAATGACGTGTGGAATGATGTGTGGAATGATGTGTGGAAGGATGTGTGGAATGAGGTATGTGATGATATGTTGAATGATGTGTGGGATGATGTGTGGAAAGATTTGTGGAATGAGATTTGGAATGATGTGTGGAATGAGGTGTGGAATGATATGTGGAATGATTTGTGGAATGATGTGTGGAACGTTGTGTGGAATGATGTGTGGAATGATGTGTGGAACGTTGTGTGGAATGACGTGCGGAATGATGTGTGGAATGAGGTGGTTAATGTCATGTGGAATGAGTTGTGCAATGATGGTGGAATGATGTGTAGAATGATTTGTGGAATGAGGTGCGGAATGACATGTAGAATGATGTTTGCAATGATGCGAGGAATGATGTGTGGAATGATGTGTGGAATGATGTGTGGAATGAAGTGGATTGAGGTGTGGAATGATGTGTGGAATGATGCGTGTAATGATGTGTAGATTGATGTGTGGAATTAAATTTGGAATGCTGTGTGGAATGCTGAGTGGAAGGATGTGTGGAATGATGTGTGGAATGAGGTGGTAAATGTCATGTGGAATGAGTTGTGCAATGAAGGTGGAATGATGTTTGGAATGATGTGTGGAATGAGGTTTGGAATGATGTGTGGAATGATGTGTGGAATGATGTGTGGAATGATGTGTGGAAGGAAGTGTGGAATGATGCGTGGAATGATGAGTGGAATGATGTGTGGAATGATGTGTGGAATAATTTTTTGAATGAGGTGTGGGATGATGTGTGGAATAATTTGTGGAATGAGGTTTGTAATTATGGTGTGGAAGGATTTGTGGAAAGATGCGTGGAATGATGTGTTTAATGTCGTGCGGATTGAGTTGTGCAATGATGGTGGAATGAAATGTGGAATTATGTTTGGAATGATGTGAGGAATGTTATGTGGAATGATGCGTGGAATGATGTGTTGAATGATGTGTGGAATGATGTATGGAATGATGTGTGGAATGTTGCGTTGAATGATGCGTGGAATGATGTGTGGAATGATGTGTGGAAATAAATTGTGGAATGTTGCGTGGAATGATGCATAGAATGATGTGTGGAATTATGTGTCAAATGAAATGTGATATGGTATGTGGATTGATGTGTGGAATGAAGTCTGGAATGATGTGTGGAAAGAGGTGTAGAATGAGGTGTGGAATGATGTTTGTACTGATGTGTGGGATGATGTGTAGAAATGAATTGTGGAATGCTGTGTGGAATGATGAGTGGAATGATGTGTGGAATGATGTGTGGAATTATGTTTAGAATGAGTTGTGGAATGATGTGTGGAATGATTTGTGGATTGATCTGTGGAATGATGTTTGGCATGACGAGTGGAATGATGTGTGGAATGATGTGGTGGAATGATGTGAGGAATGAATTTTGAAATGATGTGTGGAATGATGTGTGGAATGACGAGTGGAATGATGTGTGGAATGAGGTTTGTAATGATATGTTGAATGATGTGTGGAATGATGTGTGGAATGATGAGGTGGAATGGTTTGTGGAATGAAGTTTGGAATGAGGTGTGGAATGTCGTGTGGAATGAGTTGTGCAATGATGGTGGAATGAGCTTTGGAATGATCAGTGGAATGAGGTGTGGAATGATGTGTGGAATGTTTTGTGGAATGATGTGTGGAATGATATGTGGAATGAGGTGTGGAATGATGTGTGGAATGATGTGTGGAACGATATGTGGAATGATGTGTGGAATGATGTGTGGGATGAATTGTGGAATTATGTTTGGAATGATGTGTGGAATGATGTGTGGAATGACGTGTGGAATGATGTGTGCAATGGTGTGTGGAAGGATGTGTGGAATGAGGTATGTGATGATATGTTGAATGATGTGTGGGATGATGTGTGGAAAGATTTGTGGAATGAGATTTGGAATGATGTGTGGAATGAGGTGTGGAATGATGTGTGGAATGATTTGTGGAATGATGTGTGGAATGATGTGTGGAATTATGTTTAGAATGAGTTGTGGAATGATGTGTGGAATTATTTGTGGATTGATCTGTGGAATGATGTGTGGCATGACGAGTGGAGTGATGTGTGGAATGATGTGGTGGAATGATGTGAGGAATGAATTTTGAAATGATGTGTGGAATGATGTGTGGAATGACGAGTGGAATGATGTGTGGAATGAGGTTTGTAATGATATGTTGAATGATGTGTGGAATGATGTGTGGAATGAAGTTTGGAATGATGTGTGGAATGCTATGTGGAAAGAGGTGTGGAATGTCGTGTGGAATGAGTTGTGCAATGATGGTGGAATGAGCTTTGGAATGATCTGTGGAATGAGGTGTGGAATGATGTGTGGAATGCTTTGTGCAATGATGTGTGGAATGATATGTGGAATGAGGTGTGGAATGATGTGTGGAATGATGTGTGGAACGATGTGTGGAATGATGTGTGGAATGATTTGTGGGATGAATTGTGGAATGATGTTTGGAATGATGTGAGAAATGATGTGTGGAATGACGTGTGAAATGATGTGTGGAATGATGTGTGGAAGGATGTGTGGAATGAGGTATGTGATGATATGTTGAATGATGTGTGGAATGATGTGGTGGAATGATGTGAGGAATGAATTTTGAAATGATGTGTGGAATGATGTGTGGAATGACGAGTGGAATGATGTGTGGAATGAGGTTTGTAATGATATGTTGAATGATGTGTGGATTGATGTGTGGATTGAAGTCTGGAATGATGTGTGGAAAGAGGTGTAGAATGAGGTGTGGAATGATGTTTGTACTGATGTGTGGAATGATGTGTAGAAATGAATTGTGGAATGCTGTGTGGAATGATGAGTGGAATGATGTGTGGAATGATGTGTGGAATTATGTTTAGAATGAGTTGTGGAATGATGTGTGGAATGATTTGTGGATTGATCTGTGGAATGATGTGTGGCATGACGAGTGGAATGATGTGTGGAATGATGTGGTGGAATGATGTGAGGAATGAATTTTGAAATGATGTGTGGAATGATGTGTGGAATGACGAGTGGAATGATGTGTGGAATGAGGTTTGTAATGATATGTTGAATGATGTGTGGAATGATGTGTGGAATGATGAGGTGGAATGGTTTGTGGAATGAAGTTTGGAATGAGGTGTGGAATGTCGTGTGGAATGAGTTGTGCAATGATGGTGGAATGAGCTTTGGAATGATCAGTGGAATGAGGTGTGGAATGATGTGTGGAATGTTTTGTGGAATAATGTGTGGAATGATATGTGGAATGAGGTGTGGAATGAGGTGTGGAATGATGTGTGGAATGATGTGTGGAACGATATGTGGAATGATGTGTGGAATGATGTGTGGGATGAATTGTGGAATTATGTTTGGAATGATGTGTGGAATGATGTGTGGAATGACGTGTGGAATGATGTGTGCAATGGTGTGTGGAAGGATGTGTGGAATGAGGTATGTGATGATATGTTGAATGATGTGTGGGATGATGTGTGGAAAGATTTGTGGAATGAGATTTGGAATGATGTGTGGAATGAGGTGTGGAATGATATGTGGAATGATTTGTGGAATGATGTGTGGAATGATGTGTGGAATTATGTTTAGAATGAGTTGTGGAATGATGTGTGGAATTATTTGTGGATTGATCTGTGGAATGATGTGTGGCATGACGAGTGGAATGATGTGTGGAATGATGTGGTGGAATGATGTGAGGAATGAATTTTGAAATGATGTGTGGAATGATGTGTGGAATGACGAGTGGAATGATGTGTGGAATGAGGTTTGTAATGATATGTTGAATGATGTGTGGAATGATGTGTGGATTGAAGTTTGGAATGATGTGTGGAATGCTATGTGGAAAGAGGTGTGGAATGTCGTGTGGAATGAGTTGTGCAATGATGGTGGAATGAGCTTTGGAATGATCTGTGGAATGAGGTGTGGAATGATGTGTGGAATGCTTTGTGCAATGATGTGTGGAATGATATGTGGAATGAGGTGTGGAATAATGTGTGGAATGATGTGTGGAACGATGTGTGGAATGATGTGTGGAATGATTTGTGGGATGAATTGTGGAATGATGTTTGGAATGATGTGTGGAATGATGTGTGGAATGACGTGTGAAATGATGTGTGGAATGATGTGTGGAAGGATGTGTGGAATGAGGTATGTGATGATATGTTGAATGATGTGTGGGATGATGTGTGGAAAGATTTGTGGAATGAGATTTGGAATGATGTGTGGAATGAGGTGTGGAATGATATGTGGAATGATTTGTGGAATGATGTGTGGAACGTTGTGTGGAATGATGTGTGGAATGATGTGTGGAACGTTGTGTGTAATGACGTGTGGAATGATGTGTGGATTGAGGTTTCTAATGATGTGTGGAATGATGTGTGGAATGAGGTGGTTAATGTCATGTGGAATGAGTTGTGCAATGATGGTGGAATGATGTGTGGAATGATTTGTGGAATGAGGTGCGGAATGACATGTAGAATGATGTTTGCAATGATGCGAGGAATGATGTGTGGAATGATGTGTGGAACGATGTGTGGAATGATGTGGAATGAGGTGTGGAAAGATGTGTGGAATGATTTGGGGAGTGATGTGTGGAATGTTTTGTGGAATGATGTGTGGAATGATATTTGGAATGAGGTGTGGAATGATGTGTGGAATGATGTGTGGAACGATATGTGGAATGATGTGTGGAATGATGTGTGGGATGAATTGTGGAATTATGTTTGGAATGATGTGTGGAATGATGTGTCGAATGACGTGTGGAATGATGTGTGGAATGATGTGTGGAAGGATGTGTGGAATGAGGTATGTGATGATATGTTGAATGATGTGTGGGATGATGTGTGGAAAGATTTGTGGAATGAGATTTGGAATGATGTGTGGAATGAGGTGTGGAATGATATGTGGAATGATTTGTGGAATGATGTGTGGAACGTTGTGTGGAATGATGTGTGGAATGATGTGTGGAACGTTGTGTGGAATGACGTGCGGAATGATGTGTGGAATGAGGTGGTTAATGTCATGTGGAATGAGTTGTGCAATGATGGTGGAATGATGTGTAGAATGATTTGTGGAATGAGGTGCGGAATGACATGTAGAATGATGTTTGCAATGATGCGAGGAATGATGTGTGGAATGATGTGTGGAATGATGTGTGGAATGAAGTGGATTGAGGTGTGGAATGATGTGTGGAATGATGCGTGTAATGATGTGTAGATTGATGTGTGGAATTAAATTTGGAATGCTGTGTGGAATGCTGAGTGGAAGGATGTGTGGAATGATGTGTGGAATGAGGTGGTAAATGTCATGTGGAATGAGTTGTGCAATGAAGGTGGAATGATGTTTGGAATGATGTGTGGAATGAGGTTTGGAATGATGTGTGGAATGATGTGTGGAATGATGTGTGGAATGATGTGTGGAAGGAAGTGTGGAATGATGCGTGGAATGATGAGTGGAATGATGTGTGGAATGATGTGTGGAATAATTTTTTGAATGAGGTGTGGGATGATGTGTGGAATAATTTGTGGAATGAGGTTTGTAATTATGGTGTGGAAGGATTTGTGGAAAGATGCGTGGAATGATGTGTGGAATGATGTGTGGAATTAATTGTGGTATGATGTGAGGAATGATCAGTGGAATGATGTGCGGAATGATGTGTGGAATGATGTTTAGAATGAGTTGTGGAATGATGTATGGAATGATTTGTGGAATGATGTGTTGAATGATGTGTGGAATGATGTGTGGAATGAGGTGCGGAATGAATGTGGAATGATGAGTGGAATGATAAGTGGAATGACGTGAGGAATGATGTTTAGAATGAGGTGTGGAATGATGTGTGGAATGATTTGTGGAATGATGTGTGGAATGATGTGTGGAATGAGGATTGTAATGATATGTTGAATGAGGTGTGGAATGAGGTGCGGAATGAGGTGTGGAATGATGTGTGGAAGGATGTGTGGAATGATGTGTGGAATAATTTGTGGAATGAGGTTTGTAATTATGGTGTTGAAGGATTTGTGGAATGATGCGTGGAATGATGCGTGGAATGATGTGTGGAATTAATTGTGGTATGATGTGTGGAATGGTCAGTGGAATGATGTGCGGAATGATGTGTGCAATGATGTTTAGAATGAGGTGTGGAATGACGTATGGAAGGATTATTGGAATGATGCGTTGAATGATGTGTGGAATGATGTGTGGAATGAGGTGCGGAATGAATGTGGAATGATGAGTGGAATTATGTGTGGAATGATGTGTGGAATGATGTGTGGAATGATGTTTAGAATGAGGTGTGGAATGATGTGTGGAATGATTTGTGGAATGATGTGTGGAATGATGTGTGGAATGAGGATTGTAACGATATGTTGCATAAGGTGTGGAATGAGGTGTGGAATGATGTGTGGAATGATGTGTGGAAAGATGTTTGGAATGAGTTTTGTAATGATGTGTGGAATGATGTGTGGAATGACGTGTTGAATGATGTGTGAAATGATGTATGGAATGATGTGTGGAATGTTGCGTTGAATGATGCGTGGAATGATGTGTGGAATGATGTGTGGAATTAAATTTGGAATGCTGTGTGGAATGCTCAGTGGAATGATGTGTGGAAAGATGTGTGGAATGAGGTGGTAAATGTCATATGGAATGAGTTGTGCAATGAAGGTGGAATGATGTGTGGAATGTTTTGTGGAATGATGTGTGGAATGATTTGTGGAATGAGGTGTGGAATGATGTGTAGAATGATGTTTGGAATGATGTGAGGAATGATGCGTGGAATGATGTGTGGAATGATTTGTGGAATGTTTTGTGGAATGATGTGTGGAATGATGTGTGGAATGATGTGTGGAATGATGTGCGAAATGAGGTGGAATGTTGTGTGGAATGATTTGTAGAATGAAGTGTGGAATGATGTGTGGAATGATGTGTGGAATGATGTGTGGAAGGATGTGTGGAATGATGCGTGGAATGATGAGTGGAATGATGTGTGGAATGATGTGTGGAATCATTTTATGAATGAGGTGTGGAATGATGTGTGGAATAATTTGTGGAATGAGATTTGTAATTATGGTGTGGAAGGATTTGTGGAAAGATGCGTGGAATGATGTGTGGAATGATGTGTGGAATTAATTGTCGTATGATGTGTGGAATGATCAGTGGAATGATGTGTGGAATGATGTGTGGAATGAGGTGCGGAATGAATGTGGAATGATGAGTGGAATGATGTGTGGAATGACGTGAGGAATGATGTTTAGAATGAGGTGTGGAATGATGTGTGGAATGATTTGTGGAATGATGTGTGGAATGATGTGTGGAATGAGGATTGTAATGGTATGTTGAATGAGGTGTGGAATGAGGTGCGGAATGAGGTGTGGAATGATGTCTGGAAGGATGTGTGGAATGATGTGTGGAATGATGTGTGGAATGAGGTATGGAAAGATGTGTGAAATGATGTGTGGAATGAGGTTTGTAATAATGTGTGGAATGATGTGTGGAATGATGTGGTTAATGTGGTGTGGAATGAGTTGTGCAATGATGGTGGAATGAGTTTTGGAATGATCTGTGGAATGAGGTGTGGAATGAGGTGTGGAATGATTTGTAGAATGAGGTGTGGAATGATGTGTGGAATGTTGTGTGGAATGATGCTTGGAATGATGTGAGGAATGAAGTGTGGAATGATCTGTGGAATGAAGTGTGGAATGAAGTGTGGAATGAAGTGTGGAATGATATGTGAAATGATGTGTGGAATGATGCGTGGAATGATTTGTGGAATGAAATTTGGAATGATGTGTGGAATGATGTTTGGAATGATGTGAGGAATGAAGTGTGGAATGATCTGTGGAATGATCTGTGGAATGAAGTGTGGAATGAAGTGTGGAATGAAGTGTGGAATGATATGTGAAATGATGTGTGGAATGATGCGTGGAATGATTTGTGGAATTAAGTTTGGAATGATGTGTGGAATGAAGTTTGGAATGATGTGAGTAATGATGTGTGGAATGATGTGTGGAATGATGTGTGGAATGATGTGTGGAATGATGTGTGGAATGAAGTTTGGAATGATGCATGGAATGACGTGTCGAATGACGTTTGGAATGATGAGTGGAATGATGTGTGGAATGATGTGTGGAATGATGTGTGGAATGATGTGTGGAATGAAGTTTGGAATGATGTGTGGAATGATGTTTCGGATGATTTGTGTAATGATATGTGGAATGATGTGTGGAATGATGTGTGGAATGATATCTGGAATGAGTTGTGCAATGATGTTTGGAATGAAGTGTGGAATGATGTGTGGAATGATGTCTGGAATGATGTGTGGAATGACGAGTGCAATGATGTGTGGAATGAGGTTTGTAATGATGTGTGGAATGTTGTGTGGAATGAGGTGTGGAATATCGTGTGGAATGAGTTGTGCAATGATGGTGGAATGATGTGTGGAATGATGTGTGGAATGATGTGTGGAATGTAGTTTTTAATGGTGTGTCGAATGACGTTTGGAATGATGTGTGGAATGATGTTTGGAATGATGTCAGGAATGATGTGTGGAATGATGTGTGGAATGATGTGTGGAGTGATGTGTGGAATGACGTGTGGAATGATCTGTGGAATGAAGTGTGGAATGATGTGTGGAATGATGTTTCGAATGATTTGTGGAATGATGTGTGGAATGATCCGTTGAATGATGTGTGGAATGAAGTTTGGAATGATGTGTCGAATGACGTTTGCAATGATGTGTGGATTGATGTTTCGAATGATTTGTGTAATGATGTGTGGAATGATGTGTGGATTGATGTGTGGAATGATGTGTGGAATGCTGTGTGGAATGAAGTTTGGAATGGTGTGTCGAATGACGTTTGGAATGATGTGTGGAATGATGTTTGGAATGATGTCAGGAATGATGTGTGGAATGATGTGTGGAATGATGTGTGAAATGATGTGTGGAATGACGTGTGGAATGATCTGTGGAATGAAGTGTGGAATGATGTGTGGAATAATGTTTCGAATGATTTGTGGAAAGATGTGTGTTATGATGTGTGGAATTATGTGTGGAATGATGTGTGGAATGATATCTGGAATGATTTGTGCAATGATGTGTGGAATGTGGTGTGGAATGATGTCTGGAATGATGTTTTGAATGACGAGTGGATAGACATGTGGAATGAGGTTTGTAATGATGTGTGGAATGTTGTGTGGAATGAGGTGTGGAATGATGTGTAGAATGGTGTCTGGAATGATGTGTGGAATGACGAGTGCAATGATGTGTGGAATGAGGTTTGTAATGATGTGTGGATTGTTGTTTGGAATGAGGTGTGGAATATCGTGTGGAATGAGTTGTGCAATGATGATGGAATGAGTTTTGGAATGATCTGTGGAATGAGGTGTGGAATGAGGTGTGGAATGATGTGTGGAATGATTTGTGGAATGATGTGAGGAATGATGTGTGGAATGAGGTTTGTAATGATGTCTGGAATGATGTGTGGAATGAAATGGTTAATGTCGTGTGGAATGAGTTGTGCAATGATGGTGGAATGAAATGTGGAATGATGTTTGGAATGATGTGAGGAATGTTATGTGGAATGATGTGTGGAATGATGTGTTGAATGATGTGTGGAATGATGTATGGAATGATGTGTGGAATGTTGCCTGGAATGATGCGTGGAATAATGTGTGGAATGATGCGTGAAAATGAATTGTGGAATGTTGCGTGGAATGATGCGTTGAATGATGTGTGGATGGATGTGTGGAATAACTTGTGGAATGCAGTCTGGAATGATGTGTGGAATGATTTGTGGAATGATGTGTGGAAAGAGGTGTGGAATGAGGTGTGGAATTATGTCGGCAATGATGTGTGGAATGATGTGTAGAAATGAATTGTGGAATGTTGTCGGGAATTGTGAGTGGAACGATGTTTAGAATGAGGTGTAGAATGATGTGTGGAAAAATTTGTGGAATGATGTGTGGAATGATGTGTGGAATGATGAGTGGAATGAAGTGTGGAATGATGTGGTGGAATGATGTGTGGAATGAAGTTTGGAATGATGTGTGGAATGATGTGTGGAATGACGAGTGGAATGATGTGTGGAATGAGGTTTGTAATGATATGTTGAATGATGTGTGGAATGATGTGTGGAAAGATTTGGTGGAATGATGTGTGGAATGAAGTTTGGAATGATGTGTGGAATGATGTGTGGAATGACGAGTGGAATGATGTGTGGAATGAGGTTTGTAATGATGTGTGGAATGCTATGTGGAATGAGGTGTGGAATGTCGTGTAGAATGAGTTGTGCAATGATGGTGGAATGAGGTTTGGAATGATCTGTGGAATGAGGTGTGGAATGAGGTGTGGAATGATGTGTGGAATGATGTGTGGAATGATGTGTGGAATGATGTGTGGAATGGTGTGTGGAATGGTGTGTGGAATCATGCGTGGAATGATGTGTGGAATGATGTGTGGATGGATGTGTGGAATAACTTGTGGAATGCAGTCTGGAATGACGTGTGGAATGATTTGTGGAATGATGTGTGGAATGATGTTTAGAATGAGGTGTGGAATGATGTGTGTAATGAGGTGTGGAATGATGTGTGGAATGATGTGTGGAATGATGTGTGGAATGATGTGTGGAATGAGGTATGGAATGATGTGTGAAATGATGTGTGGAATGAGGTTTGTAATGATGTGTGGAATGATGTGTGGAAGGATGTGTGGAATGAGGTTTGTGGTGATATGTTGAATGATGTGTGGGATGATGTGTGGAAAGAGTTGTGGAATGAGGTTTGGAATGATGTCTGGAATGAGGTGTGGAATGATGTGTGGAATGATGTGTGGAACGATATGTGGAATGATGTGTGGAATGATGTGTGGGATGAATTGTGGAATGATGTTTGGAATGAGGTGTGGAATGATGTGTGGAATGATGTGTGGAATGTTGTGTGGAAGGATGTGTGGAAAGAGGTTTGTGGTGATATGTTGAATGATGTGTGGGATGATGTGTGGAAAGATTTGTGGAATGAGGTTTGGAATGATGTGTGGAATGAGGTGTGGAATGATGTGTGGAATGATGTGTGGAATGATGTGTGGAACGTTGTGTGGAATGATGTGTGGAATGACGTGTGGAATGATGTGTGGAATGAGGTTTGTAATGATGTGTGGAAAGATGTGTGGAATGGTGTGTGGAATGACGTGTGGAATGATGTGTGGAATGATGTGTGGAATGAAGTGTGGAATGATGTGTGCAATGATGTGTGGAATGATGTATGGAATGATGTGTGGAATGATGTGTGGAATGATGTGTGGAATGATGTGTGGAATGATGTGTGGAATGACGCGTGGAATGAGGTGTGGAATGATGTGTGGAATGAGGTGTGGAATGATGTTTGCAATGATGTGTGGAATGATGTATGGAATGATGTGTGGAATGATGCGTGGAATGATGTGTGGAATGATGTGTGGAATGAGGTGCGGAATGAGGTGTGGAATGATATGTGGAATGATGTGTGGAATGATGTGTGGAATAATGTGTAGAATGATGTGCGGAATGATGTGTGGAATGAGGTGTGAAATGTTGTGTGGAATGATGTGTGGAATGATGTGTGAATGATGTCTAAAATGATGTGTGAAATGATGTGTGGAATGATGCGTTGAATGATGTGTGGATGGATGTGTGGAATGACTTT
The DNA here is from genome assembly GCF_044704955.1 of Pristiophorus japonicus. Classification (NCBI taxonomy): domain Eukaryota; kingdom Metazoa; phylum Chordata; class Chondrichthyes; family Pristiophoridae; genus Pristiophorus; species Pristiophorus japonicus. Next base: position 2,791,902 of record NW_027254729.1, on the reverse strand, counting down.
TGGAATGCAGTCTGGAATGAAGAGTGGAATGATTTGTGGAATGATGTGTGGAATGATGTTTAGAATGAGGTGTGGAATGATGTGTGGAATGAGATGTGGAATGATGTGTGGAATGATGTGTGGAATGATGTGTGGAATGATGTGTGGAATGAGGTATGGAATGATGTGTGAAATTATGTGTGGAATGAGGTTTGTAATGGTGTGTGGAATGATGTGTGGAATGATGTGGTGAATGTCGTGTGGAATGAGTTGTGCAATGATGGTGGAATGAAATGTGGAATGATGTTTGGAATGATGTGAGGAATGTTATGTGGAATGATGTGTGGAATGATGTGTTGAATGATGTATGGAATGATGTATGGAATGATGTGTGGAATGTTGCGTGGAATGATGCGTGGAATGATGTGTGGAATGACGTGTGGAAATGAATTGTGGAATGTTGCGTGGAATGATGCGTGGAATGATGTGTGGAATGATGTGTCAAATGAAATGTGGTATGGTATGTGGATTGATGTGTGGAATGATGTTTGGAATTATGTGTGGAAAGAGGTGTGGAATGACGTGTGGAATGATGTTTGCAATGATGTGTGGAATGATATGCAGAAATGAATTGTGGAATGCTGTCTGTAATGGTGAGTGGAATGATGTGTGGAATGATGTGTGAAATGATGTGTGGAATGATGTGTGTAATGACGAGTGGAATGATGTGTGGAATGAGGTTTGTAATGATATGTGGAAAGCTATGTGGAATGAGGTGAGGAATGTCGTGTGGAATGAGTTGTGCAATGATGGTGGAATGAGGTTTGGAATGGTCTGTGGAATGAGGTTTGGAATGATGTGTGGAATGATGCGTGGAACGATATGTGGAATGATGTGTGGAATGATGTGTGGGATGAATTGTGGAATGATGTTTGGAATGATGTGTGGAATGATGTGTGGAGTGACGTGTGGAATGATGTGTGGAATGTTGTGTGGAAGGATGTGTGGAATGAGGTTTGTGATGATATGTTGAATGATGTGTGTGATTATGTGTGGAACGATTTGTGGAATGATGTGTGGAATGATGTGTGGAATGATATCTGGAATGATTTGTGCAATGATGTGTGGAATAAGGTACGGAATGATGTGTGGAATGATGTCTGGAATGATGTGGTGGAATGATATCTGGAATGAGTTCTGCAATGATGTGTGGAATGAGGTGAGGAATGATGTGTGAAATGATGTGTGCAATGACGGGTGGAATGAGTTGTGGAATGATGCGTGGAATGAGGTGTGGTATTAGGTGTGGAATGATATTTGGAATGATGTGTAGAAGGATGTGTGGAATGAGGTTTGTAATGATATGTTGAATGATGTGTGGAATGATGTTTGGAATGATGTGTGGAATGACGAGTGGAATGATGTGTGGAATGAGGTTTGTAATGATGTGTGGAATGATGAATGGAATGAGGTGTGAAAACTCGTGTGGAATGAGTTGTGCAATGATGGTGGAATGAGTTTTGGAATGATGTGTGGAATGAGGTGTGGAATGATGTGTGGAATGATTTGCAGAATAAAGTGTGGAATGATGTTTGGAATGATGTGTGAAATGATGTGTGGAATGATTTGTGGAATGATGTGAGGAAGGATGTGTGGATTGATGCGTGGAATGATGAGTGGAATGATGTGTGGAATGATGTGTGGAATAGAAACATAGAAACATAGAAAATAGGTGCAGGAGTAGGCCATTCGGCCCTTCTAGCCTGCACCGCCATTCAATGAGTTCATGGCTGAACATGCAACTTCAGTACCCCATTCCTGCTTTCTCACCATACCCCTTGATTCCCCTAGTAGTAAGGACTTCTTCTAACTCCTTTTTGAATATATTTAGTGAATTGGCCTCAACAACTTTCTGTGGTAGAGAATTCCACAGGTTCACCACTCTCTGGGTGAAGAAATTCCTCCTCATCTCGCTCTTAACTGGCTTCCCCCTTAACCTTAGACTGTGTCCCCTGGTTCTGGACTTCCCCAACATTCGGAACATTCTTCCTGCATCTAACTTGTCTATCCCCGTCAGAATTTTAAACGTTTCTATGAGGTCCCCTCTCATTTTTCTGAACTCCAGTGAATACAAGCCCAGTTGATCCAGTCTTTCTTGATAGGTCAGTCCCGCCATCCCGGGAATCAGTCTGGTGAAACTTCGCTGCACTCCCTCAATAGCAAGAATATCCTTCCTCAGGTTAGGAAACCAAAACTGTACACAATACTCCAGGTGTGGCCTCACCAATGCCCTGTACAATTGTAGCAACACCTCCCTGCCCTTGTACTCAGATCCCCTCGCTATGAAGGCCAACATGCCTTTTGCTTTCTTAACCGCCTGCTGTACCTGCATGCCAACCTTCAATGACTGATGTACCATGACATCCAGGTCTCATTGCACCTGCCCTTTTCCTAATCTGTCACCATTCAGATAATTGTCTGTCTCTCTGAATAATTTTTTGAATGAGGTGTGGGATGATGTGTGGAATAATTTGTGGAATGAGGTTTGTAATTATGGTGAGGAAGGATTTGTGGAATGATGTGTGGAATTAATGGTGGTCTGATGTGTGGAATGATCAGTGGAATGATGTGCGGAATGATGTGTGGAATGATGTTTAGAATGAGGTGTGGAATGACGTATGGAATGACTTGTGGAATGATGTGTTGAATGATGTGTGGAATGATGTGTGGAATGAGGTGCGGAATGAATGTGGAATGATGAGTGGAATGGTGTGTGGAATGATGTGTGGAATGATGTTTAGAATGATGTGTGGAATGATGTGTGGAATGATTTGTGGAATGATGTGTGGAATGATGTGTGGAATGAGGATTGTAATGATATGTTGAATGAGGTGTGGAATAGGTGTGGAATGAGGTGTGGAATGATGTGTGGAAGGATGTGTGGAATGATGTGTGGAATGATGTGTGGAATGAGGTATGGAATGAAGTGTGAAATTATGTGTGGAATGAGGTTTGTAATGATGTGTGGAATGATGTGTGGAATGATGTGGTTAATGTCGTGTGGAATGAGTTGTGCAATGATGGTGGAATGAAATGTGGAATTATGTTTGGAATGATGTGAGGAATGTTATGTGGAATGATGCGTGGAATGAGGTGTTGAATGATGTGTGGAATGATGTATGGAATGATGTGTGGAATGTGGCGTTGAATGATGCGTGGAATGATGTGTGGAATGATGTGTGGAAATGAATTGTGGAATGCTGTGTGGAATGATGAGTTGAATGATGTGTGGAATGATGTGTGGTATTATGTTTAGAATGAGTTGTGGAATGATGTGTGGAATGATTTGTGGATTGATGTGTGGAATGATGTGAGGAATGACGAGTGGAATCATGTGTGGAATGATGTGGTGGAATGATGTGAGGAATGCATTTTCAAATGATGTGTGGAATGATGTGTGGAATGACGAGTGGAATGATGTGTGGAATGAGGTTTGTAATGATATGTTGAATGATGTGTGGAATGAAGTTTGGAATGATGTGTGGAATGATGTTTGTAATGACGAGTGGAATGATGTGTGGAATGAGGTTTGTAATGATGTGTGGAATGTTATGTGGAATGAGGTGTGGAATGTCGTGTGGAATGAGTTGTGCAATGATGGTGGAATGAGCTTTGGAATGATCTGTGGAATGAGGTGTGGAATGAGGTGTGAAATGATGTGTGGAATTTTTTGTAGAATGATGTGTGGAATGACATGTGGAATGAGGTGTGGAATGATGTGTGGAATGATGTGTGGAACGATATGCGGAATGATGTGTGGAATGATGTGTGGAATGAATTGTGGAATGCTGTTTAGAATGATGTGTGGAATGACGTGTGGAATGATGTGTGGAATGATGTGTGGAAGGATGTGTGGAATGAGGTATGTGATGATATGTTGAAATAGTGTGGGATGATGTGTGGAAAGATTTGTGGAATGAGATTTGGAATGATGTGTGGAATGAGGTGTGGAATGATGTGTGGAATGATTTGTGGAATGATGTGTGGAACGTTGTGTGGAATGATGTGTGGAATGATGTGTGGAACGTTGTGTGGAATGACGTGTGGAATGATGTGTGGAATGAGGTTTCTAATGATGTGTGGAATGATGTGTGGAATGAGGTGGTTAATGTCATGTGGAATGAGTTGTTTAATGATGGTGGAATGATGTGTGGAATGATTTGTGGAATGAGGTGCGGAATGCCATGTAGAATGATGTTTGCATGATTCGAGGAATGATGTGTGGAATGATGTGTGGAATGATTTGTGGAATGATGTGGAATGAGGTGTGGAATGATGTGTGGAATGTTTTGTGGAATGATGTGTGGAATGATCTTTGGAATGAGGTGTGCAATGAGGTGTGAAATAATGTGTGGAATGTTTTGTGGAATGATGTGTGGAATGATATGTGGAATGAGGTGTGGAATGATGTGTGGAATGATGTGTGGAACGATATGTGGAATGATGTGTGGAATGATGTGTGGGATGAATTGTGGAATGATGTTTGGAATGATGTGTGGAATGATGTGTGGAATGACGTGTGGAATGATGTGTGCAATGATGTGTGGAAGGATGTGTGGAATGAGGTATGTGATGATATGTTGAATGATGTGTGGGATGATGTGTGGAAAGATTTGTGGAATGAGATTTGGAATGATGTGTGGAAGGAGGAGTGGAATGATGTGTGGAATGATTTGTGGAATGATGTGTGGAACGTTGTGTGGAATGATGTGTGGAATGATGCGTGGAACGTTGTGTGGAATGACGTGTGGAATGATGTGTGGAATGAGGTTTCTAATGATGTCTGGAATGAGGTGTGGAATGGTGTGTGGAATGCTGTGTGGAACGATATGTGGAATGATGTGTGGAATGATGTGTGGGATGAATTGTGGAATGATGTGTGGAATGATGTGTGGAATGATGTGTGGAATTACGTGTGGAATGATGTGTGGAATGATGTGTGGAAGGTTGTGTGGAATGAGGTTTGTGGTGATATGTTGAATGATGTGTGGGATGATGTGTGGAAAGATTTGTGGAATGAGGTTTGGAATGATGTGTGGAATGAGGTGTGGAATGATGTGTGGAATGATGTGTGCAATGATGTGTGGACCGTTGTGTGGAATGATGTGTGGAATGACGTGTGGAATGATGTGTGGAATGAGGTTTGTAATGAAGTGTGGAAAGATGTGTGGAATGGTGTGTGGAATGACGTGTGGAATGATGTGTGGAATGATGTGTGGAATGAAGTGTGCAATGATGTGTGGACTGAGGTGTGGAATGATGTGTGCAATGATGTGTGGAATGATGTATGGAATGATGTGTGGAATGATGTGTGGAATGATGTGTGGAATGAGGTGTCGAATGATGTGTGGAATGAGGTGTGGAATGATGTGTGGAATGAGGTGTCGAATGATGTTTGCAATGATGTGTGGAATGATGTATGGAATGATGTGTGGAATGATGCGTGGAATGATGTGTGGAATGATGTGTGGAATGAGGTGTGGAATGAGGTCTGGAATGAGGTGTGGAATGATATGTGGAATGATGTGTGGAATGATGTGTGGAATAATGTCTAGAATGATGTGCAGAATGATGTGTGGAATGATGTGTGGAATGATGTTTAGAATGATGTGTGGAATGAGGTTTCTAATGATGTCTGGAATGAGGTGTGGAATGGTGTGTGGAATGATGTGTGGAACGATATGTGGAATGATGTGTGGAATGATGTGTGGGATGAATTGTGGAATGATGTTTGGAATGATGTGTGGAATGATGTGTGGAATTACGTGTGGAATGATGTGTGGAATGATGTGTGGAAGGATGTGTGGAATGAGGTTTGTGGTGATATGTTGAATGATGTGTGGGATGATGTGTGGAAAGATTTGTGGAATGAGGTTTGGAATGATGTGTGGAATGAGGTGTGGAATGATGTGTGGAATGATGTGTGGAATGATGTGTGGAACGTTGTGTGGAATGATGTGTGGAATGACGTGTGGAATGATGTGTGGAATGAGGTTTGTAATGAAGTGTGGAAAGATGTGTGGAATGGTGTGTGGAATGACGTGTGGAATGATGTGTGGAATGATGTGTGGAATGAAGTGTGCAATGATGTGTGGACTGAGGTGTGGAATGATGTGTGCAATGATGTGTGGAATGATGTATGGAATGATGTGTGGAATGATGTGTGGAATGATGTGTGGAATGATGTGTGGAATGACGTGTGGAATGAGGTGTGGAATGATGTGTGGAATGAGGTGTCGAATGATGTTTGCAATGATGTGTGGAATGATGTATGGAATGATGTGCGGAATGAAGCGTGGAATGATGTGTGGAATGATGTGTGGAATGAGGTGTGGAATGAGGTCTGGAATGAGGTGTGGAATGATATGTGGAATGATGTGTGGAATGATGTGTGGAATAATGTGTAGAATGATGTGCAGAATGATGTGTGGAATGATGTGTGGAATGAATAGTGGAATGCTGCCTGGAATAATGAGTGGAATTATATGTGGAATGATGTTTAGAATGAGGTGTGGAATGATGTGTGGAATGAGGTGTGAAATGTTGTGTGGAATGATGTGTGGAATGATGTGTAGAATGATGTCTAGAATGATGTGTGGAATGATGTGTGGAATGTTGTGTGGAATGGTGTGTGGAATCATGCGTGGAATGATGCGTTGAATGATGTGTGGATGGATGTGTGGAATGATGTTTACAATGAGGTGTGGAATGATGTGTGGAATGATGTGTTGAATGATGTGTGGAATGATGTATGGATTGATGTGTGGAATGTTGCGTGGAATGATGTGTGGAATGATGTGTGGAATGACGAGTGGAATGATGTGTGGAATGACGTGTGGAAATGAATTGTGGAATGATGCGTGGAATGATGCGTGGAATGATGTGTGGAATGATGTGTGGAATGAGGTGTGGAATGAGGTCTGGAATGAGGTGTGGAATGATATGTGGAATGATGTGTGGAATGATGTGTGGAATAATGTGTAGAATGATGTGCGGAATGATGTGTGGAATGATGTGTGGAATGAATAGTGGAATGCTGTCTGGAATAATGAGTGGAATGATGTGTGGAATGATGTTTAGAATGAGGTGTGGAATGATGTGTGGAATGATGTGTGGAATGAGGTGTGAAATGTTGTGTGGAATGATGTGTGGAATGATGTGTAGAATGATGTCCAGAATGATGTGTGGAATGATGTGTGGAATGATGTGTGGAATGGTTTGTGGAATCATGCGTGGAATGATGCGTTGAATGATGTGTGGATGGATCTGTGGAATGATTTGTGGAATGCAGTCTAGAATGAAGAGTGGAATGATTTGTGGAATGATGTGTGGAATGATGTTTAGAATGAGGTGTGGAATGATGAGTGGAATGAGGTGTGGAATTATGTGTGGAATGATGTGTGGAATGATGTGTGGAATGATGTGTGGAATGAGGTATGGTATGATGTGTCAAATGATGTGTGGAATGAGGTTTGTAATGATGTGTGGAATGATGTGTGGAATGATGTGGTGAAAGTCGTGTGGAATGAGTTGTGCAATGATGGTGGAATGAAATGTGGAATGATGTTTGGAATGATGTGAGGAATGTTATGTGGAATGATGTGTGGAATGATGTGTTGAATGATGTGTGGAATGATGTATGGAATGATGTGTGGAATGATGTGTGGAATGAAGTGTGGAAATGAATTGTGGAATTTTGCGTGGAATGATGCGTGGAATGATGTGTGGAATGATGTGTGGAATGACGAGTGGAATGATGTGTGGAATGATGTGTGGAATGACGAGTGGAATGATGTGTGGAATGAGGTTTGTAATGATATGTGGAATGCTATGTGGAATGAGGTGAGGAATGTCGTGTGGAATGAGTTGTGCAATGATGGTGGAATGAGGTTTGGAATGATCTGTGGAATGAGGTTTGGAATGATGTGTGGAATGATGCGTGTAACGATATGTGGAATGATGTGTGGAATGATGTGTGGGATGAATTGTGGAATGATGTTTGGAATGATGTGTGGAATGATGTGTGGAGTGACGTGTGCAATGATGTGTGGAATGTTGTGTGGAAGGATGTGTGGAATGAGGTTTGTGATGATATGTTGAATGATGTGTGGGATGATGTGTGGAACGATTTCTGTTTTCCACCCACAGCCTGCCTGACATACTGGTCAGTGACAAGGGGCCATGTTTCACCAGTGCCAAATATAAAGAATTCATGAACCGTAATGGAATCAAACATGTCACCTCGGACCAAATGGGCAGGCAGAGCGGGCAGTACAAACCATCAAACACAGCCTTAAACGAGTCACAGAAGGCTCACTACAAACCCACCTGTCCCGAATACTGCTCAGCTACGGCAGGAGACCACACACGCTCCCAGCGGTGCCCTCGGCTGATCTACTCATGAAAAGAACACTTAAAACCGGACTCTCGCAGGTTTACCCCAACCTGCATGGTCAGGTAGAGAGCAGGCGGCAGCAACAAAATGTAAACAATGGCCGCGCCACTGTTTCATGGAAAATTGATCTGAATGACCCTGTGTATGTGCTAAACTATGAACATGGTCCACATGCATCGTGGGCACGGTGACAGATAAATAAGGAAATAGGGTGTTTGTCGTCAAACGAGACAATGGACAAATTTTCAGAAAGCAACTGGACCAAACGAGACTGCAGTAAACAGGCTGCCCTGAACAACCCACAGCAGACACCACCTTTTCCGAACCCACAACACACACCCAAACGATCAACGACAACAGGCCGGAACAGGAAATCGAAGCCATTATGCCCAACAGCCCAGCAAGGCCAGGCTCACCTAGCAGCCCTGCAGGGCCAACAACACGCCAGCCCAGCGAGGGCACAGCGAACACACCAGAACTGACATTTGTACAGAGGCGGCCCACCAGGGAAAGAAAGGCTAACGACCGCCTCAACTTGTAAAGTTTTTTCACTTTGACTTTGGGAGGGAGTGTGATGTTGTGCATCTGTAAAGCATGCACTCCCATGTTCCGCCACCAGAGAGCTCATCGCCTGAAGTCCCAAGAGATCACAGCATCCCTTAGGAGCCAGCCGCTAAGGCTGCTCATCAATCTGGTATGTCTCATTAAAGACAGAGGTCATTGTTACTTTGACCAATGTGTATGCAGCCCTCAACTTTGTTCGGAGCACATACCAACTTTGGTTGGTACGTCTACCCCTCTATCGGTTCGTTGTCATCTTTAAACTGGTTTCCTCCAATCTATGGTCTGCAATTACAAACCTACGAAGCCGATCATACTTTGATAATTAGAATTGTGATCTCTTAACTACCGTCGAGTTTTTTTCACCATAACAGACCTTTCTCACAAGTTCAGGTAGCCCAGGTGACCGACATGTTTTGCGACAGATTACATCAGAGTTATGAGTGGTATTTAAAATATATACTCACTCGTGATGGTCTGCAAACGTCTGTCTGTCCTTCGCCCGGGTGCGCCCTGCCAGACCACGCTATTTGATGTGGAGTAATGCAAAGACACTCAACACAGTCCTTTTGTGGATAATAGATTTGTTTTATTGCTTCATCAAGGGAGACAATGTCGACACCAGTTAATTAACTGGATGTCTTCCCAACCGTTCTCTTCGAACACTTAAGGTACTGCTTCTTTTATACTGAATTCTTTGCAAAGTCATCATTTACATTATCATTGGTCATCCATTCTACAGCGTGACGATTTTGTTCGCTTTTTACAGATTGCTTAATTTCAACTTTGCTAATTGCTTCACATCCTCTTTGGGTAAAAACATATGTATTCTACACGTGACCTACTGCCACTAACCGGAATTTATTTTTTAGTTCTGAATCACCACAGGAAGCAACTTCGAAGGCTACGACATTATCTCTGAATAACAGGAATTGCAACATGGTCCGACAGTTGCACCTGTTAATTCTGCCACATCAGAAAATTGTGTTTGTGCCTTCCTAATCTGAAACGTGTTTAACTCTTTAATTACCGCTTCAATAGCCAGCACACAGTGTAAAACTGAAATATGTAAATCTTGAAGCTGATTTTAGAACCAAAAATTACATGTAATTATTAACTTGGGTATAATAACTAATGCACAGCGTAAAACTGATAAATTTAATTGTTATATATTGGGTATGGTAACGAACAGACAGGGTGAAACCTTGACATTTCATTGTTAAATAGGGGATGGCAACCATTACAAGGGTAAACCTGTTGCATTTAATTGTTAAATGTGTAAATGAATGTATGTATACAGAAGGTAAAACTTATATATAATATATCAAGTTTTGTATGATAACCAATGCAAAACTGTAACATTTAATTGATAAATTTGTAATGATAAGCAATACACATTTAAAAACTGATATACATCATTGTTAAATTGGGGATGATAACGAACATGCATGTTATACTGTTACATTTAATTGTTAGTTGAGTATGATAATTAATACTGACTGTAAGAATAAAAGTGTTTATTAATGATAAAATTGATTCTGTTTTATATGAATATATATAAAAAATATATATATATAATATATATATATATATAAATTAAATGATACAAAGAAACAAGAGAGATACCTTTCCCAAGTGGGCGAGGCAACCCATTTTTTTGCATCGATACAGGCCACCTTACATCCATTTTAACGCTGAAATGAGGTATAGCGCCCAGGTATCGCACAATTAGGCACATAATGAAAACTAACGTCTACTTATCTCTCATCTATCGCCGAGCGTTATTTTCGCAATGTAATTAACGCCAAGAAATAAAATCACCTACCCATTTTTTTTGGCGCAAATTTCAGAATGGGAAAAAAACAACACCCTTTATATCGCAGAGCATTACATTTGCCATCTAATTAATGCTGAGAATAAATAAGACCGCCCACCTACTTTTTTTGTCGCAAAGGTCAAAATGGCTGAAATCAACGACCATTATTTAGCCGAGCATTATTTTTTACATCTCGGACTCATATCGCAGAAAATATCACTCACTGGAACAGCTGCTGAGAAAACGTTGCTCGCACTTGAACGAAACTGAGCGGTATGGATGTCATTTTATAAATTCGAGGTCAGTTCATATAATTGGCTGCTTCAACTTCTCGGGAGTTTTAATGTACTCTGGAAGTCGTTAAAGAGTTTGACCATTTGAACAAACATCTTATCATAATGTGGACGATTTGAAGTTACTTTAAATGTCTTAGTAGGTAAATTTATTGCTTGTGAACAACTGGTGTAAAACTGAGAGTTTTGGAATGCGACCTGTAATTTCGAAAACTGTCTTGATGAGCACGCAGATGCTGCAGGCTGGAGATGGCAGAAGGTATATTGAACAGCATCATGTGCCCTATCAATGAAGTGCCAGAATGTTGAGTAGGATAAGACCTTATACCACAGTCACTTACAGGGAGAAGCGGTCTGAGCTGAAATTCTCTGACAACACGTGACTTATGCGACTGCACTTCCACAAAGAGGTTACCAGCGAGATATGCCAGCTCATCAGGTGAGATGTGCATCTGCCAGCATCATCAGAACAGCATTGTCCGTCAAGGTCAAGGTCACTGCGGCACTTGCTCCTCTGCATCGGGTTGCTTTCAGGCCTCAGCTGGTCACATTTGCGCAATATCTCAGCTTGCCATTCTTTGCTGCTTTCGACAGGTCGCTGAATCCCTTTACAGATGCACGATGGACTTTACCAGCTTCCCTATTACCAGGGAGGCACAGACTGAGAGGGCTCTAGGATTCTCCAAAATTGCAAACTTCCCCAAGGTGCAGTGAGTAACAGAGTGTACGCACAGGGTCCAGCGGCCAGCTTTTCAGGATCCACAGCTTTTTTCGCACCGAAAGGATTCCACTCACTGAATGTGCAACACGTTGTAGACAACAACCAAATTATAATGGCAGTAAATGCATCATTTCTGGACCGCATCCATGATGCTCATATCCTGCGTGACATTGCTGTATCTAACATATTTACCAGTCAGCCACAAGTTCAATGCTGGAAGCTTGGTGAACAAAGAATATGGCCTTGCCACCTGACTGATGAACACCTGCTTAACACCCAGACAGAAGCCGAGAAGCTATAAAATAAGAGCCTCATATAATATCATTAGGAATGCCATTGGAGTGCGTAAGCAACGCTTCAGATGTCTGGACCAGTCAGGAGGCTCGCTACAAATACCACCCTAAACAGGTAGCTTGATTCGTAATGGTATGCTGCATGCCGCACAATCTGGCTATCAGGTGGGGACAAGAATTTCCAGAACGGACTGCTGGTCCAGATCAGGAGAGAGAGCAAGAGGAGTATGAGGATGTGGATGCTAAGCTCAGGGCCTACAACCAGGCTGACGATGAAACCATGCAACCTCCACCTATGGACCACTGGTGAGGGCCCGCCGTGGCTACATAGTTTGAAACACGTCGGTCGTTTTTACAAAGCTGAACATTGCTGTCTCTGCAGCTCATACATTAATGCTGTGAATTCCCTTGGTGACAGTTAAAGTTTGAGTTGATTCAAGTTAAGTTTAATTATCCCCTTTCATGTTAGGGAATCGCAATTGTGTAATGGTGCAGCTAACTGAGAAAATGCACAACAATGTTACAGGAACAAAAGAACATAAGAAATAGGAGCTGGAATAACCAATACAGCCCCTCGAGCCTGCTCCGCCATTTAATACGATCATGGATTTTCTTATCATGGACTGAGGTCCACTTCACTGCCCGCTCCAAATACCCGTTTATTCTCTTAACTTTTGAGTAACTCTCCAGTTCTGTATTAAATGCATTCAATGTTCCAGCTTCGACCGCTCACTGAGGTAGAACATTCCAAAGAATTACAAGCCTTTGAGAGAATAAATTTCTCCTCGACTCGGTTTTAAATGGGCGGCCACTAATTCTAAGAATATGCACTCTAGTTCTCGTCTCTCCTGTCAGTGGAAACATCCTGCCTGCATCAACCTTATCGCGCTGCCTCATGACCTTATACATTTCGATGAGAGGACCTCAAATTCATCTCAATTACAATGAGTAGAGGCCCAACCTATTGAGCCTTTCCTCGTAACTCAACCCCCTCATCTCCAAAGTCATCCTAGTGAACCTTCTCTGAACTGCCTCCAAAGCAAGTACATCATTTCGCCAATATAGGAGACCAAAACTGCGCGCAGTATTCCAGGTGTGGTCTCAAAATATCCTATATTTCGGTGGTAGAACTTTTATACTCCATCTCCTTTGCAATAAAGTCCAAGATTCCATTGGCCTTGCTAAACAATGCTGTGCCTGCATACTAATATTTTGAGTTTCAAGTACCCCCAGGTCCTGCTGTACTGGAGCACTTAGCAATATTTCCCCATTTAATGAATAACTTGCTCTTTGATTTTTTTCTGCGGAAGTGCTTGACTTCACATGTAAGAACATTATATTCCATCTGCCAAATTTTTAGGAATCACGTCGCCTGTCTATGTCCTTTTGCAGATTTTTGTGCCCTCCTCACCGATTGCTTTTCCTCCCATTTTTGCATCATCAGCGAACTTGGCTACGTTCCACTCAGTCCCTTCATCCACGTCATTACTCTAGATTGTAAATAGTTGGGGTCCCAGCAATGATCCCTGCGGCACCTTACGAGTTACTGATTGAGAATCCGAAAATAATCCATTTATCCCGACTCTCTGTTTTCTGTTAGTCAGCCAATACTCTATCCATGCTAATATATTACCCTCAAACCCTGAACTTGCAGTAAACTTTTATGTGCACCCTTGTCACATGCCTTCTGGTAATCCAAATATACTGCATCCACTGGTTCCCCTTATCCACACTGTTTGTTACATCCTGAAAAAAATCCCAGCACATTTGTTGAACATGAATTCCACTTCATCACTCCACGCAGATTATGCCTGACCGAATTTTGCTTTACCAAATGTCCTGCGATTGCTTCTTTAATAATCGATTCCAACATTTTCCCAATCCCAGATATTAGGCTAACAGGTTATCTGCCTCATTTTTTAAATATAGGCGTTGGTTTTCCGTTTTCCAATCTGCCGGGATCTCCCCAGTATCCAGGAAATGTTGGTAAATTACAGCCAATGCTTCCAGAATCATTGCCGCTACTTTGCTTAAGAACCTAGGATGCAAGCGGTGAGGTCCATGGGATTTCTCTGTCTTTAGCCCTACTATCTTACTGAATACCACCTCCTTATTGATTGTGATTATGTTAAGATCCGCCACGCCCCCCCCCCGCCCCCTATAGCGCCTTAACTATCCACTGTTGGGATATTGTAAGTGTCCTCTACCCTAAACACTGATACAAAATATTTATTCCGAGATTCTGCAATTTCCATGTTCCCCATTACTAATTCCTCGGTCTCGTCCTCTAAGGGACCAACATTTACTCCAGCCACTTGTTTCCTTTTCGTATACCTATAGAAACTCTTGCTATCTGCTTTTATATTTCGTGCTCGTTTACTATCATTGTCTATCTTCCCTTTCTTAATCATTGTTTAATCATCCTTTTCTGGATTTAAACGCTTCGCAATCTTCTGTTCTCCTTCAGGTTTTCGCCACTTTGGTTTTAATTGGGGGCTTTCCTTTGGTTATTACACCCTTTCCTCCATTCTGGAAAATATATTTCTTGGGAGTTGTGAAATATCTCTCTAAATGAATACTTCTGTTCATCAACCATGCTGCACTTTAATCTATTTTCCCAGTCCACTTAAGCCAACACTGCCCTCACATCTTCAACGTCTCCTTTAGTTAATCTTAGTATGCTGATTCGAAATCCAACTTTCACACCCTCCCTCTGAATTTGAAGTTCATTCATGCTATGATCACTCATCCCAATGGGATCCTTTACTAGGAGATATTTTATTAATACTTTCTCATTACACATGACCTGGTTGGTTCTATTACATTCTGTTCAAGGAACCTGTACCTTATGCGGCCTATGAACTCTTCCTCGATTCTAACCTGACCAATTTGATTTGTTCAATCAATATGGAGGTTAAAGTCACCCATGATTATTGCTGTTCCCTTTTCGCAAGCCCCCACTATTCCTGGTTTATGTTCCGACCAACAGAATTACTACTGTTAGGGGAGCTTTATTCTACGTCCCCTTAGGATTCCTTATGAGCCAATATCATGTCTCACTATTGCAGTGCTTCCATCCTTTATCAATAGAGCTACCCCACTTCCTGTTCCTTTTTGTCTGTCTTTCCGAATTTTCAAATACCCCATAATATTTCATTCCCAGTCCTGTTCACCTTGCAGCCACGTCTCTGAAAGAGCTATCAGAACCTACCCATTGCTCTCAATCTGTGCCGTTAACTCAATAATTTTGCATATGCTAAGTGCATTTAGACAAAGTGCCTTTCAATTTTATTTTTTTACACTTTTTTCCTCCCTCCTTCGATCTCACTGTCTTTATTTTTGCTTTCTAATTCGAGCTCATCTCCCCTCCCAACAGAATCATTTTCAGGGACCCGTCCTCCTGTCAAGCTAGTTTAAACCCTCCTCAAAGGCACTAGCGAGGCGCCCCCCCCCACCACACCCCAATCTCCCCAACCCACGCGCAAGCAAATTGGTCCTGGCTTAGGAAACTTAATCGCTCTGGCCTGCACCACCTGTTCAGCCACGAGTTCAACTGCTGTGTCCTCCTGTTTCTTTATTCACTTGCTCGTGGCACTGGGAGTAATCCGGAGATTATTACCTGAGAGATGCTGCTTTTTAAGCTATGTCCTAGCTCCCTAAACTCAGCCTGAAAGACCTCATCCCTCTTCCCACCTATGTCATTGGTACCGATGTGGACCACGCCCTCTGTCTCACCCTTCTCCCCTCAAAACATTTAATAGGAACATTTTTAAGAAACCATAATTATCACTGTAAAAAAACACACAGCCGCTTCCACACCCCAGCCAACAACAAATTAATAGCATTTATTACATTCATTCAATGTTAACAAATTCTAATGCTTCGTAAGCATACGACACAAATACAAAAACATAGATGTTCCCCCCCGCCCCCCATCAAACCTCCCAACACAATAGCAGCAATAACTTTAAATACTCTAACTAAGACCACACCTGCGACCATGCACATCGCATTCCTACACCCCCCCCCCCCCACCTCATCGCTTCAAATACCCACCATTATCTCTTCCCGTTCCCCTGATGAATCCAAGCCTCCTGGCTGAGGAGCTCCTCAGGGGCTGTTTCATTGCGGGGGCGGACGGCAGGACCGGTGTTTGGATGTATATGGGAGAGGACTTCCCAAGGTGGGAACGTGCACCAAGCCAGAAGGAAGATCTTCCTGGTGGCTCTCATGTGACGTAGGCAATCGCTTGCGGCACCTTGGGGTCCAGTGTCGTGCCTCGAGACCACTGGGAGGCCTTTGCCACCAGTGTTCGTGGCTATTACTTTCAGGGACTCCACCATCCATGGCACATCACAGCACATGCTGGCAGACATGCTGTCAATTTGTAGGGATATGGCCCCATTGTCTGTAGGTCAGCTGACCTATGTCAAAACTCTTGCTGTACATATGTTACATGTCGCCGCTCAGATCGGCTGCTCGTGGAGCAGACGTGCTGCATCCACCCAATCTGCGCATTGTCGGTGCCATCCTGGAGACACCTCGGCTGCCCTCCGACAAGGTGACGGAGCCCACTACCTCGGTGGATGGCGTAATGGCAGCTGGGGCACTTGATATCGTGGAGCTTGGCGATGCGGGCTCCGATTGCACCAGATGAATGATCTTCCGCCGACTACGGCCCCGCAACCGCAGCTTTTGTGGTCGGTGGTGTTGCATGGGACCGCGGTACTGGCTGATTTACAAAACATAAATGAGGTTAATAGAGGAGAAGGTTCAAAAGGTTATTCCAGCGGTAAAGGCAGCATATGCACGACCAAAGCACCACCGTTATCAAAATCTTCACCGGCATCACAGTTCATGACCATGACGAAATTCTGTAAAAGATTTGTAGGTATGTAAAAAGCGAAAGATTAGTGAAAGTCAATGTGGTTCCCATTCAGGCTGAGAAAGGAATAATTACAATGTGGAATAACGAAATTGTACAGAAATTAAACAAGATGTGTATGTCTGCCTTCATGAAAGACGCAAAAAATACCTCCCAGTAATAGTGGAGAACATGGGGTCTAGCAAGAATGAGCAACTAAATTAAATAATAATTCGTAAAAAATATAGTACTGGAAATATTAACGGGACTGAAAGCCGATGCATTCTCTGAAACTGATGACCTGCATGAAATGCTTTTGATAGAGGTCTCTATGGAGATACTGCTTGCATTGGTTTCCATCTTGCAAACTTCAATATATGTTAAAAGGGTTCCTGCATAGGAAATGGGGGAGAGAGAAAACGGGGAATTACAGGCCAGTTAATGTGACATAAGTCATCGTGAAAATGGTTGATTCTATAATTAAGAAATGGTAAAAGGGCACTGAGAATATAATAATAGGATTGGGCAGAATCAACACGGATTTATGAAAGGAAAATCAGATATGTCAAATCTGTTAGAGTATTTTGAGGTTGTAACGATCAGAATTGATCAGAGTGGAACCAGTGGATTTGGATTTTCAGAAATATTTCGAAAAGGTGCCACAAGATGTTATGAAACAAAATAATGGTTCATGGGATAGTTGGTAATATATTGGACATCGATGTGTGAAGGAGCTGTCTCCAGCTTCAATTGCTCGAGCTCCGTATTTCGGAGCTGCAGCAGCGGGTGCAGTCAATAAGGTGCATCCGCAACGCAGAGAACTACGTGGGTAGCACGTTTCAGGAAGTCGGTATCCCGCAGCTTAAAGGCGTGCAGGTGGAGAGGATGTGGTTGACCATAAGACAAAATAAGTGTTCCAGGCTGGTAGCGCAGGAGGCCTCCCGTGAGTCCCTCTAGTTTTCAAGCCAATTTTCAATTCTGAGTATCAGTAAGGAGGATGTGGCCTCTCGGGATTGTGGCCAGAGCCAATTCCAAAGCACCACGTCTGGCCCAGCAGCACAGCGAGGAAGGCAGAAGAACAAAAAATCCATAGTGATAGGGGATTCTATAGTTAGAGGAACAGACAGGCGATTCTGCGGACGTAGACATGACGACCGAATGTTTATCTTCCTCCCTAGTTCCAGGGTCAAGGATGTAACAGAGCGGATGCAGATCACCCTGGGGGAAAAGGAGTCGGGGGTGGCGGGTAAGCAGCTCGAGGTCATGGTCCAGATAGTGTGAGTGATGAGGTCTTACAGGGAGAATGTATGGAGCTTGGAAAAAAATTAAAGGGTAGGATATCAAAAGTAGTAATCTCTGGGTTAATACCGGTGCACGTGCCAAAGAGTAAGAATAGAAGAAGAGAGACGATGAGCACGTGGATGGAAAATTGGTGTAGAAGGGAGGGCTTTAAATTCTTGAGTCTTTCGGACCGCTTGTGGGTGAGATGGGACCTGTATAAATCGTATATGTTGCCCCTCAACAGCGCCGGGACCAATATCCTCGCGGGGAGTTTTGTTAGTGCAGTTGGGGAGAGTTGAACGAGCTTGATGGGATGGGAACCTGAGAACGAATACAAAAGAGATGTATGTAAAGCAGAAGTCGGATAGCTTGAATCTCGAAAGCGAATCTTTAAGACAGAGGAAACATGGCTTAGTACGTAACAAGCAAGGATGTCTTCCTGTGCTGAATGGTACATATTTACTGCAAGGAGTATAGCGAATAAGGCGGATAAGCTAAGAGCACATGTAGACTCTTGGGAGTATGACCTTAGAGCCATTACATAAACTTGGCTGAAAGAGGGGCAGGTTTGGCAGAAACATATCTCTGTCTGACAGATTTTTGGGCAAGAGAGAGAGGGGGGCAAAAGGGGTTCGGTGTTGCTTTACTGATTAGATAAGCACTTACAGCGGTGAGAAGGGATGATATGTTTGACGGATCATCAACAGAGGCCAGATGTGTCGAATTGGAAAAAAGAAATCGGCGATCACACAGCTCGAAGTGTATTGTAGACATCCAGAGAGTGGGAGGGAAATAGAAGGAGCAAATATGTAGACACATTGCTGTGAAGTCGAAAAATCATAGAGTAGTAATAGTAGGGCACTTTATTTATACGAATATTGATTGTGACAAATTTAGTGTGAAAGCTATAGAGGCTGACAATTTCTTGAAATGCTTTCAAAAGAACGATTTTAGTCAGTATTGAGCAAGCCCAACTCGAGAGCGGGCGGACTTAGATTTTTTTGGGGAAACAAACTGGGCAGTTTGAAGTGTTATTCGTGGGGGAATAATTGGATGACTGTTACCAAAATTCAGTGAGTTTCAAGTTGGTTATGGATAACGACAAGAATAGGCCTGCAATAACATTTCTGAATTGCGGAAAAGTTAATTTTGCTAATTTAAGGAGCGAATTTGCTAGAGTGGACTGGAAATAACTAATTGTGGGTAAATCGGCTTCGAACCAAAGTGAGGCATTCTACAAGGAGATCTGGAAGGGAGAAGCCAAACGTGTGCCCTTAAATAAAATGTTGCAAAAATAATTCTAGAGCGTCCTGAATGTCGAGGGAATTATAGGTGAGGATTAAGAAAAAATTGGACGCATATGTCACATATCAATGGTTTAATATTTTAGAAATTGTACAGAAATATTGAAAGTTAAGAGGCGAAATTAAAAACGATATTACGAAAGCTAAGAGTGAGTATGAGACTTTCTTGACCATTAAAATCAAGGAAAACCCTAAGATGTTCGATAACAATAAATAGTAAAACGGTAACTAAGGAAAGCGTAGGAACCATTAGAAATCATGAGCGTAATTATGTGTGGAGACGGAAACTGTTTGCAGGGTTCTTAAAGAAAACTTTGCATCTGTTTTCACAAAGTAAAGAGGTAATGCAGATACTGCTATCGAGGAGGATTGTCATATTCTGGATGAATTAAATATGGTGAGAGAGGAAGTGTTGAGGAGTTTAGTAGCTTTGAAAGTAGATAATTCCCAAGGCCCGGATGAAATGCATCACATGCTGTTGATCCAAGTAAAATATGCAATAACAGAGGCCTTGACCTTCATTTTCTAGTCCTATTTGGATATGGGCATGGTGCCAGAGCATTGGAGGACTGCTAACATAGTACCCTAGTTTAAGAAGGAACAAAGAGATATGAAGAGCAATTACAGGCCTGTCAGCCTAACCTCAGTGGTGGGAAAAGTATTGGAAAAAATCCTAAAAAAACAGGATAAATCTGCATTTGTATAGGCAAGCATTAATAATGCACAGTCAACAAGGATTGTTATGGGAAGATCATGTTTGACTAACCTAATTTAATTCTTTGAGCAAGTAACCAAGAGGGTCGATGAGGGTAGTGTTTTCAATGTAGTGTATATGGAATTTAGCTAAGTTTTTGATAAGGACCCACATGGTAAACTGGCGATGAAGGTTATAGCTCATGGGATCCAGGGTAAAGTGACAATTTGAATGTAGAATTGGCTTGGATGTAGGAAGCAAAGAATAATTGTTGATGAATGTTTTTGTGAGTGGGAGGATGTTTCCAGCGAGGTCGTACAGGGCTCAGTAATGTGTGCCTTGCTTTTTGTGGTATATACCAACGATTTATTTTTGATTAAACGGAGTATGATTGAGACGTTTGCAGACGATTCTAAAATTGGCTGCGTTGTTGACAATGAAGAAGAAATCATGGGCTGCATTAGGATATGAATCTAATGATCAGTTGCGCAGAGCAGTGGCAAATGGAATTTATTCCAGAGAACTGTGAGGTGATGCAATTAGGGGGGGCATTTTAGTCCCACCCTTTTTCATTAAGGGCACATGATTGACCTGAGCCTTCCGGATCTCCACCTTCAATGCCTCCCAGTGTTCCGACATAGATTTACCCAGAAATATCCGTTTCCAGTTCTCTGTGGCCAAATCACCCCTTAACTTAGCAAAAATATATTTTCCCCAATTTGGAACATTTATTGCAGGCCTATCCTTGATCTTATCCATAACAAACTTAAATCTGTCTGAATTATGGTCACTGGCAACCATGCGCTCTCCCAATAATACACCTTCAACCTGCCCGGATTCATTTCCCAAAACAAAATCCAAAACCGCCCCCTCTCGTGTTGTGCTTGTTACATACTAGCTAAAAAAAAGTTATCTTGAATGCATTTTAAGAATTCCACACCCTCGATACCTTTCACACTATATTTGTTCAAATCAATATTTGGATAATAAAACACCCTACTATTATTACCCTATGTTTTTTTACACTTCACAGCAATTTGCCTACATTACCTGCTCCTCGATTCCACTACCACTGTTTGGGGGCCTATAATTAGTGTGATCACCCTTTTAAATGTTTCAATTCGAATCATATGGCCTCATTTGATGGTCCCTCTAAAATATCATCGCTCCTCACAGCTGCAATAGTTTATTTAATCAGTACCGCGTTGCCCCCTCCCCCTCTTTTTACTAACTTTTCATTTCAGATATATTTAATTGAATTTGCTGCCATGGTGGGATTTGAAATCAAGGATCTGGAACATTACTCCGGGGCTCTGGGTTACTAGTCCAGTAGCATAACCACTAAGGTAGACCGGGAAAATGTGCTGCATAAATGTGGTGCAAAAAGGGAGTTAGATGAAGTCCTTACTACTCGGGGGATCAAGGGGTATGTCGAGAAAGCAGGAAAGGGGTACTGAAGTTTCATGTTCAGCCATGAAATCATTGAATGGCGGTGCAGGCTAGAAGGGCTGAATGGCCTGCTCCTACACCTATTTTCTATGTTTCTATGTTTCTAAAATGTGTTGGATTGAAATGGGTTAAGTGAATCTGCTTGTTCAGTGACTGTAATCAATGTCAGTCTGCACGATTTAACTGAAGCTGTTTGTTCAGTGACTGCAATTAATGGTATTCTCCATAGATCCTAATGTATCTGTGATTGGTTTCCCTCTTCTATTAAAAAGGAATTCCTTTCAAAGTATTATCGCAGAGTATTAGTTAGAGTTTCACCTACGGCACTAACAGGGATCAGAACACGGCTCCACAGAGAGGCAGCCAGAATCTGCATTCTGGTAAATTGGAATATTACAACAATGGGTGGAATCTGACAACAGTGAATTGGCATGTTCCAACAATGGACAGGAGTTTCATCTGGGAGTTTGACATTCTTTATGAACATTATAATAGAATTCCATTACACATACGGATAGAATTGGCACTTCGCGCTTTTAAATACATTCACTATCCGTTGCTTGCTGTTGTTGGTGTTCCAGGTAAGTCTCTCTCTATCCAGTTATTAACTCGGCAAACCATTGCTAACTGTATATCTGTTCTTGTAATTTACTTTGTCATCTCGGTTGAATTTGCTGTCCGTGGTAAGATTATAAATCCAGCAATTAGATCTGTAAATCACGTTTGACTGTATTATTGTGCTTGCCAGTTAAGTCGCTGGTCCTTATCACAAACTCAGTTTTCTGTCTATAGATGTATTCCCGCTCAGTGAGCAATATCTGATGCTGATTATGACAGCTCGCAAACTGTGCCTTTTCTTTGGCCCGGAGCTGAGTTCCGACCTCACATCCTCTGAATTAACAATCCTGCCAACTACTTCCTCCATAATTTCGTCTCCTCTCTGCAACATATCAGGCTTTGTGCTACATAAACACTCATCCATTTATTTGTTTTATCTCGACTCATCTATTCGAGAAGTCATACAAAACTCTGCTGTCCACATCATATCTCGCACCAAGTACCTTTCCACAATCATTGCCATGATCACTGATGAACATTTGCTCCTGATCCTGCAATCTCTCAGTTTTAATATTTCCATATTCAAGATTTAACTTCAGTCTTAGGAGTTTTTGAGGGGATTTCAGGAGAAATGTTGATTCGCGCAGTGTGGGATAGGGGTCTGGAACTCACTGCGTAAAGGTTGGTAGAAGCAGAGAATCTCACCACTTTTAAAAAGTACTTGGATGTGCGTTTTTTTTGTGATGCAACCTACAAGGCAATGGAACAAGAACTGGAAAGTGGGATTAGATTGGGTACCTCTTTGTCAGCTAGCCCGGACACGATGGGCCGAATGGCATTCATCTGCACTGTAAATTTCAATGATTCTATCATCAAATCCCACCATTGCCTCACCCCTCGAGTTAGTCCCATTTCACACTGCTGTGGAAGTCCCTGGTAATCTCTATCCAGCAATTCATTCTGTAAATATTGCTTATATGTGTTGCTCTGCTCGTCCTTCGCTATCCTATTCACTCTTCCGTTGGCTATTAATTTTGAATGTGAAACGTTTTACCAAGATTTTAATTTTCTATATTCAACTCAGGCAAAAAAATTGGTCGAGAAATTTTATTAAACGAATGTCAGTCTTCTTTCTCTCTCCTGAACGTTTGTAACAGTGAAATGAGTGTTGCCTTGGTTTACTAGATCTTAGGTTAGACCTGATGGATTAAGATCATCGACCTGAAAGGTAACTGTGTTACTCTCTCCATGGGTGCTGCCTGACCTGCTGGGTATTTCCATCATTTGCTTTATCCATTTCACGTTTCCAACATCCACAATATTTTGCTGCTGTTTTCACCTGATGCTCATTATGGTTACTGACATACACATTCACCTAATTGAAGATATGTTACTGACACACACTCTCACCTAATCTCCGGTTTTGTTACTGACACACACTGTCACCGAATGTCCACTATGCTTATTGACACACACTGGCACCTATTATTTGGTATAGTTAATGACACACATTGTCACCTAATGTCCAGTATGTTTATTGACACAAAATGTCACCTATATTCGGTATGGTTAATGACACACAGTATTCGAATGCTAGGTATGGTTATTAACACCCACTCTCACCTATTGCTCGGTACGGTTAAGACATACACTCACCTAATGTCCAGTATGGTTACTAACACACACAGTTAATTAATGTTCGGTATGTTTATTGACACTCAGTCACCTAAGGTTCGCTATGGTTGCTGACACATTTTCACCTAATGCCCTTTATAGTTGCTGAAACACAGTCACCGAATGCATGGCATGGTTACTGTCCCATACACAGTAACCTAATGCTCGGTATGGTTACTGGCACACACATAGTCACCTAATGTTCGGTATGGTTACTGACACATCGCACATAATGCTAGGTGTGGTTACGGACATACACCATGGCACCTAATGTTCGTTATGGTTACTGAAATAAAGTCACTGGAATAAATCCTGGCAGATCATCATTAAGGTTTTAAAAGTTTAGTCATCTTTCAGTTCCAGTCAGTGTCTGCTTTGCAAACCTGTGCAGTTCTGCATTCGTGGCACTGCTTCCGATGGTCAGAATAGGATCACAAGGATAATTTACAGTCTGACCAAATGTTCATTCAGACAGATCTCTCTTGCCTTATTCCAAATCTTTGTCATGAATTTACACGTGGATTCCATGTCTGTCTGGCACAGGTCTCTAGCGCCTCCTGCTATAGTTCATGATAAATAATCACAGCTAATTTAACCGAAGTTTTGAGAATATAAAAGTCTATTCAAATTTTCTCGTCTAAGTTTCTGTGGACAATTGAAAACCAGCAAGTGAGAAAGTGCATGGACAAATCTCTTCCATTTTTGTTAATATCCTTTACTAAATCGTTCGCTGACTCTTTGCCTGAGGGATAACTCGCCTGGTCTCGATACTAATACATGCATTTGGTCGGGCATTACCTGGTCAAAGATAACTATTTCTTTTATTTCGGTGCTTATTTTTTGGAATTTTATTTGGCATATCTTCCTTTCAATAAGCGACAATTGCAGTATTTCAACAACAATGCAAAAAACTAAATATTTAACACATTCTCTCAGACCATTTTATTTGTAACTACATGCATACGTATTCACTATCTTAGAATTGTCATATTATATCCGTACATTTGAAATACAATTGCCAGTAATCATTGCATGACGAGGGAAATGGTTTTGCAGTTTGTTGTTGCATTCATTTCTCTTCTAAATATAATGGATACTCTAACCAAGCAGGAAACCAGCGCAATTTCCAACTCCCTAAACCAGGGACACAGAAGCGAATTACACTGCTCCAAATGCTGACTGACGCCGGGAGACGATGGTTTCATGAGAGGTTCTGGTCCTTTTTGTCCTGCTACCTGGTACGGCACTTTCGTCTGCAGGGATAAAGGTAGTTCTATCATTTGACATCCCATTGATCAAACATCTATTTATTTCCATTTCATTTATTGATTCCACGATAAATTATTGATAATTCTAAAAGTAAACACTGTATTAAGCCCCAGGAAAAATAATTAGACCATTTCATCCAATGTTGTAGAAACATAGAAACATAGAAAAACAAAGGTAGAATTAGGCCATTTCGTCCCATCGTGTGCACGCCAGCCGAAAAAGAGCCACACGGCACTCGGCCAGCAGCCCTGAAGGTTATATCTAAACATATGAACAATTAACCATGGTGGAAAGGTAAAGAGAAGCCAGGCCAACCAGTCTTCCGCATACAGCTGCGACACACATTCCATCGAAATATTCTACACTCTAACCCAGCCCGAACCATCTGATCTCTTGGGAGGCGCAGAAAACAAATAAAAACTCAGGCGAACTGAGGAAAAGGAATCTAGGAAAATTCGTCTCCCAATCATGCAGGCGATCTAAACGAGTCCACGAGATCACCATGGCCGTATTCGATTTTCTGCAGTACTTACCATCGTATCTGCGTCAGCCAAGAACAGGTTATATATTATATTCCCACTTAAGAGGACTAGGTCGTAATCCTGCAGGTTATGCCACTTTAAGTTACATTCACGCACATTGTAAATGTGGTGATGGTTTTTGCATCAACCACCTTTTCCAGTCAGTTCAGTCCAGTAACGCAGAACCCTCTGCGTGAAGAAACCCCCCTTCAAATCCCTCCTGAACCTTACAACATCTACCTTGTACTGCTCCTAATTGACCCCTCCACAAATGGAAATTTGCCGTTGCTATCCACTTCATCCAGACCCCTCAAAATGTTGCAGACCGCAGTGTGGTCTCCTCGCAAACTCCTCTGTTCCAATGAGAACAGACGCAGGCTATCCAATCTTTCCTCACAGCTACGATGCTCAATTCAAGGCATCATCTGCACCCTCTCTATTACAATCCTATAAGACGGCACCCAGAACTGCAATCAGTATACCAGCTGTGGCCTAATCAGAGTATTATACAATGTAAGCTTAACATCCCTGCTCTTGTATTCGATGCCTCGCCCAATAAAGCAAGAACTCTACCTGCTTTCTCCACCAGCTTTTCCACCTTGCCTGATATTTTCAGCGAGCTGTGTACAAACACTCCAAGGTACCTCTGCTCATCAACACTATTAAGTCCTCCTAAAAAGCATTAGCTAAGATTTCTCCGAAAGAAATTCCATTTTACCACTTCACTGCCCACCAGATCAGTATATTGATATTCTCTTGCAGTCCATGACTTTCCTTTTAATTCGCAACCACACAGACAATTTTAGTATCAATAGCAAACTTATTAATCATGCTCCCTATATTCAAATGTGGATCAGTGATATCGATCACTAAAGCAAGTGATCCAGTGCTGAGCTCTATGGCACACCAGTGGAAACATCCTTCATGTCACAAAAAGATCCATCAACCATTACATTTTGCTTCCTATCTCTAATCCAAATTTTGGTTCAAGTTGTCACTTTGCCCTGGATATCCGGAACCCATGGGCATTAACATTCATGACCAGTCTAACATGTGGAACGTTAACAAAAGCTTTACTAAAGTCCTGTACACTACATCGTATGCACTACCCTCATCGAACCTCTAGTTTACCTGCTTAAAAATTCAATCACGTTAGTCAAGCATGACATACCTTTAACAAATCTGTGCTGACTGCCCCTAATTAATCCTTGCCTTTCCAAATGTAGATCTTTCCAATAAGCTTCCCATCACTGAGATTAGGCTGACAGCACTGTAATTATTTGGCCTATCTATTTTTCCCTTCTAAAACAACGGTAGCACATTAGCAGTCCTCCAGTAATCCGGCACCAGGCACAAATCCAAAGATGAAGGGAAAGTAATGGTCAAGGCCTCTGTTATTCCGTCTTTTACTTCGCTCAACAGACTGGGATGCAATTCATCCGGGCCTGGGGAATTATCTACTATCAAAGCTGCTAAACCACTTTAAAACCTCCTCTCTCATTATGATTACTTCATCCAGAATTTCACATAATTCGTTGATATCAGTATCTGTATTTTCCCGTTCCGATCTGAAAATAGATGCAACGAATTGATAAAGAACCATTCCAACATTTTCCACCTCCAGACATAGATTCCACTCATGGTCTGTATTACGCACTACCCTTTCTTTAGTTATCCTTTTGTTCTCAATATATTTATGGATATGCCTTTGCAGTTTCCTTAATTTAATTTTCAAAAAGTGAACATTTCGATAATGATTTGCACTTTTCACCCCAAATTCCATTAAACTGTTGCTCTTGCTCACAGCTGAGGTAAACTTTCTCTGTTTCTTTCCCTTCCTCACAGTGAACGTAGTAACGATTGTGATCCTGTCTCGGGGAAAGTGCGGTGTCTCTCAATGTGTCACTCGCTACCTGGTGGCCATGGCAGCGGCGGATCTACTGGTCATTATCCTCGACCTGATATTGAGGCACATTCCGATTGTTTATCGGCGATATTTCTATTTCCTGATGTCCCTCCCCGTGTGTAATGTCCACGATGTCCTGGTTTATGCAGCCACAAACTGTTCTGTCTGGTTCACTGTCACTTTCACCTTTGACCGATTTGTGGCGATTTGTTGCCAGAAGCTGAAAACTAAATATTGCAGCGGGAAAACGGCGGTTGTGGTTCTGGGAACAGTGACTGTGATGAGCTGCTTAATTGATATAATCTGGTATTTTATGCTGTCAGATGCATATCAGCAATTTAATAACCCTTGGTTTTGTCGTATACAAAGCAAAACAATAACTTCGACGGTCTGGGGAACAATCGAGTTCCTGCATTGCATCCTCACCCCGTGTGTCCCATTTGTGATCATAGTGCTGCTCAATGCTCTCACAGTCAGACACATTTTAGTGTTCAGCAGAGCCCGCAGGAGACTCCGGAGTCCCAGCACTGTGCAGAGTCCCAGAGACCCAGAGATGGAGTGCCGCAGGAAATCCATCATTTTACTGCTTCTTATCTCGGGGAATTTCATCCTTTTATAGTCGGTATATATGGTGCATTCTCTGTGGGGCACAATGCGCTGGTTCGATGTTTGGCAGATATACCTACCGTCTTATGTGAGGGAATTTGGATTCATGCTGCAGCTGCTGAGCTGCTGCACAAACACGGTTATTTATTGCGTGACACAGACTAAGTTCAGAGAGCAGTTAAAGAATGTGGGGAAATATCCCTTAACTTTGTTTGTAAAATTCATTGAAAGATGAGAAGCAGCGGCGATTTTGTACACTCCGAAACCCTGCGTCCAGATATTGTGATCGAGATGCTCTCACTGCGTGGAACCAGTGATCTGGCTGAATATTAATACGTTCACTCACAAACTGTGAGCACTGGGCACGCTGTGAGCGACCCATGATCGGGGTCAACATTAATATGCTCACTCACACACTGTCTGTAATGCGCTCTGCGTGAGCGTTCAGTGATCTGGGCGAATAGTAACACCGTCACTCACTGCTTGTCTCCACTCGGCTCTCGGTGATGGGCCAGTGATCAGGGTGAAGGAACACACGCTCACACACTCACACTCTCTAGACTGGGCTCCCTTTGCGGGGTACGACTCTCTCTCAGGCCTTTTTGGAAAGGGCCCTCTATCCTGCACAAACATGGACAGCCGTTACATGCTTCCTGAGTCAGTGCAACTCCTGTCCGATCGAATACTGGCAGCATCTCCAATAAAGGCTTTGTAGACCTTTGCAATCCGATATAGCCACATCTATTCATCATGTCCATTAATGAATCATTATAAAACTTTCGAAAATCATAGATTCAGAGTAATAAAATTGTTACAGCATGGACTAGGCCCATTCGGCCAATCGAGCCCATGCCGACTCACGTCCTGTCGAACACCACCTCGCCATTTCTCTGTAGTCCTGCACTGTATTTCTTTCATTTAGAAAGGTCCGGGTGAATCAACGACTGTCAATATGGATTTGTTACGGTAGGTCGAGTATGACTGATATTTTTTAATTTTCTGAGGATGCAACAAGAACTCTCGATGAGGGCAGTGCGTTTGATGTAGTATCTATGGAGTTTTGCAAGGCTTCTGATAAGGTGTCACATAGCAGATTATTCACGAAAGTAAAAGCCCCTCCAGGGCAAAGTGGCAAGTAGGATCCAAAAAATGCTCAGTGCCAGGAAGCAAATGGTAAAGGTTGATGCATGCTTTTTGATTGAATGGGTATTTTCAGCGGGGTTCCGCAGTGCTCATTACTGCGTCGCTTGCTTTTTGTGTTAAAAGATTTAGAGTTGAATGTAGGGGGTATTAATAAGAAGTTTTCACATTATACTATAATCGGCTGTGCGGTTGATAATAAAGAAAAAAGTTGTGGACTGCAGGAAGATATCAACGAATTGGTCAGGTGGGCAGAACAAATGCCAATTGAATTCAATGCGGAGAATTATGAGATAATGCATTTGAGGAGGGCTAACGAGGCAAGTGAATACGCGTTAAATGGTAAGGTACTGAAAAGTGGAGATGAACAAAGGGATCTTGGAGTGCTTGTCCACAGGCCCCTGAAGGTTGTATGTTAATGAGATGCGATGGTAAAAAGGCATTTGTTATACTGACGTTTGTTAGCTAAGGCATAAAAGACAAGAGCAGCGAGATTATGTTTGAACTGAATAAAACACTATTTAGGCCAGTACTAGAGTATTGCCTGAAGTTATGGTCTCCATATTAAATGAAAGATGTGATTGCACTAGAGAGGGTACAGAAGAAGATTTACAAGAGCGATGCTTGGATTGGACATTTTTGCCCATTAGCCATGTTTGGATTGGTTGCGTTTGAATGCATTAGAACAGAGGAGGCTGAGGAGAGACGTTATTGAGGTGTATCAAATAGTTCCCGCAAAGGTTTGTCACCATCCTCTGCATGCTCCACGAAAGCATGGAAGCCGGGATTCTGACCAACGGACCCATCACAGACCCAACCCACGTCCGGACCGGGGTCAAACAGTGCTGCGTCATTCGCGCCAACACTCTTCTCGACCTTGCTTGCTGCAATGCTCCACCTCACACTCAACAAGCTCACCACATGAGTGGAAATTGAACACAGGACCAGTAGGAACCTGTTCAACCTTCGCCATCTCTAGGCCAGAAAAAAGACCGTCCCAACCAATGTCGTCAAACTACAAAATTCGAATGACACTTGCGTCAATGCACATTCAGAGACTGAAGTGTCAACAACCAAGGAGCATCGATTTATGTAACTGGGGGAGAATTAGAGGAGGTATGAGAGGAAATGTCTTCACCCAGAGGAAGGTGGGGGTCTGGACCTAACTGCCTGACAGGTTGATAGAGGCAGAAACACAAACCACATTAAAAAATGATATTGGATGTGCTCTTGGAGTACTCTAAGTTACAGGGCTACGGAGTAAGAGCTGCAATGTGGGATTAGGCTCGATAGCTGTTTGACGGCGGCGCGGACACGATGGGCCAAAACGGGCTGCTTCCGTGCTGTAAATTTCTGTGCTTCTATGATTATGCGACTCCCTTTTGATCTGCCTCCACCATCCTTTCAGACAGTGCATTCCAGATACTAACCACTCGACGTATAAAACATTGGTTCCTTTGCCATGAACCTTAAATCTGTGTTCATTGCTTCTCGACCATTCCGCCATTTCTCTCTATCTACTCAATCTGGATAGCTGGTGAATTTGCAGATCGCTATCAAATCTGCTCTCAATATTCTCTGCTCCAAGGCGAGCAATCCCTGCTTCTCCAGATTATCAACATAACTGAAATCCCTCATTCCTGAAACATTCTCGCAAAAGCTTCACTGAACCCTATTTGCCGTCTTCACATCCTATCTAAAGTCCGATGTCCAGAATTGGCCACAATACTCCAGTTGGGGCAGAACCAGAGTGCTATACCGCTTCATCATAGTTACCACATTTTGTATCACAGAATTATATTTATGAAGCCCAAGATCCCATAAACATTATTAACCGCATTCCCAACTGCCCTCTGCATCCACATCGACGTCAAGAATATATATCAAGAAAAGCAGTGGTCCTAGAACCGACCCCTGGCGAACACCACTGTTTACTTTTGTCCGGTCCGAAAAACAACCGTTCACCACGACGATCTGGTTCCTGTCACTCAGGAAATATAATATCCAAGATGTCACTGTCCCTTTCATTCCATGGGATTCAAACTTGCTTGCAAGGCTATTATTGGCAAGTGGTCAAAATAGCTTTTGGAAATCCATATACTGATCAAAAAAGTTCTCCTGAACACACTTCAGAAACTCTGCAGCTCTCTGCCATTTACACTATTACAATCCGTGTCTATATTAGTATCGTTGAAGTCCACCGTTTCTACTTCCCAAGAGTTCTTGCTCCTCTCTCTATGGCTCTGTTAAATTGCTCCTCCATATCTTTCCCAAAATGTGAAGTTCTATATAATACATCTTGTAGTTTGATGTCAACTCTATTATTTCTCAACTCTAGCCATATAAATTCTGTGTTTGACCCATCCAGGTTATCCTCCCTCTCCAACACTATAACATTCTCCTTATTCAATAATGTCACACCAAAACCTCTCTTTCCTTCCCTACTTTTCCTATAATATAAGCAGGAATATTTACTAGCCACTCCTGTCCATTGTGCCAGGTCTCAGTTATTGCTACTATATCATATTCCCATACGTCTATTTGTGCCTGCAGTTCATTTGCCTTGTTTCCTAAACTTCGTGCATTCACATCCATATAATGTAACCGCAACTTGGAATATCCATGTATTCCCTCTGAGATTTACCCAACCTAATACCATACTATTTTAGTGCACTCTGCCTCCCCTAATATTTTGAGCACCCCCACACTCTCCCCGTTCTAATTTTACATCACGCTTCCAGATTAGTTCAATCCCTCACCAACAGTACGAGCAAATCTTCCTTTGAGGGTACTGATCCCAGTTCTGTTGAGGTGCAACCTGTTCGTCTTTAGAGATCCCACCTCCCCCAGAAATGATCCCAAGGCCTCAGGAAACTAAAGCCCAGCTCCTTGCACCATCCCTCCTGTCACGCATTAATCTGCTGTATCCTCCTATTTGTTTACTCATTCGAGCATGGCGCCGGAAGTAATTGGGAGATTATTACCTTGGACGGCATGCCCTTTAAACTCTCTATTAGCTCCCTAAAATCTACTTGCAGGACCGCATCGCGCGTTGTACCTATGTCGCTAGTACTGATGGGGAAGAGGAGATCTGATTGTTCAGCCTCCCCTCTCGGAATGTCCTGCAAATGCTCGCTACCTTCCTTAATCATGAATCCTGTGAGGCAACATGCCTTCCTGGATTGTCGAAAGTCGCAGAAACGCCTGTTTGCTCCCCTGACTCTAGAATCCACTGCCATTATTGCTCTTCCATTATTCTTCTTCCCCCCGATACAGCTGAGCCAGCCATCGTGTCGTGCACATGGCTCTGGCTGCATTCCGCAGCGTCCCTATCGCCCTCACCAGTACTCAGAGCAGAATACTGGTTGGAGACGGCGATTCATGCATGGGACTCTTACAATACCTGCTTGGTCCTGTTTGTCTCTCTGATTGAATACTCTTAAGCTGCGGGGTAATCACCTCTATAAGCATGCTATCCACGCAGCTCTCAGCCTCAAAAATGCACCGCAGCGACGCCAGCGGCTGCACAAGCACCGAAGACCAGATCTCGGGGTCCTCCAGCTGATGACAATTGCTGCACATGTGTTTGCCCCAGACGCGGAATGCACCCAATACTTTCCAGTGGACTGAGCTGTCCTATTTAATAGAGTAAGAATTGACTTAAAAGAAGTGAACATAAAACTTTGAAAAACATTCACCAGCTACGGACCAATCAGTTTCATCCCATCTGCCGAGCGCAGTTTGGGTACTTTACTCTGACGTCAAGCTTTCAAATTCTGCATGTGATGAGATGCTTGCAAATCTATTTTCATTCCCCATCTCGCCGCCTCCGCACACGAGCATGCCGCGCTGTTTATTCCAAATCTGCTCCTGCTCCCGCCCATGCCCCCTCTGCTCTCGGGCCTCCCCTGTTCTTCCTCTCACCTCGCATTTCGCCGAGATCTCGCAACCTTTGTCAAGCAAGACCTATCTTTCACAAATCAATGCTGGCACTCTCTGACGAACTGAAAATATTCTAGTTGTTCAGTAACCCTACACTTAATTGTAGACTCTAGTACTTGTCCGACAACACATAGCATTTTAGTGATATATCATTCCCTGGTTTCCATCTCGCAACAGTTTTAAATAGCAGATTGACTTGCGCAAGGTACCAATCTAAAGTGATGGTCCCAGAATTGCGAGAACTTTGGTTAAATAAGAGACACAGCAAGAGAGAGACAGAGACCGAGAAAGAGATGGTGGAAAGGAGAGAGAGAGAGAAGATGGGAAGGAGATGGTGCGAGAGAGAGAGATGGGAGAGAGACGGAGTGCGAGAGAGGCAAAGAGAGATGGTCGGAGAGGGAGGGAGAGGGAGAGGCAACGAGAGAGAAAGCTTGAGAGGGAGAGATGGAGCAAATGTGCAGAAGGAACTTTAATTTATATCTAACCAATGCTGTGCCTGGCCTGGATGTGTTTGATGCAGCAGTGTAGATAAAGAAACAAAAGAACATAAAGATTTGGAGCAGGAGAAGGCCGTATGGTCCATCCAGCCTTGTCCACCATTCAATAAGATCATGGTTGATCATCGGCCTCAACTCCACTTTAGCGCCCGATTCCATTATCCGTCGATTTTACTCGACTCCAAAAACGTACCAATCTCGGCCTTGAATATATTCAGAGATTCAGCATGCACAGCGCTCTGGGACAGAGAATTCCAAAGATTCCCAGCCCTCTGAATACAGAAATTCCTCCTCATGTCTGCCTTAAATGATCGACCACGAATCCTGAGTCTGTGACTCCTCGATATATGCATTACATCCAGGGGAAACAACTTTTCAGCATCTACCCTGTAAATCCCCGTCAGAAAATTCTATGTTTAACCTCTCATCCTTCTAAACTCCATAGAATACAGTCAAACTTTAATCGTCTCTCTTCAAAAGGCAGCCCTCTCATCCCAGGAATCAATCTAGTAAACCTTCGGTATGCATCCTTCAACGAACGTATATCCTTCTTTCGATAACTTGAGCAAGTTTGTGCACAGAACGCCATGTGTGGTCTCACCGAGCCTTGTTCGATTGTAGAAATGCTACTTTACTCTTGGAATTCAAATCGCTTGCAATAAAGGACAATATGCCAATTGACTTCCTTATTGCTTGCCTTACCTGCATGCTACTTTCTGTGTTTCTTGCCCAAGGGCAACGATATCTCTCTGAAGACCAACATTTTAAAAAAATTCTGATTTCTATTATTTCTACAAAAGTGAATGAACTCACATTTCCCCACAATTTACACCAGCTGCCACTTTATTCCCTACTTAATTAGGCAATTCATATCAATTGGCATTATTCAGAATGGAGAAGGAATTTTACACTGTATCTAATCCGTGCTGCAAATGGCCTGGGAAATCATAATTCTAAATTTGGATGGGGATTGGAGCATGGTGGGTAACAGGGAACCACTGGATGTGGTGTGATGGGATTTCCAGAAGGCAATCGATAAGCTGCCACATAAAAAGTTACTTCACAAGATAAAACTTCATGGGGATCCACGTAAAATATTAGGCATGGATAGATTATTGGAATACAAAGAGAAAACAGAAAGGCGGGATAAATAGATCATTCCTGGTTGGGAAAAAGTGATTGGTGGGGTGCCGCAGGGATCGTTGCTGGTCATCAGCTATTTTCTATCAATATTAATGACTTGGGTGAAGGGACCGAGGGCAACATAGCCTAGGTTTCTGATGATACAAACATGGGTGGGAAAGCAAATTGTGAGGTGGAAACAACAAATATGCAAAGGGGAAAAGAGAGACTTTTTGAGTAGGTAAAAGAGTGGCAGATTGTGTATAGTGTGGGAAAATTTAAGGTTATCGTCCTTGGCAGAAAAAATAGAAAAGCAAATGATAATTTAAATGGAGAATAAATGAAAAGTATTGCTGTGCAGGGGAATTTGTGTCCTCGTACATGAAACACAGTAATTAGGGTGCAGGTACAGCAGTTAATCAGAAAGGCACATGGAACGTTGGCCTTTATTGGAATGGATGTCGAGTATAAAATAAGCGAATTCCTGATAGAACGGTACAGGGTTTCGGAAGGCCACCCATTGTTTCCTGCGTGCAGTTTTGCTCTCCGTATTTAACGAATCATATTCTTGCATTGGAGAATTTTCAAAGATTTTTCACTGTGTTGACTCCGGAGATGAGGCTTTTGAATTCTGATGACAGATTAAGTCAGTAGAGCATATACACATTGGAGTTCAAAAGATTGAGAGGTGATCTTATCGAAACATAAAAGATAATGACGTGACTCGACAAGGTGGACGCATAGATGATATTTCCACTCAAGCGGGACATAGTATCAGAATAAGGGGAGATAGTCTCAAAATAAAGGACCCCCATTAAAACTGAGATCAGGAGGAACTTCTTCTCTCAGAGCGTTGTAGATCGATGGAATTCTCTTCCGCATAGAGCTATGGAGGCTGGGTCATTGAATATATTCAAGGTCATAGATAGACCGATCTTTGAGTGATAAGGGAATAAAGGGTTATGGGGAGCGGGCAGGGAAGTGGAGCTGAGTCCATGGTCAGATCAGCCATGATCTTATTTGATCTTCTTGAATGGCGCAGAACGATCGAGGTGCTAAATGGCAGACTGCTAATTCTATATCTTATTTGCTTATATTCTTATGAGATTTCCTCTGTCTTGCTACTTGCTATAACTGCCCTTGGAATGTTTGATGGGACATTATAGAAGGAGCTTTAATCGATAGCTAAACCATCGTGTACCTGCCCTGGGAATATTTCATGTGGCAGTGTGGAGGGAGATTTAATCTGTGTCAAATCCTTGCTGAAATTATCCTGCGAGTGTTTGAAGTGACAATGTGGAGAGAGCTTTGCTCTGTATATAACCCGAGCCGAACTTGCACTGGTAGTGTTTTATTGGACAGTGTAGAAGGAGCTAAATTCTTTATTTTACCCGTGCTATCCACAGAACGTTTGATGGGACAGTGTCCAGGGATCTTTGCTCTGAATGTAACCGCTGCTTTACCTGCCATTGGATTGTTTGATGCGACATCGGAAAGGGAGCTTTACTCACTATCATAGTCATGCTGAAGCTATCCACGGAGTGTTTGATGGGACAGTGTAGATGCAGCTTTAGTCTGTACCTTACCCGAGCTGGATCTGCACCGTTAATGTTTGATTGGACAGTGTAGCTTGAATTTTACTCTGTATCTAACCATGCTGTTCGTGTACTAGAAATGTTTGATGGCACAATATAGAATGAGCTTTATGCTGAATATAATGTGCCCTGGGAGAGTTTGATGGGACAGTGGAGAGGGAACCTTTTGTATCGAAAATCCGTGCGAGACCTGTTCTGTGATTGTTTGATGGGGGTGTGTCGAAAGATCTTTGCTCTGAATGTAAACCGTGCGTTACCTTCCATTGGACTGTTTGATGCAACATCAGAGAGGGAGCGTAACTCACTATCCAACCAGCGCTGTAACGGCACTCGAAGAGTTTGATGCGACAGGGTAGCGGGAGCTTTACTCTGTATCTGACCCGTACTGCATATAGAAACATAGAAAAAAGTTGCAGGAATAGGCCATTTAGCCCTTCGAGCTTGCACCACCATTCAATACGATCATGGCTGATTGATCACCTCAGTGCCCCTGTCCTGCTTTCTCTCCATACCCCTTGATCCCTTTACCCGTAAGGTCCATATGTAACTATCTCTTGAATATGTCCAATAAACTGGCATCAACAAATCTCTGCGGTAGGGAATTCCACAGGTTAACAACTTACTGAGTGGAGAAGTTTCTCCTGATAGCAGTCCTAAGTGGCTTAACCTTTTTCTGAGATGTGTGCGCTGGTTCCTGAATTCCCCAACATTGGCAACAATCTTCCTGCATCTAACCTGTCCAGTCCCTTCAGAATGTTATATATTTCTATGCGTTATCCTCTCATCCTTCCAAACTTCAGTGAATGCAGGCCCAGTCGTTCCCGTCTCTCATCATGTTTCAGTCCGCTGAACCTTGGCTGCACTCCCACAATATCAAGGACGTCCGTCCTTCGATTAGAAGACTAATACTGAACACAATATCCAAGTAAGGCCTCACCAAGGCCCTGTACAACTGTCGTAAGACTTCCCTGCTACGATACTCAAATCCCCGAGTTATGAAGGCCAACATACAATTTGCCCACTTTATCGCCTGCTGTACCTGCATGCCAACATACAATGACTGATGTACCATGACACCAGGTTTCGTTGCAACTCTCCTTTTCCTAATCTGCCGGCATTCAGAGAATATTCTGCTTCGTGTTTTTGCCACCAAAGTGGATAACCTCACAATTATCCACATTATATTGCATCTGCCATGCAATTGTCCATCTCACCCTGCAGAATCTCAGCTTCCTCCTCACATTTCACACCGCCACCCAGCTAAACGTCATTCGCCCATATTTGGAGATATCACACTCAATTCCTTCATGTAAATCATTAATGTATATAGTAAATAGCTGGACTCCCAGCAAAGAGCACTGCGGACCCCAGTAGTCATTGCCTGCCATTCTGAAAATGACTGGTTTATCCAGACATTCTGCTTCCTTTCTGCCATACCAGTTCTATATCCACGTCAGTACACTACGCCCAATAGCATATGCTTTAATTTTGCACACCAATCTCTTGTGCGGAACCTTGTCAATCGACTGTTGAAAGCCCAAATTCACCAGATCTACGGGTTCTCCCTTGTCCATCTATCAATTACAGCCTCAAAAATTTATAGAAGATTTGTCAAACATGATTTCCCTTCCTTAAATCCATGCTGACTTGGACCGATCCAGTCTCTGCTTTCCAAATACGCTGCTATTTCATCTTTAAGAATTAATTCGAACATTTTCCCCTACACTGCTGGCAAGTTAACCGGTCCATACTTACACGTTTTCTCTTTCCCCCTTTCTTAAAAGAGTGGTGTTACATTAGCTACTATCCAGTCTTTCGGAACTGATCCCGAGTGGATGGACTGTTGGAAAATGATCACTAATGCATCCACTATTTCTAGGGCCACATCCTTCAGTATTCTGTGATGCAGCCTATCGTTCCGCGGGAATTTAACAACCTTCAATCCCATCAATTTCCCTAACATTATTTTCTGACTAATAAGAATTTCCTTTAGTTCCTCCTCCACACTCGACCCTCGGTCCCCTAGTATTACCAGAAGTTTATTTGCATCTTGCTTCGTGAAGACTGAAGCAAAGTATTTGTTCCACTGGCCTGCCATTTCTTTGTTCCCCATTAGAAATTCACCTGAATCTAAATGCAAAGGTCCTATATTTGTCTTCACTAATCTTTTTCTCTTCACATATCTATTTTGAAGTCAGTTTTTATGTTCCCAGCAAGTATCCCCTCCTACTCTATTTACCCCTCCTATTTAAACCCTTTTTTCTCCTCCACAGAATTACAAAATTCACCCAGTCCACAATTTTGCTGCTTTTTCTGGCCAATGTATAGGCCTCGTCCTTGGACTCAACACTATTCTTACTTTCCCTTGTTAGCCACGGCTGAGCCACGTCCTGTGTTTTATTTTTACTCCAGACATGGATGTACAATTGTTGAAGTTGATCCATGTGATCTTCAAATATTTTCCATTGCCTATCCACCGTCAAGCCTTTCAGTATAATTCGCCAGTCTATTTTAGCCCATTCACGTCTCATATCTTCGACGTTACCATTCCTTAAGTTCAGAACCTAGTTTCTGAATTAACTGTTGTCACTCTCCATCTTCATAAAGAATTCTACCATATTATGGTAACTCTTCCCCAAGGGGCCTCACACAACAAGATTGCTAATTAGTCCTTTCTCATTTCACATCACCCATTCTAGAATGGCCAGCCCACTAGTTGGATCGTTGACATATTAGACTGGAAAACCATCCCTCATACACTCCAGTAAATCCTCCGACACCGCCTTGCTACCAGTTTGTTTAGCCCAATCAATATGTAGATTAAAGTCGCCCATGGTAACTGCTGTACCTATATTGCACACATCCCTTATTTCTTGTTTCATGCTATCCCCAACGTCACTTTACTGTTTGGTGCTTTGTACACAATTCCCACCAGCGTTTTCTGCCTTTTGGTATTCCGTAGCTCCAACCATACCGATTCCACATCATCTAAGCTGATGTCCTTCCTTACTATTGCGTTAATCTCCTCTTTAACCAGCAACGGCCCCCACCTCCTTTTCCTTTCTGCCCTGCCACTGGTGATGGGTGAGTACAGAGGAAGCTTTACTCTGCATGTAACCCGTGCTCTGCCTGCCCTGATATTGCGTGATGGGAGTGTGCAGAGGGAGCTTTAATTTGTAGCTAACTGCATGGTCTACCTGCTTTAGGAATTTAATCTGAATTTCAATCTTTTGGTCCGTAGCCATGTAAGTTATGGCACTTTTAGCGCGCACCCAATTATCTTCTAAATATGGTGAGGTTTCCTGCCTCCACCACGCTTTCAGGCAGTTAGTTACCAACTTCCAGCACTCATTGGGTGCAGTCATTTCCCCCCATATCTTCTCATATCTCTGCCCAATGACTTTAAATTTCTAAACCCTTGAGTGTTGTCCCCTCTGCCATTGGAAACAGATCCTTCCTATCAAATCTTTACAGACCACTCATAATTTTAGACAGCTGAATCAGGTCTCCCCTTAGCCTCCTATTTTACAAACAAAACAGCTCCAGCATCTTCAATCTTTCATAAGAACATAAGAACATAAGAATTAGGAACAGGAGTAGGACATCTAGCTCCTCGAGCCTGCCCCGCCATTCAATAAGATCATGGCTGATCTGGTCGTGGACTCAGCTCCACTTACCCGCCCTCTCCCCGTAAACCTTAATTCCGTCATTGGTTAAAAATCTATCTATCTTTGACTTGAAAACATTCAATGAGCTAGCCTCAACTGCTTCCTTGCGCAGAGAATTCAACAGATTCACAACCCTCTGGGAGAATAAATTTTTTCTCAACTCGATTTTAAATTGGCTCCCTGTATTTGAGGCTGTGCCCCCTAGTTAAAGACTCCCTCACAAATGGAAACAACCTCTCTGCCTCTATCTTGACTATCCCTTTCATGATTTTAAATGTTTCAAAAAGATCACCCCTCATCCTTCTGTACTCCAAGAAATAAAGATCCAGTCTAGTCAATCTATCATCATAATGTAACGCCCTCATTTCTGTAATCAGCCTAGTCAATCGTCTCTGTACCCCTTCCAAAGCTAGTGTATCCTTCCTTAAGTAAGGTGACCAAAACTGCAAGCAGTACTCCAGGTGCGGCCTTACCAATACCTTATACAGTTGCAGCAAGATCTCCCTGCTGTTGTACTCCATCCCTTTAACAATGAAGGCCAATATTCCATTTGCCTTTTTGATTATCTGCTGCTCCTGCAAACTAACCTTTGGGATTCATGCACAAGGACCCGCAGGTCCCTTTGCACCACAGCATGTTGTAATTTCTCCCCATTCAAATAATATTCCCTTTGACTGTTTTATTCTCAAGGTGGATGACCTCACACTTTCCGGCATTGTATTCCATCTGCCAAACCTTAGCCCATTCGCTTAACCTATCCAAATCTCCTTGCAGTCTCTCTGAGTCCTCTGCACAACCCGCTTACCCACGAATCTTAGTGTCATCTGCAAATTTTGTTGCACTACACTCTGTCCCCTCTTGTAGGTCATTTA
This sequence comes from Pristiophorus japonicus, assembly GCF_044704955.1. Taxonomy (NCBI): domain Eukaryota; kingdom Metazoa; phylum Chordata; class Chondrichthyes; family Pristiophoridae; genus Pristiophorus; species Pristiophorus japonicus. The sequence continues at coordinate 2,750,822 of NW_027254729.1, read as the reverse complement.
TGTATATTGTAAACAGTTGTGGTCCCAGCACTGATCCCTGTGGCATACCACTAACAACTGATTTCCAACCGGAAAATAACCCATTTATCCCTACTCTCTGCTTTCTGTTCGCCAGCCAAATCACTATCCATGCTAATACATTTCCTCTGACTCTGCGTACCGTTATCTTCTGTAGTAACCTTTTGTGTGGCACCTTATCGAATGCCTTTTGGAAATCTAAATACACCACATCCATCGGTACACCTCTATCCACCATGCTCGTTATATCCTCAACGAATTCCAGTAAGTTAGTTAACCATGATTTGCCTTTCATGAATCCATGCTGCGACTGCTTGATTGCACTATTCCTATCCAGATGCCCCGCTATTTCTTCCTTAATGATAGTATCAAGCATTTTCCCCACTACAGATGTTAAACTAACCGGCCTATAATTACCTGCCTTTTGCCTGCCCCCTTTTTTAAACAGGCGTTACATTAGCTGCTCTCCAATCCGCTGGTGCCTCCCCAGATTCCAGAGAATTTTGTTAGATTATAACGACTGCATCTGCTATAACTTCAGCCATCTCTTTTAATAACCTGGGATGTATTTCATCAGGACCAGGGGACTTGTCTACCTTCAGTCCCATTAGCCTGTCCAGCACTACTCCCCTAGTGATAGTGATTGTCTCAAGGTCCTCCCTTCCCACATTCCTGTGGCCTGCACATTTTGGCATTGGTTTTATGACTTCAACTGTGAAGAGGGAAGCAAAATAGTTGTTTAAGTTCTCAGCCATTTCCCATTATTAAATCTCCCTTCTCATCTTCTTAGGGACCAACATTGACTTTAGTCACTCTCTTCCGTTTTATGTATCGGTAAAAGCTTTTACTATCTGTTTTTATGTTTTCCGCCAGTTTACTTTCGTAATCTATCTTTCATTTCTTTATTGCTTTCTTAGTCATTCTTTGCTGTCGTTTAAAATAACCACGGCTGGTTATCACTTCTCTTGCCGCCCTTCTTTTTCACTGGAATATATATTTTTTGCGCACTATGAAAGAGCTCCTTAAAATCCTCCACTATTCCTCAATTGTGCTACCGTTTAGTCCTTGTTTCCAGTCTACTTTAGCCAACTCTGCACTCATCCCACTCTAGTACCCTTTGTTTAAGCATAGTACCCTCGTTTCTGATACAACTTCCTCATCCTCATAGCTGAAATTCTCCAGTCCAGGCAACAGGCTTGTAAGACTCCTCTACTCCAGCTGCTGCATAACCAGGGTTTTGAACTGTTCAAGCATAAACTCCCTGCTCTTTTATTCAATGCTTCGACTTTTAAAATGAAGCATTACATATGTCTTCTTACCCATCTATCTTCCTGACCTGCTACCTTCAGGGAGCTGAGGACCTGCAGACCAAGTTCTCTTTGTTCCACTGCACTCTTAAGTGTCGTACCATTCAGTCTGTATTCCGTTGGTTGGTTAGACCTCCCTAATTGTATTACCTCTCACTTTTCCGGAGATAATTCCGTTTGCCACGGTGCTGCACACCTGACCAGTACATTGATATATTTGTGCTGCACACAGTTGACTTCTTCATTATCAACCACGCAGCCTATTTTCGTGTAATCTGCAAACAACTCAATCAAAACGCAAATATTTAAGTCCAAGACATTGATGTATACTACAAATAACAAGCGATCCAGAACTGAGCCATTTGCAACCACAATGGAGACAGCTTTCTAGTCACAAAAACATCCACCAACCCTGAGCCTTTGCTTCCTGCCTCCGAGACAATTTTGTATCAAACTTGCCACGTTGCCCTGGATCCCAAGGGCTATTACTTTCGTGAACAATCTGACATGTGGGACCATGTGAAATGGTTTTCTAACTTTCATATACATTATATCATATGCACTGCCTCCATCAACACTACTGGTTACTTTCCCTAAAAATGTAACCAAGTTAGTCAGACACAAAATTCACTTGAAAAATCCAAGCTGACTGTTATTGATTATTCTGTGCCTTTACAAATGAAGATTCATCCTGTCCTTCCGTATTTCTTCCAATACCTTTCCCACCAGCGAAGTTAGGTTGACTGGCCTGTATGTAGTCGGGATGTAACTTTCTCCCTCATAAAACAAGTTTACAACATTAGCGGTCGTCCAGTCCTCTGGCATCGCACCTGCAGCAAGAGAGGATTTTAAAATTATGGTCAGAGCGTCTGCTATTTACTTTTTTGCTTCTCTTAAAATCCTGGGTTAATTTTTCATCTATTCCTAGGGATTTATCTACTTTTAAAGCTGTTAAGCCCCTTCATACTGACAATAATACTCTCACACTATATTTATCACGTCTAATATTTCACACTCCTCCTCCTTCATTACAAACTCTGCATTGGTCCGCTCTTCTGTGAAAAGGGATGCTAAATAGACACTCAGAATCGGTCCAACCTCTTCCGCCTCCACACTCAGATTTCCTTTATGGTCTCTAATAGGCATAAAATTTCAAAGTTATCTTTTTATCCCGCTAAAAACATAGAAACTTAGAAATTCACATTGCAGAAGGAGGCCACTTCAGACTAACGTGTCCATGCCGGCCGATAAAGATCAAGACGGCCCTCACTCAGCAGCTCTGAAGGTTACATATAAAACTATCAACAATGAACGATGGGAGATAGGAAAAGAGCATCAGGCCCAAGCAGCCTGCCCCACACAACTGCGAGACCCCTTGCCCGCAGCATTCTACGCACCACCTCAACTGGAGGCCTGCGATCCACGAGGAGAGGCAAAAAACAAGGCAAAATCCGAGGCAATTGCGGAAGAAAATCTAGGATAATTCCTCTTCGACACAGACAGGTGATCGAACCAATCCGGCATTCCTCTCTGGCTGAATTAGACTGCCTGCAGTATTTGCGGTGCATGCTCGAAGGGCCTACTCCTGCACTTATTTTCTATTTTTTCTATGTTTACCATCGTATCTGCGCCAGACAACAAGAGGTTATCACATTCTAATCCAACTTCCAATTTCTTGGTCCTTATCGCTGCAGGTCAAAGCAATGCAAGTGTCCATCCAAGCATCTTTTAAATGTGGTGAAGGTTTCTGCATCCATCAGCCATCCAGGCATCGAGTTCCAGAGCGCCACAAGCTTCTGCGTGCAGAAGGTTTCCCCTCAAAATCCCTCTGGTCTACAACCAACCACTTTAAATCTGTGACCCCTAGTAATTGACCCCTGCAGCACGGAAATATGCCCTTGCTATCCTTTATATTCAGGCCCCTCAAAATGTTATAGAACTCAATGAGGTCTCCACTTAGCATCCACTGTTCCAATGTGAAAAAATCCAGCCTAGCCAATGTGTCCTCATTGCTAAGATTCTCCGATTGCAGGCAACATTCTAGTAAATTTCCTTTGCACACCCTCCATTGCAACCACATCCCTCCTATGAAGTGGCGATTAGAAATGCAGGCAGAACTCCAGCTGTGGCCTAACTGGAGTATTATACAATTTAACTATAACCTCGGCTAATAAAGGCAAGCATTCCATATGCCTTATAAACCACCTGATCCACCTAGCGTGCAACTTTCAGGGTTATGTGGACAAGCACTACAAGATTCATTGTTCAACTGCGCTATTAAGTGGTCTACCGCTTAAAGTGTATAACCATTCATTATTAGACCTCCCCAAGTGCATTGCATCACACTTCTGTGAATTAACTTCAATATGCCACTGTTCTGCTCGCCAGGCCAGAAGATTGATAGCCTCCTGCACTCCATGACATTCCTCTTCATTATCAAGCACAGAGCCAATTTTAGTCTCATCTGCAAACGTCTTAATCATAATCCCTATATGCAAATATAGATAACTGATTTATAACAGAAAACTCAAGTGGTCCCACGCTGAACCATGTGGAACCCCATTGCAAACATTCTTCCAATCCCAAAAACATCCATCTAACATTACCATTTTTTTCTATCTGTAAGCCAATTTTAGATCCATCTTGCCCCTTTGCGCTGGATCCCGTGGGATTTAACCTTCGTGACCAATCTACAATGTGGGACCTTATCAAAAGGATTGCTAAAGTCCATATACACCCTACCATACGCAATACCCTCATCAACCCTTCTGGTTGCCTCCTCGAAAAATCCGCTCAGATTAGTCAAACTCGATCTTCCCTTAACAAATCCGTGCTGACTGCCCCTCATTAATTATTGCCTTTATAAATGTAGATTAATCTTGTATTTAAGGATTTTTTTCAATAATTGTCCCACCACTGAGGTTAGGCTGTGTGATCTGTAATTACGGGGCCAATGCATTTCTCCCTTCTTAAGCAAGGGTGATCATCATAGGCAGTCCCTCAAATCGAGTATGATTTGCTTCCATACCATAAAGTTCAGAGTAGTTTCAATGAAGGAGCTAAAATTCAAGGTCACGTAATAAATCTTGAAAGGAGGACGATGCATGTGCGTTTATTTTTAACGTGTGGTTGCCGTTGCACAGCAGCCGCCACATGTGCGTGAGAGAGCTAATCTTGGTCCAGTGGCAAGGTTAAATCAAGGCGACTGGAGACCAGCTGCACTGCATGCAAATTATGCGCACACATATCGCAATGTGGGCTGTTCCGTGCTACCCCAGGACTCTCGCATCTTCTGGGCCCCGAACTCGCGACTGTCCTGGTCCCCGGACACGTCCCTCTACAATCTCGTGCTGCTTCTTCACCCGACCTCGCCGTTCCTGCTGAAACTGCCCACGCTCCCACAAGAGTGCACATGAGCAGTCCAGAAGGTGAAAATGAAAGTGAGATACTTACCAATCAAACAGATAATAAGAACAAAAGAACATAAGAATTAGGAACAGGAGTAAGCCATCTCGCCCCTCGAACCTGCTCCGCCATTCAACGAGATCATGGCTGATCTGGCCGTAGACTCAGCTCAGCATACCCGTCCGCTGACCCATAACCCTTAGTTTCCCTATTGGTTAAAAATATATCTATCTGTGCCTAGAATATATTCAATGAGCTAGCCTCAACTGCGTTACAGAGGAGAACAGATCCATGGCTGATCAGGCTGAACTAGAGACTCGAACCGAGGGGGCAGATGTGTATGGTTTACACAACTTCATGATAAAATGTCCACCGGTCATGGTAAAATACAACAGGATGGAATTCCAGTATCCATGTAACTGGACATAGGTGCAAGTCAGTCTATCATGAGCAAAAAGGCCTTCGACAGGCTGTGATGCAACAAGGCACACATGCCCGAGTTGAGCCCTTTTCATACCAAGCTGAGAACTTATGTTAAAGTACAATCCCTGTAATTCGCAGTGCAGCAGTAAAAGCCTCCTATGATGGAACAGTGCACGAACTCCCACAATGGATTGTACTCGTAGATGGCCACACACTGCTCGACAGAAACTGAATGGCAAAAATCTGCTGGAACTGGGACGACATTCGAGCGCACTTGTCCGTTGCCGCTGCAACATGTGCCCAGGTTCTAAGCAAGTTCCCGTCATTGTTTGAGCAAATCATCGGATGTTTCTCGGGGGAAAATATACAGAACCATGTGGCTCCCGGTGCATGACCCTTCCCCCACAAGGCACAGGCGGTAACATATATAATGGAAGAGAAAGTGGAAATTGAGCTTGCCAGGGTGCAGCGTGAAGGCATCACGGAGTTCACCGAGTGGTCCAGTCCGATTGTTCCAGTTCTCAAAGGGGAGGGAATGGTCTGAATTTGTGGGGACTATAAAGTCACGATTAATCTTTTTTTCGCTACAGGACCAGTTCCCAAGGCAGACGACCTATTTGCGATCATGACTGCAGCAAAGACATTCACCATGTTGGACCTGACCTCGTCCTACATGGCGCAGGGGCTTTCAGAACCAGAAAAGGCCTCATCTACATCAACGCGAACAAAGCTCTGTTCATCTACAGCAGATGCCTGTTTGGGATTCGATTGGCCACAGCAATGTTCCAAATGGAGAGTCTGCTAAAGTCGGTTACGGGCATCATGGCTTTCCAGGAATACATACTGGACACACGTCTGGACAGCATAGAACACTTGCTGAACCTGGAAGCGGTTCTAAGTCGGTTAAGTCGCGTGGTACTCAGGTGGAAACATTCGAAGTGTGTTTTCCAGGCGACAGAGGTCAAGTTATACGGAAACATAGAAAAATAGAAGAAAGTGCAGGAGTAGGCCATTCGACACTTCGAGCCTGCACCAACATTCAATACGGTCATGGCTGATCATTCCCTCAGTACCCCTTTCCTGCTTTCTCTCCATACCCGTTAATCCGTTTAGCAATAAGGGCCAAATCTAAATCCCTCTTGAATTTATCCAACGAACTTGCATCAACAACTCTCTGTTCTAGAGAACTCCACAGGTTAACAACTCGGCGTGAAGACGTTTCTCTTCATCTCAGTCCTAAATGGCTTACCCCTTATCCTTAGACTGTGTACTTTGGTTTTGGACTTCCCCAACATCGGGAACATTCTTCCTGCATATAAACTGTCCTGTCGCATCAGAATTTTATATGTTTCTATTCGATCCACACTTATCCTTCCAATGAATACAGGCCTAGGCGATCCACTCTCTCCTCATATTTCAGTCCCGCCATCCCGGAAATCAGTCTGGTGAACCTTCGCTGCCCTCCCTCTATAGCAAGAACGTCCTTCCTCAGATTAGGAAACCAAAACTGAACACAATATTCCAGGCGATGCCTCAACAAGGCCCTGCACATTTGCAGTAAGACCTCCCTGCTCCTGTACTCAAATCCTCTCGCTATGAATGCCAAAATGCCATTTGCGTTCTTCACCACTTGCTGCACCTGCATGCGAACTTTCAATGACTGATGTACCATGACACCCAGGACTTGTTGCACCTCCCTTTTTTCTAATCTGCTGCGATGCAGATAATATTCTGCCATCGTGTTTTTGCCTCCAATATCGGTAACATCACCGTTATCCACATGATACTGCATCTGTCATGCATGTGCCCACTCACCTAACCAGCCCAATTACCTGCAGCCGCTAAGCATCCTCCTCAGCTCAAACCAACTCCCAGTTTGTATCATTTGCAAAATTGGAAATATTACATTCAATTCCTTCATCAAAATCATTGATGTACCTTGTAAATAGCTGGGATCCCAGCACTGAACTCTGTGTACCACACTAGTCACTGACTGCCATCGTGAAAAAGACCTGTTTATCCCGACTCCCTGTCTACTCATCAGTTCAATATCCACCTCACACCCAATACCATGAGCTTTTATTTTGCACACCAATCTCTTGTGTGGGACCTTATCAAACGCATTGTGACAATATTCGAACGTACAATTGTAATGCACCCAAGGTTTCTCTGTTTATTAAATGTTACTTGTGGCCAATGAGTTTCTTGTGACCCACAATGTTGCAATAGCCGATCAGCATTTTACGTATTTTTCGATCGTCGCGATGTTAAAAGCAAAGGCATTGGCAGCTGTATGTAAGATTCGAAATCATGGCCTCAGTATTCCCCCAAGTTTTCTCTATCATGTAAATACCATGCACTAACCGATTGTGCCACTAATACAACGCAAAAATGCTGCGAGTTACCAGTACTCCCATCATGCAGCTGCCTTTTACAGCTGTCTCATAAGAAATAAAATATTGATACACCGAATTATACTGCACTGAAATAGACCTTTTATCCCGTTGTTTCTGTACCGGGTCTCAGCAAGAAGCTATCAGTTATTAAGGCTCCACTGATATTCTCCATCGCACTGCTTTATATTTGCGTGTAACTGCTTCTTAGCTGCAATAAATTTGGATATGTGTGCTTCTATTAATCAATACACTGGTGTATCTTTCTGCGAGTTGTTAATGCAATGAAATGAAATGACACTTTCGGCTTCTGCGTCCAAACAGACAAGCTCGAGATGAAAGTCAACTTTACCGTTAGACTGACATCAGTAGTAGGGAAAGTTCTATGGAAGTGGTAACAGTGCACTTAGAAAAAAATAATAGAACTGGGGAAAGTCAACACTGTTTCATGAAAAATAAGCCATGTTTCTCAAATCTTTTAGAGTTTACTGAGGCTGTAACTAATAGAATAGATACGGGTATCAGTGGATGTGTTGTATTTCGATTTTCAGAGGGCATTAGATAAGGTGCCATAGAAGTGGTTACTGAACAAAATTAGAGCTCATGGGATTGTTGGCAGTGATCGAGGATTGGTTAATGGACAGACATTAGAGAGTAGGAATAAACGGGCCATTTTCGGTTTGGCAGGTTGTAACTAGTGCTGTGCTGGAAGGATTAGTGCTTCTGCCCCAGCTATTCAAAATCCATATCAACGATTTGAATTAATGGACCAAAAGTAATATATCCCAATTTTCTGATGATAAAACGTTACATGGGTGAGTACGTTGTGAGGAGTAGGCATAACCAGGGCATGCTAATAAAGTCTAGCTAAATGAGTGGGCAATAACAAGGCAAATGGAAAATAATGTGGACAAATGTGATGTTGTCCATTTTGGTATGAAAAATAGAAAAGCAGATTATTTTTTTTAATTGTGTGAGCCTGTTAAGTTTTGTTATTCGGAGGGGACTAGGTGTCCTTGTACACGAATCACTGAATTTTAACCTGCAGGAACGGCAATAAATTAAGAAAGAAAATGGAATGTTGCCATTTATTGAAGCAGGATTTGAGTATAAGAGTAGATATGTCTTACTGCAATTATAGCACGCTGGTGAAACTGCACCTGGAATAATGTGTACAATTTTGGTCTCTGTACCGATGGAAGGTTACATCTGCCTTCGAGGGAGGTTTAACGGAGGTTCACCAGCTGATTCCTGAGATGGGTTATTATCCTATGAGGAGAGGTTGAGAAGACTCGGCCTATATTCTACAGAGTTTAGAAGAATATGAGGTGATTTCATTGATTCAATGGCGGAGCAGGCTCGAAGGGCCAAATGATCGAAACTTTCTCCTAATTCTTATGTTCACCGCTCGCCCTGCGCGTGCTCCCAGATCGACAATGTGGACAACGTAGAATCAGTATCTGTAAGCAAAAGGATTATGCGGCTTTTCCATAACTTCTGATGAGAAACTATCAGAACTGATCGTTTTGAGGGAGATTCGGAACACAGTAGAATACGTTTTGCCCAGTGAGTTAAACAATAGGGGCACAACCCGAACTGCAATCTTCTGATAACTTCACGATTAATATTGAATTCAGATGCATTATCCATTCGTCCACCTGTCTGCAACCATCGCTAGGTCACTTTGTTGTGGAGAGAATTGCGAGATTTTTCAGCGCCCCTATTATGATTACAGAAACGGTTTTACGAAAAGCTAAATACATTTTGAATTATTCAACAGTTGCGCGAACAGCAGGGAAACCCTTTGCGCTTTCAAAATTATCATCTTAGAAATTCACAGCTTTAATCACACTAATTTTAAACAGACACACGCACAGAATGATCCGGGGCAGACAGCACGTCCCTTTTATAATGACACAGAATGATCTAGGATTGACAGTACATCCCTTTTAAACTGGCACAGAATGATCTGGGACTGAGTGCACACAGAGATTTAAGCACGTGTATTGGTCTACTTTTCCAAATTCTAAAATTCCCCCTATCATCAGGCGTAGTACTCTTATTGGCAATGTTATCCATGTCTTTGTTTCTTCTATTACTTTCTTTTATGTCTCTTGTTAGCCATGGTTGGACGATTGTTCAAGTGGTGCCTTGATTCCTGAAGATAATGTACATGCGTTGCGAATTACGGATTCTTTCTTTAACATTATGCAATCTGTAGTACACTGATTAAAGCTAGATGTGAATAAAATGTGCTAAAATTTGATTAAAATAATTTACTCTCTTTAACACTGTTTTGAAGCGCCTCGGGGTGTTTTAATACATTAAATGTGCTCTATAAATAAAAGTTATTAATATTATTATTAACAATAATAAACTGCAGTGCTAAGTGGAAAATGTAGCGGTTTGGTCAAATTGTATAGCACAAAGCAGGCACAATGATTAATGGCCGAATAGCCTCTTTCAGTTCTGTGTCATTCTCGGATACTCAGTCCTCTAGCAAGTTGTGGTTCGTGTGGAAAATATATAATAAAGTTGTTGAACACTTGATTTCAGGTCAAGATAATTGGCAAAAGATTGGAAAAATGATCGGACTGAGACGAATCCAATGGATCTTGAACCACTCGGGTCAGTGGAGCTGCTTAATTATTATCACCTGAGATCATTATATGATGCACAAAACACCAAGAGGTCAACCATGTACTTTTATGACAGCACGGACGGGGTTGAACCTGAACGTTTTCATTTAAAGGACCGACGCATTTTCGCTTGATAACCGAGCCTCTCCTCCATAGCACTGATGTTATATTGTCTAAAGCAAAATACTGGGGATGTGGCAATCTGAAATACAAACTGAAATTAAGGGACAGACTAATCAGGTCAAGCAGCATTAGTGAAGAGAGAAAGCGAGTTATCGGCTCAGACCGATGTCATTTCCTCAGAACTGGAAACAATTAGGGATGTAACAAGATTTAATCAAGCACGGAAGCAGGGAAATGAGACGGGTAAGCAAGAACAAAAGGGAAGATCTGCGAAACGGTGGAAAGCAGCGTGCTTACATGACAAAAGCGAAAGGGGATGGTAATGGGTCACTTCAAGATAAAAATGTGCCTCAAGAATAAGTGTAAGAGGGAACAACAGAATCACTACTGAATGTTTTTGTCCGAGAAACTAGAAGCAGAGTTTGTAAACTGAAATTGTTGACGTCAACGTTCAGTCTGGAAGTCTGTAAACTGCTGAATCGAATGATGAGCTGCTGTTCCGAAGCTTATGTGAGCTTCATTGGACCACTGTATAAGATTGATTACAGAGGTCAGAATGTGAGTGGTGCAGAGAATTAAAAAGACTGACGAACGGAAGCTATGGGTTAGGCTTCTGGACTGAACTGAGGTGTCGAGCAAAAGTATCTCCAAAAAATTGTTTTTGGGCTTCCCAAAGTAGAGGATACTTCAGCGAACGCAGTATGCGAAATTGAAAGAATTAGCTGTAAATAGTTGTTTTACCTATAAAGTCTGTTTGGGATCCTGGACTGTGGGAATGGTGGAGGAAAAAGGGCAGGTGTTGCATCTCCTGTACTGACATGGGAAGTTGCTCTGTGAATCGAAGTGATATTGCGGGCGACTGGAGAGCGGATCAGGGCAACATGTAGTGAATGGCCCCTTTGGAATGCTGAAAAGGTAGGTAGGGCAAGATGTATTTGCTGGTGGAATCACGCTGGAGGTGGCGGAAATGGGTGAGGATAATTCATTTAATGTGGAAGCTGGTAGAGTGAAAGCTGAAGACAAGGGATCCCTATCGTCGTTTAGGGAAGGAAGGGAAGGGATGGGAGCACATGCATGAAATGGGACCGGCATGGTCAACGGATATCTTCACACTGGTTCAGGGGATTCCTCTGTTGTGGAAAAGGGAGGGTATATTTTAAGCACTGGTATGGAAGGCGGTATAGTCAGAGCAGATGTGATGGAGATGGAGAATCTTGCAGAATGGAATAGAGTCCTTACAGTAAGCAGGTGGGCAGATGTGCAGTCAAGTTAGATTTGGGAGTCAGTGGGTTTAATGTAGATATAGATATAACCTACCTTCAGAAATGGAGATAGCTTTGTCGAGGATGGGAAGGGAAGCGTCGGAGATGGATCATGTAAAGCTGAGGGAAGTTTTAACATTGGAAACAAGGTTGTTGAAATTTTCGATTTGCTGGCAAAAGCAGGAAAGTACTCTGATAAAATCATCAATGTCCTAGAAAAGGAATTAGGGGAGGGGACCTGAGTATGACTACAACAAACAAAACGACACCTATCCTACAGAAATGCAGGCATTGCTAGAACCCATGTGGATTTACATAGCGGCTCACTTTATTTGGAGGAGGTGAGTATATTCAAGCGACAAGCAGTTCAAGGTAAGCTCAATACAAGTTCAGCCAGGTGGAGGAAGGGTTTGCCAGACTGGTTGGACTCTATTCAAGGAAGCAGCGGAGGGCCGTCATGCCGTGTTGATGAGGGATGCTGATGCAGAGCGTTCGGACGCCCAAAAGGAGAATGAGAACCAGCAAACTGGAAAGTAACTGAGGTTACTTTTTTCCCACAGCACGTTTCAAATCTCTATAATTATCACTACTACGGTACTTTAATGTGGAATTAATTTTTCAATTTTCTAAAATTGCCTTTTACTGCTTCAATCAACAGGATGGTCGACTGATTAAGGGATTGAACTGGAAGTCACATGTATGTGTGTTTGCTTCAAAGTACCTTCACCTCATGCACTGCAGTGTTTCAAGAAGGTGGCTCATCACCACATTCCCAAGGGCAATTAGAGATGGACAATAAATGTCGGCTTTGCTAGCGACACCTTCATCCCCTGAATGAAAATGTTTTTAAAGTGATTTACAGAAAACGAACCACTTCTTGAAGGAGATGCATTGGATGTAATTTAGTTAACGAGGGCAGCCAAGTAATACGCAGCAGTATCCCACCGCTGATGTTGCTGGTGGGTTACAGATATGGCCAGGACATGGAGGAGAACCGCCCACACCCTCGACGACTTCTTTCAGTCATATTATTATAGCAATTCACGCAAAGCCGGAGACCATACGGCCCACCCTGTCTGTTCCGGCCGACAAGGAGCTATCCAGGCTAATCCCACTTAACAGCTTTTGCTCCGTTTATGGCATTCAAGTACATGTGTTGAGGATGTCTCGACATCGACGACCCTTTCAGACAGAGAGTTCCAGATCAACACCTTCCTCCGGCTGAATAACGTTTCTCCTTAACTCCAATGTAAATCTTTAACAAGTTACTGTTAATATATGCACCCTGGTTATTGACGTCTCTGCTAAGTGAAATAACTGCTTCCTACCAGCTTTATCTCGGACGCTCATAAATTCATACAACTCAATTATATCTCCCCTCAGCAACCTCACTTTCAAAGAATACGACCCCAGCCGATCCAATCTTTACTCATAAGCAAAATTCTCCAGTCTTGGCCACATCCACAGGACAACAGATTAAAGTTAATTGGCAAGAGAACCAGATGGGAGTTCAGGAGAATTGTTCAGTTCACGCTTCGTGTTGTTACAATCTATAATAAAATGCCTCAAACGGTGGTGGAAGCAGATTCAATCATAACTTAAAAAGGGAATTGGATAAAAACTTGGTGGAATATTTGCAGTGTCGGGGGGGGGGGGGTGGCTGAAAGATTTGGGAATATTTGCACAGCCCTTTCAGGAGCACGATGAGCCGAATTATCTCCTTTTCTGATAAATCAACCTAATATTCGACAATCTATGAAAGATTCCCTATCAATGAAGTGGTTCACTTGCTCCACTATCGAATATTTCTTCTATGTATTTGTGCCTGTGCTGTTTCAACTTAATTGACTTGAGGATCGAAACTCAGGAAGTTCCAATCCAAATATTCACGAGGGCACGGTGACCAAGTAGTAAGTCGTCGGTCTCGTAAACCGAAGGTCATGAGCCTGTGAAATTTTATCCTCTTTAACGTGAATTTAAAACAGCGTTTTTTCCTGATTAAATCTTTCAAAAACTTTCATTATTTTGAACATTGCTGTCTTCTCTTTCCTTTCCCTGCTCTGAAGAAAACAATCGCAGCATCTTCAATCTCTTTGCATCACTGAGATCCCTCGACCCTAGTAAAAGTCTACTAAATACATTCCAGCTGAGGCCTCACCAATATTTCATAAAGTTTCAGCATAACTTCCTTGCTTTTGAGCGGTATTCCTCGATCTATAAATGGAAGGATCCCATTAACTTTTTTAACGTCCTTGTCAACTTTTGCTGCCACCTTCAAAGTTTTTTTTTTTGCACAACGCGAATATCCTTGTTACTCCAACCTTTATAAAATTATTGATTCAATGGCGGAATAATAAAATGCAAGGAAAGATGTCTGACCACGTTCGGGGCCAACGATCTCCAGAGGGAGCTGATTAAAGGAAATAATCGGGCTCTTTCAAATTCTACATTTATTTCCGATTGGCTCTGCTTATTATTCGTACCAAAATATAAAACGTCTCACTTGTCTGCTTTACTTTAATCGGCCATGTGCTTACCCATTTCGCCAGTCTGTGTAAGCTCTCTTTTAATCTGTCCTTTTCACTGTTTACTGTGTTACTGTTTTTCGCATCACCTACAAACTTTAAAATTATCCAATTTCATTCCATATTCTGTGTGACAACAGCAGCGTTCTTGACATGTACCCTGCCGAACACCACTCAAAACTACCTTCCAGTCTGAGAATCTGAAACGTTCATCCTTCTTCTTCCCTGCACAGACTGCCTAACCTGCAGAGGAATTCCAATAAACAGAATGAGAAGCGACCAGAGCGAACTTCAACTGGGAACCATAGATATTGTTTATATAAGGTTCGTAAAGTTTAGAGGAACAAAGGAGTGAAAATACAAATCAGCTTTGACGTAATTGAATGGCGGAGCAGGTTCGAGGGGCTGAATGCTTTATACCCTTTCATTTATACAGATGCACGCACAAGTCCAAACACAGCAGTAAGCAGAAGCAGAGGTCGATTGATGTAGCATTAAATATGGAGAGACTTATACACACAGGGATAGAATCTGAGTCAGGTAAAAAATATTGCAGCAGAGATAGAGAGGGAGAGAGAGAGAGGGGAATACACATGCGCAGCGACAGCGAGCCATTGCGTTGTGCAGCCTCTCAAATAGAATATTATAAAATGATAGAAATATCTACCAAATAAATATGACGCCATTATTCACCATGTCCATAATTGTTTGCGTGTGCCTAACTCTCTCCTGGCTTCCCATCTCTGGAGGAGGGCTGTATACATAATGACTCCAAGTAGTGACTCACCCGTAGACAGGCAGTGATTGTATGGTGCTTTTCAGCTTTAAAGAATGAGCGACATGTGAAAGAGAGCCAGACAGAGAGTGTGACAGAGAAAGAAACAGACAGAGAATAAAAGGGTGAGAATGGGAGAGAGAGAGAATCAGAGAGACAGAGAGAGAGAGAGAAAGGGATAGAGTGAGTGAGGGAGAGATACAGAGAGAGTTAGTGAAAGGTAGAGAGAAAGAGATATAGAGAGTGAGGGAGAAAGTGTGACAGTGAGGGATGGAGAGAGCGAGTGATATATGTATATATATATATATATATATAGAGAGAGAGAGAGAGAGGCATATTCCTCATTGAATAAGGACTCTGAAAGTTTCCCTGCAACAGATGTTAAGGTAGTGTTCCTGTAATTATCCATGATTACCCCTAAATATATTTTAAAACAATGGTACTACATTGTCCACGCACGAGTTTACCAGCACATTACCACAGTCTCGAGAGTCCTCACATCCAGCTTCTCAAGGCCGTGGGAAATTGCTCCCACATATCCTTCGGAATCCTGGAATATATCCTGTCCGAGCCTGATATTTTGTCTTGCTTTGGCCCATCTAACGTAGCTAAACATGATCCTTTATCCTTCATAAGATTGCTCAGTCCGTGTCACCTTTATATCACATTTGCTCCACCATAAAGTTATGTGATGATAATGGAAGATTTTAATGTTCACAGACTGAGAGAACCAGAGCAGTTTAAATAGTAAATGCAGTATATGTCCTAATATATATGGAATATTTAGCACAATATTTTTTTAGATCTGACAAAGGAACTGGTCAAATGAGATTTAATGATCAACAAGCGACGAGAATCATTTACCAAACTGAAGGTGAGTTAAAGACCTGAATTAATGTAAGTAATATGATTGAATTTGATAGTCGACAGAAGAGGCAAAAACCTTGGTTTTCACTTAAAGTAAGACGAATCTGAAGGGATGACAGATCAATGGACCACAGCTAACTGGTCAGGACAGTTAACGGGGAAATGCACAGACCAACAGTGGGACAATCTCGAAGAGGAATTCGAGACAAGAAAGAAACGGTACATCCTCCGAACAGTCATATGAATGTTGGTCAACAAATGAAATGAGATAAAGCATCTAGGTAAAAGGAAGCTCTTACTCAAATGGAGCGATATGTGGAAATCCAGCGGAATGTGAGAGGAATAAAAATCAGCAAAGCGAAATAACCAAAGTAACAAAAGGTGCAAAAAGTTGATAGCAAAAAACGTGCAAGTAACTTGAAAGTTAGCAACACAAGTTAATTTCAGTATATCAAGAAAAACAGAGTGTCAAGCGAAAATGAAGGCCATTTGAAGAAAGGTGCAGCAAAGCTTTGATAGACTGTAAGGAATTGCAAGACGGATAGCATTCTTGCTACAGAATAGTAAACAGAGCAGAGGCTTTAATTGTAGCAAAGGGTGGAACAGGTGTTCTACAGCGATTTGTGCTATGACCGATGCTGTTGATCAAATCTTGAGACGTTGTGTCCTGGTCACTCAGCCTTCCATCAAATTTTATCAAGGGCCGAAGTGACTGGAATGTTTTATTTGCCTTAGTGAGTAAACCCCGTGACACCGAATTATGCCTCCAAAAGGCAGGAAGGCTGAGCGGTCTGAAGCACTGTGTTCAGGTCGTAGTCTCTATGGGAAGCGTGGGCTCGCATCCCATCTTTGATGTTTAGTCGTTTACTGATGCAGAACTTTTTTTGGGGATTCTGCTGGAGGGCATTATTCGGCCCAGTTGATTCATTCCTTCCAGAAAACGATGTTTAGAAGATTTCAACTCTTGTTCCACCAGTCTCTCTGATAAACCCTCGGTGACATCTTGACTCTCTGCTCACTCCGGAGCGTCCCTCAAGCATTCTCATTTAACCAGAGCGTTGCTTTCCTTCCCCCATTAAGGAACGCTTAGACTCCCTGATACATTGAGCAAAGTGTGTTTTGAAAGCTGTGACATAAAATTGAAACCGAAAACGTTGGATATATTCAGCAGCTCAGGCAGCACCTGTGCAGACATTTTCAGCACTTCATTCTCCACTTTGCTTGATAATTCACTTTGCTCATATCTTACAATTTCAACAGCTTCGTGCAAGGAGTGGGTGGAATTTAGAACATGCTGCTTTGTGCAATAAGATTAAGGCAGCAAAACAAAACTCCCCCACTTCAGCTTGGGCAAGGATGGGACTCAGATCCAGGGGACTGCCCATTGGATTTCAAGTCCAAAGTCTTATCCGCTCGGCCATCGCAGCTGCAGCAAAGCCACCTCCAACAATCTAAATTCTTAACTCACTGACCCTATTTACAAGTGGCTATAACGATTTTGTGATACTAAAATTACATCAAATTCATCAAATCGAAAAGAATCACAGTGACCATTACAATAAAGGAAATGTTCCTATACTTAACAGTAATGTAAAATATTGAGAACTGTATAGGCTATTCTGAGGATAATGACAATTAACAGCAGCAATATTTATTCCTGCTCCCACATGACATAGATCAGGTCAGGCTCTGCTCCCTGCCCGCAGACTGCTGAAATCTTTTCACCAGTTTATAAACTGATTCTAGGTAGAAGTTAAATATACATGGCTAGTTCCTAAATACTGTGGTTGAGTTTAAATATATCAACCAGTTATTTAATCCAGAGACAGCTTCAAGTCTCATATATTGTTCAAATGCTTCAAAGTATGAATATGACATCAAATGTGTTTAAAAGCCAATGGGAGGATGTAATGCTCATTGTGGGCCAACGGTTTCCAAGGTGAACTTAGCGGTGACTCACTAGCCTCTCTCTTCACTTCCTCCTACATGCTGCCAGTTTTAATCATGCTTTTAAAGCTGCTGCTCGGGGCCACTGAATTCCACAGGCTCACAATCCGTTCTAAAATACACTTTCGCTACTGGTGTATTTCTTGAGCTTCTAGACGCAAATTGAGGAATGATCTGCCTTTTTGAACGTGTAAGATATTAATTACGGTACATACAGAGAATATTTTTCCTTGTTGGGTAAATGACGAAGAATGTGGACAGCTTCTTCACGTTAGATCCAAGATTTCCAGGAGCAAAATCGGTGAAAACTTTTTGATAGGAGTGTAATGATCATCTGGAATATAACAACATAAGAATATGAGAAATAGCAACACGAGGACACCTTTTGGTCCCTCAGGATTACTCCGCCATTGAAAGAGATTATTGCTGATCCTCTACCACAATCCCACCTGCCCTCACTATTGCCATATCCCTTGATTCCCTTAATATGAAAAATCTATCAATTTCCATCTTGAATGTGCTCGAAGACAAAGCCTCCTCAACCCTCTCCGATAGAGAATTTTAAACATTAACAACGTTCTGACTGTAGACATTTCACCTCATCTCAGTCCTAAATGGGAAACCCTAACTTCAGGCACTGAGATCATTAATTCGAGACTCCTCAGCAAGGGGTAACATCCGCCATGCATTTGCACTGTCCGGCCCCGTAGAAGTTGTGTATGATTCAATGAGATCACATCTAATTATTCTAAACTGTACAGAATCTAGACCTAGTCTACTTAATATTTCCTTACAGGAGCACTCACACCATGCCTTCGGCAATGAGTCCAAAACTGTTCACAATACTCCAGGTGTGCTCTCACCAGTGCCGTATATAATTACAGTAAGACATCTTCACTCTTACATTCAAGTCCTTTTGGAATAAAGCCTACATATCTACTCCTCTCTTCATTGATTGCTATACTTGCATGTTATCTTTCCGTGATTCGTGTACAAGGACACCAAGCTACCTCGGAAAACCAATATTTTCCAATCTATCATCATTTAATAAATCTCTGCTTCTCTATTGTTTCTCCGAAAGTGGAAAACGTCACATTTTTAAACACTATATTTGATTTGCCACATTCTTGCCCACTCACTTAGCCTGTTTATATACCCTTGAAGCATCTTTGCATCCTCCCCATAACTTAAATTCCCACCTAGCTTTATATCATCAGCAAACTTGAATACACTACATTTTGTCCCGTGAACCAAATCATTGATCTATTTTGTGAATAGCTGAGGCCCAAGCACCGATCTTTGCAGAACCGCACTATTTACAGCACATCAACCTGAAATAGCGCATTCATTTCTACTCTCTATTAACCAATCCTGAATGCATGTTGTCCAATGCCTTCCCAAAATGCAAATACACACATCCACTAGTTCCTCCTTATAAATTCTACTAGTTGCTACCTGAAATTTATTAACACATGATTTCCCTTGCATGGAACTCTTCCACAAAAGGTTGTGGATTTTGCGATTAAATGGAGCTTACGACACTGAGCCATCGATTTTTGTTGATAATTCAATGTGTATCCCTCATTCTGTTTGGCTTCATTCTTTCAGGAAATGGGCACTCGACAATAATGACAATGTAGAATCACCTTCCATCAGCAAACTTCACTGGAAGAGCAGCTCACGCTCTGGATACAACAATTCTGGATGGACTGAGTACACTGATTTATTAAGTGTCGGGTGTAAAATGGATTCGGAGCATATAGCAAAATGTATGACCAATGTATAAAACGGCAGCTGCGGGACTTGTACCTGCAATCTCTGACTACAGCATTTTCATCATTGAGGGTATTACAGGTCCAGTTGGCTGTGTTTATCTCGGATTCTGCATATCTCGGTTGCTTCTAAATGAATTTGCGCTTCTTGTGGGTGAGTGGAAATCTTGAAGATATATGCTGAATATTTCCCTGCAAAGCATTCACATCTGCCTAGTCGTTAAATTTGTACAACTGCACAAATGAGAGAATGGGAACATAGGAAAATAGGAACAGGAGTAGACCATTCAGCCCATCGAGCCTGTTCTGCCATTCAATGAGATAGTGGATGATCTCCGTATAGCTGCCTTTGGCTCATATCCCACCATTAGTTGACACAAATATTTAAATTTCATACATACAATTTATCTATCATCGATATCAGTTTGCAGAAGAGAGTTCCACATTTCTACCATCATTTGTGAGTAGAAGTGTTATTTATTTTCACTTTTGGCTCTAATTCTTTGACTATACCACCTGTTCCGAGATTCCCCAGTCAGCGGGGAAAGTTTTTCTCTGCTTACACTGACATTTCCCGTTAATATCTTGACATTTTCGATCAAATCACACGTTATCATTCTAATTTCAATGGAATACAGCTCTAATTTTGTGTTATGTCCCTGGATTCCGTGTGTCATTAGGAGAGCCATACGTTGCACTCACTCCAAGGTGAATATATCCGTCTGGCGTTGTGACAAATATACATATACCAGAAATGTAAAGGAAGGCTATAGCTCAAAATTGGTGGCGTGGGAATAACTTGTCACATTTTTCAGTGATAGGCACAGAGACGATGGGATTAATGGCCTATTTCTGAGCTGTCTGATTTTATGTCGTCTCGTTTATAAGACCGGTGGAAATTCCAGCTGTATGATGGGAGTACTGATGCCTCATCGCATCATGGTGTGGCTTTAGTGGCCCAATTGGTTATTGCGCATTACTGATATGACAGTTCAGCCGTGGGCAATCCGAGGTTGTGAGTTTGAGCCTCACCATGGGCAGGCAATGGTTTTGTTTGTGAGATTTCTAGCGACTTTCAAAGTACACTTGTTCTGTCCGCACTTATCAACTTATTAGCGGTTCCATGAGAGCATTTAGAATCCAATGTGCCAAAATGTTTCAGGAGCAGTTGCGAGTTTCAAAGCAGAGCTTTAGTATTTCTTGTTTATAGGAAGGAGTGGGCCGTATTCATTCATAAACCAGTGTTAACTGTGATGTTAAGAAAAATGTGCCAGAAACAGATTCGAATTGAACGCTTGGACAAGACATTCGGTACACATGGGACGTTGTTTAAACTGACGGATTATCTGTACCTGTTTCCTGCATCATATGCAACACAAGCAAGGATTCTCCTGTACAGATTGCTGAGAATTTTGAAAAAGGGTCCCTATATGTATTCGATTTTTGCATGTCATCTTTTAGGGCGGAAAATGATGCTGTTTGATGGGAGCTGGAAAACCGCCCCGCTCGCTGGCTACAAACATGTTCCTCACAGTCCCACCATATAATTGTCTGCACGATTGTGACTGGAAAACTTAGATTGAGTTTGGCAATGTTATGATGACGCCAAAAAACACGTTAAATGCACTGAAATGTTAGGGCTCGGGAGAGCCTATGTTGCACAATGGGTAGTGCAGTATACATCCATATCATTCTATTCTATAGAACCATTCCAGTGCTGCGGGATATAATTTTAGGGAGGATTTGGTTTTGACGACACTGGAAGTGACATTGTGCTGCATCACTGCACTAGTCTTATCTGCGGCTGCGCAGCATGGACAATCGAACCAAAGAAGCTGACTTGTAGTTATGTTTAGAATATTTCCCTCGAAATTGTTTATATCTCCGTCTTTTCCCGGAGGTTGAACAAATGCATAAATGAAAGGATGGCACACATCGTTCCGAGAAACTCGACCGCTAAATATTGACAGGTGAATGTGGTTATTCTGAGGAGTTACGATTTATTGAGACACTCATCTGGTATAAAAGCGGCCGAGATCCGGGCGTGAATCAAACATGCAGTCCACTTATCTAGAGTTCGACGTATTCCCGAAATCCTGTTGCATCATCAGTATTCCAAAAAACGACACCCTGCCTATATATGGACCCAGTATTGTCTCAAGTACACCCATATAAAAGCTCTTCCTTATATGGGCGAACTTTGTCACTGCTCACTGATTCTACCTGTGGGACACATGAAGGAGTTCAAATCCCCGCAGCACCCGCGAGGTGTGAGGCAGCCATGATAAACAGCAGTGCCTGGCATGGCCCATATCCCGAAGTTGTTGCCTCCCACTACCACTGATCTACAACGCATCCAATCACAGAGATAGGGTGCAAAGTATCATCATTGAACGAGGCACGTGCTCAAATTCTGAATCATAGGTGCAGTTAAAGTTCTGGGTTTGAACTTGGTTGAGAACTGCAAACAAATATGTGTAAGATAGATGCACGATTTCCTCAGGTGCGAGGGTCCCACAGAATGGGGTATGTTCACAACATGAGTGTTATTCCATTCATGGATGATGTAAGAAATCAGTTTTTCACACAGAGCAAAATAGAACGTGCACCCTAAAAATCTGTTGTGATTGGGGGTCATTTGACAATTTCATCAATCAGGATGATGGAAATTATGTTCGGCACGGATATCAAGATTTATGAAATTATGTCGGGCAAATGGTACAGATCAGCCCTGCACTAATTAAATGGCAGGGAGACTGGCCTCCTATTGTAGCTATTTCCCTATGTTTGCAACAGGACAGCAAGATGAACAGTTACAAGCTTAAATTGCCTTTCATTCACTTTAACAGCAAAATCACCCGTGTTGTGTGCAACGATGATGCAGTCAGGGAGGAATTCTCGAAGCTGTTGTGTGGCTTTCCCGTGGCTCTCTTGCCTCTCTCTGCCCCTCCACCCACACGCTGCCGGTTTCTAAACCATGTTTGACATTTGTTGCTGGGCCAGTGCATTCCACGGCCTTGCAGCTTGTCCTACAAATGCATTTTCATTGTTTGAGTTCGATCATTATTAGTTATGAATTTGCTTGAGGTTCAAAAGTAGCGCTTCAATCATCATATTAAAAGGCAGCTTATTAATTCATAGAAACATAGATATTTCCAGCACACATAATGGCCTTTTAGGGCCACCGTGTCCGAATAAAAGCTATCCAACCGAATTATTCTTTCAAACACTTTGTCCGTAGACCTTACGTTATGGCACTTCAATTGCACATCCACCTGAAAGTAAAATAGCAGATACTAAGTGTTTCTACAGGCACACAAAAAAGAAAAAAGTGTCTAAAGTAAATGTTGTTTCCCTAGAGGACGAGACTGTTTAATTAATAATGTAGAGCAGAGAAATGGCAGTGACGTTGAACAATTATTTATTAATGGTCTTCATGGTAGAATACATAAAACATCCCAATTGCGGATAATCAGCGCTATAGGAAGGGAGGAATCTCACTCCACGGAAGAAATAGTACTCAGTGAAATAATGGGCATAAAGGTGGACAAGTCCCTGGATCTGCCGGCTTACATCCCAGGGTCTTAAATGAAGTAACTGAAGAGGTCGTGCATGCATTGGTTGTAATCTACCAAATTCTCCGGGAGTCTGGGAAGCTCCCAGCGTATTGGAAAGCCACAAATGCAACGCCCGTAATTAAAAATGGAGCCAGACAGAAATCAACAAATTGTAGATCAGTTATCCTAACATCCATTGGTGGGATAATGCTGGAATCCACTATTAATGAAGAAGTATGTCATTTGGAGCAATCATGGTTTTATGAAAGACAAACCATGTTTGACAAATTGCTGGAGTTCTTTGAGGATGTAGCGAGTAGAGTGGATAAGAGTTAACCAGTGGATGTGTTGTATTTCGATTCCCAGAATGCATTCGATAAGGAGGCACGTAAAATGTGACTGCACAAGATGAATGTCCAAGAGGTTCTGGGAAATATATTTGCATTGGTAGAGGATTGGTTACCTAAAAGAAAATAGAGATTCGGGATAAATGGTTCATTTTCCTGTTGGCAAACAGTAAATAGTGGGGTGCCGCAGGGATAGGTGCGAGTGCCCAACACCGTGCAGTCTATATTAATTACTTCGATGAAGTGACCGAGTGTAATGTAGCCAAGTTAACTGATGATCAAAAGATGGGTAGGAAAGCAAATTGTGAGATGGACACAAAAAATCAGCAAACGAATATAGACAGGCTAAAAGAGTGAACAAGCATTTGTCATTTGCAGTATAATGTGGAAAACGTGAGGTTATGCACATTGGCAGAAAGTGTATAAATGCAAATTAGTTTTAACTGGAGAAAAATTGTAAAGTGCGAGAGTACAGATGACCCTGGGTCTCCTTCTGCATGAAACACACACTTTTTATATACAGGTACAGCAGGTAATCAAGAAGGCAAGTTGAATGTTGGCCTTTATTCAAGGGAATGAAGTATAAAAGCTGATTGGTCCTGCTACAAGTATGTATGTTATTGGTGAGGCCAAACCTAGAGTACTGCATACATTTTGGGTCTCCGTATTTAAGGGAGGATATACTTGCATTCGAAGCTGTTCAGTGAAGGTTCACTAGGTTGATTCCGGAGATGAGGTGGTTGACTTCTGAAGAAAAGTCGAATATGGTGGGCTTATACTCATTGGAGTTGAGAAGAATGAAAAGTGATCTGATCGAAACATCGAAGTTAATGAGGGTGCTCGAAAAGGTGGATACAGAGAGCATATTTCCACTCTAGTGAAAGTAAAAATAGGGGACAGAGTCTCAGAACAAGGGGCACCCCATTTAAAATAGAGATGAGGAGGAATTTATTCTACATAACAACATAACAACAAAAGAAAATAAGAACATAAAAAATAGGTTCAGGATTAGGCCATTAGGCCCATCGAGCCTGCTTCACCATTCAATAAGATCATGGCAGACCTGTTCATGGATTCAGCTTCACTTCCCTGCCCGATCACCATAAACCTTTTTTTCCATTATTGCTCCGCCTTAAATATATTCAATGACCCAGCCTGCACAGCTCTCTGGGGACGAGAAATCCACAGATTTACAACCCTCTGAGAGAAGAAATTCCTCCTCATCTCAGTTTTAAATGGGCGGCCACTTGTTCTGAGACTATGTCCGTCAGTTTTATGTTCCCCTTTGAGTGGACATATCCTCTCTGCAGCCACCTTATGGAGCCCCTTCATTATATTATGTGTTGCAATAAGGTCACCTCTCATTCTTCTGAACTCCAATGTGTTTAGGCCATACCAACTGAACCTATCTTCATAATTAACCCCGTCTTCTGCAGAACCAACCTCGTGAAGCTTCTCTGAACAGCCTCCAATGCAAGTATATCCTTCCTTAAATATAGACACCAAAACTGTATGATGTACTCGAGGTGTAGCCTTACTAATATCCATGACAGTTGTTGCAGGACCTCTCTGCTTTTATATGATATCCTCGTTGCAATAAATATCAAAATTCCATTTGCCTTCCTGGTTACTTGCTGTACCTGCACACGAACTTTTTGTGTTTCATGCACAAGGACCCCCAGGACTATCTGTACTGCAGCATTGTGCATTGTTTCTCCATTTAAATTATCATTGTTCTTCTATTGTTTTCTGCCGAAGTTGATAAGCACACATTTCTCCATCTGCCAATAATTAGTGTCCTCCTCAAAACTTGCCTCCCTACTCATCTTTCTATCTTCAGTAAACGTGCTTACATTACATCTGGTCCCTTCATCCATGTCATTAATATAGATTTTAAATAGTTGAGGACCAACACCGATCTTCACGGCACCCCACTTGTCACTGTTTATCAAAAATGAACAATTTATCCCTACTCTCTGTTTTCTGTTAGTTTGCTAATCCTCTCTACATGCTAATATATTACACCCAACCCCGCGAAATTTTACCTTGTACAGTAACCTATTATGTGGCACCTTATCGAAT
The DNA here is from genome assembly GCF_044704955.1 of Pristiophorus japonicus. Taxonomy (NCBI): domain Eukaryota; kingdom Metazoa; phylum Chordata; class Chondrichthyes; family Pristiophoridae; genus Pristiophorus; species Pristiophorus japonicus. Next base: position 2,725,380 of record NW_027254729.1, on the reverse strand, counting down.
GCCTTCTGGAAATCCAAAGAGAACACATGCACTGGTTCCGCTTATCCATCCAGCTCGTTACAACTTCAAAGAACTCCAGCAAATTTGTCAAACATGATTCCCCTTTCGTAAATCCATGCTGACTGTTCTTGATTGAATTATGCTTTTCCAAAAATCCGGCGCCTGCTTCCTTAAAAATGGACTCCAGCATTTTCCCAACGACAGATTTAAGCGAACTGCTCTACAGTTTCCTGCTCCTTGCCTGCATCCTTTTTTTAAATAGGGGCGTTAAGTTTGCGGTTTTCCAATCCGCTGGGACAGACCCAGAATCCAGGAAATTTCAGTAGATTGCAACTAATGCATCAACTTTCTCTGCAGCCTCTTCTTTTAAGACCTTAGGATGTAAGCAATCAAGTCCAGGGGTCTTGTCCACCTTTTCCCCCCATTGTTCTGTTCAGTTCTACTTCATTAGTGAGAGTGATTGTATTCATTAATTACCTATCTATAGCCCCACGATTATCCACTATTAGGATGTCCTTCGTGTCTTCTACCGTGAAGACTGAAAAACAATATTTGTTCAACCTCTGCCATTACCCAGTTCTGCATTATTAATTCGCCAGTCCCATTCCGAAGGGGACCAACATTTACTTGAGCCACTATTTTCCTTTTCATATAGCTGTAGAAAGTCTTATTATCTGGTTTTATATTTCGTGCTAATTTACAGAGAGCTGTAAATCTATGGAATTATATGCTCCCGAGGATGTTGGGTCCTTGAATATATTGAAGACGGTGGTAGACAGATTTTTTAGTGATAAAGCAATAAAGCGACATGGGGAGCGGGCAGGGAAATGGAGCTGAATCCATGAGCCGATCAACCATGATCTAATTAAATGGCAGAACAGGCTCGAGGGGGCACCTGGCTTGCTCTTGCTCGTAGTTCTTATGTTGTAATGTTGTTATTAATATATTCCTGCAGTCTACAGTTTTCTGCTTCTGAAAGATCACACAGCCAAAATGTTGTCTTATTTGCGAATTTCTTAATCATACCCGGTACTTCCAAGTCGGAATCATTGATATATGCCACAACAAGCAAGGGAGCAATATTGTGCCCTGTGGGATCCCACTCGGAACAACCTTCTATTCACAAAATTACGTTTCACACATTATCCCTTGCGTCCTGCGTTTGAGCCATTTTTGGATTCAACTTGCCATTTGCATTTGATCCCACGGGCATTTAGTATGAAAAGAACATGAGAAATAGGAGGAGGAATAGGCCATTCGGCCCCTCCGACATTCGATGTGTCCATGCCTGATCTTCTGCTTCAGCACCACTTTCCTGCGCAATGTCCATATTATTCTGGGAATCCTGGTTCAAGAACCCTCAGCCAGATAAACCATCCTGTCTGCATCTACTCTGCCATGCCCTGAAAGAGTGTTGTATGTTTCAATGTGATTACCTCTCATTCTTCTACAATTTAGAGAATATAGTCCTAATCTACTCAATCTCTCCACAAAAGGTAACACCATCATCACAGGAATCAGTCCGGTGAACCTTCGCTGCACCCTCTCAATGGCATATATATTCTTCTGTAGGTAAGAAAACCAAAACAGTGTGAAGTGCTGCAGGTACTTTGTCACAAGGGGTCAATATCATTGCAGTAAGATTTATTTACTCTTATAGTCAAATCCTCTTGTAATTAAGGCCGACATACCCTTTGCTTTCTTAATTGCTTGCTGTACCTGCATGTCAACTTTCAATGATTCGTGTACAAGAATACCCAGGTCCTACTGAACATCAAAATGTGCAACTCTCTCACCATTTTAAATAAATCTGCTTTTCTATTTTTCCTACCAAAGTCGATAGATTCACTCTCTTCGTTACGTCCTCAAAAATATCAATCAACTTAGTCAGACATGATCTTCCCAAAAGAATTCCATGCTGACTCGCCTTGATTAATCCGTGTCTTTCGCAATGAAGATTCATCCTGCGCTCAAAATTTCCTCCAATAATTTCCAACACCACCAAGTTAAGGCTAACTGGCCTGCAATTAATCGATCTATTCCTATATCATTTTTCAAACAAAAGTACAATGTTAGGCGTCTCCCATTCCTCAGGCAGCACACCTGTGGTCAGACAGGATTTTAAAATGATGGCCAGAACCTCTGGTATCTCCCCTTTTGTTTCACTTAGCAATCTGGGATACATGTTAGCCGGGCTTGGTGAGTTATCCACATTCAATTCTGCTACTTCCCTAATTACTTCCAATCTCACAACATTTATTTCATCAAATATTTTACACTCTTCCTCCCTCATTGCAATGTCTGCATCACCCCTCTCTTTTCTGAAAACAGAGGCAATGTATTCATGAAGAACGAAGCCCACCTCTTCGCCTCCACACACAAGTTACCTTTATTGTCTCTTATAGACCCTACTCTTCACTGAGTTTATATCTTGCTTCTTAATGTACATATAAATCATGTTCTGGGTTTCATTGTTTTTACTTACCAACATTTTTTCATGCTCTCTCTCTCTTTGCGTTCCTGATTTCCTTTTTTAATTTACCGCTGCACTTTCAATTCTCCTCTTGTGTTTCTGCAGAATTGAGCCGTCGGTGCTATCATACGCCTTCTTTTTTTCTTTATATTACCTTGCATGTCACTTATAATCCACGGGCTCTAGATTTGTGACTCCCACTCATTTGCTTTAAGGGAACACACTTGCTCTGAACTCTCAAGTTCTCCTCCTTAAATTCCTCGCACTGTCTGACACTGATTTAACTTCAAGTGGTTGTTTCCAGTCGACTTTGGCCTAATTGCTTCCTTTTGTGCTGTGAGATTCTATGATTCTACAATTTCATATTTCACATCGACTGAGACATGCAACAGGACAAGCATGCAGGCCAATTCTCTGATATTTAGATACCTCTGTCTGATACACAGAACATTAGACAATTAATTAAAGCATATTGTGTAGCTGCGATGACCAAGTGGCTTCGGCGTTAAACTTAAAAACCAATGGGATTTTGCTGTGCAGGTTCGATCCCTGCGCTCAGCGATTCTAGAGCAAATTGATTATTTGATCTCGAGCCTGTTCAAAATTAGAGATTGTTGTAAAGATCATTAAGAAATATAAACAACATGAAAATAATGCCCTTCGAAAAAGAGCCCTGCAAAGTTGAGGTGGAAATCAATTTCAGCTGATGAGTTGACAATAACGACCGCAACATGACTGAAACCTGCATTCTTCTGATAACATCAGGTTTCGCGCCAAAGTCAGAGGCTTTATCCATTAAGTTACGCGACCCTGCAGTTCGCAGCAGAATAATGCTCAGAATGAGCGATTACAAACCGGAATTGTATATATTTCAGTTCCATACTTTGAACTGCAAACCAATCAGCGGCATTGAGCCATTCACTGATTGAATTACGAGAAGTTCCAAAATAAAGGAGATAATCGAATTGTCCTTTAAATGCTCGGATCATTCTGCAGGTCCATGTGCTCTCGGCAGAACTAGGATTTTGCAGCATTGTTTCAAATTATTGCAGTAACTGTGTGAGTTTCATTACTAATTGTTTAAGCTCCTGTAAAATAATAAAGCTAAATACTCGCAACGCCCTCCCCGTCCACAAAAAATAACAACTAAAGGCATCAACAGGGTTAGAACACGCGGCCTTGTAGTTATCAACGCCACACTTTAACCAAACAAGCTAACCCGCCTTGTTAACTTGCACTTTTATCGGCTATAAAAGAAAAAACGAGCATTTGTACAGCTCTTGTCTTATCAGGACTTGCCAAAGCGTTACCTAGCCAGTTAAATACTTTTAAAGTGTGGCCACTGTTCTAAGAAAGGAAATGTAAAATCAGATTTACACTAGCAAGAACGCAAGACGTCATAATGACCAGATGTTGGTTGAGTGATATGTATTGGCCACAGGACACTTGGGTGAACTCTCCTGCTCTTCTTCGGAATAGTGCCCTGGGGAATTTTTAGGTCTAGCTCGGAGGGCAGACCCGGCCTGGGTTTATGATCTCATCCGAAAGACAGCAACTCCGGCAGTGCAGTGTTCCCTCACTACTGCCACTCCGACAGTGAAAAATCGACTTGACCTCCTCCTCACCAACATGTCTGTCGCAGATGCATTTGTCCTTGGCAATCTTGGTCGCAGTGAACACAGGACAGTACTTGTGGATACAAAGTCCTGTCTTCACACGGAGGACACTTTGCAACGTGTTCTCTGGCACTACCACCGTGCTAAATGGAATAGATTCAGAACAGATCCAGCAGCTGAAAAGAGGGTATCCATAAGGTGCTGTCGGACATCACCAGCTGAATTTATTCCTCACAATATGTAACATTATGGCCCAGCACATCCCTCACTCTCCCAGTATCTTTTAAAGAGGCTGATCCCACAGCCTTCTTTTTTCAAGACAAAAAAGACTAGTCTGTTCATCCTTTGCTGATATAAATACGCCGTCTGTTCTGGTACCATCGTTCTAACTCTGCCCTGCAAACTCTGCAATACCTCTATTTCCTTTTTATAATCTGACGACCAGACCTGTTAGCAGTAACCTAAGTTTGGTTTAACCAAGATTAAATACAAGTTTCGCATAACTTTGCTACTTTTCAATTCAATACATCAAGAAATAAATCCTCGTGCTTGGTTTGCTTTTTTTATTGGGTTGATAACATGTGTTGTAACTTTCAGAGTTTTGTGTATTTGTACTCCGAAATTCCTTTGTTCCACTACGCCCCCCAGACTGGCACCCTCCAATTCTTCCCAATTCTTCCCACCAAACTGTGTTACCTCACATTTATATGGTTTGAAATTCATTTGCAAATTATATGCCCATTCTGGATGCCTGTATATATCCTCCTTTAGTTTGTTGCAGTCCTCCTCAGAATTGACCATCCTTCTGATTTGGTGTCATCTGCAACATTTTGAAATTGTTGTTTTGATTTGCAGGTCTAAATCTTTAATAGAAATTGTGAACAAGAGTTATTCCAGCACCGATCTTGGGGAACACCACTACGCAACATCTGCCACAATGAAAAGCTATGTTTTAGCCCTAGTCTCTGCTTTCTGTCTTGAAGCCAGTTATTTATCCATTCATCTAGTTGTCTCCTGACTCCGCATTCGCTGACCTAGCTTGAGGCATTTTTTTCTCCTGTCTAACAAACTAGAGGTTCTAATGTTTATGTTATAAATTCATGCATATGGGCAATTTTAGTGAGGGCAGCATCTGTTGATCATCTCTAGTTTCCCTTGTGTAGATCGTGGTGAGCCATCACATGCACCTTTGTAACTCACTGGGCCATTTCCGAGGGCAGTTAAGTGTAAACCACGTTGCTGTGGTTCTGGAGTCGCATATAGGCCTGCACCGGTAAGGACTGCAGCTTTCCAACCCTAAAGCAGACTAGTAAACCAGATGGGTGTGTTACGAAAATGGTCACCATTACAGATACTTTTAAATTTCAAGCTTTATATAATTGAATTTAAATTTCACTGCTTTCGTGTTGGGCGGTGAATTCCTCTCTCTGGATTACTCTTGCATTAACATAAATATCATGCTTAAAAGATTGCCACCCCACCTGTGACTGTGCTTGATGGATCCTCCTGTTCCAGTATAACAGGTTCGTGGGTCTGAAATGCCTCGTACTCTTTCTATGCAACAGTTTCGAGGGGTAAATGGGCGTCGAATCTTATTGTACAACAGGCTCAAGGAGCTGGATGACTTCTGCCTCTCTTCTGGCTCAATCCCGAAGAGTTACTTTCCACCTTCTGTCCCTGTATAACAGTCTCAAGGAGCTAAATGGCTTCCTCCTGTGCATTGCAACGAGCTTGGTGGGTGAATGGACTCCTGCTGTCCATGTGTTGCAGTCTCGATGGCCTGCTCCTGCTTCTGTGTAATCGATTCAGGGCGCTAAGAGAAATCAGAGGAAAAGTGGGTGGGATTGGAGCCACTTTTGTAAGGAGAAGTGCTCCGGCAGCAGTTTCCCCTCTCTGAATTGTTGATATGCTGCAAAATGCATTGTGCGGCCCAGTAAACAGGAACGCCTGACGCAAAATCCGACTCTGCTGGGACTCGAACCCACAACCTTTGAATACCTTACTAAACTTCACACTAGAAGTCCAATGCGCTAACCATTGCGCCACAGAGCCGCCATAGTCTAAAAGAATACAAAAGTAAAATAGTGTTAATGCCGAAATTGTAACTAAAAATCTGAAAACACTGAAGTAGACCAGGAATAATCTGCGGAGAGAGAAACAATTTTCACGTTTCAGGTCGATGAACTTTCATCGCAAGTCGATCATTCTGTGTCTGTTTAAACGGGATGCGCCGTCAGTTCTGGATCATTCTGTGTCTATTTTAAAGTGATGTGCTGTCAGAGACTCATAGAAATTTACAGCACGGACGGATGCCATTTCAGCCCACCATGTGCGCCCCGTCTGAAAAGAGCTATCCAGCCGAATCCCACTTTCCAATTCTTGTTCCGTAGCCCAGAAGATTACACCGCGTCAAGTGCACATCCATCTAATTGTTAAATGTCGTGAGGGCTTCTGCCTCTCCCATCCTTTCAGGCAGCGAGTTCCAGACCCCCACCACTCTCTGTATGAAAACAGTTCCCCTCAAATCCGCTCTACCCTGCTACCAATTATTTTAAATCTGTGCCCCCTGGTTGTTAACCACTTCGAAGGGAAATATATCCTATCAATGCTCTCTATTGAGGCAACTCATAATTTTATTCACTTCAATAAAGTCCCCTCTCAGCCTTCCCTGTGCCAAAGGCAACAACCAGAGCCGATGCAATCTTTTCTCAGAGCGAAATTATCAATTTCCGGTAACATCAACGAAAATCAACTCCCTACACTCACGAGTGCAATCAGATTGTTCCTGTAATGCGCTGACCAGAACAGCATGTCGTGCTCCAGTTGTGCCCCAACTAGTGTTTTATAAAATTCAAGCTTAACTTCCCCGCTCTTGTATTCTATAGCTCAGCTTATAAAGGCAAGTATTCCCTGGTGCTTATTAACCACATTATCTACATAGTCGGCTACCGACAGGGATCGGTGGAATTGCACTGAAAGGCCCCTTTGCTTCTCTGCACTGCTCAGTGACCGACCATTTAATGTGTATTCCATTGCCTTATTAGCACTCCCCAAATTCAATACCTCACACTTTGCAGATTGAAATCCATTAGCCTCTTTTCAGCCCGCCTGACAATTCATTGAATTCTTCCTGCAGTCTACAGCTTTCTTGATCATTATAAACCATAACTGTTCGACCAAGCTTTTAGTCCACTGCACTAATTTCCACTTATGCGGAACGTAGTCAAATTATTATCCCATAATACTCTTGTGAAGCACCTTGGGACGTTTTACTACATTAAAGGTGCTGTAGAAATACAATTTGTTGTTGTCGTATCAAAGGTGTTATATAGTTCGCGCCGCAGAAAGGGACCATTTTCCACAACTGGATTTGCCAGAGTTAATGCTCCACACGAGCCCCCTTCTACCCGACTTCACCTCGTCCTCTCAGAGATTCATAACTATTTACAGCACGGAAGGGGGTCATTTCAGCTCATCGTTTCCGCTCAGTCCATCAAAGAATAATCCAGTCGAATCACACGTTCCAGCTCTCGGTCAATATCCCTGTAGATTATGGCACTTCAAGAGCACATAGAATTACTTTGTAAATTGGTTGCTGGCTTCTGCTTCTACCATCCTTTCAGACCACCAGCACCATCTGGGTGAAAGGATTTCACCTTATTTCCCCTCCAGCCTCACACCAATGACTTTAAATCAATGCCTCCTGGTTGTTGATCATTCTGATAAGGGAAATAAATCCGTCCTATGCACACTACATGGTCCACTCATAATTTTATACACTTCAGTAAGGTCCACTCTCAGGATCCTCTGTTCCAAAGAAAACAAGCCCAGCCTATCCAATCTTTCCACACAGCTAAATTCTCCAGTCCAGGCAACATTCTCAAAAAAAGCGTCTGTCCGCTCACGGGTGCAATCAGATATTTCCTGCAATTCGGTGACCAGAACAGCACACAGTACTGTAGTTGTGGCCTAACTAATGTTTTACACAATTCAAGGAAAACGTCCCCGCTGTTGTAATCTGTGGCTCAGCTAATAAAGGCAAGCATTCCGTGTTGCTTCTTAGCCACCTTATTTTCCTGGCCTGCTACCATCAAGAATCTGTGGACATGCTCTCCAAGGTCCCTTTGCTACTCTGCCCTTTCCAGTCACCTACCATTTAGAAACATAGAAACATAGAAAATAGGTGCAGGAGTAGGCCATTCAGCCCTTCTAGCCTGCACCGCCATTCAATGAGTTCATGGCTGAACATGCAACTTCAGTACCCCATTCCTGCTTTCTCGCCATACCCCTTGATCCCTCTATTAGTAAGGAGTACATCTAACTCCTTTTTGAATATATTTAGTGAATTGGCCTCAACAACATTCCGGGGCAGAGAATTCCACAGGTTCACCACTCTCTGGTTGAAGAAGTTCCTCCTCATCTCGGTCCTAAATGGCTCACCCCTTATCCTTAGACTGTGTCCCCTGGTTCTGGACTTCCCCAACATTGGGAACATTCTTCCTGCATCCAACCTGTCCAACCCCGTCAGAATCTCAAACGTTTCTATGAGGTCCCCTCTCATTCTTCTGAACTCCAGTGAATACAAGCCCAGTTGATCCAGTCTTTCTTGATAGGTCAGTCCCGCCATCCCGGGAATCAGTCTGGTGAACCTACGCTGCACTCCCTCAATAGCAAGAATGTCCTTGCTCAGGTTAGGAGACCAAAACTGTACACAATACTCTAGCTGTGGCCACACCAAGGCCCTGTACAACTGTAGCAACACGTCCCTGCCCCTGTACTCAAATCCCCTCGCTATGAAGGCCAACATGCCATTTGTTTTCTTAAACGACTGCTGTACCTGCATGCCAACCTTCAATTACTGATGTTCCATGACACCAAGGTCTCTTTGCACCTTCCCTTTTCCGAATCTGTCACCATTCAGATAATAGTCTGTCTCTCTGTTTTTACCACCAAAGTGGATAACCTCACATTTATCCACATTATACTTCATCTGCCATGCCTTTGCCCACTCACCTAACCTATCCAAGTCGTTCTGCAGCCTCATAGCATCCTCCTCGCAGCTCAACCTGCCACCCAACTTAGTGTCATCCGCAAATTTAGAGATACTACATTTAATCCCCTCGTCTAAATCATTAATGTACAGTGTAAACAGCTGGGGCCCCAGCACAGAAACTTGCGGTACCCCACTAGTCACTGCCTGCCATTCTGAAAAGTACCCATTTACTCCTACTCTTTGTTTCCTGTCTGACAACCAGTTCTCAATCCATGTCAGCACACTACCCCCAATCCCATGTGCTTTAACTTTGCACATCAATCTCTTGTGTGGGTCCTTGACGAAAGCCTTCTGAAAGTCCAAATATACCACATCAACTGGTTCTCCCTTGTCCACTCTACTGGAAAAATCCTCACAAAATTCCAAAAGATTTGTCAAGCATGATTTCCCTTTCACAAATCCATGCTGGCTTGGACCTATCATGTCACCTCTTTCCAAATGCACTGCTATGACATCCTTAATAATTGATTCCATCATTTTACCCACTACCGATGTCAGGCTGACCGGTCTATAATTCCCTGTTTTCTCTCCCCCTACTTTTTTTAAAAGTGGGGTTACATTGGCTACCCTCCACTCCATAGGAACTGATCCAGAATCAATGGAATGTTTGAAAATGACTGTCAATGCATCCACTATTTCGAAGGTCACCTCCTTAAGTACTCTGGGATGCAGTCCATCAGGCCCTGGGGATTTATCGGCCTTCAATCCCATCAATTTCCCCAACACAATTTCCAGACTAATAAGGATTTCCCTCAGTTCCTCCTCCTTACTAGACCCTCTGACTCCTTTTATATCCGGAAGGTTGTTTGTGTCCTCCTTAGTGAATACCGAACCAAAGTACTTGTTCAATTGGTCCGCCATTTCTTTGTTCCCCGTTATGACTTCCCCTGATTCTGACTGCAGGGGACCTACGTTTGTCTTTACTAACCTTTTTCCCTTTACATATCTATAGAAACTTTTGCAAAATGTCATAATGTTCCCTGCAAGCTTCTTCTCGTACTCCATTTTCCCTGCCCTAATCAAACCCTTTGTCCTCCTCTGCTGAGTTCTAAATTTCACCCAGTCCCCGGGTTCGCTGCTATTTCTGGCCAATTTGTATGCCACTTCCTTGGCTTTAATACTATCCCTGATTTCCCTTGATAGCCACGGTTGAGCCACCTTCCCTTTTTTATTTTTACGGCAGACAGGAATGTACAATTGTTGTAGTTCATCCATGCGGTCTCTAAATGTCTGCCATTGCCCATCCACAGTCAACCCCTTAAGTATCATTCGCCAATCTATCCTAGCCAATTCACGCCTCATACCTTCAAAGTTAACCTTCTTTAAGTTCTGGACCATGGTCTCTGAATTAACTGTTTCATTCTCCATCCGAATGCAGAATTCCACCATATTATGGTCACTCTTCCCCAAGGGGCCTCGCACAACGAGATTGCTAATTAATCCTCTCTCATTACACAACACCCAGTCTAAGATGGCCTCCCCCCTAGTTGGTTCCTCAACATATTGGTCGAAAAAACCATCCCTTATGCACTCCAGGAAATCCGCCCCCACCGTATTGCTTCCAGTTTGGTTAACCCAATCCATGTGCATATTACAGTCACCCATTATAACTGCTGCACCTTTATTGCATGCACCCCTAATTTCCTGTTTGATGCCCTCCCCAACATCACTACTACTGTTTGGAGGTCTGTACACAACTCCCACTAACGTTTTTGCCCTTTGGTGTTCTGTAGCTTTACCCATATAGATTCCACATCATCCAAGCTAATGTCCTTCCTAACTATTGCCTTAATCTCCTCCTTAACCAGCAATGCAACCCCACCTCCTTTTACTTTTATTCTACCTTCCTGAATGTTGAATACCCCTGGATGTTGAGTTCCCAGCCCTGATCATCCTGGAGCCACGTCTCCGTAATCCCAATCACATCATATTTGTTAACATCTATTTGCACAGTTAATTCATCCACCTTATTGAGGATACTCCTTGCATTAAGACACAAAGCCTTCAGTCTTGTTATTTTAACACCCTTTGTCGTTTTAGAATTTTGCTGTACAATGGCCCTTTTTGTTCTTTGCCTTGGGTTTCCCTGCCCTCCACTTTTCCTCAACTGCTTTCTGTCTTTTGCCTCCTTTTTGTTTCCCTCTGTCTCCCTGCATTGGTTCCCATCCCCCTGCCATATTAGTTTAATTCCTCACCAACAGCACTAGCAAACACTCCCCCTAGGACATTGGTTCCGGTCCTGTCCAGGTGCAGACCGTCCGGTTTGTACTGGTCCCACCTCCCACAGAACCGGTTCCAATGCCCCAGGAATTTGAATCCCTCCCTGCTGCACCACTGCTCAAGCCACGCATTCATCTGCGCTATCCTGCGATTCCTGCTCTGACTTGCACGTGGCACTGGTAGCAATCTAGAGATTACTACTTTTGAGGTCCTACTTTTTAATTTAGCTCCTAGCTCCTTAAATTTAATGTTTATTCCCTTGCCTTATTAGCCCCACAAAATGTATGATCTCACACTTCTCCGACTTGAATCCCATTAGCCATTGTCCTGCACACGTGCTCAATTCATTCATGTCTTCCAGCTTCTACAGATTTCTTCCAAATATCAACCATACTAGTTTTTGACACCTGCGCTAATTTCTACTTAATCATGTCGTTGTCAACTTGTTATTGCATAATACTCTTGTGAAGCGCCTTGGGACATTTCACGACATTAAAGGCGCTATATGAGCATGTTGTTGTTGATGTTTAAAAGTGATGTTACTTAATGTTGTATAGATTCTGCAACATATAAAGGGAACATTTTCCCCAACAGGTTTTGCAGGCGGCACACCAGCGCCCTCCTGCCCTACTTCACATCCTCCGATCAGCATATTCTTCTAATACTTTTACACATGTGCTGAGGTACACCCTCTTAAATGCATCTGTGCTAGTCACCGCAACGACTTCTCGTGGTAGCATCTTCTACATTATACCCACTCTTTGGTAAAGAAGTTACTCTTGAATTGTCTACTGAATTTATCGGTGACTAGCTTATATGTAAGATGACTATTTCTCAACTCACGTACAATAGCAAATATTTTCTCGATTTCGACCCGACCAAAACCATTCATAATCTTAAAGTCCGTATCTGCCTTGTCTTTTCCATTGAAAAGCTCACCACTTTGTTCAGTCTTTCCCGATAAGTAAATTCTTCTAGGTCTTGCCGAATTGCTCCTTCTGTGCTGTGACAATCTTCAATACTACGATTTAATTTTCACATCGACTGGGAGATACAACAGTGCAAGCATGTGGTTCAATTTTCCTGATATTTCGCACCGAACATAGGACTATTGAACGATTCCATTGTGTAGCTGCGATGGCCGAGTGCTTAAGGCATTGAACTTGAAATTTAAAGGGATTTCCCCACGCACATTCAAGCTCTTCTCGCAGCGATTGTGCAGCGAACCTATTTTTTTAATGGTTTCCCTGTGGATATCAGTGGACCAGAATATGATCACCGTTCCATGTACTGTCGTTCAATGACGCGAAGCAGTAGTTCGAATTGGAAAAACTGATATATTATCGGCATTAATCAGTGATTAGTTTGTAGGAAACAGTTTGCAAACATCAGTGAGGAATATTCACAGAAATTATCATGAAACAAATACATTTTAACAAAGAGCCCTGCAATGTTTATGTGGAATTCACCGTCAGCTGATTAGGGCAAATGAGATTTGGCTTCGTAAAGTTGAACGAGATTTAATACAACGACGACGATAATGACTCGAACCTGCGATCTTCTAATAACATCGGGATTTGCAGTGATATAAAAGACGTTATCAATTAGTCCAGACTCACTCTGCGGTTTAAAGCAAACAAATGGTGATAACGAGCGAACAAACGGGAATTGCATTTATTTCAGTTGCTTACTTTTCACAACAAATCAATAGGCGGCAGTGAGCCATTCACGGATTGAAATACGAGAAGGCACAATGTTCCTGTGGTTATGGAATTGGTCATTAAATTATGGAATAACTCTGCAGGTCTATGAGCTCTTGGCAGAACTAAGGTTTTGTAGCATTGCTTCAAACAGTTGCAGGTTGCGTGTGAGTTCCGTTCCTCAATTTTTAAACTGCTCTGAAATAATAAAACTAATATACCAGCACCACACCCCCAAAAATAAAATAAATATACAATAAAATGATGGAAACCATGATGTTATTATTGTTACCACCACGCTCGAAGGCAACTGAGCTAATCAGCCTTGTTTGCATAGGGCTTTTTCAGATGCTGTAATAGAAACAAACCGAGCATTTCCACCGCGACTTTTACCTCAGGATTTTACAAAGCGCTTCAGAGCAAATCACCGACATTTAAGGAGTGGTCATGTTGTAACGTAGGGAATGCAAAAGCAGATTTGCACCATCAAGAAAGCACAACGTGATAGAGACCAGATTTTGGTTGAGGGATACAAATTGGCCCCAGGACACTGGGTGAACACCCCTGCTATTCTTCCTAATAGTGGCCTTGAGATGCTTTACGTCCAGCTCGGAGGGCAGACCATGCCTCGGTTTAAAATCTCATCCTCAAGAAAGCAACTCCTACAGTGCATAGCTCCCTTACCTTTGTCTCTCCAACAGCGAAAAACCTACTCGACTTCCTCCACACCAATCTGTCTGTCGCAGATGCAGCTTTCCTTGACAGTTTTGATAGCAGTGAACTGAGGGATATCCTTTTTCGTCGGGAAATTGTGTTGGGGAAATTGATGGCATTGAAGGCCGATAATTCCGCAGGGCCTGATGGATTGCATCCCAGAGTACTTGAGGAGGTGGCCTGGGAAATGGCGGATGCATTGACAGTCACATTGCAACATTCCATATACTTTGGATCAGTTACTATGCAGTGGAGGGTAGCCAATGTAACCCAACTTTAAAAAAAAGGAGGGTTAGAGAAAACAGGGAATTATCGATCGGTCAGCCTGACATCAGTAGTGGGTACAATGATGGAATCAATTATTAAGGATATCATGGCAGCGCATTTGGAAAGAGGTGACGGGATAGGTCCAATTCAGCATGGAATTGTGAAAGGCAAATCATACTTGACAAAGCTTCTGGAATTTTTCGAGGATATTTCCAGTCGAGTGAACAAGGGAGAACCAGTTGATCTGGTATATTTGGACTTTCAGAAGTTTTTCGACAAGGTCCCACACAAGAGAATAATGTGCAAAGTTAAAGCATATGTGATTGGGGGGTATCGTGCTGACGTGGATTGAGAACTGGTTGGCAGACAGGAAGCAAAGTGTCGGAGTAAATTATACTTTTCAGAATGGCAGTCAGTGACGAGTAGGGTACCGCAAGTTTGTGTGCTGGGGCCCCAGCTGTTTACATTGTACATACATGTACTGGACGAGGGGATTAAATGTAGTACCTCCAAATTTGCGGATGAAGTATAATGTGGATAAATGCGAGGTTATCCACTTTGGTGGTAAAAACAGAGAGACAGACTATTATCTGAATGGTGACAGATTATGAAAAGCGCAGGTCCAACGAGACCTGGATGTCATGGTATATCTGTCATTGAAGGTTGGCATGTAGGAACAGCAGGTGTTTAAGGAAGCAAATGGCATGTTGGCCTTCATAGCGAGTGGATTAGAGTACAAGGGCAGGGAGGTGCTTCTACAGTTGTACAGTGCCTTGGCGAGGCCACACCTGGAGTATTGTGTACAGTTTCGGTAACCTAACTTGACGAAGGACATTCTTGCTATTGAGCGAAGGTTGACCAGACTGATTCTCGGCATGGCGGGACTGGCATATCAAGAAAGACTGCCTCAACTGGGCTTTTATTCACTGGATTTCAAAAGAATGAGAGGGAATCTCACATAAATATTTAAAATTCTGACGGGTTTAGACAGGTTAGATGCAGGAAGAATGTTCACAATGTTGGGGGAGTTCAGAACCAGGGCTCACAGTCTAAGGATAAGGGATACGCCACTTAGGATCAAGAAGGGGAGAAACCTATTCACCCAGAGAGTGGTGAACGTGTGGAATTCTCTACCACAGGATGTTGTTGAGGCCAATTCACTAAATATATTCACAAATGTGTTAGATGCAGTCCTTACTACCAGCGCGATCAAGGAGTATGGCGAGAAAGCAGGAATGGGGTACTGAAGATGCATGTTCAGCCATGAATTCATTGAATTGCGGTGCAGGCTGGAAGGGCCGAATTGCGACTTCCTGAACCTATTTTCTATGTTTCTGTGTTTCTATGAACACTGCACAGTTATTGTGGATAACAAAGCCTTTCTTCATATGGAGGACACGCTGCACCACTGTGCTAAATGGGATCGATTCTGAACAGATCTAGCAGCTCATAACTGGTCATCCATGAGGTGCTGTCGGACATTAGCAGCAGCAGAATTTTATTCCACACAATCTGCATTCTTACTGCCCAATATATCCCTCACTCCACCTTCAACTTCTGAAAAGAGGACGGACACTTGTTCGATGAGAATGGAAGAAGAGAATGCCAGCAGCAGCACCACACTTTTTAACGAGAGGTGCAAACCTCCTGACATTCGAACACAGGACGACATTCACAAACATTAGCGGGAACAGCATGTTGTAGACACTGCTCAGCGAACCGACAACTGACGGATCAGATCAAAGCTCTGCAATCTTGCCAAATATAGTCATTCATTTTTTAAGTTAATTTAATTAATTCCTGGGATTTTGGTATCGCTGGCAAGGCCAGCATGTATTGCCCATCCCCAATTTTCTTGAGAAAGTGGTGGTGAGCCGCCTTCTTTAACCACTACTGTCCATGTGTTGAGGGTTCTGTGAAGGATGGACTTGCAGGATTTGACCCACTGATGATGAAGCAACAGTGATATATTATCAAGTCCGGATGGTGTGGAACTAGGAGATGAACTTGGAGTCGATGCTGCTCCATAACTCCTGCTGTCCTTGCATTTCAAGATGGACGAGGTTGCGGCATTGGGAGTTGCTGTTGAAGAAGCCTTGGCAAGTCGCTGCGGTTAGACTTATAGATGTTACACACTGCAGTCACTGTGCGCCACTGGTGGAGACAGTGAATGTTTTCGGTGGTCGATCGGATGCGAATCAAGTGGGTTGCTTTGTCTTGAAAGCTGTCGACCATCTTCAGTGTCGTTGGAGCTACACAAGTCCAGATAAGTAAATGTATTCCACAACACTTCAGATTTGTGCCTTGTAGATGTTGGAAAGTGTTTCTGTAGTAGGAGGTGAGAAACTATCAGCAGGATATCCACCCTCTGCCACGATCCTATATCGGATTACATGGTGTTACATAGGATTACATAGCACACAGAATCATAGAATCTTATAAATTGACAGCACAGACGGAGAGCATTTCGGCCCATCGTGTCTGCAACTGCCAACCAAGAGCTATCTCGCCTAATCGCAATTTACAGCACGTGGGACGTAGTCCTTTCGGTTACGGCACTTTAATTGCACATCAATTTATTGTTTAAATGTGGTGAGGACTTTTCCCACATCACCCTCTCTAGCAGTGAGTTCCAGACCCCCTCGGCACTCCGGGTGGATCAATTACGACTCATAACTCGTGGAATCCTCTCCAATTACATTAAATCTATGCCCCCTAGTTTGTGTCCTGTCAGCCATGGAAACAGGTGTTCCTATCTACTCTATCCAGGCTTCTCATCATTTTCTACACCTCAATAAGGTATCACTTCAGCATGCTCTATTCCAAAGAAAGCACAAGCAGCATCTGCACTCTTTACTTAGCCAAATGCCTCCAGTCCAGGCAACATTCTTGAAAACCTACACGGCACCCTTTCCAATGCAATTACATTTTTCCAGAAACTGGCTGACCAGAACTACAAGCAGATTTCAGTAATACGGCATAAGCTGTGTTTTTTTATAATTCAAGTATAATGTCCTTGCTCTTGTAACCCATGCCTCGACTAATAAAGACAATATGCCTCCTGCCTTCCGAACCACCTTATGTACCAGCCCTCTTTAGCGATATGTGGACCTGCACTGCAACATCCCTCTGGTCATTTTCACATCTCAGTAGTGTACCATTTAATGGTTATTCCCTTGCCTTGTTGTACCTCCCCAAATGCATTACCTCATACTTATCCGGATTGAATTCCATTTGCTACTGTTCTGCCCACCTTGCCAGTGGTAGTGGGATATTTTGGCTATGCTTGCTATGAACTTAATTTGGACTCCAACATCCGCTGAAGCAGAGTCATGAAGATAGGTGAAGCATGACAAGGGACGGATGGAGGGGGCACACAGCTGCACGTTTGTTCATACTGATATCTGCTTGTTCTTCAATTTATAAAGGGGAACTGAATGTTTAGACAACGATCTCAGGGTCTCACGTAACTTATTGCGGAATGTGTCTATTTTTCTGTTGTAACCTTGATGAAACACGCAGTTGAAGTATGCGATCTTAAATTTGGGGCACTCTTTGCCAGTTGGGGAGTTTCTGGGGTTATGGTTGCAGAACCTGAGAACAGATCTTAGACGTGGTCACGTCTACAAATACATATATTAAACTTGCGTATTTTCCCACTTAAAGCAGACGGGTGTCTCGAGTCTTCTTCTTTGACATAGATTTGTACTCCAACATTTTTAGCATCGTGGCACGGGTAGGACCTGGCGGAGGGGTCACAACAAGAGTGAGTGTCTTTTAAATACCACTCACAAATATGGTGACCTGGAAGTCGATGATCAGATCGGGTACAGATCTGAATCAAGTGAGGTCTGCGGAGCGGGTAAGACACAATTTTAATAATCGGTACTTTACAGTAATGTGTTTTAAAGTAGGAATTCTAAGTTAGTGACAATGTTGTTGCCCCAAAGGACCGGTTAGTAATTGTAAGTAAGCAGTTAGATGAACTGGGAGATCTTGGGTAGGATTAAAGTCGCGCGAAGGGGCCAGTGCATTGAGACCGCAATTATACGGCTCACAAAATGGCGTTGGGGAAAGAGTTAGACTATGGTGAGGAAGGCACCGTTACTAAATTGTATGCAGGCGACCGGAAGGGCTTAATCGACAAGATGCATAAGGACGGATGGTGTCCCGAGAAGGATCCCACTCGCACAATATGACAACTATTGACTGTTGTAACCTCCTCGAAAGGCTGAGCCAACAAGGAAACTTCTGTGGGACTACAAGGGTTGATGATAACGAGGTGGAGGTGGGGGGGGGGGGGCGGGTGGGGGGTGTGGGGGGAAGGGTTGTGATGGGAATAATCGAAAGTTCACTTCTGTGGAGACAGAAGTACAGACAGTCTCTGTAAATAATTTTAAAATAAGGTGGCAAACAGAGCGCTTTAATGGAAATTGGTCCGTTGAGATGGAAATAGAATGGTTAAAATGGACTGATGATAAGCTAGAATTAAAAGTATGTACGAGCTCGCACTGTTAAATAGTACAATTATATGCTGGAAATGCGGAGAAGGAAGTGAAGATATTGTGTACCGACAAGGTAGGAAGTTCAGTCGATACAAGACGTAGAGAGTCAAGCGATAGAAAGCATTTACCCCAGAATATCCATACCTGCAGTGGGGGAGGCCCCTGGAGAATAGTCCCGTGTGACCCACTCCATAACTATTGAACCACCTAAAGAAAAGGGACCGCAAACAGTCTGATATGGAGATCGGAGGGAAGAATGCTGTATGAGAATGTATACACTGAAGTTCTGTCTGTAATAGTAAATATAACCAATTTAGGACTGCCAGAAAAGTGTGACCCGAAAGTAAGGGTGCTATAAACCCGTTTGCTGCAGGAGATATTGGAAGACGATCGGGATGGCTCAGGGGCATCTAGATTACTAGATCCTTTTAAGACAAGCCATACACGGAGGAATAAACGGGATTTGGTCAATGATATCCTGACAGGAGTAAACACGTGAACAAAATTTGTTAACGCCCAAGGGATGCAATGTCTGGAGGAACAAACAGAACGGGTCAAAGACACAGTCAGGTTTCTGCTATAGAAATGGATAGGAAACAGCGAGGACCTTGCTAGCGAAAGTGATGGGACAGCGGGGAGCTTAGTTAAAGGGATTATTGTCCTGGATGACCACCCTGCCACCATTAATCACCGGATTAACCTAGAATTTCATAATGAAGAGGATGAGTTTCAGCCAGACATCTGCCACACTTACGGTGGATGGATGATCGGGCAGGTCAGAAAAGACCTGGACCAAATACACTGGGGCAAAGACCCGGAGTGGATTAAAAGCAACCATCTGTTCCGCCTAGGAGAGCAACCGGTGCAACTGGACGCATGGACGATGAAAGGAATAACAAGATTCTTTCCATCGACAGGCAGATGCAACGATTCCCATGCTGCCCTGGTGGGGATGGTCCTCATGCTTCCAGTAATGGCAAAGGCGGAGTATGGACATTATCCCCAGTTTGAGGTGGAGAAACTGGGTTTAATCCGGGTTGAGAACTAGATGCGGTATTACTGATGGATCAATATGTGATCAAACGTAACGGAACCACGAGTGGGGTCTCATTATCAGGTTGCCGCAGGATAAGAACCTAATGATATGTCCACATCCAGTGGACTGGGGGACTAACGACAAGTGCGGATTTAATCGGACGAAGGGATATGTCTTAGAAATAAGCCCATCAGAGTTATAACCAACTCACTCAGCCTCCTGTGGAAAAGGTGAGTACTGTGTGGAACCAACCAACGATCTGATGACTATGGCATTTATCACTGAAACATCCCGAACCCCAGCTTCTGCTTCACCGCTAGTCTACCAGTAACGATTGGACGAGCTCGAATGAAATATATCCATGCTCGAGAAACTATTACACTGAACTTGACCGATGAAATTAAGCAAGCTTTATACCAATACGACAGTAAGCTGCCTGCCCAATACTTCACCTGCCTGCGGACCTGATGTATATCAAAGACCTCACTCTGGCAAGCATAAAACGATACCACATTATTGAAAAGGAACTACGTATATTGGAAAAAAATGTATTGCAAAAGGCCTTCAATATACGCCTTGGTATGAGAAGGCATGGAACTGGGGACTGAATGTTAATATACACGATTGGATATGAATAATCTTACACATATTAGTCGCTGTAGAATTGGTTTTGTCATTGAGATACTTGTTTCTGTGTTGGACTTCTTATAAACTCCGCAGGACAAAGAAGCGAACGCTGACTACTGTATTAGAGGTCAGGCATTATTGATTACAGGAATCTAATTCAGAAACGTCTGGATCTCAGTTCTCCCCAAGCTAGCGGCTGATCACGACAGCAGGTGCGGGGAAAATGAGAAGCTGAGTGACAAAGGTGATCATTTGGGCTGGCCAATGATCAAAAGGAGGCATATTGTAGGGGCAGTTTTTTGGTAATTCCTGCTATGAACCTAATTTGGACTCCAATATCCGCTGATCCTCTGTCATGAAGATAGGGGAAGCAAGACAAGGGAAGGATGGAGAGGGCACACAGCTGCTCGTTTGTTCTTACTGTTATATGCTTGTTTTCCTACGGATAAAGGGCAACTGAATGTTGAAACAATGACCTCAGGGTCTCATATACGCTGTTGCGGAATCTATCTATTGTTCCGTTGTAACCTTGATAACACACGCAGTTTTAGTTTGCGACCTTAAATATGGGGCACTCAGGGCCAGTCGCGGTGTTTCTGGCGTGATGGGTTTCGGTGCCTGAGCAAACATCTCGGATGTCACCACGTCTACAAATACGTATATTAAAATTGTTTTTTTTCCCAAATAAACCAGACGGGTGACTCGAGTCTTGTTCTTTGAAATAGATTTTTATCCCAACACCAGAACATTGATATCTTCCAGCCATTGGCAGCTTTCTTCTTCAATATCAATGGCAATGAAACCGGCCCTTCCGCCCCAGCAGTCCATGCTGTCATGTTGGATCCAATTCAGCCACCTCTCATTTTTCCTCATCTAAATCTATCAGCATAACTGTCTATTGCCTTCTCCCGCATATGAGTGTCTAGCCTTCCCTGAAATGCATTTATGCTATTTGCTCCAACCACTCCCTGTTGTAGCGAGCTCCACGTCCCCACCAATATTTTGGTGAGAAAGTTTCGTTTGAATTCCTTGTTGGATTTCTGGTTGACTGTCTTACATTCATCGCGTCTTCTAATGCTGCTCCCCACAATTGGAAACATTCTCTCTGTATCTGTTCTATCGAAACCTTTCATAATTTTAAGGTCCTCAATTCGGTCACTCTTCAACCTTCTTTTTTCAAAGGAAAGGATTACCAGGATAACTTCCATGATTCTCAAAGCTGTACCTCCAGAAATAAAGCCACGCACATGATTTGCTTTTCTTGACGTTGTATAAACTGTATGGCAACTTTTACTGATTTGAATAATTGTACTCCGTGTTCGCTTTGTTTGCCTACCCCACACAGGGTCGCATCCTCAAAATAATAAGAGATCTCCCTATTCTTCCTACAATATATAACACCTCACATTAATCTGCGTTGAACTTCGTTTTCCAATTGTATCCCCATTCTGTAAGTTTAGTAATGTCCTCCTGCAATTTCTTGCATTCGTCCTCTGTATTCACTAACCCCACCACCGCCCACGCCACACAAAGTTTAGCCATGCACAAAGATAGAAATTATAAATTCAGGTGAGTTTGTAATGGGGAATGAAAGAAATGGCAGAACAATTGAACCAATTCTTTGGTTCTGTCTTCACGAAGGAAGATAAAAATAACATTACGAAAGTACTAGGGGACAGTGGGTATAGTGAGAAGGAGGAACTGAAGGATATCCTTATTAAGCGGAAGATTGTGTTGGGAAATTGATGGGATTGAAGTCTGATAATTCTCCGAGGCCTGATAATCTGCATCCCATAATGCACAAGGAAGTTTCCCTAGAAATAGTGGATTCATTGGTGATCATTATCCAACAGTCGATCGACTCTGGATCAGGTCCTGTGGACTGGAGGGTCGAAAATGTAGCACCACTTTTTTAAAAAGCAGGGAGCGAGAAAATGGCTAAAGATAGACAGGTTAGCCTGACATCAGTAGTAGGCAAAATGTTGGAATCAATGATTAAGGATGAAATAGCAGCGCATTAGGAAAGCAGTGACAGGATCGGACCAAGTCAGTATGGATTTATTAAAAAGAAATCGTTCTTGACGAATCTTCGTGAATTTTTTGAGGATGTAGCAAGCAGAGTGGACAAGGGAGAAACAGTAGATGTGTTGCATTTGGAATTTAAAAAGGCTTTTGACAAGGTACCGCACAAGAGATTGGTGTGCAACATCAAAGCACATGGTATTGGGGGTAAGATACTGACGTGGATAGGGAACTGGTTGGCAGACAGGAAGCAGAGCGTCGTGATAAACGGGTCCTTTTCAGAATGGCAGGCAGTGACTAGTGGAGTGCCACAGGGCTCAGTGCCGGAAGCCCAGCTCTTTACAATGCACATTTACGATTTAGATGAAGGAATAGAGTGTACTATCTCAATTTTACTGATGACCCTAAACTGGGTGGCAGTGTGAGCTGTGAGGAGGACGCTAACAGGCTGCAGGGTGACTTCGACAGTTTCGGTGAGTGGGCAAATACATGGCAGATCCAGTATAATGTGTATAGATGTGAGGTTATCCATTTTGGGGGCAATAACACGAAGGCAGAATATTATCTGAATGGCGGCAAATTAGGAGTAGGGGAGGTGCAACGAGACCTGGGTGTCATGGTTCATCAGTCACTGAAAGTGGGCACACAGGTACAGTAGGCGATAAAGAAGGCAAGTGATATGTTGGCCTTCATAGCTAGGGGATTTGAATATCGAAGCAGGGAGGTCTGAATGCAGCTGTACAGAGCCTTCGTGAGGCCTTACCTGGAATATTGTGTTCAGTTTTGTTCTTCTAGGCTGAGGAAGGACGTTTTGCTCTTGAGGGAGTGGAGCGAAGATTGTCCAGACTTATTCCAGAGCTTCCTGGGCTTTCCTTTGAGGAGAAACTGGATCAACAGGAGCTTTATTCACTAGAGTTTAGAAGGATGAGAGGGGATCTCATCGAAACTTAAATGATTCTGACGGGACTGGACAGGATAAATGCAGGAAGAATGTTCCCGATGTTGGAGAATTCCAGAACGAGGGGACATAGTTTTAGGATAAGGAGTTGGCCTTTTAGGACTGAGATGAGGAGAAATATCTTCAATCAGCGAGTTGTTAACCTGTGGAATGTCCTGCTGCAGAGATTTGTTGATGCCAGTTCACTGCATATATTCAAGAGGGAGTTAAATATGGCCCTTACGGTTAAAGGGGTCAAGGGGCATGGAGAGAAAGCAGGAAAAGGTTACTGAAGGAATGATCCGCAATGATCTTATTGAATGGCGGTGCAGGCTCGAAGGGTCGAATGCACTAATCCTGCACCTATTTGCTATGTTTCTATGTTTCTATGGATCTAAATCATTAATGTAAATTATGAACTACAGTAGTCCCAGCACTGATTCACGTGGAACACCACCATTTACCTTCTGCCAATGTGAGTAGTTATATTTGACTTGCCTGGTCCAGATAAGTTCGTGATGAATGTTGGCCAGCAGGATGTTGCAGCTGTGGGATTATGTGGTGGTCAGACGTTGAATGTCAAGTGGTGCTGCTTTGACGATCGCTTGCCGGAGATAGTCACTGCCTGGCACTTATGTGATGCGAGTTTAATAGTCTGCTGGATGTGGATATTTGTTGCATAAAATAACATATGCAGAGTAGTTGCTGATAGGATAGTGAATGATTGACAAATGCATTCTGTATGTATAGAGATTCGTGAAGGTAAATTTTAACAGCCAGCAGAGAATGTTAAAGAGAGGGAAGATAGATTTTGAAAGTAAATTAGCACGACACGTAACAATTGTAAAAACTAATAGTAAGAGTTTATACAGGTACGTTGAATGAAAAAGTGTTGCGAACTAAATGTTTGTCCCCTGGAGGATGAGACTGAGGCATTAATATTGTAGAACCGGGAAATGGCAAAGTCGTTAAACACATATTTTGTATCGGTCAAAGGACGAAGTTCGAAGGTAGAAGGCTCTAAAAACATCCTAATAGTGGAAAAACAAGGGGTGATAATGATAGAGGAACGTAATGCAATATGGGACTAAAGACGGTCCAGTTCACTGGACCTGACTGCTTACATCCTTGGGTCTTAAGAGAAGTTGCTTTATTGATAGTGAATGCATTGGTTGTTATTTACGAAAATGACCGGGATTCTCGAGCGCTCCCAGCGGCTTGGAAAACAGCAAATGTAATACCACTATTTATAAAAATGAGGCAGGTAAAAAGCAGGAAACTATCGACCAGTTAACCTAAAACCATTCGTTGCGAAAATGCTGGAGTCCATTATTAAGTAAGAAGTAGCGGGACATTTCGAAAAACATGATTCAATCAAGCAGAATCAGCATAGTTTCATTAAAATGAATTGATGATTGCCAAATTTGCTGGAGTACTTTGAGGATGTAACGAGCAGGTGGATTAGGGGGAAGAAGTAGATGTGATGTATTTCGACCTCTGGATGGCTTTCGTTAAGTGACACGTAGGTTATTACTGCACAAAGTACAACCTCACGGGGTTGGATTTAAAATATCGGCTAACTGTCAGAAAACCGAGAGTCTGGATAAATGGATCATTTTCCGGTTAACAGTGACTAGTGGGTTCCGGCAGGGGTCAAGTATTTACAGTCGAGATTAATGTCTTGGATGAAGGGACCGGGTGTAAAGTAGCCAAGTTTGCTGATGATACAAAGATGGGTGGGGAAGCAAATTGTGACGAGGATGCAAACATCTGCAACGGGATATAGATAGGTTAATTGCGTTGGGGGAAAAAATTGGCAGATGGATTATAATGTGTTAAAATGTGAGGTTATCCACTTTGGTAGAAATAATAGAAAAGCAATTTTTATTTTAAATGGAGAAACATTGCAAAGTGCTGCAGTACAATGAGACCTAGGGGTGCTTGTGCATGAATTACAAAAGGTTAGTATGCATTGGTAGCAAGTAATAAGGAAGGCTATTTTAATGCTGGCCATTTTTAAAAGGTGGATAGAGTACAAACGCAGAGAACTGCAGCTGCAACTGTACAGGGTATTGGTGAGACCACACCCGGAGTATTGTTTGCAGTTTTGGTCTCCATATTTAAGGAAGGATTTACTTGCAGTGGAAACTGCTCACAGAAGGTTCACTTGGTTGATACCGCAGTTGAGGGGGTTGACCGTTGAAGAAAGATTGGGTAGGTTGAGCCTATACACACTGGAGTTCAGAAGAATGAGAGGTTATCTTATTGAAACTTATGACAATAAGCGGGCTCGAAAAAGGGGAATGCAGAGAAGATATGTCCACTCATTGGTGAAACTAAAGCTAGAGGAATCGTCTTAGAATTAGGGGTCGCACATTTTAAACTGAGATGAGGAGAATTTTTTTTCTCTCAGAGCGTAGTAAATTTATGCAATTCTCTGCCCCAGGGAGCAGAAGAGGCTGGTCATTGTACAGATTTAAAGCCGAGATGGACAGTTTTTTGAGAGATAAACGAGTAAAGGGTTATCGGGTGCGCGAAGAGATGTGGAGTTGAGGCAAAGATCAGATCAGCCATGGTCTTATTGAAAGGTGGAGCAGGCTTGAGGGGCCAAAAGACCTACTCGTGCTCCCATTTCTTATGTTCTTATGATGTAATTGATGGATAGTGCAGGATTTAAAGACGCCTGGATAATATCAGCTTTTAACATCAAAGTATGTTGAATGTTGCGAATCACAAAAAGGCTGGTTAGTTCAATTGATTAGAAAGTGGTGTTACTAATGCCACAGTCGTGGGTTTGAACCTCTTGCGGCCCATTGACATTACTTTGTGGGGCGTTTTATATTTTCTTTTTGTTGTTCTTCATCAGTTTTAAACATTTGGAATATAAATACTTCGAAATAATGCTGCAAAATGTTACTTCTGCCGAGAGTTCATAAACCTGACAACTTCGCACTGTGTTTTTCTGGCCACAGCTATTAGTTGACATGCAGCGTTTTTTCCAGCATTTATTGAACAATTCCATATGCAGCATCTACTCCACGATGCATTTTATTTTGGAACAGTGTCCCAGTTTGTATTATGAAAGAAATTGTTCCAAAATAAGTTGGAGTTTGGAAATTGAAAATAAGTATAATCCGAGGATTAGTGCTTCAGTGGTAGAATGCTCGACGACTCTTAAATCTGTGCAGTCCGTTCTCTCGGACAAGAACATCTTTCCTGTAATGTGTTGACCAGAACTGCGTGCAGACTTTAGATGTGTTCCAACTCGGGATTTTGGTAGCATTTCAAGAATAACCGCCCTGTTCTTGTATTCCATGCCTCTCCTGTTAAACGTACGTATCCCGTATGCCTTCTTAGCCATGTGTCCTTCTACCTTCATGGATCTGATTACATGCTTTCCAAGGACCCTATTTTCCTCTATGGGTCGCAGTGCCCTACCACTGATTGTTTATTCCCTTGCCTTTTTGCCCTGCCCAAATATACTACCTCATACTTCTCCAGATTGAATTACATTTTCCACTGTTCAGCCCATCTGTTCAGTGCATTTATATATTCCTGCTGTCTACGGCTTTCCTGCTCATTGTCTAATAGAGGACAGGATTTAGTATAATCTTAAAAATTCTTAATCATACATCCTGCATTCAAGTCTAATCATTGCTATGTACTGCAAAAAGCAAGAGGCCGAGAACTGAGCCCTGGGGAACCTCACTGGAAACACAATTCCAACCACGCCTGTGCATGATGGCATATTCCAAATGTAAGAAATGGGTGAATAAGGTGGAGGAGCTGAAAGCACAGATAGACACCTTGAAAAATGATGATACATTAACGATTACAGAAACATGGCATAAAGAGGGGCAGGGTAGGCATCTCTAGATTCCTGGTTACAAGGTTTTCAAACAAGATAAGGATGGGCATAAAAATGAAGGGGTGACAATTATGTTAAATAAACAATTACAACTGTGAGAAGGGTTCATACGTTAGAAAGATTTTCAATAGAAGCTAAATGGGTTCAACATAAGTACAAAAAGGGTCAAACGCATTACAGGGATTGAACTACAGCCCCACAAACAATCCGAGGGAGTCAGAAGAAGCAATCTGTTGGAAAATATCTGAAAAATGCACACATATTAGGTAGCAATAGTGGGCGATATCAATTACTTTAATATTAACTGTGATATAAGTCGTGAAAATGTATTGACGGCACAGAGTAGCTCAATTGCGTTGAGGATAACTTTTTGTTTGCCAAATAATAGCAAGCCAAAAAAGTGATGTTGCGGTTTTGTACTTAGTTTTACGTAATTAAGCTGGGCAGATGGAAATCATATCAGTGGGACAGGCAGTTCAGTGCACCCGCGAAGCTGAGAACTTCGTGGATAGCACGTTTCTTCATGTGGTCACGTCGCACCTTAAACGTGTGCAGGATGAGAATGAATGTGCAGCCGCCAGATTGAAGAGGAGTAACAGCCAGGTATTTCAGGATTCAACAGAGTTCTTCTCACTCTCCACCCAATTTCCTGTTCTGAGTACTGGTGTGGGGGAGGGTGGTTGGATCGTTCTTCGGGGAATGCAGCCAGAGCCAGGTCCACGGCACCACTGCCGGCTCAGCTGCCCAGGAGGTAGGAAGACGAGTGGGAGCAATATTGGTAAAAGATTCAATAGTTAACCGTGCAGACACGCCGCAGACATCAATCCAGAATGATATGTTGCCTCTATGGTGCCATGATCACGGATATAACTGAGCGGTTGCAGGGGATGCTGGGCGGATAGGGTGAACAGCCAGAGGAGTTGATACATTATGATACCAATGTCACAGGTAGCAAGTGGGATGAGGCACTGCATGTTGATTTGGGGGAGCTAGGAGAGGGATTAAAATGCATGAGGTGCAGCATTTTTTTTGGGTGGAGGAGAAGCGAGAGATCATGGCGAAGATGCTGCGAATGTTTCTGTCGGCGAAGCGGCTAGATATTTTGGCGGAGGAGCACTGACACATCGTGGTGGATGTGCAGCGAATGCTTTTGTTGCACAGGAACGGCAAGAGATCGTGGTAGAGAAAAGGTCAGAGATCGCGGTGGAAATTGAACGAATGATTGTGGCGGAGGAGTGGTGAGAGTTCGTGGCAGAGGTGCGACAAATGAAGGTACGGGGCACAGAATAGGCGACGGCGCAGGGGCAGCACGTGCTAGCCCACACTGCGAAATGTGTGTGCACTAGGTCCATGCAACAGAGCAGTTCTCCAGTGATCCAGCTTAACCCATGCCATGAGATAAACTCCGAGCTCTCTCAAGTCCCGATTGTGGCTTATGTGCAAAGGTCACCACACGTTAAAAACATCGACTCGCAGGCATCTTCCACATTTCAATTTGTGTTCCGGACTGAATTATCGGGTCCTTCATTGAAACAACTGTAAACTCATGCTGAAACAAGTCATCCTTGTTCGAAAGATCGTCTAAGTTGATGATAAAAAGCAGCACGTCAAAGTTAGTAAATTCGGCTTATGCCCGGTGCCACGTGCCAGCGAGGAGAATGATATTAGAGCATTTATAGTAACATGACTGAAAGAAGAGCAGGTACGATAGGTCAACATTCCTGGTTACATGTTTGTCAGGCAGGTGAGAGGGAGGATAAAACCGAGGGGAGTGGGGAGGTCGCAGTATTGATTAAGTAAACAATTGCAGCTGTGAGGTGAGATAATATGTTAGAAGGGTCTTCAATTCAGCCAATACGAGATAAATTGAAAAATAAAAAAGGGGCTGGGAGTGTCGGAGAGATGCCAAGAGGGAGATCGACGAGCAAATATACAGGCAAATGTCTGAGAAGTGCAACAATTTGAGGGCAATAATAGAAGGCGATTTCAACTACGCTAATATTAACTACGATAGAATTGGTGTGAACATTATAGCAGGTGCAGAATTCCTGAAAATTATTCAGGAGATCATTTTTAGCCAATATGTAGCAAGTCCAACATGATAGGGGGCGGTTCTGGGCTTAGATTGAGCGAATGATTCTGAGCAGGTCGAAGGTGCATCAATCGGGAACATTTTGGTGCGTGTGATCATAACTCAGTTAGATTTAGTGTAGTTATGAAATTGACAAAGTTACATCAGGAATATAAAATCTCAAGTTGGGAAAAGTCAATTTCGGCAAACAGAGATCGGATTTCGCCACAGTGGACTGGAAATAGCTACTTGAAGGCAACAACTGTGTTAGAGCATTGGGAGGCATTCAATGAGCAGATCCTCAGGGTCCAGGACAAATATGCTCCTTAAAGGGAAAGGGTGAGACTAACAAATCTAAAGCCACTTGATGTCAAGGTGCCTGCAGTCTAGAATAAAGAAAATAGGGGTACATATGCCAAAGTTTGGGCTCAATAGTTCAGAAGCTCTAGAGGAGTAAAGTAAGTGCAAAGTTGAAATTTAAAACGAAATTGGGAAAGCAAAGAGAGATAATGAAAATATATTGCCAAGTAAATCAAGGAAAATGCAAAGACTGACAAATACATTCAGAGGAAAGGATATCAAAAGAAAGTGTAGAGATCATTAGAGACGATAAAGGTAATCTGTATGTGGAGGCAGAATATGTGTGTATGCTTTTAATGAATACTTTGCAACTGTGTTCTCAAAAGTGAGGGGCGATGCAGACGTTGCAATCGGTGAGAAGTGTGAAATATTAACTGAAATAGAAACATAGAAACATAGAAAATAGGTGCAGGAGTAGGCCATTCGGCCCTTCTAGCCTGCACCGCCATTCAATGAGTTCATGGCTGAACATGCAACTTCAGTACCCCATTCCTGCTTTCTCACCATACCCCTTGATTCCCCTAGTAGTAAGGACTTCATCTAACTCCTTTTTGAATATATTTAGTGAATTGGCCTCAACAACTTTCTGTGGTAGAGAATTCCACAGGTTCACCACTCTCTGGGTGAAGAAATTCCTCCTCATCTCAGTCCTAAATGGCTTCCCCCTTATCCTTAGACTGTGTCCCCTGGTTCTGGACTTCCCCAACATTGGGAATATTCTTCCTGCATCTAATCTGTCTAACCCCGTCAGAATTTTAAACGTTTCTATGAGGTCCCCTCTCATTCTTCTGAACTCCAGTGAATACAAGCCCAGTTGATCCAGTCTTTCTTGGTAGGTCAGTCCCGCCATCCCGGGAATCAGTCTGGTGAACCTTCGCTGCACTATCTCAATAGCAAGATGTCCTTCCTCAGGTTAGGAGACCAAAACTGCACACAATACTCCAGATGTGGCCTCACCAATGTCCTGTACAATTGTAGAAACACCTCCCTGCCCTTGTACTCAAATCCCCTCGCTATGAAGGCCAACATGCCATTTGCTTTCTTAACCGCCTGCTGTACCTGCATGCCAACCTTCAATGACTGATGTACCATGACACCCAGGTCTCGTTGCACCTCTCCTTTTCCTAATCTGTCACCATTCAGATAATAGTCTGTCTCTCTGTTTTTACCACCAAAGTGGATAACCTCACATTTATCCACATTATACTTCATCTGCCATGCATTTGCCCACTCACCTAACCTATCCAAGTCGCTCTGCAGCCTCATAGAATCCTCCTTGCAGCTCACACTGCCACCCAACTTAGTGTCATCCGCAAATTTGGAGATACTACATTTAATCCCCTCGTCTAAATCATTAATGTACAGTGTAAATAGCTGGGGCCCCAGCACAGAACCTTGCGGTATCCCACTAGTCACTGCCTGCCATTCTGAAAAGTCCCCATTTACTCCTACTCTTTTTTCCTGTCTGACAACCAGTTCTCAATCCATGTCAGCTCCCTTCCCCCAATCCCATGTGCTTTAACTTTGCACATTAATCTCTTGTGTGGGACCTTGTCGAAAGCCTTCTGAAAGTCCAAATATACCACATCGACTGGTTCTCCCTTGTCCACTCTACTGGAAACATCCTCAAAAAATTCCAGAAGATTTGTCAAGCATGATTTCCCTTTCACAAATCCATGCTGACTTGGACCTATCATATTACCTCTTTCCAAAAGCACTGCGATGACATCCTTAATAATTGATTCCATCATTTTACCCACTACCGATGTCAGGCTGACCGGTCTGTAATTCCCTGTTTTCTCTCTCCCTCCTTTTTTAAAAAGTGGGGTTACATTGGCTACCCTCCACTCCATAGGAACTGATCCAGAATCAATGGAATGTTTGAAAATGACTGTCAATGCATCCACTATTTCGAAGGTCACCTCCTTAAGTACTCTGGGATGCAGTCCATCAGGCCCTGGGGATTTATCGGCCTTCAATCCCATCAATTTCCCCAACACAATTTCCCGACTAATAAGGATTTCCCTCAGTTCCTCCTCCTTACTAGACCCCCCGACCCCTTTTATATCCGGAAGGTTGTTTGTGTCCTCCTCAGTGAATACCGAACCAAAGTACTTGTTCAATTGGTCCGCCATTTCTTTGTTCCCCGTTATGACTTCCCCGGATTCTGACTGCAGGGGACCAACGTTTGTCTTTACTACCCTTTTTCTCTTTACATATCGATAGAAACTTTTGCAATCCGTCTTAATGTTCCCTGCAAGCTTCTTCTCGTACTCCATTTTCCCTGCCCTAATCAAACCCATTGTCATCCTCTGCTGAGTTCTAAATTTCTCCCAGTCCCCGGGTTCTCTGCTATTTCTGGCCAATTTGTATGCCACTTCCTTGGCTTTAATGCCTTCCCTGATTTCCCTTGATAGCCACGGTTGAGCCACCTTCCCTTTTTTATTTTTACGACAGACAGGAATGTACAATTGTTGTAGTTCATCCATGCGGTCTCTAAATGTCTGCCATTGCCCATCCACAGTCAACCCCTTATGTATCATTCGCCAATCTATCCTAGCCAATTCACGCCTCATACCTTCAAAGTTACCCTTCTTTAAGTTCTGCACCATGGTTTCTGAATTAACTGTTTCATTCTCCATCCTAATGCAGAATTCCACCATATTATGGTCACTCTTCCCCAAGGGGCCTCGCACAACGAGATTGCTAATTAATTCTCTCTCATTACACAACACCCAGTCTAAGATGGCATCCCCCCTAGTTGGTTCCTCGACATATTGGTCTAAAAAACCATCCCTTGTGCACTCCAGGAAATCCTCCTCTACCGTATTGCTTCCAGTTTGGTTAACCCAATCTATGTGCATATTAAAGTCACCCATTATAACTGCTGCACCTTTATTGCACGCACCCCTAATTTCATGTTTGATGCCCTCCGCAACATCACTACTACTGTTTGGAGGTCTGTACACAACTCCCACTAACGTTTTTTGTCCTTTGGTATTCTGCAGCTCTACCCATATATATTCCACATCATCCAAGCTAATGTCCTTCCGAACTATTGCCTTAATTTGCTCCTTAACCAGCAATGCTACCCCACCTCCTTTTCCTTTTATTCTATCTTTCCTGAATGTTGAATACCCCTGGATGTTGAGTTCCCAGCCCTGATAATCCTGGAGCCACGTCTCCGTAATCCCAATCACATCATATTTGTTAACATCTATTTGCACAGTTAATTCATCCACTTTATTGCGGATACTCCTTGCATTAAGACACAAAGCCTTCAGGCTTGTTCTTTTAACAACCTTTGTCCTTTTAGAATTTTGCTGTACAGTTGCCCTTTTTGTTCTTTGCCTTGGGTTTCTCTGCCCTCCACTTTTCCTCATCTCCTTTCTGTCTTTTGATTTTGCCTCCTTTTTGTTTCCCTCTGTCTCCCTGCATTGGTTCCCACCCCCTGCCATATCAGTTTAAATTCTCATAGTTTAAATAATCATGGTGAGAAAGGTAGTATTGAGGGATTTAATAGCTTTGAATGTGGAAAACTCCACTGGGCCGAGAGAAGGAAAAGAGGAAATAGTACAAGGTCTGATCATTATAATACTCTCTGACTACAGGTGTCGTGCCAAAGGACTGGAGGACTGCTAATGTCGTACATTTGTTTAAAAATGGATCGATTAACATTTAAAGACCAGTCAGCCTTACCTCGGTTGTGGGAACATTATTTGCAAAGATTCTGAGGAACAGGATAAATATTCATTCGGAAAGATACAGATTAGTCAAGGACAATCGCATGGATATGTTAAGGGAAGATCGCGTCTGCGTAAATAGATTTCATTTTCTGATGGGGTAACAAGTGCATTTTTTGTAATGCAGGTGGATTTTCGCATGGCTTATGACAAGTTCCCATATGACAGACTGCTCCCGAAAGTAAAAGCCCATGGGATCCAAGGCAAAGTGGCAAAGTTGAATCCAAAATTGTCTCGGAGGCAGGAAGCAAAGACCAAAACGTGTTTTTGGAACTGAAAAGCTGTTCGAGGGAGGATTCGCAGGACTCCGTAGGAGGATCCTTTTTCTTTGTGGTATGTATCAATGATTTAGATTTGAATGAAGGGCATATGATTAAAACGTTTGCAGATGAATCAAAAATTGGCTGAGTGGTAGATAATTAAAAATAACGTTGTTGAATGCAGGAAGATATCAATTAAATGGTCAGCTGGGCAGAATCGTGGCTTATGGAAACCAATATGTAGAAACGTGACGTAATACATTTGAGGTCGGCGAACAAGGCAAAGGGACGCACGTTAGATGGCATGACACTGAGAAGTGTAGTGGAACAAAGGGAACTTTGAATGCATGTCCACAAATCCGTGAATGTTGCAGGACAGGCACAAAATATCGTGCAGAAGGCATACGGAATGCGTTCCTTAATTTGCCGAGGTATAGAATACAAGAGGGATTTTATGTTAGAGAGATAATCAAATGTGTCATATGGGTCAAATTGATGAATAAAAAATGGGCGATCACACTGCTGCGTGTGCATTATGGACCACAAAGCTGTGGGAGGGAGATGGCAGATAAAATATGTAGGCAAATTGCTGTGGGGCAGAAACCATAGGATAGTAATCGTCGGGGATTTTAGCTCTCCAAATATTGGTAAACATATAGTGTAACGGGGAGAGAGTGTAGAATTCTTAAAATGTATTCAAGATAATTTATTTCACTCAGTATGTAACAAGTCCAAGAGGAGATGTGGCGGTTTTGGATTTTGTTTTGGGAAATGAAACTGGGCAGGTTAAAGGGTTATCAGTGGGAGATAAATTGGGTGCGAATGACCGTAATTCAGTCAGATTCAAGGTTGCTGCAGATAAGGAAAATGATGGGCTGGAATAAAAGTCCCAAATTGGAAAAAGCTAATTCTGCCAAGTTGAGGAGTGTTTTGCCCACAGTGGACAGGAAACAGCTAATTGTAGGTAAATCATTTTCGGAACAGTGCGAGGCCTTCAAGGAGGAGATCAGGAAGTTTAAGGCCAAGCATGTGCGCTGAAAGTATAAAGCTGGGAAAAAAAAGTCGAGCTGCGCCTGGATGTCTAGGGACTTACAGGGGAGGATTAAGTAAACAAAGAACGCTTTTTCAGATACCAACGGCTAAATACTGATGAATGTTTGGAGGAATATAGAAAGTTAAGAGACTATCTTAAAAATGATGTTAGGAATTCTGAGAGAGAGCATGAAAAATTATTTGCTCGTAAATGTAAGGAAAACCCAAACATGTTCTACAAATATATTAAGAGTAAGATGGTAACTAAAGAATGGACAGGACCTCTTCGAGACCATGGGAGTAATCGTTGTGTGGAGGCGCAAGATTTTGCTGAGGTTCTTAATGAATACTTTGCATCTGTTTTCACAAAAGAAAGGGTCAATGCAGATACTGCCATCGAGGAGGTGTGTGATATTCTGGATGAACTAAACATAGAGAGAGAGGAAGCATTCAGGTTTTTTAGCATGTTTGAAAGTAGATAAGTCTCCAGGCCCGGATCACTTCGATCCTACTTCAACTCATCCTATTCGCATAACCTTCTATTACTTTCACACTCGTGTGCTTAGTTTGCTCTCTCTGTAATGCAGCTGTGTTATTCGCCTCAACTCGTGCTCGTGTTAGCACCTTCCACATTCTGATCAATCTTTGGTGAAGAAATTACTCTTGAATTGCCTACTGAATTCATCGGTGTCTGTCTTACATTGATGACATGGAATTCTGAACTCCTGCACAATAGCATATATTTTCTCCACATCGACGCTATCATATCATTTCATAATATTAAAGAAAATATCTGCCTTGACTTTTGCAGAGAAAACCTCCCCAATCTGTTCAGTTTTTCACGATAAGTAAATTCTTCCAGTTCTGTCCGAATTGCTGCCTGTTGTGCTGTGAGATTCAATGATTCTACGATTTAGTTTTCACATCGACTGGGAGATACAAGAGGGCAAGCATGCCGACCAATTGTCTTAATTTTTCAAACGACCATTAGATTATTAAAATAATTGCAAAATGTCGATGTGAGAGCCGAGTGGTTAAGGCATTCGACTTGACATCCACTAGGTTTCCCGCGGTGGTTCGAATCCTGTTTGCAGAGATTCCCTGATGAGATGACTGAACCGAATTCCCTCAACTGCCTTTTGTTAAATTGATTGATGCAAACTTATTATTCGAATTTGAAACACGAATAATTTACTAGAATCAAAAAGTGATTGTTTGTATGTTCGATACTTTTGCAAAGAGCAGTGAGAAATATACACAGAAAACAGCATTAAAAAGTGCATTTTTTAAAGAGCCCTGCAGGAAACCACAGTCAGCTGATGAGCTGAACACGTTGAGGCAGTACTCAAATCTACAATCTTCAGATAACATCAGTGTTTGCATCGAAGTCAGACTCTTTCTCCATTAAACCACGCTGATCCTGCAGTACACAGCAGACTAAAATTGAGAATGAGCGATGATTCACGGGAATTGTATTTATTTCAGTTCCATACTAAGAACCCAAACCAATCAGCGGCAGTGGGCCATTAACTGATTGAAGTACGATAAGTTCCAAATTCTCGGAGATAAGCGAATTTTTCATTAAATGCTGGAAACAATCCGTCGTTCCACGAGCTCTTATCAGAACTAAGATTTTGCATCATTGATTCAATGTTTTGCAGGGCTCTTGTGAGTTTCGTTCCTAAATGTTAAAGCTTCTCTAGAATAGCAAAGCTACTAAAGTACTCGCAACGCCGCCCTCCCCCACGCAAAAATAAAATGTCCAGTATGGTGATAGAACCCGCGGCCTTCACGTTCACAGCACCATGCATGAACCATCTGAATTAACCGGCCCTACTATCGTGTACTTTTAGCGGATAATCTAAAAGAATAAAACGAGCTTTTCTGCAGCGTCGTTCACCTCAGTACTTCCCTAAGCGATTCACAGCCAGTTAAGTAGTTTTACAGTGTGGTCACTTTTGTAAGGTAGGAAATGCAATAGAAGATTTGCAACAGCAAGAACCCACGCTGTTATAGTGAACAGATGTGGGTTGAAGGATGTACATTGGCTCCATGACACCGGAGTGAACTCTTCTGCTCTCCTTCCGAATAGTGGGCGTGGGATCTTTTAATTCCAGCTCGGAGGGCAGAGAGGGTCTCGGTTTAAGATCTCAACCGAAAGTCAGCAACTCCGAAAGTGCAGTGCTGCATCACTACTGTCGCTCCGACATTTTAAAAAAAACTACTTGACCTCCTCCTCACCAATCTGTCTGTCGCAGATGCAACTGTCCATGGCAATATTGGTAGTAGTCAACACTGGACAAACCTTGTTGATACCAAGTCCTGTCTTCACACGAAGGACGATCTGCATCGTGTTGTCTGGCACTACCACCGTGCTAAATGTTATAGATTCTGAAGAGATCTAGCAGCTCAAAGCTTGGCATCCTTGAGGTGCTGTAGGACATTAGCAGCAGCAGAATATTATTCCACACAATCTGTAACCTCATGTCCAAACATATACCTCACTCTACCGTGACCTTGTAAACAGTGTACAAAAGCCTGGGTAGCGCCTCATCCTCTTTTTCCAAGAGAAAGTAGACCCAGCATGTTCAACATTTCCTGATATGTGTACACTGGCTGTTCATGTATCATCCTTCTAAATCTTCTCTGCATCCTGTCAATGCCTCTATATGCTTTTTATAACATGGCGAATGGAACTGTAAGCAGCACTCTGTGTGGTCTAACAAAGGTTAAATACAGGTTTAGAATAATGTCACTACTGTTATATTCAGTACGTGTAGAATAAAATAATCTCGTTTTCTTTGCCTTTTTATAGCCTTGATAACCTGTGTCTTAACTTTTTGTGTTTTGTGCATTTTTCTTCCGTGATCGCTTTCCTCTACGCCACCCAGATTGGCATCCTCAAATAAAATATAACCAGCCTATTTTCAGAAAAAAATATAACACCTCACATTTATATGGTTTGAAATTCAAATGCAAATTTTTCATGACCTCCTGTAATTTGTTGCAGTCCTCCTCACTTTTGACCCCCCCCCCCCCTAATTAGATATCACTTGCAAATTTCGAAATTATATTTTTGCTTCCTCGGTCAAATTTTCAATATAACTTTTGAACAAGAATGGTCCCAACACAGGTCCTTGTGGAACACCACTACCCACCTTCTGCCAATATGAAAAGCTCTATTTTAACACTACTCTCTGCTTTACGTCTTGGAACCAGCGAGCTATCCATTCTTCCAGTTGTCTCCTGATTCAGCATTCTCTAACCTGCGCTTGAGGGTCTTCTTGTTCCTGTGCAAGAATCTAGAGGTCCCAGTGTTTTATTTGATTAAGTCAAGCATGTGGACTTCGCTAGCAAGGGCAGCATTTGTTGCCCATCTCTAATTACCCTTGTTAAGGTGTTGGTGAGCAACCAGATGCTACTGAATGTCTCGCCAGTCCATTTCAGCGGGCAGTTAAGTGGGTCTAGTGTCACATATCGGTCCAGACTGCTAACGTCGGCAGATATCCTTCCCTAAAGGATACTAGTCAATCAGATTGTTTTGTTACGATAATGGTCACCATTACTGGTACTTTTAAATTCCAGGTTTATTTCATTAAATTTAAATTACCGTACTCTCGTGGTGGGCTGTAATTTTCTGTCTCTGGATTAATAGTCCAGTGAAATAACAGCCATGCTACTATGATTGGCCGCCAGTGTAATGTGCTCGAGGGGTTGAATGACTTCTCCAGTTTCTGGGCAACAGTTGGAGGTAAGGAATGGCAACCCCCTGGACGGTGAGAGAATTATCATGTCACTATTATTGGTCTCCGTCTGTTTAATGTCCTCGAGGGTCCGAATTACTCCCCCTGTCCCTGTGTGTAATAATAGAAAAGTCCTTTATTGTAAACTGCCTCGGGTGTGCACCCGATTTATTTGATTCCCACTTCGGTTAAGAAAAAGATCCGACTTTCTGTATTGCCTAAATGACATCCGACAGTGGCGCACTCTGGTGTCAGTTAACCTAAACATAAATTTATTACCCTGTTCATCATGTTGAGTGTTGGAATGGCAACCCCCTGGTCCTATGTAATAGGCTCGAGGTGTTGACTGGCCTCATCCTATTTCTGTGCAACATGTTCGTGGGTTTGGCATTGCCTTCTCGTCATCTGTGCTTCAGGTTCGCGCAACAGAATATGGTTCTTTGTTCTTCCTCATGTCCTTTGCAACTGATTTGAGGGGTTAATGGACTCCGCCTGTCACAGGTTCGATGTCTTGCTCCTGTTACTGCGCAAATGACTAACGGCGCCCAGAGATTTCAAAGGATAATTCTGTCTTTTGTATAACAGCAAGAGATGGGCTGCAGTTTCATATCTCTGAAGTTTTGATTTGCTGCAAAATTGATTGTGCGTACCAGGAAACATAAAATCCTGACCTAAAATCCCTCTCTGGTGGGATTCAAACCCACAATTTCTGAATACCTTATATTACATTAACTAAAAGTCTATTTGTCTGATATGTTCAACCGATCATTGGACTGTTAAATATATTGCTAATGAAGCTGCGGAGGCCGAGTGGTTAAGGCGTTGGATTTGAAATCTAATGGAGTTTTCCCACACAGGTTCGAACTCTGCTTGCAGCGATTCTATGGGAAGTGTTTCCTTCTTTGAATTGTGTCCGTGTGGATAGCGCTTGAACCTCATCACATTTCTCTTTATTGCCCTGATTGATGTGAACCAGATGTTGGAATTGTAAACACGATTAATTTAGAGGCATTAATTAATGATGGTTGGTTTGTTGGAAACGATTTGCAAAGATCAGTGAGAAATATACACAGGAAACAGAATGAAAAAATGCCTTTTAATAATGAGTCCCTGCAATGTTTGGAAGGACATCACTTTCAGCAAATGAATGTGAACGTGGTTTGACTTTAAAAGTGGAACAAGATTTGACAAAAGCGCCACCGCAAGCCTAGAATCTGCCATTTTCTGATAACATTAGGTTTTGAACCAAAGTGAGATGCCTTAGCCAAATGGCCAAGCGTCCGCTGTAGTGCAATGCAGCTTGATGGTGAGAATGAAGGATTGCACACCGGAATTGTATTTATTTCTGTTTGATATCTTCCACTGCAGACCAATCTGCGGGAGTAATCCATTCTGTGATTGAAATACAAGACGTAGCAAAGCCGCGGAAAATATGCCAATGTTCATTAAATGCTGAAGAAATAATATTTTGCAGCATTGCTTTAAAGCATTGCAGGTCCATTGTGAGTTCCTTTCCTAAATGTTAAAGCTGCTCTAAAATATTTTCACACTACCACCAATAATAAAATAAATAGCCAATACGTGAATAAATCCCGCTACTTTGGCGTTATTCGCATCAGGCTCTAAAAAGAGATAACCGGCCTTATTGCTATGCACTTTTTCCAGATGCTGTGAAAGAAAAAAACTATAATTTCTACGGCGACTATCACCTCAGGACTTCCCAAAGCAGTTCGCAGCAAATTAAGTACTTCTAAATTGTGATTATTGTTGTAATGTAGAAATTGCAAAAATTGACAGTATGGAAGGAGGACATTTGAGCTCATCGTGTAGATGCCGGCCGACCAAGAACTTCCCAGCCTAAATCCTACTTTCCAGCTCGATGTCCGCTCTGAAGGTTACTGCAATTTTAAATGCTCATGCAAGTATTTTTAAATTGTATGATGGTTTCTGCCGCTACCAGCCAATCAGGCAGTGAGTTCCAGACTCCCACGACCAACTCATAGCTTGTCGAAACAGCCGTACTTCCCCAATAACATTAATATGCTCCCCGTGGTTGTTAACCACTCTGCCAAAGGCAACAATTCCTTCCTACCCACTCTATCTTGGCCTCTGATAATTTTATACACCTCAATATGGTCTCGCCTCAGCGTCCTCTGTGCCATAGAAAAAGAACAGCATTTCCAATCTTTCTTTAAAAAAAGCCCAGTCCAGGCAACATTCTTGCAATCTCCTCTGCACCCTTTCCAGTGCAATCACATCTTTCCTGAAATGTGGTGACCATAACTGAACACAGTAGTCCAGCTTCAGCCGAACCAGTGTTTTATGCAGTTGAAGTATAACCTCCGAGATCTTGTAATCAATGCCGCGAGAATTTTAGGCAAGCATTCCGCATGCCTTCTGAACCACATTATCTACCTGGCCTGCTACCTTCCATGCCTTCTGAACCACAATATCTACCTGGCCTGCTACCTTCAGGGATCTGTGGACTGGCACTGCTCGGTCCCATTAGTCTACTACACATTTCAGCGTCGTACCAATTAATGTTTATTCCCTTGCGATGTTAGACCTCCCCAAATATATTACCTCACAATTATCCAAATTGAATTCCATTTGCCACTGTTCTGCCTACCTGCCCAGTGCATTGGTATCTTCCTGCAGTTTGCAGCTTCCTTCTTCATTATCAATGACACAGAAATAAGCCATTTCGCCCAAGCAGTCCATGCCGGCATTCATGCCCCACTTCAGCCTCCTGGAACAGCTTCTGCCACTGTGAATAGTTACATTTTACGGCACAAATCGCGAATAAATACCACCAACGATGTGTCTGCAAGATGCTCCAAATGGCCTAGGATGACAGTCGCATCAATATGAGTATCTGCCATCAGGCCGACATCCCCAACATCTAAGCACTGACCACATTCGACCAGCTCCATTGAGCGGGCCGCATTGTTCACATGCCTGATGCAAGATTCCCAAAGCATATGCTCTGCTCAGAAATCATTCACAGCAAGCGAGCCCCAGGTAGACAAAGGAAACGTTTCAAGGACACCCTCAAAGCCGTTTGATAAAATGCAAAATCCCCAGCGAAAACTGGCAGTCCATGGCCACAGACCGCCTCAATTGGAGGAAGAGCATCCTGGAGTGCGCTGAGCACCACGAGCCAAGTCCCCGAGTGCAAGCAGAAAGCAAGTGCAGGCAGTGGAAGGAACTTGCGGCAAACGAGATTCCACACTCATCTTTTCATTCAACGAAGGTATGTAACACCTGTGAGACAGACTGTAATTCCATTATTGGACTGTTCAGTCACCGAAGAACTCTCTGTTAGAGTGCAAGCAAGTCTGCCTCGAATTTCGTGGGATTGACTATGATGATGATTGTGCAGTTAATTTGTGCTGAATGTTAACCCCCACGATTTTGTTGGTGGAGGAATGTGTGATGATATCGTGAATTATCACTGGCGTTCAGAAGAATGAGAGGTGGTTTAATAGAAAGGTTTAAAATTCTGATGTGTTTTGATAGGTTAGATGCAGGAAGAATGTTCCCAATGTTGGGGAAGTCCAGAACCAGGGGTCACAGTCTAATGATAAGAGGTAAGCCACTTAGGACCGAGATGAGGAGAAACTTCTTCATTCAAACAGTCATGAAGCTGTGGAATTCTCTGCCACAGGAAGTTGTTGAGGCCAATTCACTAATTATGTTCAAAAAGGAGTTAGATGTTGTCCTTACTACTCGGGGGTTAAGGTGTATGGTGAGAAAGCAGGAATCGGGTCCTGAAGTTGCATGTTCAGCCATGAACTCATTGAATGGCGGTGCTGGCTCGAAGGGCTGAATGGCCTACTCCACAACCTATTTTCTACGTTTCTAAGTTTCTATGTTTGTGAACCTTACCTGTGTGTAAGACTTGCCACAAGTGGGCACACCTGTGGGAGATATATGGGTCGCCTGTGGGTACCCTGGTGCAAACAGGTATAAAAGGCAGTCCACCACGTTGCTGCCTCACCTTAAAGTTATATTAAATGATCCAAGGTCACACTTAAGTCTACAACACAACCTCTTAGATTTATTCTCAACATAACCACTGGCGACGAGTTACAGACCATGAATTTTCACGCGGAATTGGTTGCCTTTGGTATACTTGACAGATTTATTGAGGATGATGATTGGGACGCCTTCGATGTGCGCCTCGACCGGTACATTGTGGCGAACAAATTGGTCACACCTGAAACAGATTCAGCGCAGATTCTCCTCACCATATGTGGGTCATCGGTATATGGCCGAGGAAACAACTGGTTGGCAGTGACCAAACTAACGGACAAATCGTACACGGTGCTGTGCACGCTTGCTAAGGATTGCCTCAAGCCCAAGGAGAGCATTCTGATGGCCAGGTACGGTTGTTAGACACATTGTCGCTCCGAGGGCCAGACCGTGGTGAGTTTCATCGCCGGCGTTAAACGCCTTGCGGGGCAGAGCGACTTTGCAGGTCCTTGGGGAAAATGTTGCAGGTACTTTTCGTGCTTGGAATTTGAAACGAAGTCATCCTTCACAAGCTGCTATCTGCCGAATCCCTGTATCTGAGCTCGGCCACCACGATAGGCCAGGTCTTCATATCCATGAGCGACAACACGAAGCAGATATATTCACAGAATCGAGGCACACCGGCAATTACTAGACGTAAAATAATGTCTTCAGCAGGCAGGACTGTACACGATTGGGCGAGGGTGACTCAGAGGCCGCTTGGGAGTGCTAATGTGAATCCATTGACGCCATGCTCGTGCTACGGGGACAGTCACAGAGCCTATCAATGTCGCTTTGAGCACTGTGTGTACAGGGGCTGTGGGGCAATGGGGCACCATCAGCGATTGTGCAAGCGACCTCGGACTCACAATGTGGCACAATCAGCAGAGAGCGACGGATCCAGCGCAGACCACGCTGAACGAGCAGGAGAGGCAACTCAGCTGGAGGATGAGAAGGAAGTGCATAGGGTATACATCTTCACCAACAAAAGCCCTCCAATAATGATAAAAGTCAAACTTAGTAGCATTCCAGTCTCCATGGAACGGGGTAGGGGAGCAAGCCAATCGATATTCAGCCACAAGGCCTTTGACAAACGGTGCAGTAACAAGGCATGGAGGCCAAACCTGAGCGCCGTTCACACTACACTTTGCATTTACACCAAATAACTCATACCTGTCATTGGCAGTGCGGTAGTGAAAGTAGCGTATGAAGGAATGGTGCATGATTTACCACTATGGACTGTACCAGGCGATGGCCCTACGCGGTTCGGCAGGAGCTGGCTCGGCAAGTTCCAGTGGTACTGGGATGACATCAAAGCCGTGTCCCAAGCAGATGACGGTCCGTGCACCCACATGCCCAACAATTTCCCGGCACTATTTGAGCCAGGCATCGGCAAATTCACAGTGAAGACCAACCTTTTTTCCTGGGGCATGGCCCGTTCATGACAAGCCCCGTGCAGTCCCACATATGATGCGAGAGAAAGTCGAAATTGTGATGGACAGATTTCAACAAGAGGGAATCATATCTCAAGTCGTGTTCAACGAGTCGGCCAGTCCAATCATGCCGGTGCTGAAGAGCGATGGGACGGTCAAAATCTGCGGCGACTGCAAGATGATAATCAACCGAGTCTCGTTACAAAATCACTATTCACTACCCAAAGCGAAGGATTTATTCGCAACGCTCGCAGTGGGAAAGTTGTTCCCCAAGCTGGACCTCACCACTGCTTACTTCAAGCAGGAGCTGGCTGAACCGTCAAAGAAGTTGACGTGCATCAACATGCACAAAGGACTGTCCGTGAAGCACAGATGCCCCTTTGAGATTTGCTTGGCAGCGGCCATCTTCCAGAGGAAAAAGGAGATTCTGCTGATATCGGTTCTTTCACAGTGGTGTACGAGGACGACATCTTGATCACTGGTCAATTGCAAAACCTGGACGAGGTTCTAAAGCGACTGGATCGAGTGGGACTCAGACTGAAACGCTTCAAGTATGTTTTCCTGGAGCAAGAGGTCGAATTTCTGGGGAAAGAAATTGCGGTGGACGGCATCAGTTTCACGGACTCCAAGACGGAGGCCTTCGAGTA
This sequence comes from Pristiophorus japonicus, assembly GCF_044704955.1. Classification (NCBI taxonomy): domain Eukaryota; kingdom Metazoa; phylum Chordata; class Chondrichthyes; family Pristiophoridae; genus Pristiophorus; species Pristiophorus japonicus. The sequence goes on along the minus strand of NW_027254729.1, from coordinate 2,681,039 downwards.
TGCACCCAGACCACAAAACGTGACGGAGCTGCCTTCGTTCCTGGGACTCCTCAACTACTTTGTTAACTTTCTACCGGGGTTGAGTACTTTGCTGGAACCTTTGCATTACATGCTACGTAAGGGTAACGACTGGGTTTGGGGTGAATCTCAAGAAACAGCCTTTCACAAGGCCAGACACCAGCAAGTGATGTGTAGTCGTACAGGGTCGGGTATGTGTTACAACAAGCAAATATATCAGGCAAATTGCAACCAGTTGCATATGCTTCCAGAAATTTGTCCAAGGATGAAAAAGACTATAGTATGGTGGAGAAAGAAGCGCTGGCTTGTGTATACGGGGTTAAGAAAATGCACAAATAACTATTTGGTCTCCGGTTCAAGATCGGAACAGACCTGAAACCTCTCAGATCACACCTCTCAGAACGCAAAGGTATCAACACCAATGCTTCGTCTCACATCCAAAGATGGGCACGAACGTTGTCTGCATATGACGAGCTAATCCGCGACAGACCAGGCACAGAGAACTGCGCTGAGACCCTGCCTCGGTTGCTATTGCCCACTGCCGGTGTGGAAATGGTGCAACCTGCAGACTTGCTTCTGGGATTGGATGCTTTTGAGAGCGAGGGGTCGGCAGTCACGGATCGCCAGATCTGGGCCTGGATCAGGCAGGACCCCCTGTTATCACCAGTAAAATGGATGCATCCTCAATGGGAGCGGGTCGGTGGTTCCCTGAGAAATGCAAGAGGAAATAAAAAATAGGTGCAGGAGCAGACCATTTGGCCCTTCGAGACTGCACCGCCATTAAATGAGTTTATGGCTGTCAATGCAACTTCAATGCCCCCTTCCTGCTTTCTCGCCATACTGCTTGATCACCCTTGTAATTAGGATTACAACTAAATCTTTTTGAATCTATTTCGTAAATTGGCCTCAACAACTTTCTGTGGTCGACATTTCCACAAGTTCACCACTCACTGGGTGAAGAACTTTATTCTCATCTCGGTCCTAAATGGCTTAACTATTTTCCTTAGACTGTGACCCCTGGTTCTGGACTTCCCCAACATTGTGAACTTTCTTCCTGCATCTTACCTGTGTAAACCCGTCAGAATGTTAAACGTTTCTATGAGATCCCTTCTCATTCTTCTGAACTCCAGTGAATACAAGCCCTTTTGATCCAGTCTTCCTTGATATCTCAGACCTGCCATCCTGGGAATCAGTATGCTGAACCTTCGCTGCACTCCCAAAATAGCAAAACTGTCCTTCCGAACGTTAGGAGACCAAAATTGTACAAAATACTCCAGGTGTGGCCTCACCAAGGCCCTGTACATCTGTCGTAACACCTCCATGCCCATGGACTCAAATCTACTAGCTATTAAGGCCAACATTCCATTTGCTTTCTCAACTGCCTGTTGTACCTGCATGCCAACCTTCAATGACTGATGTACCATGACACCCCGGTCTCGTTGTACCTCCCCTTTTCCTAATCTGTCACCATTCAGATAATAGTCTGTCTCTCTGTTTTCACCACCAAATTGGATAACCTCAAATTTATCCACATTATACTTCATCTGCCATGCATTTGCCCACTCACCTGACCTATCCATGTCACATCATAGCATCCTCCTCGCAGCTTACACTGACTCCCAACTGAGTGCCATCCGCAAATTTGGAGATACGACATTTAGTCCCCTCGTCTAAATCATTAATGTACAATGTAAACAGCTGGGGCCCCAGCACAGAACCTTGCGGTACCCCACTAGTCACTGCCTGCCATTTTGAAAAGAACCCATTTACTCCTATTCTTTACTTCCTGTCTGCCAACCAACTCTCACTCCACGTCAGCACACTAACCCCAATCCCATGTGCATCAACTTTGCACATTAATCTCTTGTGTGCGACCTTTTCGAAAGCCTTCTGAATGTCCAAATAGACCACATCAATTGGTTCTCCCTTACCACTCTACTGGAAATATCCTGAAAAAATTCCAGAAGATTTGTCAAGCATGATTTTCCCCTTCAGATATCGATGCTGACTTGGACCTATCCTGTCACCTCTTTCCAAATTCTCTGCTGTGAAATCCTTAATAATTGATTCCATCATTTGCGCACTACCGATGTCAGGCTGACAGGTCTATAAGTCCCTGTTTTCTCTAAGCCTTTTCACTGATGCAAGGACGAATTGTTAGTCCTGTCGAATTGTATCCCATGGAGGAATCGCGTTATTTTGCTCAAAAAGAGCAGGGGAACGCTTATACGTGGCCTACACAGTGCCCACGAAGGCAGAGTCATGATGAGGGCTCTAGCCCGGTTGCACGTATGGTGGTCCTACATCGACTTCGAATTAGCGTCATCCGGACACGAATGCGACATACGCTCACAGCTGAGCAATGCACCCACGGATGTCCACTGAGTCTGTGATCATGGTCCTTCAAATCATAGTCCAGTGTCCACGTAAAGTTCACTGGCCCCTTCCTCGGGAAGATATTTCGAACAGCAGTGGACGCTTCCTCAAAATGGATTGAACGTATAACAATTCATCATGGATATCCACTGCCACCATTGAAAGCCTCAAGGCCAGGTTCGCCACCAATGGGTTAACCAACGTCCTTGTCAGCGACAATTGTCCATGTTTCACCACCTCTGAATTCAACGATTCAACACACGCTATGGTATCAAGCAGGTCAGGTCTGCTCCATTTAAACCCGCCACCAATGGCCTAGCGGTTGACAGTCCAAACCATCAAGCAAAGCTTGAGACGTTTAACTGACAGCTCCTTGCAGACCTTGTTATGCAGGTTCCTTCTCAGCTAGCGGACGCGCCCCCACTCCCTCACGTTTTTCGCACTGCACAATTGCTAATAAAGAGAGTAATCAATATCAGGCTCTCCTTCGTCCAGCCGGACCTCAATGATAACATCGAAAACCGTCAGCAGAGGCAGAATGTGTGCCATGATCGCACGGCGGTCTCATATCACACTGAAGTCAATGACAAGGTGTTTGTTCTAAATTATGTGCACGGTCCCAAGTGGATTGATAGCACAGGATTTGCCAAGGAAGGGAATAGAGTCATTGTTCTGAAATTGTTGAATGGGTAAACGTGTAACAAACACCTCTATCGTACGAACTGCAACTCACGGGCTACCAAGAACAATTTGAGGAACACCCCACCATCGACGATCAACCACACATAACCAATCGGCAAGTGTTATCAAGTCAACCACGATCATGAATCCAGCTTGCCCGACAGTCCAACCAGACCAGCTGAGCTTCCATGCAGCGATGACACGATAAACTCACAAATGCAAGGATGTCAACTCAGGCCATCGATCAGGGAACACAGACTGCCAGATCGCCTCAATCTATAAGTAAACTGTACTCAAGTTTTTTGGGGGAAATTACATAACGTTTGTGAACCTTACTTGTTTGTAAGACTTGCCTCCAGAGGGCACACGTGTGGGAGACCTATGGCTCACCTGTGAATAACTTGGAGCAAGCAGGTATAAAAGGCAGGCCACCATGTTGCTGCCTCACCTTGGAACAATGAATTAAGTCCACAACACAGCCTCGTGGAGTTATTCAAAACTTCACAGTCATAACGTTGGCAGTCAAGTGGTGCTGGTTTGAGCCTTGGTTGCTGGTGATCGTCTTTGCCTGGCACTTGTGTGACGCGAATTGCATAATCTGCTGGATGTGGTTATTTGTGGCACACAGCAACATATGCACCATAGTTGCCGATAGGATAGTGAATGATTGATAATTACAGGATGGATGCGGAGAGATTCGTGCAGGTACTTGAAGGATAGTTCTAGGAATTGAAGTTGTCGCGGAAATTCAGCCGAGGACACAAATGTATGTTGAATTTAGCTGCTTACAGTACTGACGTTTGCCACCGTTGGTTACAGCGTGATGCTGCTAACGCCATGTTCGCGGGCACGGAAACCATATGGGTGATAGAATTTTTTGTGGGTTTGCTAGTATATTATTCGTGTTGCTTTTAAGTTGATTATTGTTTGTAAGGATACTCACACAATACTTTGATTTAATGCAGCAAAACGTTCGATCTGCCGAGAGCTCATGGGCCTGAGACGTTAACCCAGTATTTCTCTCACCAACGATGTTCCCTGACCTGCTGAGTGTTTCCAGTATTTATTGAACAATTCCACACAGCATCTGCTGCACATTACATTTTATGTTGGTGATGTGTCCCCCTATCAAATATGAAATAAAATTATTGCATATAAGTTGTAGAGTTTGGAATGTTAAATTAAATATATATCCGAACATTGGTGCTTCAGCAGTAGGATGCACACCTTTTCATCAATCTGTGCTGTATCCTCTCTCATACAATCACATCTTTCCTGTAATGTGATGGACAGAAATGCAAGTAGTACTCTGGCTGTGGCGCAAATGTTGTTTTCTGGCGTTGAAGCATAACCTCCCTGCTCTTATAGACGAGGCCTCACCTAATAAATATGTATTCCGTATGCCTTCTTAATCAACTATCGTTCCACCTTCATGGATCTGTGAAACTTCACTCCAAGGACCCCCTGTTACCTTATACATCTCAGTGTCCTATCATTGAGGGTGAATTCCCTTGCCTTGATAGCCCCCGCAAAGTAAATTACCTCAGACTTCCCATGAATGAATACATGTTTCCATTGTTCTGCCCAACAGTCTCTGGCTTTCCTCTTCATCATCAAACAAACAGCCGATTTTAGTACAATCTAAAAACGTCTTTTTCATATCATCGACATTTATGTCTCAAGCATTGATATATACCACTGAACGCAAGGTACCGACTACTGAGACCTGCGAAACCCCATGAAAACAACCTTCAGTAACTTATTCGTTAGAAGATGAGCATAGAATCTGAAAAGATAAAGCACAGTTAGAGCTGGAAGGTCGAAGATTAGTATGGCAGTTCAGACGACAGAGCAAATAAAGATTGGAAAATAGAAAATAAATGAGTTTAGCTGTGCGATCTGACATATTCCTAAATGCAAGGAGTATGGTGAATATAGCAGCGGAGCTGACGGTACAGATTATTATGCTGAGCATGATATCTTAGCAATCACTGAAACACAGCATAAAGAGGGGAAGGATTTGCAACTCAACATTCATGATTACAGGTATTTCAAACAAGATAGAGACAGGATTAAGAAGGAAGGAGTGGCAATGTTGATTACCAACAGTATTGCAGCTGTGAGAAGGTGTGATATGTTCGAATGATCTTCAAATGAGGCTAAATGACAAATAGGAACAACTACATTACTGGGAGAGTATTGTAGGGCCCCAAAAAAGCAATGTGTTGGCAAATGTCTGACAGATTCATGAACATATTGCAGTAATATTGGGTGATTTCATTTACTGTAATATTAATTGGGATACAATCACTGTAAAATATATAGCCAGCATAGAATTCTAAAGTCGCATTCAGGATAACTTTTTTTCAGCCTGTATTTAGCAAGACCAATTTGGGCGAGGGCGGTTCTTTTCTTCGTTTTATGCAACTAAGCTAGGCAGGTGGAAGGGGCATCAATGGGAGAATCACTGCCGTGACTCCGCAAGAGCGAGAGCTTCATGTATAGCACGTTTCCTGAGATGATCTCCCGGCAGCTTAAGAGAGTGCAGGAAGGGAATGGATGTGTGGTCGTCAGACAGAAGGGGAGGAGCAGTATTGTAGAAGTCCCCTGACTGCATATTGCTCCGCTAACAGCATTCTATTCTCAGTACTGGTGGGGCGATGGCTCATCCGGGAATGCAGTGAGAACTAATTCCACGGTGCACTGCTGGCACAGCTGCACAGCGGCGCGGGGGTTGAGGGAGAAGCGTGGAAGAGCAATAATGGTAAAACAGTCGATTGTTAGTGGAGCAGACTGCCGGCAGATCACATTCCAGTCAGGTACGTTGCCTCCATGGTGCAGGGTCAAGTTTTGAACTGAGCGGCTGCAGGGGATGTTGTGGAGAGTGAGTGAACAACCATAGGCTGTGGTCCATTATTGTATCAATGATATAGGAATAAAGATGGATCAGGCACTGCAGCTATATTGTATGGAGCCAGGAGAGAGATTAAAAAGAAGGACCATAAAAGTAGTAATTGCCGGAATACTCCCAACGCCACGTGCCAGTGATGAGTATGATTTTATATCTATTGCGGAGACATGGCTGAAATAAGGGCAGGTATGTTCGGTGAACATTTCTGCTGAAATGATTTTTAGGCGGGAGAGAGAGTGGGATAAAAACGAGGTGAGAGGATACGTCGCAGTGTTGATTAAAGAAACAATTGCAGCTGAGGAGAGATAATCTGCTTGATGGATCATCAATTCTAGATATATGGGATCAATGGAACAACATAACCGCGGCAACCACACTTCTGGGCGTGTATTTTCGACCGCTAGCAGTCAGAATGAGAGAGAAGAGCAAAATTTTTGGCAAAGTTATAGAGGAGGAATAGAAGTCGGTTGCAACGATACAAATCTTAACTTGGATAGAATTAGTGCGGATTACATATTTTGGCATCATTCATAAAATGCATTCAGGAGATCTTTATTAGCCATTATATAGCAGGCCAAAGAACGGAGGGGCGTTTCTGACTTAGTTTTAGTTAATGAAGCTGAGCGGGTGGAAGAGCTATCAGTCGGAGATCATTTTGGTAATAGAGATCGTAATTCAGTTACATTTAGTGTAGTTGTGGAAAAATACAAGATTAGACAGGAATAAATAAACTCAATTGCGGAAAAGCCAATTCTGCAAAGCAGAGATAGGATTTAGGCAACGTTGACTGAAAACAGATATTTGAAGCCAAAATTGTGTCAGAGTATTGGGAGGCATTCAAGGAGCAGATCCTCAGGGTTCCGAGCAAGTACGTTCCCTCAAAGAAAGAGGGTGCGACTAGCAAATCCAGAGCCCCCTGGAAACCAAGGGGTTTACAGGGTAGAATAAAGGAAAATATAGGGGCTTATGCCATAGCGATGCATCAATGCATCAGAAACACTCGAAGATTATAGGAAGTGCAAACGTGAAATTAAAAATGAAATTAGGAAAGCAAAGTGAGTGCATGAAAATATTTTGGCAAGTAAAATCAACGAAAACCCAAATTTTATAAATACATTAAAAGCAAGACGATAGCTAAAGAAAGAGTAGGGCTCATTAGAGACCGTAAAGTAATCTGTGTGCGGAGGTGGAATATTTGTTTACGGTTCTTAATGAATACCTTGCATTTGTTTTCATAAAAGAGAGCGGCGATGCAGATGTTTCAATCGGGGGCGGGGGGAAGGTACGTAAAATATTAAATGAAATAAACACAGTAAGAGAGGAAGTCTTATGCAGTTCAACAGCTTTGAAAGTGGAAAAATTCACAGGGCCACGTGAAATGTACCTAGGCTTTTAAGAGAAACAAAAGAGGAAATAGCATAGGGTCTGACCATAATAATACTCTCTGGCTACATTTATGGAGCCAGAGGACTGGAGGACTGCTAATGTCGTATCTTTGTTTAAAAAGGTGAAAGAGATCGATGATCAATTACAGACCCATCAGCCTAACCTCGGTTGTGGAAAGATTATTGGAAAAAATTCTGAGGAAAAGGATGAATAATTTTGAGAAAGTCTAGGTTTGGTCAAGGACAGTCAGCATAGATGTTTTCAAGGAAGGTCCTGTATGACTAAATTGATTACATTTTCTGACAAGGATTGTCCACAAGGGTAGCGCATTTAATGTAGTGTATCTGGATCTTAACAAGGCTATCGACAAGGTTATATATGGCAGACTGCTCAGGAAAGTAAAATCCCATGAAATCCAATGCAACGTGGCAAGTTGAATCCAAAATGTTCCTGGAGGCAGCAAGCAAAGAGTAATAGGTGTTTTCACAACTGGAAGGCTGTTCGAGTGGGGCTCCTCATGGCTCCTTGCTTTTTAAAGTATACATCAATGAATTAGATGTGAATGAAGGGGGTATGATTAAAACGTTTCCAGATGACACAACCATTGGCTGTGTGGATGATAATGAAGAAGAACGTTCTTGAATGTCGCTCAGTTTCAATTAAGTGGTCACGTGGGCAGAATCGTGGTGAATGGAATTCACTGCGGAGAAATATTTGGTAACGTATTAGGGGATGGCTAACAATGCAAAGGAATAAACATTAAATGGTAGGGCACTGAGAAGTGTACACTAACAAAGGGAATGTTTAATGCATGTCCACATACACATGAATGTAGCAGCACAGGCAGAAAAGTGCGTGAAGAAGGCATCCGGAATACTTTCCGTAAATGACGAGGCATAGAATATAAGAGCAGGTAGGTTATGCTGGAAATAAATCAACAGTTAGGCTACAGCTGGAGTACTGCGTGAAGTTCTGGTCGCCATATTGCAGGAAACACGTGATTGCACGAGACAGAGTACATAGGAGATTTACCAGGATGTGGCTTGGAATGGGGAATTTTAGATGTGGGGAAAGAATAAACAGGCTGGTTTTATTTTCTCTAGAACATAGGAGGCTGAGGGGAGAATTTATTAAGATGTTTAATTTGGAGCTGCCTCGATAAAGTGGATAGGAAGGACCTTTTTCCCTCAGCAGAGGCGGTCAACAAGGAGAAGGCATAGCTTTAAAGTAACTTCTAGGTGGTTTAGTGGGGAGTGAGAGGAAATTTCTTCACCCAGATTATTGTTTGCTGATTAGGGAGGGGGCGTGAGAGAGGGATTGTCCTGGATCGCACTGCCTGAAAGAGTGGGAGGTGAAAAAACGGTCACCACATTTCGAAAGTATTCCGGTGTGTATCTGAAGTGCCGTAACCTACAGGGCTGTGGATCAAGAGGGAGAAATTGGGATTAGGCTTGATAGCTCTTTATTGGACGGTGCAAACGCGACGGGCAGAAATAGCCTCCTTCTGAGCTGTATAATTCCGTGATTCCATGATTCGATGAATAGAAAATGTGGACGTGAAACAGGTCATTGAAGGTAAATCAGTGTCAGAACAGTGGGAGGCATTCAAGAAGGAGATACAAGTTCAGTGTCAACATGTTCCTAGAAAGAAAAACGGCAACTGTGCCAAATCTAGAGCCGCCTGGATGACAACGTGCATACAGGGAAAGATAATGCAAACACAGGAAGCTTTTATCAACAATCTCGAGCCCAGTTGTGCAGAAAGCCTGGTGGTGAAATTAAAAAGGAAAGTTGCAAATAAAAGTGAAAGCATGAAAATACTGGCACGTTGAATCAAAGAAAATCGAAAGATATTTCACAATTACACAAAGAACAAGAGGATAACGAAGGGCAGTATAGGGCGACCAAAATTGTAACCAATGTGTGGAGGTGGAGTATGTAAGTAAGGTACTAAATGAAAGCTTTGCAGCAGTTTAATAAAGGAGGGCGACGACGCCAGCGTTAACGTTGAGGAAAAAGAGAATGTAATATTGGCTTGGATAAACATAGCAAGGGAGCAATGATTAAGAGGTTTGGCATCTTATAATGTAAATAAATCTCCTGGACGCAATGAAATATATCCCAGGCTATTAAAAGAAGTAGGTGTGGAAATTGCGGAGGCTCTGACCATCATTTGAGAAATCTCCCTCGCTGCAGGAGAGGTACCAAAACATTGCCTAAATGCTAACGTTGTACCATTATTTAAAAATGGACAAAGTGAAGCACCGAATAATTACAGACAATTAGTTTAAACCTGGTAACAGGAAAATTATTGTAATCAACGCAGAGGGACAGAATAAACCTTCATTTAGAAAGGCAATTAATTCAAAAAAACAGTCCGCATCGATTTGTTAAGGGAAGTTCATGTCTGACTTACTTGATTGAATTTTTTGATGAGGTAGCTAAGAGGTGAGTTACGGGAAGTGCATTTGACGTGATCCACATGAATTTTAACAAGACTTTTGACAAAGTCTCACATCGCAGGCTGATCAAAAAAGTAATAGCCCATGGTATTTAAGGGAGTGTTGCAAATCGGTTCGAAAATTGGCTCAGTGCAGGAAGAAAATGTTTTTTACGAATAAAAGAATGTTTACAATGGGGTTCGTAGGGTTCAGTGCTCAGTCCCTTGTTTTCTGAGTTTATATTAATGATTTAGATATAAATGTAGGGAGCAAATTAAGAAATTTACAAATGAAACAAAAATTGTCTTTGTGTTCGACAATGAAGTGGGAAGTTTAGACTGCAGGAAGATATCGATTGGCCAGTCAGTTAGGTCGAAAAGAGGAAAATGGCAATCAATCCAGAGAAGTGTGAGCTAATACAATTGGGGAGGTACAACAAGATTCACAAAATAGCAGGATACTGAGCGGTGTGGAGGAACAGGGGAACCTTCGAGTGTATGCCCTCAGATCCTTAAAGTTAGAGAACAGGTCGATTTATTAGTACAAATGGCATATGGAATCCTTTACTTTTTATACAAGCGATATAATGTAAGCGCAGGAAAGTTGCGGTACAACTGCAAAACAACAGTTAGGGCACAGCTAGAGTGCTGCTCCAGTGTTGGTCACTACATTACAGGAAATATTTGATAGCACTCGAGAGGCTACAGAGGATATTAGGAGGATATTGCATCGACTGCAAAATTGAAGCTATGAGGAAAGATTGGATGAACTGTGTTTTACTTTGTTTGGAACTGGGGAGGCTGATGAAAGATTGAATTGAAGTGCATGAAATATGAGGGCCCTAGATAGAATGGGTAGCAAGGATATTAGAAAGCACGTTTGCCTTAGCAGAGGGCTCAAAAACCAGGCGCATCGAAGCAAAGTAGTTGGTATCATGATTAGAGAGGAGTTGTGGGGAATACATTTATCCAGATGATGATGGGTGTCTGGAACTCACTTGCTGAAGGGATGGAGACGCAGAAACCACCACGAGTATTTATGAGGTTCTTGGATGTGCACTTAAAGAACCGTATCCTACAGGGCTACGGACCTCGTGTTGGGTGTTGGATTCGGCTGGTTAGCTATTTGTCAGCGGGCAGAGACACAATGGCACAAATGGCTTCCCCCGGTGTCGTATTAGTTCGATTATTCTATGACGAGAAAGAGTTAGAGGGATTCAGAGATCTCGTAATGGAATTCCAGAGAAAAGGGCCCAGGAAGCTGAAGGTATGGCAGCGAATGGTTGCGTGATTATTATCAGGGATGCACAACGAGACAGGATTGGAGGAGTGAAGATATGTCACGGGGTTATGGAGCTGGAGGAGATGACAGATAGGGAGGGGCGAGGTCATGGAGCGATTTCGAAGCAAGGATGAGATTTTATAATCCTATGAGTTACTTAACCGGGAGCCAATGTAGGTCAGCGAGCACAGGGGCGATGGGTGAACGGGCTTGGTGCCAGTTAGGAGACAGGCAGTCAATTTTTTGGAAGAGCACAAGTTTACATAGCGTAGAACGTGGGTGGCCAGCCAGGAGTGCATTGGAATATTCCAGTCCAAAGGCAACAAATGCATGGATAAGGATTTCAGCAGTAGCTGCGCAGAGGCATGTGTTGAGATGGCTGATGTGACGCACGTGGGATACTCCATAGCTCAGAGGTAAAAGGTTGGCTGCCTGTGAGGAAGGGTTTGATTGCATGCAGTCAGCCGTTTAGTTTAATGGACTGTTGTTTAAGTTATGGGATTGAGGAGGATTTGGAAGGAAGTCAAAAAGCCAAGACACTTCCTGACGGCAGCAGAGGAAGGGTACGCAATGTAGATTAACTTTGGAATTTAATTTCTCAATCAGTGAAAGGTTCACAGCCATTAATTTGTTTGGAGTGCAATGAATGTGTCCAGTTTTGGTCTGGTAAGCTCAGGAAGCATAGAGAGGGAGCAATGAAAGTTCACCAGACTGATTCCTGCGATGTTGGGATTGTTCGATGAGGAGAGATTGAGTAGACTAGGAATATATTCGCTCAAGTTTAGAAAAATGAGAAGGCAACTCATTGAAATAGACAACATTCTGACAGTGCTTGACAGCATAAATGCAGACAGGAGGTTTATTCTGTCTTGGGAGTCTAGAACCAGAGGACACTGTCTCAGAATAAAAGATCTGCTCTTTCGGACTGAAACGAGGAGAAACATTTTCACTCAGAGTGTGCTGAAACTTTTTGAATTAGATACACCAGAGGGCTGTGGAGGCTCAGTATTTGAATATATTCATGACAACGATCGATAGATTTTGGGATATTAAGGGCATCAAGGGATATGGGACAAAGCAGGAAAGTAGGGTTGTGGTAGAAAATCAGCCATGACCTCATTGAATGGCGCAGCAAGCTCGAGGGGCCGAATGGCAAATCCTGCTTCTAATACTTATGTCTTTTTGAAAGAAACAGAAATAAAAACTATCACGGTGTTTCATCATTAATAGTTGCCCTTAGACCCAAACCTCATCCTAGCTCACCCTGGACCATCAGCGAACATCAGCCCACCGATTCCAAGACTGTCACTGATCTTACCCTCCTCTGCGGATCGTCCCACACGGCCGCCAACCGCATTGTTCCCCAAGCCCGCAGAGCCAAGTAAAACCATCGTTTCAATCTTTTTCGTGCCCCACGGAACTGATGAATCCCTGTCTCCATTCTATTTTTCTCCCCTTGAGCCGGCTGTTCCCACATTGTGGGATATGTGGAATAGCGTGATGCAATAAAGCAGAATCGGCATTGTTTTCTGAAAGGGAAATCATGCCTGACAAATTTGCTGGAGTGCTTTGAGGATGTAACGAGCAGGTGGATAAGGAGGAAGCAGTGCATGTGGTGTAATTAGACTTCGAGAAGGCATTCGATAAATTGCCACATAATAGGTTACTGCAAAAGATAGAAGCTCATAGGGTTGGGAGTAATGTATTAACATTGGCTAAATAACAAAAAACAGAGAGTCGGAATAAATGGGGCATTGTGGAGTTGGCAAAGCTCACTCGTGGGGTGCCGCAGGATCTGGGCTTTTGGGTCCTCCACTATTTACAATCTGTATTAATGTCTTGGATGAAAGGACCGAGTGTAATTTAGCCAAATGTGTGAATATACAAAGATAGATGGAAAAGCACATTGTGAGGAGGACATAAAACATCTGCAAGGTGAGATAGACAGGCTAATGAGTGGGTAAACATTTGGCAGACGGCGAATCATGTGCGATATTGTGAGGTTGTCCACTTTGGCAGAAAAAATAGGAAACCAAATTAAATTTTAAATTGAGAGAAGTTGCGAATGCTGCAGTACAGAAAGAGTTGGGGAGCCTTGTGCATGAAGCAAAAAAAATATTCGTATGCAGGTACTTCAATTAATCAGGAGCAAAAATGGAATATTGGCCTTTATTGCAAGGGGGATAGAGTGTAAAAGCAGAGAAGTCCCGCTACAAATTTACAGGTTATTAGTGAGGCTTCACCAGGAGTACTGCATGCAGTTTTGGTATCTGTAGTTATGAGGATATAGTTGCATTGGAGTCTGTTCAGAGAAGGCTCACTAGAATGATTTCGGAGATGAGAAGGTTGACCTATGCAGATAGGTTGGGTAGGTGTGGGCCAATATTCATTGCAGTTTCAGGGGAATGAGCGGTGATGATATCGAAACTTGTGAGATAAGGAGGGGGCTCGAAAAGGTGGATGTACAGAGGATATTTCCACTCATAGGAGAAATTAAAACGAGGGGACATAGTCTCAGAATAAAGAGCCGCCCATTTAAAACTGAGATTATAATGTATTTCACTGAGAGGGTTGTAAATGTATGGAATTCTCTGTTCTAGAGAACTTTGAAGGTTGGGTCATCAAATATATTTAAGGTGGGGATGGACATATTTTTGAACAATAAGGGTTATGGTGTGCGGGATGGGAAGAAGAGCTTCGTCCATGATCAGATGAGCCGTTACCAAATACAATGACAGAGTGAGCTCGAGCAGCCAAATGGCTTACTTCTCTTATTTTTTATGGTTTCATGTTCTTATCAAATAAAACGATAATTTGATACCAAACCACAGAAAGAGAAATTAGAGTAGATGAGCAAAAGCTTGGTCACAGAGCTAGGTTACAAAGCGTCCTAAAGTCGTGGGGAGAGGAGGAGAGGTTTGAGAAGGAATTGCAGAGATGAGGGTTAAGGCAGCTAAAGGAATGTCCAGCGATTGTTGAACGATTATAATCAGGGATATTCAAGATGGCTGAATTAGAAGAGTTCCTATATCTCCAGTGGTTATGCGGATGGAGGAGATTAATGGCATTGGGAGGGGCGGGGTCATAACGGAGATGTGAAAACAACAATGCCAATTTTGAAATCCAAGAATTGCTTCAGCGCGAGCCAATATCGGTAAGCGAGCATCAGGGTGCAGGGTAAATGGGATTGATGCGAATTTGGATACAGCCAGAGAGTTTTGGAATGACCTCAAGTTTACGTAGGGTAAATCGTGGGAGGCCAGTAAGGAGAGCGTTGGAGTAGACAAGTAAGATAACGAAGGCATGGCCAGGATTTCAGCAGCCGATTGATGAAGGCAACGGCAGTGGCGGTCGAAATAGCGAATGGGGGACACTCCTCAAGGAGACAGCTCGCGAGCAAAAGTTTGGCACCGAAGTGGGAGGGAGTTGGTGAAATGCAGTCAACGGCATAGATTAAGAGCCTCAGCTATAGTTTAATTTAATGGAATTATGAGCTTTTCTGTGGAGGACAAGAGGCAACGAAGGTACCTGAGTGCAGCAGAAAAGCTGGAAAGGAGGACGAGAGGAAACGCTTGCATTGTGTTTGGTCTCCCGGACTTCTCATATTTCAAAAAGTGAATGGTTCACATCCGCTGTTGGGGTGTAAATAATGGAAGTGATATAAATATTATCAGGGCTTTAATCTCTCATTACATGAATGTTAAGTGCAGATGCGATGTGACTTAAATAATAAGGTGTGTGATTCTTCTATAAATCAGAATGTTATCGGAAGTTTGCAGGTTCGAGTCTTGCCCTGGATGCATGAAACACTTGTTAATTCTATTTTAACTTTATAAAACTAAACATCATGTCCAATCATTAGCTTGATGAACAGTTGGCGAACAGCGGTGTATATAAAAGGTGATATTTCACGAATCTCCACAAAAATATATTCCACTGAGGAAGAAACGGCGAAAGAGAAAAGATGGCCTTCCGTGGATAACAAAAGAAATAAAGGACGGAATCCAATTAAAAACAAGGACAGACAATGTGGCCAAAACTGGTGGGAGGCTGAAGATTGGGAAGCGTTTAAAAGCCAACAATGGTTGACAAAAAATGATTAAGAATGGGAACATAGACGAGATGCACGAAATATAAAAACAGATAGCAAGAGTTTCTGTCGCTATATAAACATTAAAATCGTGGCTAGTTTAAATCTTGGTCCCTAATAGGACGAGACCAGGGAGTTAATAATGGGAAACATGGAGATGGCAGAAGCTCTGAAAAAATATTTTGTATTAATCTTTACGTGAGAGGACACGAATAATTTTCCAACAATGGATAGTCAAGGGGTCAGTAGGCCACGCGGCCGTTGCCAGCACCAGCTCTTGTGTTGTTGTGCATATTGCCAGCAAATTCGGGGCAACTGCAATATCAAGGAGTGGATTTTGGAAAAGATGAGCATATTTCGAGTCAATGAACAGATGCACTGCGATCTGGGTGCGCACCGGCGCAGGCAAGCCCAATATAAATTGGAACACAACAGTTTAACAATTCTGTTATTGCAGCTGAAATCATACTCCTTCTCAAACTATGCAGGATGACCCGGGTTTTTGAGAAAATCCGTTATAACGGGAAAGATTATGAACCGGAACTGACAACAACCCCATTTAAACAGACACAGAATGATCCGGGACTGCAAGGACATCCCTTTGACCCAGATGCAGAATAACCCTTGACTGACAGCTGTTCCCTTTTTTTCAAGAATAAAGTGAGATTTCGATCATCCCTGAAGGCAATTGTGCATCGGGGCTCAGGACCACGCGGGGCAGAGACTGTTATTGAAGCCACAGGTGGTAGACAGGCAGGAAGGAGTGAGGGTCGTAAAACCAGCCCAGTCTGAAATACATAAATATTTAACATTTTAAGAAAATAAATGCATTTAAATTGTATTTTAAAAAAATTGAATTTGAGTTGCTTTAAATAAATAAATAATTGATTCATAATCTATGCATTTTTTGATTGAACGAAGGCTGTGTGACTAGAAACATAGAAACATAGAAAATAGGTGCAGGAGTAGGCCATTCGGCCCTTCTAGCCTGCACCGCCATTCAATGAGTTCATGGCTGAACATTCAACGTCAGTACCCCATTCCTGCTTTCTCGCCATACCCCTTGATCCCCCTAGTAGTAAGGACCTCATATAACTCCTTTTTGAATATATTTAGTGAATTGGCCTCAACAACTTTCTGTGGTAGAGAATTCCACAGGTTCACCACTCTCTGGGTGAAGACGTTCCTCCGCATCTCGGTCCTAAATGGCTTACCCCTTATCCTTAGACTGTGACCTCTGGTTTTGGACTTCCCCAACATTGGGAACATTCTTCCTGCATCTAACCTGTCTAACCCCGTCAGAATTTTAAATGTTTCTATGAGGTCACCTCTCATTCTTCTGAACTCCAGTGAATACAAGCACAGTTGATCCAGTCTTTCTTGATAGGTCAGTCCCGCCATCCCGGGAATCAGTCTGGTGAACCTTCGCTGCACTCCCTCAACAGCAAGAATGTCCTTCCTCAGGTTAGGAGACCAAAACTGTACACAATACTCCAGGTGTGGCCTCACCAATGCCCTGTACAACTGTAGCAACACCTCCCTGCCACTGTACTCAAATCCCCTTGCTATGAAGGCCAACATGCCATTTGCTTTCTTAACCGCCTGCTGCACCTGCATGCCAACCTTCAATGACTGATGTACCATGACACCCAGATCTCTTTGCACCTCCCCTTTTCCTAATCTGTCACCATTCAGATAATAGTCTGTCTCTCTGTTTTTACCACCAAAGTGGATAACCTCACATTTATCCACATTATACTTCATCTGCCATGCATTTGCCCACTCACCTAACCTATCCAAGTCGCTCTGCAGCCTCACAGCTTCCTCCTCGCAGCTCACACTGCCACCCAACTTAGTGTCATCCGCAAATTTGGAGATACTACATTTAATCCCCTCATCTAAATCATTAATGTACAGTGTAAACAGCTGGAGCCCCAGCACAGAACCTTGCGGTGCCCCACTAGTCACTGCCTGCCATTCTGAAAAGTCCCCATTTACTCCTACTCTTTGCTTCCTGTCTGACAACCAGTTCTCAATCCATGTCAGTACACTACCCCCAATCCCATGTGCTCTAATTTTGCACATCAATCTCTTGTGTCGGACCTTGTCGAACGCCTTCTGAAATCCAAATATACCACATCAACTGGTTCTCCCTTATCCACTCTACTGGAAACATCCTCAATAAATTCCAGAAGATTTGTCAAGCATGATTTCCCTTTCACAAATCCATGCTGACTTGGACCTATCATGTCACCTCTTTCCAAATGCACTGCTATGACATCCTTAATAATTGATTCCATCATTTTACCCACTACCGATGTCAGGCTGACCGGTCTATAATTCCCTGTTTTCTCTCTCCCTCCTTTTTTAAAAAGTGGGGTTACATTGGCTACCCTCCACTCCAGAGGAACTGATCCAGAGTCAATGGAATGTTGGAAAATGACTGTCAACGCATCCACTATTTCCAATGCCACCTCCTTAAGTACTCTGGGATGCAGTCCATCAGGACCTGGGGATTTATCGGCCTTCAATCAATTTCCCCAACACAATTTCCCGGCTAATAAGGATTTCCCTCAATTACTCCTCCTTACTAGACCCCCCGACCCCTTTTATAACTGGAAGGTTGTTCGTGTCCTCCTTCGTGAATACCGAACCAAAGTACTTGTTCAATTGGTCCGCCATTTCTTTGTTCCCCGTTATGACTTCCCCTGATTCTGACTGCAGGGGACCGACGTTTGTCTTTACTAATCTTTTTCTCTTTACATATCTACAGAAACTTTTGCAATCCGTCTTAATATTCCCTGCAAGCTTCTTCTCATACTCCATTTGCCCTGCCCTAATCAAACCCTTTGTCCTCCTCTGCTGAGTTCTAAATTTCTCCCAGTCCCCAGGTTCGCTGCTATTTCTGGCCAATTTGTATGCCTCTTCCTTGGCTTTAATACTATCCCTGATTTCCCTTGATAGCCACGGTTGAGCCACCTTCCCTTTTTTATTTTTATGCCAGACAGGAATGTACAATTGTTGAAGTTCATCCATGCGGTCTCTAAATGTCTGCCATTGCCAATCCACAGTCAACCCCTTAAGTATCATTCGCCAATCCATCCCAACCAATTCACGCTTCATACCTTCAAAGTTAGCCTTCTTTAAGTTCTGGACCATGGTCTCTGAATTAACTGTTTCATTCTCCATCCCAATGCAGAATTCCACCATATTATGGTCACTCTTCCCCAAGGGGCCTCGCACAACGAGATTGCTAATTAATCCTCTCTCATCACATAACACCCAGTCTAAGATGGCCTCCCCCTGGTTGGTTCATCGACATATTGGTATAAAAAACCATCCCTTATGCACTCCAGAATTCCATTGGAAATGAGGGGTGCAGTCAATTACTACCCAAACACATTAAGCCCATGGTGGAAGACAAGCCATGAGGGAAGATGTGGGCTACAAGGGCGATGTTTTAAAGTCGCGTGTATCTTTCTGCTGGATCTGACAGCAGCTGCTTGTGCTGTGAAAGAGGTCAAATGTAATAGAGCCCAGCGCAGGCAGAACAGAAAAAGCATATTTATTTTATAAGTTAAAAATTTGGGATTATATATAAATATGCACATATATATATACATGTATAAACAAAGTCAGTCACTCAGACATGTCTTGTCTTGGATTGATTTAATTTGAAATTGAAAATAAGGATGGAGGATGTCATCATGTCACACAGCCCACACGCAAGCCCTGCCTAAAATCGCTATATTTCTAACTTGTGTATTTTCCATTCTTTCAGATGTGGAATAGCAAAATCCCACAGCAGTTTCATCTAATGTCAGAGAGTCAGCGAAGGAGTGGTCAATCAAATCAGTATGGTTTCAAGTTGCATGTAATGCATTTTTTTCACATGACAGTAAGATCGCACAGCACGTTTGCACACACTCCAGCTTACACAAACAAACAAACAAAATAAAATTCCTTAATCTCCAAAGGCAGGTTTTGAAATTTGAAATTGGAAATTCGGGACAGACAGCACATCCCTTTTAAACAGACACAGAATGATGAGGGTCTGATAGCACACCATTTTAAAGAGACAGAGAATGGTCTCGGACAGAGAGCACATCCCCTTAAAAGTGACACGGAAATAGAATGAATAAAAACAGATAAATATTTTAACCTCGGCAGGTCGTGCAGATTTCGTGGAGGAAGAATCCGTTTTCACGATCTGTCGGATAATCATTCCGATATTTCAAAAAAAGTTAAAGATTACAGATGTTTTCAACAAAAATAGCGCCTGGAAAAAATACGCAGCGAGAAAGGTCAAATGGGAACGTCTGTGATACAGTGGAACGCAGGAGTGATTAAATAATAAATGGCACAATGGAGAAAGGCAAAGTGGGTGGTAATCGGGCAATAACATAAGAAAGGATGGTCCAGAGGAGGTGTTCGTGGGAACAGCAGAACCATTACCAGAAAATGGGAGCGGTGCTTATCATCCGATACGTTGAACCGAATGTTGAGGCCAGAAGACGAGAACATGCCTACAAGAAAGGGTGTCACCGCCTTTTAATCAGACCAGGCAGCTTTGCCAGCCCGGATTGATTTCCTGTCCGCTTTGAATTCCGCAGCTAAGGGACGAATTCATAAGGCAGCTTCTCTCATCTTTTCAGCTCGAGAGAAACAGGACGCACTCATATTCAGGGCAGAGGTGCAGACTGACGCTGAATGTATGCTATCCCAATTGAGGTGAATTTATGCGTACAGACAGGAAGATGTACTTCAAGTATTGGCCGGAACCAAACAAGGGTTTAGGTGATGCAACGCGGCACAGAGCCGAGTACCTCTGAGATATTTTAACTCTACTCACTTTGGCGGGTTTCACTTTGCTCTGAGATTTGGATGCTGATGGAACATCGTCGTAAAATCACACGTTTTAACGTGAAATACGTCTGTTTTCTCACATGTCGAGCGGCTGTTAGAAGCGGAAATTTGAGTAAAACATGGCGGGGCTCGTCCGGGATTTGGCCCGTGACCTCTCGCATTTCAAATGTGATTATTCCGAAGCGAGAATCATAACCGTGGACCAACGAGCCGCCGACAGTGAAAAGCGCAGCTCTCAGATTCTGATGTTGGTGAGAAATGATATTATGGCCTATCGTGCATGTGCTGTCTCTCAGATACCTATCTAATTAGTGCCCCTCGCCATTGTACTGCAACTGTTCTCCTTTTGACGAATATATTATTAATTTGAGACATGACATGAGGAAAGTACAGCATCCCTGCAAGTAAAAGAGGAATTTGGCGATGAGTTTAAATGTGAATGTCAAAAAGTGGCTGAGCTGCAAGCCAACGACGACGAGATGGGATTCGAACCCTTGCGTGCAGAGCTCAATGGATTAGCAGTCCATCGCCTTAACCTCTCGGCCACCTCGTCTCTGCTATAAAACATCGTCAGCCATTCAATCTCCTGCTTTTTGTATCCAAACAGAAATAATGTGCAAGAAAGTCCACCTCACAGCTTGCTCTGCTCGTGCATGCAGATCGACAATGATGAAAACTTGCCATGAGATTCTTTGAGCAAACAGCCTTCCTTCACTTCAGGTGAGTGACTGGAAGAGATGGTTGGTTTCTCGGCAGAATCAAAACAAAGAATATAAAATTTCACGGAGCGAGCTAAGTTGACCGCGGCAGGACTCGAACCTGCAATCTCCTGATAACTTTGCGGTTGTAATCGAAGTCAGACGCCTTATCCATTAGGCCACGCGGCCGCTGCCAGCACAATTCATTGTGTTGTTGAGTATATTGCGAGCAAATTCGGGGCAACTGCAGTATCAAGGATTGAATTTAGGAAAAGATGAGCATATTTCGAGTGAATGAACAGATGCACTGCGATCTGGGTGCGCACCGGCGCAGGCAACCCCAATGTAAATTGGAACACTATAGTTTAACAATTCGGTCATTGCAGCTGAAATCATACTCCTTCTCAAACAATACAGGATGACCCGGGTTTATGAGAAAATCCGTTTTAAAGGGAAAGATTATGAACCGGAACTGACAACCAGCCCATTTAAACTGAAACAGAATGATCCGGGATTGCAAGGACATCGCTTTTACCCAGATGCAGAATGACCCTTGACTGACAGCAGTTCCGTTTTAAAAGAATAAAGTGAGATTTCGATAATCCCTGAAGGCAATTGTGCAGTGGGGCTCAGTACCACGCGGCGCAGAGACTGTTATTGAAGCCACAGGTGATAGACAGGCAGGAAGGAAGGAGGGAGGGACGTAAAACCAGCCCAGTCTGAAATATATAAATATTTAACATTTTAAGAAAATAAATGCATTTAAATTGTATTAAATAAAAATTGAATTTGAGTTGTTTTAATGAAACAAATAATTGAAACATAATCTATGTATTTTTTTATTGAACGAAGGCTGTGTAACTATAAGAATTCCATTGGAAATGAGAGGTGCAGTCAACAACTATCCAAACACAATAAGCCCATGGTGGAAGACAAGCCATGAGGGAAGATGTGGGCTACAAGGGCGATCTTTTAAAGTCGAGTGTGTCTTTCCGCTGGATCTGACAGCAGCTGCTTCTGCTGTGAAAGAGGTCAAATGTCAGAGAGCCCAGCGCAGGCAGAACAGAAAATGCATATTTATTTTGGAAGTTAAAAATTTGGGATTATAGATAAATATACACATATATATATAAATGTATAAACAAAGTCAGTCAGTCAGTCATGTCTTGTATTGGTTTGATTTGATTTGAATTTGCAAATAAGGATGGAGGATGTCGTCATGTCACACAGCCCACACGCAAGACCTGCCTAAAATCGCTATATTTCTAACTTGTGTATTTTCCATTCTTTCAGATGTCGAATAGCAAAATCCCACAGCAGATTCTTCTACCGTCAGATAGTCCACGAAGGAGTGTTCAATCAAATCAGTACGGTTTCAAGTTGCATGTAATGCATTTTTCTCACATGACAGTAAGATCGCACAGCACGTTTGCACACACTCTAGCTTACACAAAAACACAAACAAACTAAAATTCCTTAACCTCCAAAGGCAGGTTTTGAAACTTGAAATTGGAAATCCGGGACAGACAGCACATCCCTTTTAAACAGACACAGAATGATGAGGATCTGATAGCACACCATTTTAAAGAGATAGAGAATGATCTCGGACAGACAGCAAATCCCCTGAAAAGAGACACGGAAATAGAATGAATAAAAACAGATAAAGATGTAAAACTCGGCAGGTCGTGCAGGTTTTGTGGAGGAAGAATCCGGTTTCACGTTCTGTCGGATAATCATTCCGATATTTCAGGAAAAAGTTAAAGATTACAGATGTTTTCAACAAAGATAGCGCCTGGAAAAAATACGCAGCGAGAAAGATCAAATGGGAATGTCTGTGATACAGCGGAACGCAGGAGTGATTAAATAATACATGGCACAATGGAGAAAGGCAAAGTGGGTGGTAATCGGGCAATAACGTAACAAAGGATGGTCCACAGGAGGTGTTAGTGGGAATAGCAGAACTATTACCAGACAATGGGAGCGATGCTTATCATCCGATACGTTGAACCTAATGTTGAGGCCAGAAGACGAGAACATGCCTACAATATAGGGTATCACCGCCTTTGAATCAGACCAGGCAGCTTTGCCAGCCCGGATTGATTTCCTGTCCGCTTTTAATTCGGCAGCCAAGGGACGAATTCAAAAGGCAGCTTCTCTCAGCTTTTCAGCTCTAGAGAAACAGGACGCACTCATATTCAGGGCAGAGGTGGAGATTGACGCTGAATGTATGCTTATCCCAATTGAGGTGAACTTATGCGTACAGACAGGAAGATATACTGATCAAGTATCGGCCGGAACCAAAAAATGCTTTAGGTTATCCAACGATTCACAGTGCCGAGTACCTCTGAGATATTTTAACTTTACTCAGTTTGGCGGGTTTCACTTTGCTCTGGGATTTGGATGCTAAGGAAACATCGGCGTAAAATCACACGTTTTAACGTGAAATACGTCTGATTTCTCACATGTCGAGCGGCTGTTAGAAGCGGAACTTTGAGTAAAACATGGCGGGGCTCGTCCGGGATTTGGCCCGTGACCTCTCGCATTTCAAATGTCATCATTCCGAAGGGAGAATCATAACCGTGGACCAACGAGCCGCCGACAGTGAAAAGCGCAGCTCTCAGATTCTGACGGTTGTGAGAAATGATATTATGGCCCATCGTGAATGTGCTGTCTCTCAGATACCTATCTAATTAGTGCCCCTCGCCATTGTACTGCAACTGTTCTCCTTTTCACGAATATATTATTAGTTTGAGGCATGACATGAGGAAAGTGCAGCATCCCTGTCAGTAAAAGGGGAATTTGGCGATGAGTTTAAATGTGAATGTCAAAAAGTGGTTAAGCTGCAAGCCAACGACGACGAGATGGGATTCGAACCCATGCGTGCAGAGCACAATGGATTAGCAGTCCATCGCATTAACCTCTCGGCCACCTCGTCTCAGCTACAAAACATCGTCAGCCATTCAATCTCCTGCTTTTTGTATCCAAAAAGAAATAATGTGCAAGAAAGTCCACTTCACAGCTTGCTCTGCCGGTGCATGCAGATCGACAATGATGAAAACTTGCCATGAGATTCTTTTCGCAAATAGCCTTCCTTCACTTCAGGTGTGTGACTGGAAGAGATGGTTGGTTTCTCGGCAGAATCACAACAAAGAATATAAAATGACCACGGCAGGACTTAAACCTGCAATATTCTCATAACTTTGCGGTTGTAATCGAAGTCAGACGCCTTATCCATTAGGCCACGCTGCCGCTGCCAGCACCAGTCATTGTGTTGTTGCATATATTGCGAGCAAATTCGGGGCAACTGCAGTATCAAGGAGTGAATTTCGGAAAAGATGAGCATATTTCGAGTGAATGAACAGATGCACTGCGATCTGGGTGCGCACCGGCGCAGGCAACCCAATGTAAATTGGAACACTATAGTTTAACAATTCGGTCATTGCAGCTGAAATCATACTCCTTCTCAAACAATACAGGATGACCCGGGTTTATGAGAAAATACGTTTTAAAGGGAAAGATTATGAAACGGAACTGACAACCAGCCCATTTAAACAGACACAGAATGATCCGGGATTGCAAGGACATCCCTTTTACCCAGATGCAGAATGATCCTTGACTGACAGCAGTTCCCTTTTAAAAGAATAAAGTGAGATTTCGATCAGCCCTGAAGGCAATTGTGCAGTGGGGCTCAGGACCACGCGGCGCAGAGACTGTTATTGAAGCCACAGGTGATAGACAGGCAGGAAGGAAGGAGGGAGGGACGTAAAACCAGCCCAGTCTGAAATATATAAATATTTAACATTTTAAGAAAATAAATGCATTTAAATTGTATTAAAAAAAAATTGAATTTGAGTTGTTTTAATGAAATAAATAATTGATTCATAATCTATGTATTTTTTTATTGAACGAAGGCTGTTTAACTATAAGAATTCCATTGGAAATGAGCGGTGCAGTCAATAAATACCCAAACACAGTAAGCCCATGGTGGAAGACAAGCCATGAGGGAAGATGTGGGCTACAAGGGCGATCTTTTAAAGTCGCGTGTGTCTTTCTGCTGGATCTGACTGCAGTTTCTTGTGCTGTGAAAGAGGTCAAATGTAATAGAGCACAGCGCAGGCAGAACAGAAAAAGCATATTAATTTTGGAAGTTAAAAATTTTGGGTTATGTATAAATATACACATATATATATATACATGGATAAACAAAGTCAGGCAGTCATGTCATGTCTTGTCTCTCAGATACCTATCTAATTAGTGCCGCTCGCCATTGTCCTGCAACTGTTCTCCTTTTGACGATCGTATTATTAATTTGAGACATGACATGAGGAAAGTGAAGCATCCTTGTAAGTCAAAGAGTAATTTGGCGATAAGGTTAAATGTGAATGTCAAAACGTTGTCAAGCTGTCAGGCAACGGCGACGAGGCTGGGATTCGAACCCCATAAGTGCAGAGCACAATGGAGTAGCAGTTCAACGCCTTAGCCTCTCGGCCAGTTCGTCTCTTCGATAATGCCGCGTCAGCCCTTCAATCTTCTACTTATTGTATCCAAATAGAAATAACGTGCAAGAAAGTCCACTTCACAGCTTCCTCTGCCCGTGCATGCAGATCGACAATGATGAAAACGTGCCATTAGATTCTTTCAATAAACAGCCTTCCTTTACTTCAGATGAGTGACTGGAAGAGATGGTTGGTTTCTCGGCAGAATAACAACAAAGAATATAACATTTCACGTAGCGAGCTAAGTTGAGCGCGGCAGGACTGAAACGCGCAATCTTCTGATAACTTTGCTGTTATAATCGAAGTCAGACGCCTCATCCATTATGCCACGGGGCCGCTGCCAGCGCCAACCATTGTGTTGTTGTGTAAATTGCGAGAAAATTCGTGGCAAATGCAATATCAATGAGTGGATTTATGAAAAGATGAGCATATTTCGAATCAATGAACAGATGCACTGCGATCTGGGTGCGCACCGGCGCAGGGAAGCCCAATGTAAATTGGAACACTGTAGTTGAACAATTCGGTCATTGCAGCTGAAATCATACTCCTTCTCAAACAATACAGGATGGCCCGGGTTTTTGAGAAAATCCGTTTGAAAGGGAAAGGTTATGAACCGGAACTGACAACCAGCCCACTTAAACAGACACAAAATGATCCGGGACTGCAAGGACATCCCTTTAACACAGATACAGAATGACCCTTGACTTACAGCAGTTCCCTTTTAAAAGAATAAAGTGAGATTTCGATCATCCCGGAAGGCAATTGTGCAGTGGGGCTCAGGACCACGCGGCGCAGAGACTGTTATTGAAGCCACAGGTGATAGACAGGCAGGAAGGAAGGAGGGAGGGACGTAAAACCAGCCCAGTCTGAAATATATAAATATTTAACATTTTAAGAAAATAAATGCATTAAATTGTATTTAAAAAAAATTGAATTTGAGTTTTTTTAAATTAATAAATAATTGATTCATAATCTATGTATTTTTTGATTTAACGAAGGCTGTGTAACAAAAGAATTCCATTGGAAATGAGGGGTGCAGTCAATAAATACCCAAACACAGTAAGCCCTTGGTGGAAGACAAGCCATGAGGGAAGATGTGGGCTACAAGGGCGATATTTAAAGTCGCGTGTGTCTTTCTGCTGGATCTGACAGCAGCTGCTTGTGCTGTGAAAGAGGTCAAATGTAATAGAGCCCAGCGCAGGCAGAACAGAAAAAGCATAATTATTTTGGAAGTTAAAAATTTGGGATTATATATAAATATACACATATATATATACATGTATAAACAAAGTCAGTCAGTCAGTCATGTCTTGTCTTGGTTTGATTTGATTTGAATTTGAAAATAAGGGTGGAGGATGTCATCATGTCACACAGCCCACACGCAAGCCCGGCCAAAATCGCTATAGTTCTAACTTGTGTATTTTCCCTTCTTTCAGATGTGGAATAGCAAAATCCCACAGCAGATTCTTCTACCGTCAGAGAGTCCATGAAGGAGTGTTCAATCAAATCAGTACGGTCTCAAGTTACATATAATGCATTTTTCTCACATGACAGTAAGATCGCACAGCACGTTTGCACACACTCTAGCTTACACAAACACACAAACAAAGTAAAATTCCTCAACCTCCAAAGGCAGGTTTTGAAATTTGAAATTGGAAATCCGGGACAGACAGCACATCCCTTTTAAACAGACACAGAATGATGAGGGTCTGATAGCACACCATTTTAAAGAGACAGAGAATGATCTCGGACAGACAGCACATCCCCTTAAAAGGGACACGGAAACAGAATGAATAAAAACAGATAAATATGTAAAACTCAGCAGGTCGTGCAGAATTTGTGGAGGAAGAATCCGGTTTCACGTTCTGTCGGATAATCATTCGGATATTTTAGGAAAAAGTTAAAGATTACAGATATTTTCAACAAAAATAGCGCGTGGAATAAATACACAGCGAGAAAGGTCAAATGGGAACATCTGGGATACAGTGGAACGCAGGAGTGATTAAATAATAAATGGAACAATGGAGAAAGGCAAAGTGGGTGGTAATCGGGCAATAAAGTAAAAAAGGATGGTCCAGAGGAGGTGTTAGTGGGAATAGCAGAACCATTACCAGAAAATGGGAGCGATGCTTATGATCCGATACGTTGAACATAATGTTGAGGCCAGAAGACGACAACATGCCTCCAATATAGGGTGTCACCGCCTTTTAATCAGACCAGGCAGCTTTGCCAGCCCGGATTGATATCCTGTCCGCTTTGAATTCGGCAGCCAAGGGACTAATTCAAAAGGCAGCTTCTCTCATCTTTTCAGCTCTAGAGAAACAGGGCGCACTCATATTCAGGGCGGAGGTGGAGATTGACGCTGAATGTATGCTTATCCCAATTGAGGTGAACTTATGCGTACAGATAGGAAGATACACAGATCAAGTATTGGCCGGAACCAAACAAGGGGTTAGGTTATCCAACGAGTCACAGAGCCGAGTACCTCTGAGATATTTCAACTTTACTCACTTTGGCGGGTTTCACTTTGCTCTGGGATTTGGATGCTTATGGAACATCGGCGTAAAATCACACGTTTTAACGTGAAATATATCTGATTTCTCTTATGTCGTGCGGCTGTTAGAAGCGGATATTTGAGTAAAACATGGCGGGGCTCGTCCGGGATTTGGCCCGTGACCTCTCGCATTTCAAATGTGATCATTCCGAAGCGATAATCATAACCGTGGACCAACGAGCCGCCGACAGTGAGAAGCGCAGCTCTCAGATTCTGACGGTGGTGAGAAATGCTATTATGGCCCATCATGCATGTGCTGTCTTTCAGATACAGAGCTGATAGCACACCATTTTAAATAGACAGAGAATGATCCCAGACAGACAGCACATCCCCTTAAAAGAGAAACGGAAACAGGATGAATAAAAGCAGATAAATATGTAAAACAAAGCAGGTCGTGCAGATTCTGTGGATGAAGAATCCGGTTTCACTTTCTGTCGGATAATCTTTCTGATATTTTAGGAAAAATTTAAAGATTACAAATGTTTCAACAAAAATAGCGCCTGGAAATAATACGCAGCGAATGGGAACATCTGTGATAGAGTGGAACGCAGGAGTGATTAAATAATACATGGAACAATGGAGAAAGGCAAAGTGGGTGGTAATCGGGCAATAACATAACAAAGGATGGTCCAGAGGACGTGCAAGTGGGAATAGCAGAACCATTACCAGACAATGGGAGCGGTGCTTATCCCCCGATACGTTGAACATAATGTTGAGGCCAGAAGACGAGAACATGCCTAAATATAGGGTATCACCGCCTTTTAATCAGACCAGGCAGCTTGGCCACCCCGGATTGATTTCCTGTCCGCTCTGAATTCGGCAGCCAAGAGACTAATTCTAAAGCTAGCTTCTTACATTTTTTCAGGTCTAGAGAAACAAGACGCATTCATATTCAGGGCAGAGGTGGAGTTTGACGCTGAATGTATGCTTATCCCCATTGAGTAGAGCTGATGCGGACAGACACGAAGATATACTGGTCAAGTATTGGACAGAACCAAACAAAGGCTTCGGTTATCCAACCAGTCACAGAGCCGAGTACCTCTGAGATACTTTAACTTTACTCAGTTGTGTGAGTTTCACTTTGCTCTGGGATTGGACGCTGTGGGAACAATCAGCGCAAAATCACACGTTTTAATGTGAAATATGTCCATTTTCCCACATGTCAAGCGGCTGTGAGGAGCGGAACTTTGAATAAAAATCGGCGGGGCTCGTTCACGATTTAGCCCGAGGCCTCTCGCATTTCAAATGTGATCATTCCTAAGCGAGAATCATACCCCGAGACCAACGAGCCGCCGACAGTGAAGAGTGCAGCTCTCAGGTTCTGACGGTCGTGAGAAAAGATATTAGGTCCATCGTGCTTGTGCTGTCCCTCAGAGATCTATCGAATAAGTCCCGCTCTCCGCAGTCCTGCAAATGTTGTCCTTTTGACGAATATATTATTAATTTGAGACATGACATGATCAAAGTGCAGCATCCTTGTCAGTGAAAGGGAAATTCGGCGATGAGGTTAATGTGATTGCCAAAGTGACCAGGTGAGTCAAAGCTGAACACATATACGACGAGGATGGGATTCGAACTCTGCATGCAAAACAACATTGATTAGTAGCCCATCGCCTTAACTTCTCGGCCACCTCCTCTCTTATTCAGCCACGCGTCAGCCTTTCAATCTACTGCTTTTTGTATCCCAACAGAAATAACGTGCAAGAAAGTCCACTTCCCAGCTTGCTCTGCCTGTTCATGCAGATCGACAATGAGGAACACGTGCCATGAGATTCTTAAAGCAAACAGCCATCCTTTACTTCAGGTGAGTGACTCGAAGAGATGGTTGGTTTTCTGCAGAATCGCAACAAATATAAAATTTCACGCAGCGAGTTAATTGACCGCGGCAAGATACGAATCTTCAATGTTTTGATAAGTTCGCGGTTATAATCGAAGTCAGACGCCGTATCCATTAGATCACGCGGCCGCTGCGACCATCACACAATGTGTTGTTTTGTATATTGCGAGCAAAATCAAGGAGTGGATTGAGGAAAAGATGAGCATATTTCGAGTAAATGAACAGATGCACTGCGATCTGGGTGCGCACCCGGCGCAGGCAACCCCAATGTAAATTGGAAGTCAACAGTTTAACAATTCGGTCATTGCAGCTGAAATCATACTCCTTCTCAAACTATACAGGATAACCCGGGTTTATGAGAAAATCCGTTTTAAAGGGAAAGCTTATGAACCGGAACTGACAACCAGCCCTTTTAAACAGTTACAGAATGATCGGGGACTGCAAGGACATCCCTTTTACCCAGATGCAGAATCATCCTTGACTGACCGCAGTTCCCTTTTAAAAGAATAAAGTGAGATTTCTATCATCCCGGAAGGCAATTGTGCTGTGGAGCTCAGGACCACGCTGGGCAGAGACTGCTATTGAAGCCACAGGTGATAGACAGGCAGGAAGGAGGGAGGGACGTAAAACCAGCCCAGACTGAAAGGCAATTTACAAATATATATATATTAAACATTTTAAGAAAATAAATACATTTGATTTTTAATTTAAAAAAAAATAATTTGATTTGTTTCAAATAAATAAATAATTGATTCATAATCTAGATATTTTTTGATTGAACGAAGGCTGTGTGACTGGAAGAATTCCATTGGAAATGAGGGGGTGCCTCTTATCAACAAAGGCAGACATTGATGTGGAGATTCAGCATCGCCTCAAGTGCTCCAGTGCAGCCTTCTGCCGCCTGCGGAAAAGACTGTTTGATGACCAGGCCCTCAAATCTACCACCTAATTCAAGGTCTACAGGGCTGTAATAGTACCCGCCCTCCTGCCTGGGTCTGAGGCATGGAGGATGTGCAGAAGGCACCTCAGGTCGCTGGAGGTATATCACTAACGATGTCTCCGCAAGATCCTACAAATCTCCTGGCAGGACAGGCGCATCCACATCAGTGTCCTCGACCACGGTAACATCCCCAGTATTGAAGCAGTTACCACACTCGATCAGCTTCGCTGGGCAGGCCACATAGCACGCACGCCAGATGTGAGACTCCCTAAGCAATGCTTTATGCGAAGCTTCTTCATGGCAAACGAGCCAAAGGAGGACAGCGTAAACGTTATAAGGACACCCTCAAAGCCTCGCTGCTAAAGTGCGACATCACCACTGACACCTGGGAGACCCTGGCCGCAGATCGCCCGAGGTGGAGAAAATCCATCCGGGAGGGCATTGAGCTCTTTGAGGCTCGATGCAAGGAACATGAAGAGCCCAGGCGCACGCAGCAGAAGGAGCGTGTGGCAAACCAGCTCTACCGACCCCTTCCCCTGACGAATGTCTGTCCCACCTGTGAAAGGGTCTGTGGCTCTCGTATCGGACTGCTCAGCCATCAACGAATTCACTTTGGGAGTGGAAGCAAGTCCTCCATAGGACCCCTGGACCTGATAGCATATATCCTGTGGATACAACCAATGCATCCATAGGATATAAGCCATCAGGTCCAGGGGACTTGTCTGCCTTTAGTCCCATCATTTTACCTCATACTGCTTCATTCGTGATAATGATAGTATTAAGTTCCTCCCACCATATAGCCCTTGGATTATCCACTATTTGGATGTTTTTACTGACTTCTACCGTGAGAACTGAAACAAAATATGTGTTCTAAGTCTCTGCCATTTCCCTGTTCTCGATTATTAATTCCCCAGTCTCATCCTCCAGGATACGAACATTTACTTTAGCCACTCTTTTCCTTTTTACATACCTGTAGAAACTCTTACCATCTGTTTTTATATTTCGTTCAAGTTAACATTCATAATCTACCCTCTTTTAATCATATTTTTAGTCGTTCTTTGCTGGATTATAAAAATGTCCCAATCCTCTGGACTCGCACGAGTGGATGATTGGCTGAGCGTGACGGAACAGGTGTCCTAAAAGTTGCTGCAAAATAATTCAGAACAATTACATCTCAAATGACCTCCAAACAGAGCGGATTACGTGCCAATGCCTACAGCTACTGATTCATTGTGAACAGGGCTCGAATTTACGCAGAAGCAATTCGATTACATTCCTAATCCAACGATTTAACCACCCAGCCACGGCAGCTAGCACGTCGCATTTTTTTAAACACATACTGAATGAAGCAGCATTGAGAGCGCAACCTTTTCAAACAGATAAAGACTGATCCGAGACTGACAGTACAACAACTTGATGTCGCTATATGACACAATAGAAAGCGGGAATGGCTGAATCGCTTTCGGCGGGAATTAAATGATGTACTCCATGCTTGTCTCAGCGAATCAGCCCGTTGGTCAAGGGGTATGATTGTCACTTATATAGGAAAATAATGGAACCCTTACTAATGGAAAAAATAGAAGAACATCTAGAAACAAAAAGTATAAAAATGAATGATCAGCATGGATTTTAACAAGGAAAGTACTGCTGGCCCAAGCTCATAATTTTTGAAGAGGTTATAGAGAGGGTAGACATTGATCATGCAATAAGTGTAAGGTATCTAGCTTTTCAAAAGACCCTCGCTATGATACCAATAATAGCCTGCTGAGCAACGTCAGGGTATAAGCAGCAGAATGCATAGCGAGCTAGCTTCAAGACTGCAATCAGAGATTGGAGGTAGAAGGCAGAAATTCACATTGGCAGAAGATGGGTCGTGGTGTTCCAAAAGGATCAGTGCCGGAACCACTATTGTTCACAATTTATATTAACGATTTAGAATTTGGAACTAAAAACAGAATTTCCAAATTTTCCAAAGATACCAAATTGGAGGAAATTTATAGTGAGGAGGACTGCAACAAATTAAGGACAACATTAATAAACACGCAGAATGGGCATATAATTTTCAATTAAGTTCCACACACATACATGTGAGGTATTACATTTTGGTAGGAAGAATATGGAGGTCACTTATTTCTTGGAACAAACGACTCTAGGTCGGGTAGAGGAACAATAGGATCTCTGAGTACAACTACACAAATCATAAAAATTGTGAAAGTTTACCAAGACAAAATAAAGATAACTAAGCATTGGAGGTTATTTCTAGTGGTATAGAATTGCAAAATAGGAAGGTTATGCTAAACCTGTATTGAACATCGGTGAGACCACACTTAGAGCACTGCATGCAGTTCTGGTCATCCTATTATAAAGATGACATAGAGGCATTTGGGAGGGTGCAGAGAAGATTTGCATGGATGCTACCAGAAATGGAAGGTTATTCAAAAGTGGAAATAATGAACAAGGTGTGTCTCTTTTCTCTTGAAGATTGATCTATAGCGGTGACCTAATCGATTTATTTAAAATTATGAAAGATTTTGATCGAGTGTTTACAAAGAGAATGTTTTCACATGTGGGGAAGAGCATAACTGGAGGCCACCAATACAAGATAGTCATCAAGAAATCCAGAAATCAAATAGAGAATTCAGAAGCAACTTATTTCTGGAAAGAGTGATGAGAATGTGGAACTCAAAAGCATAGGAATGGTTCAAGCGAATAGTATAGATACATTTAAGGAGAAGCTATACAACCATATGAGGTAGAAACATATAAACATAGAAAATAGGTGCAGGAGCAGGCCATTCAGCCCTTCTAGCCTGCACCGCCATTCAACGAGTTCATGGCTGAACATGAAACTTCAGTACCCCCTTCCTACTTTCTCGCCATAACCCTTGATCCCCCGAGTAGTACGGACACATCTAACTCCCTTTTGAATATATTTAGTGAATTGGCCTCAACTACTTTCTGTGGTAGAGAATTCCACATTTTCACCACTTTCTGGGTGAAGAAGTTTCTCCTCATCTCGGTCCTAAATGGCTTACCCCTTATACTCAGACTGTGACCCCTGGTTCTGGACTTCCCCAACATTGGGAACATTCTTCCTGCATCTAACCTGTCTAAACCCGTCAGAATTTTAAACGTTTCCATGAGGTCCCCTCTCATTCTTCTGAACTCCAGTGAATACAAGCCCAGTTGATCCAGTCTTTCTTGATAGGTCAGTCCCACCATCCCTGGAATCAGTCTGGTGAATCTTCGCTGCACTCCCTCAATAGCAAGAATGTCCCTCCTCAAGTTAGGAGACCAAAACTGTACACAATACTCCAGGTGTGGCCTCACCAAGGCCCTGTACAACTGTAGCAACACCTCCCTGCCCCTGTACTCAAATCCTCTCGCTATGAAGGCCAACATGCCATTTGCTTTCTTAACCGCCTTCTGTACCTGCATGCCAACCTTCAATGACTGATGTACCATGACACCCATGGCTCGTTGCACCTTCCCTTTTCCTAATCTGTCACCATTCAAATAATAGTCTATCTCTCTGTTTTTACCACCAAAGTGGATAACCTCACATTTATCCACATTATACTTCATCTGCCATGCATTTGCCCACTCACCTAACCTATCCAAGTCACTCTGCAGTCTAATAGCATCCTCCTCGCAGCTCACACTACCACCCAACTTAGTGTCATCCGCAAATTTGGAGATACTGCATTTAATCCCCTCGTCTAAATCTTTAATGTACAATGTAAACAGCCGGGGCCCCAGCACAGAACATTGCGGCACCCCACTAGTCACTCGAAAGGAATAGACGGCTATGCTGATAGATTTAAATCAAGAAAGACACCAGAATATTCGAGTGGAACATAAACGCTGGCATGGTCAGAATAGCCAGAAAGGCAGTATACACTATGCTGTCCTTTGTATAACTATTTAATTCAGTTATCTGCAGCATTATGCATTGGACTCAATGAAAAGCTCTCTGAGTTTCGGTAGGAGTGTCTGGGTCACTGTAAGAACTTTCCGTTTCTATGTAATAGTTTCTGACTCTCTTTTGGTGCTGTCTGGGTCTGTGTTGCAGCTGCCTGTGTCAGATTTTGAGCTGACTGTGTCTGTTTAAGTGTTGTCCGGGTTTGTGTAGGAGCGTCGGGGTTTGTATTGCAGCTCCATGTGTCAGGTTTGGAGCTGACTGGTTCTGTGCAAGAGTTGTCTCTGTTTGTGCCGGAGAGTCTGCGTCTGTGTTGGAGTGTGTCTGTCTGTGGTTGATCTCCCTGGGTCAGTGTGCTTCTGCATTGAGATTTTTGATTCAGTACCGGTGCTTTATTGATCTTTAAATGAGATGTCTGCATCTCCGAAGCGAGCTGTGTGGCTCGGTGGACGAGCAGTCTGGGCCTTTCTCGGAACAGACTACGCCCGTGTAAGAACTGCTTATCTCTGTGAAGGAGCTCTTGGATTTGTGTTGGTGATGCTTTGGCCAGGGTAGAGCTGTCTATGTCTATGTAGGAGGGAATTAATCTGTCTTAGAGGTCCCAATGTCTCTGAACGGAGCTGTATGGGTTTGTGTATTCAAGTTTGTGCCTGTGCTGTTAATCCGTGATTCAGTGTAGCACCTGCCTGATTGTGCACAGGAGCTGCCTGCTTTCGCGAAGGAAATGTCAGTGTCTCTGTCGAAGCTCTCTAGAAATGTGTTGGTGTTGTCTGCTGCTGATGAGGACATGTTTGCTCCTGTGTAGGTGATGCTGGGTCTGTGAAAGGAACTGTCTGAGTCTGTACACAAGCATTTTGATGCTGTGTATGCGCTTTGCCTGTCTGCACAGGAGTGCATGGATCTGTGCAGTAATGCCTGGCTCAGTATAGAATCAGTACTCCTATGTACGGGAGCTGCCTGGGTCTGTTTAGCCGCTGTCTGGGTCGGTGCATGAAAAGACTGGATCTCTGAAGGTAGATTGTGGTACTGTGTCGGAAGATTGTGAATCTGTGAAGGTAGAGTCTGGGACTGTGAAAGAGATGTCTGAATATGTGTTGCAGCTGTCTGGCTCTGTGAAGGAATAGCCTGGCGCTGTGAAAGTAAATAGAAATCTAGAAATCCACACCGCTGAAGGATGCCACTTCGGCCCAGAGTATACATGCCCGCCGACAAAGAGCCACAAGGCCCTCGAATCAACAGCCCTAAAGGCTATACATGAACCTGTGAAGTATGACAATGACGGAAAGATAAAGAACGCCCAGCCCAATATGTCCACCCCACACAACTTCTACACCCCTTGCACCGAAAAAGTATACACACCACCCCAGCCCGAGCCATGCGAACGCATGGGAGAAGCAAAAAAGCAGAAAAACCCCCAAGGCTAATTGTGGGAAAGAATTCTGTTAAAATTCCTCAACATTTACGCGATCAAAATTAGTCCAAGAGATCAACTTGGTTGTATTGGAATCCCTGCAGTACTTACCATCGTATCTGCGCCAGCCAACAAATGGTGATCCAACCTAATTCCACTTACTAACTCCCGGTCCGTAACTCTTCTGGTTACAGCAAGGACATTGTACTTGACTGTATAAAACATTGGCTAGGCCGCTGCTGGAGTACTGTGTGCAGTTCTGGTCACCACATTTAAAAAAAAAGATGTGATTGTGCTGGAAAGGGTACTGAGGAGATTTACACAAAAACTTGTCTGACTGGAGAATTTTGGTGATGAGGAAAGATTCGAAATACTGAGTCTGTTTTCTTTGGAGCAGAGGAGGCTGAGGGGCGACTATGTTGAGGTGCATAACTTCATGAGGGCCCTAGACAGAGTTGGTAGGAAGGTCCTGTTTCCTTTTGCAGAGTGGTCAACAACCAGGGGGAATGGTTTTAAACTAATTTCGGGATGGACCAGTTCCCCTATCTCGGGCGCCTCCTATCAACAAGAGCAGGCATTGATGACGAGATCCAACACCGCCTGCAGTACGCCAGTGCAGCCTTCGGCCGCCTGAGGAAAAGAGTGTTTAAAGATGAGTCCCTCCAAACTTTCAATAAGCTCATGGTCTACAAGGCTGTAGTAATAGCAGCCCTCCTGTATGGCTCAGGGACGTGGACCATGCACAGTAAACACCTCAAGTCGCTGTAGATATGCCACCAGCGATGTCTCCTCAAGATTCTGCAAATCCCCTGCCAGGACAGACGGGCAAACATTCGCGTCCTCGTCCAAGACACGATCCCCAGCATTGCACCACTTACCACACTTGATCAGCGCCGCTGGGCAGGCCATATGCCACACACGAGACTGCCAGAGCAAGCGCTCTTCTCGGAACTCGTCCACGGCAAATGAGCCAAAGGCGGACAGAGGAAACGTTACAAAGAGACCCTCAAAGCCTCCCTGATAAAGTGTGACATCCCCACTGTGACCTGGGAGTCCTTGGCCATAGATCGCCCTAAGTGGAGGAAGTGCATGTGGGAGTGTGCTGAGCTCCTCGAGTATCGTCGCCGAGAGCATGCAGAAACCAGGTGCAGGCAGCGGAAGGAGGGTGCAGCAAACCAGGCACCCTGCCCATACGTTCCCTCAACGACGGTCTGCCTGACCTGTGACAGAGACTGTGGTTCCCGTATTGAACTGTACAGCCATCTAAGAACACATGCTAAGAGTGGAAGCAAGTCTTCATCGATTCCGAGGGACTACCTATGATGATGAATTAGGGGGAGGGTTAGACGAGCTGTGAGGATAAATGTCTTTACCCAGGGGGTCATGGTGGTCGGGAACTCAAAGCCTGAATGGGTGGTAGCGGCAGAAAACCTCACACATTTTAAAAATACTTGAATGCCACTTAAATTGCTGTAACACATAGGACGGACTTAGAGCTGGGAAGTGGAAATTAGGTTGGAAAGCTCTTGATCGGCCTCCTCGGGCACTATTGGCTGAAATGATGTACATTTTTGCATTTCCTACACTGCAAAGTGACCACATTTTAAAAGTAATTAATTTGCTGTGAACTGCTTTGGGAAGTGCTGAGGTGAAAGTCGCTATAGGAATGCTATCATTTTAATGTAAAAGTGCCATAAGAAAGTACATAGCATGAAGACCGGTTGCCTCACTTGGTTAGCGTTTGGTGTTATTAACGCCAAATTGGCGAGTTCGAACCCATTACGGGCAATTTATTTTATTTTTGGTGGTGCGGTTGGCCTGCAAGTATTTTAGAGCAGCTTAAACATTCAGGGACGAAACTCACACTAAAACTGAAGCAATGCTGCAAACCATTAGTTCTGCCGAGAGCTGGTGGCCCTGCGGAGTGTTTCCAGCATTAAATGAACAATTCCATCTCCTCCGGGGATTTGTGACTTCTCGTATTTCAATCAGTGAAAGGCTCACTGCCGCTAATTGGTTTGTAGTGCAAAGTATGGAACTGATCTACATACAATTGCACTGCGTAATCCCTCATTATAAGAACATAATAATTAGGAACAGGAGTGGGCCATCTAGCCCCTCGAGCCTGATCCGCCATTCAACAAGATCATGGCTGATCTGGCCGTGGACTCAGCTCCACTGACCCGCCCGCTCCCCGTAACCCTTAATACCTTTATTGGTTAAAAATGTATTGATCTGTGATTTGAATACATTCAATGAGCTAGCCTCAACTGCTTCCTTGGGCAGAGAATTCCACAGATTCACAACTCTCTGGGAGAAGAAATTCCTTCTCAACTCGGTTTAAAATAAGCTCCCCCGTATTTTGAGGCTGTGCCCCCTAGTTCTAGTCTCCCCGACCAGTGGAAACAAACTCTCTGCCTCTATCTTGTCTATCCCTTTCATTATTTTAAATGTTTCTTTTAGATCACCCTTCATCCTTCTGAACTGCAACGAGTAAAGTGTACGCAATCTATCATAATGAGGTGGCCCCCTCTTCTCCGGAATCAGCCTAGTGAATCGTCTCTGTACCCTCTTCAAAGCTAGTATATCCTTCCCAAAGAAATGTGATCAAAACTGCACGCAGTACTCCAGGTGCGGCCTCACCAATACCCTGTACCATTGCAGCAGGACCTCCCTATGTTGTACTCCATCCCTCTCACAATGAAGGCCAAGATTCCATTCGCCTTCCTGATTACCTGCTGCACCTGCAAACTAACATTTTGGGATTCATGCACAAGGACCCCCAGGTCCCTCTGCACCTCAGCATGTTGTAATTTCTCCCCATTCAAATAATATTCCTTTTTGCTGTTTTTTTCCCCAAGATGGATGACCTCACATTTTCCGACATTGTATTCCATCTGCCAGACCTTAGCCAATTCGCTTAACCTGTCTAAATCTCTTTGCAGCCTCTCTGTGTCTTCTACACAATCCGCGTTCCCAGTAATCTTTGGGTCATCTGCAAATTTTGTTGCACTACACTTTGTCCCCTCTTCCAGTTCATCTATGTATATTGTAAACAGTTGTGGTCCCAGCACCGATCCCTTTGGCACATCACTAAGCACTGATTTCCAACATGAAAATGACCCATTTATCCCGACTCTCTGCTTTCTGTCAGCCAGCCATTTCTCCATCCATGCTAATAGATTTCCGATGCCTCCGCGTACCTTTATCTTTTGCAGTAACCATTTGCGTGGCACCTTATAAAAAGGCTTTTGGAAATCTAGATACACCACATCCATCGGTACACCTCTATCCAGCATGCTCGTTATATCATCAAAGAATTCCAGTAAATTATTTAAACATGCTTTTCCCTTCCTGAATCCATGAAGCGTCTGCTTGATTGTACTATTCCTATTTAGTGTCCCGCTATTTCTTCCTTAATGATAGCTTCAAGCATTTTCCCCTCTATAGATGTTAAACTAACCTGCCTTTTGTCTGCCCCCTTTTTTAAACAGAGGCGTTATATTTGCTGCTTTTTAATTCGCTGGTACCTCCCCAGAATCCAGAGAATTTTGGTAGATTATAACGAATGCATCTGTTAGAACGTCCGCCATCTCTTAATACCCTGGGATGCATTTCATCAGGACCAGGGGGCTTGTCTATCTTGAGTCCTAGTAGCCTGTCCAGCACTAGCCCCATAGTGATAATGATTATCTCAAGGTCCTTCCTTCCCACATTCCTGTGACCAGCAATTTTTGGCATGGTTTTTGTGTGTTCCACTGTGAAGACCGAAGCAAAATAATTGTTTGACGTCTCAGCCATTTTCACATTTCCCATTATTAAATCCCCCTTCTCATCTTCTAATGGACCAACATTTACTTTAGTCACTCTTTTCCGTTTTATATATCGGTAAAAGCTTTTACTAACTATTTTTATGTTTTGTGCAAGTTTACCTTCTTAATCTATCTTTCCTTTCTTTATTGCTTTCTTCGTCATTCTTTGCTGTCGTTTAAAATTTTCCCAATTTGCTAGTTTCCCACTAACCTTGGCCACCTTATACGCATTGGTTTTTATTTTGATACTCTCCTTTATTTGCTTGGTTATCCACGGCGGGTTATCCCTTCTCTTACCGCCCTTCTTTTTCACTGGAATATATATTTTGTTGAGCACTATGAAAGAGCTTCATAAAAGTCCTCCACTGTTCCTCAATTGTGCCATCCTTTGGTCTGTGTTTCCAGTCTATTTCAGCCAACTCGGCCCTCATCCCATTATAGTCACTTTTGGTTAAGCATAGTACGCTCGTTTGAGACACTACTTCCTCAGCCTGAAACTGTATTACAAATTCAACCATACTGTGATCACTCATTCCGAGAGGATCTTTTACTGGGAGATCGTTTATTATTCCTATCTCATTACACAGGACCGGATCTACGATAGCTTGCTCCCTTTTATGTTCTGTAACATACTGTTCGAAGAAACAATCCCGTATGCTTCTATGAATTCCTCCTCAAGGCTACCCAGTGCGATTTGATTTGACCAATCGATATGTAGGTTAAAATCCCCCATGATTACTGCCGTTCCTTTTTCACATGCCTCCATTATTCCCTTGGTTATTTCCCGCCCCACCGTGAAGCTATTATTTGGGGGCCTTTTAACAACGCCCATCAGTGACTTTTTTCCCATACAATCTCTTATCTCTACCCACAATGATTCAACATTTTGTTCATTAGAGTCAATATCGTCTCTCACACCTGCCCTGTTATCATCCTTTATTAACAGAGCTACCCTACCTCCTTTCCCTTCTTGTCTATCTTTCCGAATTGTTAGATACCGCTGTATGTTTAATTCCCTGTCCTGGCCAACCTGCAACGTTTCTGTACTGGCCACCAAATCATACCCATTTATGATGATTTGTGCCGTCAAATCATTTACTTTATTTCGAATGCTGCGTGCGTTTAGGTAGAGTGTTTTAATACTAGTTTTTAAACCAGGATTTTTAGTTTTGACCACTCCTGCAGCCTCTTTATATTCATACATATTGTCCCTTCCTATCACCTTGTCGTTTACACTTACCCCAGTGCTACTCTGCTCTATTGCCTCCTGACTTTTACATTCTTTCTTGGGGTCCTGTGATCTGAGCTCTCCCCCACTCTAACTAGCTCAGAACCCTCTCCTGGGTTCCGAATACTCCTTGCATTGCGGCACCGAGATTTCATGCTTGCCTTTCTATTACACTTTGATCCATTAGAATTTTGCTGTGCATTAGTCTGCTGCAAACTGCAGGGGCCACATCGCTTAATGGATAACGGATCAACTTTGATGCAAACACTGATGTTATCAGAAAATTGCAACGTCAAACGCTGCCCTGGTCATTTTGGCAAAATTTGTTCATCTTTATAAAACCAAACCTCGTTCGCACTCATTAACTAAAATGAGTTCCTCCCAAACAATGCACTTGACTTTATTAAAAGGCATTTTTTCATACTGTGTATATTGCTCACTGATTTTTGCAGATAGTGTCCAACAAACCAACAATTAATACCGATAAACTATCACTGATTCCAGTTCGAACAACAGCTTCGCGTCAATCAGTGTAATGAAGGGCAGTGGAGGGAATTGTGATCAGATTGCAATGAGATCCCCGTGAGTCGATAAAAAAGAGTACTTGTAAAATCGCTGCGAGCAGGGTTTGAACCTGCGCACGGAAGCCCCCATTGGATTTCAAGTCCAACGACTTAACCACTCGGCCATCGCAGCTACAATGTAGAGCTGCTTTAATAGTCGAATCGTTGGTACAATTTATCAGAGAGACCGCCTGCATGCTTGTCCTATTGGATCTCTCAGACGATGTGAAATTTAAATCATAGAATCGCAGAATCTCACAGCAAAGAAGGAAAAATTTCGGTTAGAACTGAAAGAATTTACATTTCGGGAAAAACTGAACAGTCTGGGGAGCTTCTTTCTCGAAAAACAAGTGAGATATATTTTTAACATTATGAAGGTATTTGATCGAGTTGATGTGGAGAAAATGTTTGCTATTGTGAAGGAGTTCAGAACGGGAGGTCACTGATAAACTCAGTCGACAATTCAAAAGCAACTTATTTACCAAAGAGTGGTTAGAATGTGGAAGATGCTACATAAGCAGTAGTTGAGGCGAATAGCACAGATTCATTTTAAAGGCAATTACCTGAGCACATGACTGAGAAAGCAATAGAACAACATGCTGATAGGATCAAGTGAAGTAGGGTAGTGTGCAGCATTAACTCGAGCAACACCAGTTGGTGCAATTGTCTCTTTCTGTGATGCAATCTCTATATAACGTTATGTAACTCACATTATAAACAACAACAACTTATATATAATTAGCACCTTGAAATTAGCGAAACGTCCAAGGCGCTTCACAAGTGTATTATGCGATACAAATTTGGCACCGAGCCACTAAATACAAAATAGCGCAGGTGACTAAAAGATTGGTCAACCAGGTATGCTTGATAATGAGGAAGAAAGCTGTACATTGCAGGTAGATATCAAAGAACTGGTCAGGGGTTTAATGGAATTCAATCCGGAGAAGTTTTCGATAGTGCATTTGGGGAGTGCTTATAGGGAAAGCGAATACACATTAAATGTGAGGCCACTGATGAGTGTAGAGGTGCAAATGACCTTGGAGTGCATGTCCACAGAATCCTTGACGGTAGCAGGGCAGGTAGATAAGATGCTTGTGAAGGATAGGCAGAAAGGAAAAGGAGGCAGGGTGGCGTTGCTGGTTAAAGAGGAAATTAATGCAATGATAATGAGGGACATTAGCTTGGATGATTTGGAAGCGGTATGGGGGGAGCTGCAAAATACAAAAGGGCATAAAACGCTACTGGGAATTGTGTACAGACCTCCAAACAGTAGCAGTGAGGTTGGGGACAGCATCAAACAAGAAATAAGGGATGTGTGGAATAAAGGTACAGCAGTTACCTTGTGCGAATTTAATCTATATATTGATTGGGCTGACCAAAATGGTAGCAATGCGGTGGAGGACGATTTCCTGGAGTAAATTATGGATGGTTTTCCAACCCAATATGTCGAGGAACCACCGAGAGAGCTGCCATCGTGAACTAGGTGATGTGTAATGAGAAGGGACTAATTGGCAATCTTGTTGTGCGAGGCCCTTTGGGGAAGAGTGACCATAACATGGTAGAATTCTTTAT
This sequence comes from Pristiophorus japonicus, assembly GCF_044704955.1. Classification (NCBI taxonomy): domain Eukaryota; kingdom Metazoa; phylum Chordata; class Chondrichthyes; family Pristiophoridae; genus Pristiophorus; species Pristiophorus japonicus. The sequence goes on along the minus strand of NW_027254729.1, from coordinate 2,637,959 downwards.
AAGATGGAGAGTGACACAATTAATTCAGAAACTAGGGACCTGAACTTTAGGAAAGGTAATTTCGATGGTACGAGGCGTGAATTGGCTAGAAAAGACTGGCAAATGATACTTAAAGGGTTGACGGTGGATAGGCAATGGCAAACATTTAAAGACCACATGGATGAACTTCAACAATTGTACATCCCTGTCTGGAGTAAAAATACAACGGGGAAGATGGCTCAACCGTGGCTAACAAGGGAAATTAAGGATAGTGTTAAATCCAAGGAAGAGTTATATAAATTGGCCAGAAAATCAGGAAACCTGAGGACTGGGAGAAATTTAGAATTCAGCCAAGGAGGACAAAGGGTTTCGTTAAGAGGGGGAAAAAAGAGTACGAGATGAAGCGTGCCGGAAGCATAAAAAATGACTGCCAAAGCTTTCATGTATATATGAAGATAAAAAGATTTGTGAAGACAAACGTAGGTCCCTTGCAGTCGGATTCAGGTGAATTTATAATGGGGAACAAAGAAAAGGCAGAATAATTGAACAAATACTTTGGTTATGCCTTCTCGACAGAAGACACAAATAACCTTCTGGATGTACTAGGGGACCGAGGGTCTAGTACGAAGGAAGAACTGAAGGATATGCTGATTAATGGGAAATTGTGTTGGTGAAATTGATGGGATTGAAGGCCGATAAATCCCCGGGGCCTGATAGATTGCATCCCAGAGTACTTAAGGAAGTGACCCGAGAAATAGAGGATGCATTCGTGATCATTTTCCAACAGTCTATCGACTCTGGATCAGTCCCATGAACTGGATGGTTGGTAATGTAACATCACTTTTTAAAAAAGGGCGGAGAGAGAAAATGGGTAATTATAGATCGGTTAGCCTGACATCAGTCATGGGGAATCAATTATTAAAGATGAAATCGCAGCGCATTTGGAAAACAGTGACAGGGTCGGTCCAAGTCAGCATGGATTTATGAAGGGAAAATCAAGCTTGACGAATCTTCCAGAATTTTCTGAATATGGAGAATGGACAAGGGAGTGGACAAGGGAGAACCAATGGATGTGGTATATTTGGATTTTCAAAAGGCTTTAGATATGGTCCCACACAAGAGATTTGTGTGCAAAATCAAAGCACATGGTATTGGGGGTAATGTACTTACGTGGATAGAAACAGAGAAACAAAGAAAATAGGTGCAGGAGTAGGCCAGTCGGCCATTCGAGCCTGCACAGGCATTCAATCAGATCATGGCTGACCATTCCTTCAATACCGCTGTCCTGCTGTCTCTCGAGACTCCTTGATCCCCTTAACCGTAAGGGCCATATCTAACTCCCTCTTGAATATATCCAATGAACTGGCATCAACAACTCTCTGCGGCAGGGAATTCCTGAGTGAAGAAGTTTCTCCTCATCTCAGTCGTAAATGGCCTGCCCCTTATCCTAAAACTATCTCCCCTGGTTCTGGACTTCCCCAATATCAAGAACATTCTTCCCGCATCTAACCTGTCCAGTCCCATCAGAATCTTACATGTTTGTATGAGATCCCCTCTCATCCTTATCAACTCCAGTGAATAAATGCCTAGTTGATCCAGTCCCTCCTCATATGACAGGCCAGCCATCCCTGGAATCATTCTGGTGAACCTTCGCTGCACTCCCTCAATAGCAAGTACGTCCTTCCTCAGACTAGCAGACCAAAACTGAACACAATATTCCAGGTGAGGCCTCATTAAGCCCTGTACAACTGCAGTAAGACTACCCTGCTCCTATATTCAAATTCCCTACCTACGAAGGCCAACATACCATTTGCCTTCTTTACCACCTGCTGTACCTGCGTGCCCACATTCAGTGACTGATGAACCATGACACCCAGGTCTCGCTGCACCTCCCCTTTTTCTAGTCTGCCACCATTCAAATAATATTCTGCCTTCGTGTTTTTGCCCCCAAAATGGATAACCTCACATTTATCCAAATTATACTGCATCTGCCATGTATTTACCCACTCACCGAATCTGTCCACTTCACCCTGCAGCCTCTTAGCGTCCTCCTCACAGCTCACACCGCCACCCAGTTTAGTGTCATCCAAAAACTTGGAGATATTGCACTCTATCCCTTTTTCCAAATCGTTAATGTATATTGTAAAGAGCTGGTGTCCCAGCACTGAGCCCTGCGGCACTCTACTAGTCACTGCCTGCCATTCTGAAAAGGGCCCGTTTATCCCGACTCTCTGCTTCCTGTCTGCCAACCAGATCTGTATACACGTCGGTACATTACCACCAATACCATGCGCTTTGATTTTGTATACCAATCTCTTGTGCTGGACCTCGTTAAAAGCTTTTTGAAAGCCCAAATACACCACATCCATTGGTTCTCCTTGTGCACTCTACTAGTTACATCCTCAAAAAATTCTAGAAGGTTCGTCAAGCACGATTTCCCTTTCATAAATCTATGCTGACTCGGTCCGATCCTGTCACTGCTTTCCAAATGGGCTCCTTAATGATTGATTCCAACATTTTCCGCATTACGGATGCCAGGCTAACCGCTCTATAATTAGCCGCTTTATCTCTCCCTCCATTTTTAAAAAGTGGCGTTACATTAGCTACCCTCCAGTCCATAGGAACTGATCCAGAGTCGATAGATTGTTGGAAAATGATCACCAATGCATCCAATATTTCTCGGGCCACTTCCTTAATTACTCTGACATGCAGACTATTCGGACTCGGGATTTATCGGCCTTTAATCCCATCAACTTCCCTAACACAATTTCCCAACTTATAAGGATATCTTTCAGTTCCTCATTCTCACTAGACCCACTGTCCCCTAGTACATTCGGAAGGTGATCTGTATCTTCCTTTGTGAAGACAGAACCGAAGTGTTCAGAACTGGTTGGCAGACAGGAAGCAGAGAGTCGGGATAAACGGGTCCTTTTCAGAATGGCCGACATTGACTAATGGAGTGCCTCAGGGCTCAGTGCTGGGACCCCAGCTCTTCACAGAATACATTAATGATTCAGATGAAGGAATTGAGTGTAATATCTGCAGGTTTGCAGATGGAAATAAATTAGCTGGCGGTGTGAGCCGTGAGGAGGACGCTAAGAGCCTGCAGGTTGACTTGGACAGATTAGGTGAGTGGGCAAATACATGGCAGATGCAGTATAATGTTAATAAATGTGCGGTTATCCACTTTGATGGCAAAACAACGAAGGCAGAATATTATCTCCATGGCGGCAGATTAGGAAAAGGTGAGGTGTAACGAGGCCTGGGTGTCATGGTTCATCAGTCATTGAAATTTGGCATGCAGGTACAGCAGGCTGTGAAGAAGGCAAATGGTATGTTGGCCTTCATAGCTAGGGGATTAGAGTATAGAAGCAGGGTCGTCTTACTGCAGTTGTAAAGGGCATTGGTGAGACCTCACTTGTAATATTGTGTTCAGTTTTGGTCTCCTAATCTGAGGAAGGAAGTTCTTGCTTTTGAGGGAGTGCAGCGAATTTTCACCAGACTGATTCCAGGGATGGCTAGACTGACATATGAAAAGAGACTGGATCGACTGGGTCTTTATACACTGGAGTTTAGAAGGATGAGAGGGGATCTCGTCGAAACATGTAAGATTCCGACGGGACTGGACAGGTTCGATGCGGGAAGAATGTTCAAAATGTTGGGAAAGTCCAGAATCAGGGGACACAGTCTTAGGATAAGGGGGACACCATTTCGAACGAAGATGAGGAGAAAGTTCTTCACTCAGAGAGTTGTTAACCTGTGGAATTCCCTGCTGCAAAGAGTTGTTGATGCCATTTCATTGGATATATTCAACAGGGAGTTATTGTGGCCCTTATGGCTAAAAGGATCAAGAGGTAGGGAGGAATCAGGAAAGCGCTACGGAGGGAATGATCAGCCATGATCTTATTGAATGGTGGTTCAGGCTCGAAGTGTCGAATGGCGTACTGCTGAATCTATTTTCGATGTTTCTATGTTGAGAAGCAATACGGAATACTTGCCTTCATTCGATGAGCCATAGAATATAAGATCGGGGAAATTATGCTTCAAATGTATAAAACTCTAGTTGGGCCACAGCTAGATTATTGCATGCTTCTATGGTCACCGCATTACAGGAATGATCAGACAGCACTCGTGAGCATACAGGTTAGATTTAGCCGGATGGTGAAATTAGCTCTGAGTAAATATTGCATCGGCTGGGTTTGTTTTCTTTGGAACAGAGGAGGCTAAGTGGGTCCGTATTGAAGTGAATAAAATTATGAAGGCCGAGGTCGAGTGCATAGAAAGGATCTATTTCTCTTCGCATAATGGCCAACAACCAGGCGTCATAGATTTAAAGTAATTGGTAGGAGGTTTTCCGGAATTTGAGGTACACTGTTTTCACCCAGGGGTGGTGAGAGTCTGGAACTCACTCCTGAAAGTGATTTAAAGGCAGAAGTCCTCACCACTTTTACAAATGTCCTTGAATGTGCACTTCAATTCCAGTAACCTAAAAGGCTATGGACCAAGAGCTGGAAAGTGGCATTAGTCTGGATAGGTCGGATTTTAGTCAGAATTTAGGTCATGATCTGGTGTTTCTTCGGCAGCTCAGTGCATTTTCCAGCAAATCAATACTTCAGAGAAGGGAAACTGCGTTCCCTGCAATTCCTGCTGCACAAGTGGCTCCAATCCTATCCACTTTTCCATTGAGTTCTCTTAGGTCCTGAGTCTATTACATAGGAACAAGAGCAAGCCATCGAACCTGTCACAGAAGGACAGCAGAATTTCATAAGCCCCTCGAGCCAGTTGCAAAGGACAAGAGGAAGTAATTCAGATCCTTGGGCTTTTTAAACCAGAATAGCAGAACGCCTTCGGTCGCTCGTACCTGCTGCATAGATGACGAGTAGGCACACTTTCCTGTTACACAGAATTAGATGGAGGCCATTCAGCCGCACTGCACTGTTGCACAGGGAAAGGAGGAGGCAATTAACGCCTCAAATCTGAGCCTTCGGAGAGGCAGAAGCCGATCAGTTCCTTGAGCTTGCTCTACAAGAAGAGTATAAGTCCATTTAGATCCTAAAACATAGAAACATAGAAAACGGGAGCAGTAGTAGTCCATTCGGCCCTTCGAGTCTGCACCGCCATTTAATATGATCATTCCTAATCCTCTATCTCAACACCATATTCACGCTTTCCACCCATATGATTTGATGTCTTTTGTGTCTAGAAATCTATCTCCCTCTTAAATATATTCAGTGACTCGGCATTCACAGCCATCTGTGGAAGGGAATTCCACAGCTGCACCATTCTCTGAATGAAAAAAAATCTCACCTTCTCCTTCCGAAATTTCCTACCTCGTATTCTGAGACTGTGAACCCTTGTTATAACCTTCCCAATCAGGTGAATCATCTTCACCGCATCCAGTCTATTCAATCCTTTCAGAATGGTATACGTTTCAATGAGATCCTCTCTCATTCTTCTAAACTCTGCAGAATACAGGCCGAGTCGACCCAATCTCTGCTCATACGACAGTCCTGCCATCCCAATAATCAATGTGGTGAACATTCGCTGCACTCCCTCTATGGCAAGTATATCATCTCTTTGGTAACGAAACAAAAACTGCACACAATACTCCAGGTGAGGTATCACCAAGGCCCTGTAGAACTGTAGTAACACATCTTTATTCATTTACTCACATCTTCTTGGAATGAAGGCCAACATGCCATATGCCTTCCTAACTGCTTGCTGCACTGCATGTATGCTTTCAATAGACTATTTTACAAGGACACCACGTCCCTCTTTCCATCGATCCTGTTTCCTGTCCATTAACCACTTTTTAATCCATGCTAGTATATTACCCCCAATCATATATGATTTAATTTTGCACACTACATCTTACGTCGGACTTTATCAAAGGCCTTGTATACACTATATCCACTGGTTCTCCCTTAACCTTTCTATCAGTTACATCCTCAAAAACTCGAGTAGGTTTGTCAAACATGATTTTCTTTTCATGAATTCATGTTGACTTTGTCTAATCCATTTGCTATTTTCTAAGTGTTCCGTTATAATATCCTTTATTATAGATTCTCGCATTTTCCCTACAACTGGTGTTCGGCTAACCGGTCTGTAGTTCCTTGTTTTCTCTCTCCCTCCATTTTTAAACAGTGGGGTTACATTTGCCACCGTGCAAACTGCAGGAACTGTTCCTTAATCTATAGATGTTTGGAAGTTGTCAACCAATGCATGCACTATTTCCGTTGCAACCTCTTTTATTACTCTGGGATGCAGATCATCAGGCCCAGGTGATTTATCGGCCTTCATTCCCACTAGTTTCCTCAGCACTATTTTCTTACAAATAATCATGTCCGTTAATTCCTCTTGCTCACTAGACCTTTAGTTCACAAGCATTTTTGGGATGTTATTTATGTCCTCCCTGAAGACAGAACCGAAGTATTTATTTAATTGTCCTGCCATTTCCAGGTTCCACATTATAAATTCCCGCGTTTCTGTCTGTAAAGGGCCTACGTTTGTCTTCACTAATCTTTTCCTTTTTACGAACTTGTAGAATCTACTGCAGCCGGTTTTTATGTTCTTGCAAGTTCACTCTTATACTCTATTTCTCGCCTCTCAATCAATCTCTTGGCACATTTTTGCTGAATTCTAAATTGCTCCCCATCCTCAGGCTTGCTACTTTTTCTGGCAACTTTGTGTAACTCTTCTTTGAATCTAATCCTATCCTTAATTTATTTTGTTAACCATGGTTGGGCCAGCATCCTTTTTTTTACACCAGAAAGGAAAGTATAACATGCCGCAATTGATACAATCGTTCCTGAAATGTTATTCCTTGCCCATCCACCAACATGACGTTTATTGATTCTTCCCAATCTATCATACCCCATGCAATTTATTCCCCATGCATTCGTAGTTTCCTTTGCTTAGATTTAGGACCATAGTTTCGGATTGGGCTACTTCACTTTCCATCTTAATAACGAGTTTAATCGAGTTATTGCCACTCTTCGCTAAAGGACCCCAGACAACTTGACTTTTAATTAACCCCTTCTCATGACACAAGACCCAATCTAGGATATTCTGTTCCCTAGTACGCTCCGCAAAATACTGGACTAAAAAAACAACTGGTACAAACGCCATGAATTCATCGGCCACATTATTATTACTTTAATTTATATGTAGTTTAAAGTCACCTTCGATGATAGTAGTACCCTTGTTACATGCAGCTCTAATTTCCTGTTAATGTTATCCTCTACACTACCACAACTGTTTGGAGGTCAATGGACAACTCCCACCAATCTTTTCTGGTCCATCTTTCTCCTTAGCGCCATAGAACTGAATCTACATCTTGTCTTTCTGAGCCGAATAACTTTCTCATTATTGCGCTGATATCATCCTTTACCAACAACGCAACACAACCCGCTCTTCATTTTTGCCTGTCCTTTCTAAATACCGAATATCATTTGATATTCAGTTCCCAACCCAGGTCACCGTGCAACCATATATCTGTAATTGCAATGATATTGTATCTGTTTACATCTGTTTGTGCTGTTAATTCTTCTACATGATTACAGATGCTTCGTCCATTCAGATACAATGCTTTTGGATTTGTCTTTTTAACATTATTAGAGATCATAAAATTTTTTTGCACTATAGCTCGATTTATCTTATCGCTTTTTTTCTTATCAGGATGCTATTTTTTAGTGCACTCTTTTGTTTGTATACTCTGTCCCTTCTTGATCATAATGTGGTTAAATTACAACAATCACTTTCCGGCATTGCTTCATTTTCATTTCTCTTTAGCTTTCTAGATTTCTCTGCAAATGCGACCGTACACCCCACCGCCTCCCCTCCCCCACACCACTCTCCCCTTAATAGAAGAAGTTGCATAGGTTTAGGAAGAGGCATTTCAGACACACCGACCTGTTATACAGAAACAGGTGGAGACTAATCAACCCCTAGAACCTGTTACATAGGACGCGGGGGATGACATTCCGTCCCTCAAACTCTTGCACAGGGACAGCCGGAATCATTCAGCCCCTCTAGCACATTACACAGCCGGAGGCCTGTGGCACTGGACTATTAATCCAGTGAGAGAAAATCACAGTCCACCAAGAGAGAAGGACAATTTAAATTCAATTAAATATATCTCGAATTTTAAAAGTATTAATAATGTTGACCATTGATGCAACACACCCATCTCGTTCAATAATCTCCTTTAGTTAAGGAAATCTGCAGTCCTTACTGGTCTGGGCCCAAATGTGGCTCCAGATCCAGAGCAACGTGGTTGGCTCTTTACGGCCCTCTAAAAAGGCCAAGCGAGAAACTCATTTGCATAAGGTTGCTTACCATCACCGTCACAAGGGCAATTAGGGAAGTGCAACAAAGGCTGCCCTTGCTAACATTGTCCACATGCTAGAATGAATAAAAGAAACAAAAGCATCTCTAGATTGTTGCACAGGAAAAAGAAGAACCGCAAGAGAGGTCAAAGAATGTGGAGTCTGGTGACAACTAGATAAATGCATAGCTCGCTGGCTTTGAGACAGAAAGCAGAGAGTAGGGGTAAAAGTTAGCTTTCTAGAGTGGCAGAAGGTGGGTCGTGCTGTTCCACAAGGATCGGTGCTGGGACCACTGTTGTTTACAATTTATATTAATGACTTCTACCAGGGAATCAAAAACACAATTTCTTAATTTGCGGATGACGCCAAATTAGTTGGATATTCAATACTGAGGATGACTGCAACAAATTCGGTCGCGCGAACCTGTTGCATAGATGAGGAGAATGCAATGGCAAACCAAAAAACCTGTTGCACAGAAATAGTAGAAGGCAATTGAGCCTCTCCAGTCTGTTACACAAGAACAGGAGAAGGCCATTAATCGCTTGCTAGCGATGTCAACATGCTTGAATGAATAAAATAAAAAAATAGATTTTTTCATGGTTGCAAGAAGAGTTGGAAAGTGGGATTAGGAGGAATAACAATTTTCGGACGGTGCGGACACGCTGGGCCGAAGTGGCCTCCTTCCGTGCTGAAAGGTTCTACGAGTTCATGACAAAACATCCCTTTCAAACAGAAACATGAAGATTCGGGTCTGACAGGGCATCCGTTTTAGACGGCGGATATTGATCCAGTGGCGATGAAAGTTCATTGACTTGAAACATTCACTCTGTTTCTCTCTACGCAGATTCTGCCTCATCTGCTGAGTGTTTCCAGATTTTTTTTTAGCTCAGATTACGCATCAACACTATTTTACTTTTGTATTGATGCACAATTTGGCGACTCTGCGATGCAATGGATAGCACGTTGTTTTTCTAATTCTTGGCATATTAAACATTCAAAGTTTTTGGGCTCGACTCCCACCAGAGTCAGGATTTGAGCCTGGGCCGCACATTGAACTTTGCATCAAAGCAATACTTCAGAGAAGGCTAACTGTGGTCCCTGCACTTCCTGTTGCGCCAGTGGCTCCAGTCCTTCCCAATTATCCTCTGAATATTTTGCACAGTAACAGATGCAAGCAATCGAGCCTGTTACACAGGGGCAGGTGGAGGCCAATGAGTCACTTAACCCCTCAAACCCATTGCAAAGGGCAGGAGGTAGCCATTCAGCTGTGTGCGCCTGTTTTACAAGAAATGTCGAACTCCATTCGGTCGCTCGCACCTTTCGCATAGTTGACCAGAAGGCAATGCCAAACCAACGAAGCTGTTGAGCATAAATAGGAGGATGCCATTGAGCCTCTCCAGTCTGTTGCAGAAGGACAGGGGAAGGCAATTAACCCCTGGAGCCTGAGGCAGACGACTGGCGGAAGCCATTCAGCTCCTTGAGACGTATCTATAAGAAGAGTAGAAGTCCAATTTAGCCATTCGAAAGGCTGAGGATGAGGCATTTGCGACTCAGGAACCTGTTATACAGGAACAGGAGGAGGCTAATCAATCTCCCGATCCTGTTGCGTAGGAACAGGACACACCATTCCTTCCCTCAACCTGTTGCAAAAGAATAGGAGGAGTCATTTAGCCCCTTGAACGCATTACACAGATGGAAGTCAATCATAGTAGCATGATGGTTATGTCACTGGACTAATAATCCAGAGAGAAGAAATCATAGCCCACCACGAGAGTGGGGAAATTTAAATTCAATTAAGTAAATGTGGAATTTTAAAAGTATCAATAATGATAACCATTGTAACAAACTCCTCACCTGGTTCACTTGTCTCCTTTCGGGAAAGAATTCTGCCGTCCTTACCGGTCTGGGCCTACATGTGACACCAAACCCACAGCAATGTCGTTGGTTCTTAACTTACCTCTGAAAAGGCCTGGCGAGCCAGTCGGTTGCGTAAAGTGACTCACGACCAACTTCACAAGGGCAGATGGAGATGGGCAACAAATCCGGCCCTTGCTAGCGATGTCGACATGCTTGAATGAATAAAATAAAACAAAATAGATTGTTACATAGGAACAAGAAGAGCCTCCAGCTAGGTCAGAGAATGCGGAGTCAGGTGACAACTAGCAGAATGGTTAGCTAGCTGGCTTCAAGACAGAAATCAAAGAGTAGGTGTAAAAGTTAGCGTTTCTTAGCCACAGAAGGCGGGTAGTGGTGTTCCACAAGGATCGGTGCTGGGACCACTCTTGTTCACAATTTATATTAAAGATTTAGACATAGGAATCAAAAACAATATTTCTAAATGTGCGGGTGACACCAAATTAGGAGGGATAGTCAATACTGAGGAACACTGCAACAACTTAACAGAGGACATTAATAAACTTGCAGAATGGACATATAATTGGCAAATGAATTTCAAATCATATAAATGTGAGGTGTTACATTTCGGTCGGAGACATGTTATTGGAAGTTGCCAGTCTGGGTGGTGTACAGGAACAAAGGGATATCGGAGTACAAGTACAAAAACTCTAAAAAATAACGGCATAAATTAGCAAGGCCATAAAAAACAAACCAAACAGGCTGATTTATTTCTAGACATACAGAATTGAAAAGCAGCGACATTATGCTAAACCTCTATTTAACCTTCATTAGATCACGCTTTAAGTTCGAGGTACATAGAGGCATTTCAGAGGATGCAGAGAAGATTTACAAGGATGATACCAGAACAGCCAGCATATACAAATCAGGAAATGATGAACAGGCAGTGTCTCTTTTCTCTTGAAAAAGGAAGGCTGAGGCGTGACCTGATACAGACATTTAAAGTTATGATCGAATTTGATGGAGTGGATATAGTTAGAATGTTTCAACTTGCGGGGAACAGAATATCTAGACGCTATCAATGTTAGATAGTCACCATGAAATCAAAATAGGGAATTCGGAAGAAACTTATTTACCGAAAGCGTGGTGAGATTGTGGAACTCGGTATTACAGAGACTGGTTGAACCGAATAGTATGGAAGTACTTAAGGAGGGGCTCGACAGGCATATAAGAGAGAAGGGAATAGAGCATTAGGCTGTTCAGGAACGTTGAGTGGAGGCTCCAGTGGAACATAAAAGACTTGCTGGGGCGAATGGCCTGTTTCAGTGCTGTATATCCGATGTAATCCAATGATGTTTGACACGAGTGCACTTAACTCCTTCCGCAGCATGTTACCCGCCACCATCTCAATGAGACCCCAACACTGCACAAGGTAGAAAACGCAATAAGAAAGCTAAAAAAATAACAAGGCTACGAGGGTGGACGGAATCCTTGCTGAGGCACTGAGGTATGGCGGTGAGGCACTGCTGGGGCGAATACATCACCTCCTCTATCTCATTTGGAGGGAGGAGGGCATGCCGGGAGATCTTAGAGAGGCAGTGATCGTGAACATCATTTACAAGGCGGTAAGTCCGATTGCAGCAACTACAGGGAAATCCCCCTGCTATCAACCACTGGGAAAGTCGTCGCTGGCCTCTTCCTCAACTGACTTCTCCATGTGGGCGAGGAGCTCCTTACAGCTTGCAGAGCGGATTTCGTCCCCTCCGGGGCACAACGGACGTGATTTTTTGCAGCGCGACAGCTGCAGGAAAAATGCAGGTACCATGGCCTTCTTAAACTAACAAATGCCTTTCACACTCTCAACCACGAGAGCCTCAGGAGCGTCATCCTCCACTTCGGAGGGATGGAGTACAAAAGCAGTGAGGTCCTTCTGCAACTGTATATGGTATTGTTATCGCCGCACCTGGAGTATTGCGTGCAGTTTTGGTCACCTTACTTAAGGAAGGATATCGTGGCATTGGAGGGGGTACGGAGACGATTCACTCGGCTGATTCCGGAGATGAGGGGGTTTCCTTATGATGATAGATTGAGTAGACTGGGTCTTTACTCGTTGGAGTTCAGAAGGATGAGGGGTGATCTTATAGAAACATTTAAAATTATGAAAGGGATAGACAGGATAAAGGCAGAGAGGTTGTTTCCACTGGTCGGGGAGACTAGAACTAGGGGGCACAGCCTCAAAATACGGGGGAGCCAATTTAAAACCGATTTGAGAAATAATTTCTTCTCCCAGAGGGTTGTGAATCAGTGGAATGCTCTGCCCAAGGAAGCAGTTGAGGCTAACTCATTGAATGTATTCAAATCACAGATAGATATATTTTTAACCAATCAGGGAATTAAGGGTTATGGGGAGCGGTCGGGTAAGTGGAGCTGAGTCCACGGCCAGATCAGCCATGATCTTATTGAATGGCGGAGCAGGCTGGAGGGCTAGATGACCTACTCCTGTTCCTAATTCTTATGTTCTTAATTTCTTATGTTCTTGTGTTCTTTTGGACGCCACCAAACGTACCTCACCATCCTCCGCCTGCTCCACAACGACATGCAGGCTGTGATCCTTACCCGACCAGGATCAAGCAGGGCTGCGTCAACGCTCCAACCATCATTTCAATCTTCCTCGCTGCTATGCTCCACCATCCCAACCTATGTCGCGAGCTACAGCACGCGTATGATGCCTGCGTCTGTGCAAACACAGAATCTCAACTGCAGGACACAGTCGAGGTATTTAACTAGACGCGCGAAAGCATGGGGCTTGCGCTAAACATCAGTAAGACTACGATTCTCCACTAACCTGTCCTCGCCGCAAGGCACTGTCCCCAGTCATCAAAATCCATGGTACGGCCCTGGACAACGTGGACCACTTCCCTTATTTCGGGATACTCACATCAACAAGAGCTGGCATTGACGACAAGGTCCAACAACACCTCCAGTTCGCCAGTGCAGCCTTCGGCCACCTGTGGAAAAGTGTATTTGAAGACCAGGTCCTCAATACTTTCACCAAGCTCATGGTTGACAGGCCGTAGTAATACCCGCCCTTCTGTACTGCTCAGAGATGTGGAACATGAAAAGTAGACACTTCAAGTCGCTGGAGAAATACCACCAACGATTTGTCCGAAAGATGCTACAAATCCCTTGGGAGGACAGACAAACCAAATTTAATATCCTCGCCCAGGCCAACATAGCCAGCATTGTAGCACTGACCACACATGATCAGTTGCGTTGGGCAGGCCACAAAGTTCGCATGCCAGATACGAGACACCTAAAGCAAGCGCTCTACTCGGAACGCGTCCAGGGCAAACGAGCCAAAGGTGGGCAATGGAAACGTTACAAAGACACCCTAAAGCCTCCCTGATGAAGTGTGACATTCCCACTGACACTTTGGAATCCCTGGCCCAAGACCACCCTAAGTGGAGGAACTGTATCCGAGAGGCCACTGAGCTGCTCGATTCTCATCCCCGAGAGCATGCAGACATCAAGCACAGGCAGCAGAAATAGCGTGCAGCAAACCAGACTCCCGGCCCACCCTTTACTTCAACCACTCCCTGTCCCACTTGTGACCGAGGCTGTGGTTCTCGTATTAAATTGTGCAGGCACCTACCAACTCACGCTAAGAGTGGAAGCAAGTCTTCCTCGATTCCGAGGGACTGCCTATTTGATGGGGATGATGATGTGAGGCTATTGCACAGGAATAAGCCTTTCAGGACCTTGTACCTTTTACACAGGAGCAGGCTATTCATCACCTTAAACATGTTACATAAGAACTGGAGGCGGGTCATTCAGCACTTTCCAGACAGCTTTATAGGAATAATAAAAGGCAATTCTGCCCCTCGAATCTGTTGCATAGGTACAGGAGGATGCCAATAAGCCCATAGATGCTCATAGACCAAAAAAGGAGCAGGACATTCAAACCCCCGAGCTGGTTACATCGGAACAGGAGCAGAATATTTAACCCACAGAGGCTGGTTAATCAGGAACAGGAGGAGTTAATTGACTCCCTCAATCTTGTTACACAAGACCAGGAGGAGGGCATTCAGCCACTTGAGCCTGTTTCGCTGGAACGGGTAGAAGCGATTCCGTCCTTCGAGCCTGTAGCAGTGGAACAAGAGGACGTCATTCAGCCCCTATAAATTGTTACACAGAAGCAAACTATTCGGACCCTTAAAACACACACATTGGAATAGAAGGGGCCGATTAAATCCCGTTCAGCCTATAAGACATCAACAGTATACATAGAATCATAGAAATATAGAAAATAGGTGCAGGAGTCGGCCATTCGGCCCTTCGAGTCTGCACCACCATTCATATGATGACGGCTGATCATGCAAAATCAGTACACAATTCCTACTTTCTCTCCATAACACTTGATCCCTTTAGCTGTAAGCGGCACAGCGAACTCTCTTTTGAATATATCTAACGAACTGGTCACAACAACTTTCTGTGGTAGAGAATGCCACAGGCTCACAATTCTCTGAGTGAAGAAGTTTCTCCTCATCTCGGTCCTAAATGGAGTACCCTTTATCCTTAGACTGTGACCCCTGGTTCTGGATTTCCCCAATATCGGGATCATTCTTCCTGCATTTAACCTGTCCAATCCCGTCAGAATTGTACATGTTTCTATGAGATCCTCTCCCATTCTTCAAAATTCCAAATGAATATAAGACCAGTCAATCGAGGAGGAGGCGATTCAAGCCCTCGACCCTTGTATTTAGGAAACGAAGCAGGCCATTCAGCCACTCAAGCCTGTAACATAGGAGTTGAATGAGGCTATTTATCCACTTAATCCAGTTGCACAGGTATAGGATGAAGTTAAGACTCGGGTTGCACAGTGGTTATGTTACTGGTTCAGTAATTCAGAGGCATGTGTACACATACAAACATGGCAGCTGTGGAGTATGAATTGAGTTCATTAAACACATCTTGAATCAAAATGCTGTTATCCTGTCCTTCCTCGTCAACTCTATCAGCATGATTTTCTATTCCCTTCTCCCTCATTTGGGTATCACAATTTTCCTCGCCGCCATGCTCCAACTCATAATCAACAAGCTCCCCACTTACACTACAGAACCAGTCGGAAGCTGTTTCAACAACGCCGCCTCCAGAGCAGGTCCAAGTTCACCCCAACCTCTGTCATTGAATTGCTCTATGTGGACGATGCCTGCGTCTGTGCACATTCACTTGCTGAACTCCAGGATATAATCAATGTATTCACGGAGGCATATGAAAGCATGCGCCTTACGCTCAACATCCGTAAGTCAAACGTCTGTCATCACAGCACAGCACTGCCCTCCAGTCATCAAGGTCCAAGGCACGGCCTTGGATAACGTGGATAATTTCCATATCTCGGGAGCCTCTTATCAACAAAGGCAGACATTGATGCGGAGATTCAGCATTGCCTCCAGTGCGCCAGTGCAGCTTTTGGCCACCTGCGGAAAAGAGTGTTTCAAGACCAGGCCCTAAAATCTACCACCAAACTCATGGTTTATGGGGCTGTAGTAATATCCGCCATCCTGTATGGGTCTGAGGCATGCACGATACACAGAAGGCACCTCAATTCGCTGGAAATATATCAACAACAATGTATCCGCTCATCACTGCAAATCTCTTGGAAGGACAGGCGCACCAACATCAGTGTCTTCGACCAGGCTGATATCGCATGTATTGAAGAACTGACCACACTCAACCAGCTTCGCTGTGCAGGCCACATAGTACGCATGCCAGATACGAGACTCCATGAGGAAGTGCTTTATGCAGAGCTCCTTCATGCTAAGCGAGCCAAAGGAGGACAGCATAAATGTTATAAGGAGACCCTCAAATTCGCCCTGGTAAAGTGCGACATCACCACTGACACCTGGGAGACCCTGGCCGCAGATTACCTGAGGTGGACAAAGTCCATCCGAGAGGGCTTTGCGTTCTTTAAGGCTCGACGCAAGGAGCCTGAAGAGCCCAGGCGTACGCAGCAGAAGGTGCACGCGGGAAAACAGCCCCACCGGCCCCTTCCCCGGACGAATATCTGTCCCACCTGTGACAGAGTCTGTGGCTCTCGTATCGGAATGTTCAGCCATCAAATAACTCACTTTGGGAGTAGAAGCAAGTCATCCTCGAATCCGAGGGACTGCCTATGATGATGGGGGAATTTTAGAGTTCAGCAAAGTAGACCAATAAATATGTCTGTATGTCATTCCCGGATCATTCGGTGTCTTTTTAAGTGGATGTGCTGGCATTCCGTTCATTCCGTATCAGTATAAAAGGGATGTGCTGTCTGTCCAGGATCATTCTGTGCGTGTGTCTGCTTAAAAGTAGTGTGATTACAGCTGTGAAGACCGAATTTTTCAGGTGATATATTTGAAACGGAAATAGGTTTCCCTTCGTAGGAGTGAACCCAGCTTACAGTGCATTTGTTGAATAATTCAAAATGTGGTCATTATTTCGTAATTCCGTTTCTGTAATCATAGCTGTTGCCTGAAAAACTCCCAATTCTCTCCACAACACAGTGATTAGCGACGGCTGCGGACAAGTGGCCGAATGGAGAAAGGATCCGCCTTTAGTATTAATTATAATTATTGCAGGTTCGGGTTGTGTCCCGGTTTTTTATCTCACCGGGAAAAACTTATTCTTCTGTGTTCCGAATCTCCCTTAAAAACGACCAGTTCTGAAAGTTATTCACTTGACGTTATGGAAAAGCCTGCTAATCCTTTTGCTTATACAGACTGATTCTACGTTTTCCACATTGTGGATCTGGGGGCACCCGCAAGGCGTGCGATGAACATAAGAACATAAGCATTATGAGATAGACTCGGCCATTCGGCCCTTCGAGCCTGCTCCGCCATTGACTCAATGAAATCACCTCCTATTCTTCGAAACTCTATAGAAAATAGGCCGAGTCTAATCAACCTCTCCTCATAGGCCATAACATTGCGGTTTCGAGTCTGTTGAGGTCGGTTTGCCCAGTGGCTTCCAAAGTGGATAGGAACTGTTTTTACCCCACCATTTCGAACAGTATCTGACCTCACGTAACGGACTTAGCGAAATTCATTTTGCTCACAGAAGCTGACTGTCAGTTTTTCAAATTGTGGATCGGGGTGCACGGGTAGGTCTTGTGGTAAAGAGAACTGTCACCTTCTCTATGAATGTCATTTAAAAAAATCTTTGTCACTTCACTCCATACGAATGATCTGAAGGAAGAAATTAGAGAAAGTTCTATCACCGATCCAGATTTCTGTTGCACCTTCATTCAAGAAGTGAACAATTCCAATAGTCTGTGTTCATTTTAACAAGACATGAACAATGCTGGGGCAGAGACCAGTGGCTTTGAGGAGATTTGGATTCGATCATTATTTTATGTAAGTTTCACTCAAACTCTGGGAAGGTTCATCAGCATCACAATAAATGAGCACAAAAATTTAGCCTGCCATCGCCTTAACCTCCCGTCTACTGTCAAAGATGACTCTGTCATTCAATTTGGTGCTGTTAGGCTCCAACCAGAAATACTCTGTGCGAGAATGTCCCCCTCATCTTCAAAGTCCTGCCTGTGCACCCAGCTTGAAAAAGTTCAAAATGTAGAATCAGATTCTGCATACAAACGGCCTTCAGGAATGCTATAAACTATTTAATCGAATGAAGCCTTTTACTCTGACGCCGATTTGATTCTCAGCCATTACAGATTCCAATGCAGATAGACAACATTTGACATACTGTGTGCAAATCTGGTCGTTATAATATAAAAAAAAATGATGTAATGGAACTGGAGAGGGTAAATAGAGGATTTACAAGGAGGATACCTGAAATGCGAGGGTTGTAAAGATAAGTCTGATGGTTACCTAATAGAGGTCTGTAAAACATGAACGGGTTTGATAGGTTAAATGCACAGCGAGAGAGTTTCCACCTTTGGGGAGGACTGTCACTGAAGGGTATAAATATAAGATCATCAGCAAAAAATTCAATAAAGAATTCAGAAGAAACATTGACCAGAGATTGAGAATGTGGAACTCACTCCCACAGGGATTTGGTGAAGCAAGTAAGATATAATTATTTAAGTGGCAGTTCGATAAGTATATGTGCGAGAAAGGAATAGAGCATTATTTTGATGAAAGGATGTTCAGTGGACCATAAAGGCGGGCATCGACTGGTTGGGCCGAATGGCCGGCGCCTGCTCTGTATATCGTATGGTTTTCGGCACACATGATACCAATTCAAAGGCCAGCTCCTTACAACTTTCAGCACTCGAGAATGGGCACTGACTAAAACACAACTCAGAGGATTTTTCAAGATTATTTGGCGATTGACGCTGAATTTAAGTGTACCCAAATTCAGGCGAGTTCCGGCGTGCTGAATGCAACACGGGTGTCAGACGTCAAGTCAGAAACAGCGCAGCCTACATCAGGAAACATTTAACTTTACTCAATTCATTAGTTTTCACATTGCTCCTGTGAAGCTCTGAGATTTCGTAAAATGTGGGGAAAACGGTGCAAATTCCTAAGTTTATATTTACTTTTATCTAAAAGCCAGCGAGGCTCGGTTATTAATTTGGGAAATGAAATGAGCTAAGTGTAGCATGCTTGGTAGAAAAATATGAATTTGGACATGAGCTGTAAGGGAAAAGTTCAATGAAAACAGAGACAGACGCATTGATATTCCACAAAAAAACAACGAGGATGGGATTCGAACACACACGTGAAGAACACAATAGATTAGCAGTGCATAGCCTTAACCACTCGGCCACCGCGTCTCAGGCCTAAAGTGTGATCAGTCCTTCGGTTTTCTGCTTTTTGCATCCAAACATATATCCCCTGCAACAAAGTCCAGTTCACCACTTGTATGGCCTGAGCATCCAGGTCGACAAAGTTGAAAGTCAACAAACAGCTTGTGGAAGCAAAAGTTCTTCCGATCCTTGAGATGAGGGAGTATCAGAAATGGCCAGTTTTGAGACAGTATCACAAAAGAATAGAAAAGGTACTACCCGGTGAGTTAAACGGCCCGATAGAACATGGTTCTCACCGAAGTCAGACGTATTATCCATTAGGACATATACCTGCTTTTTCAGGCGCAAGATTTTTGAGGACCTTAGTAAGAATAATTATTGGAAATTTCCACTTACAAGTGTCCTCGCTCCAGAGATGCAGCCATCTATCAAGCCAGAAACTTATGCACTGGAAAATGGGATTTCTGAAGTACTCCGTACAGACCCGGGGAGGCAGGAATTTCAGGGCCAATATTTCATTTTCTATTATTTCTGCCAAAGTGGATAACCTCACATGTTCCCACGTTATAATCCCTCTGCCTAATTCTTGCCTACACACTTAGCATGTCTATTACACTTTGAAGTTTGTCTTTGTGCTGCTCACAATTTGCTTTCCCACCCATTTTTGTATCATCAGCAATCTTGGCTACATTACACTCGGTCGCTTCATCCACGCCATTAATATAGATCTTAAGTAGTTGAGGTCCCAGCACAAATCTCTGCGGCACCTCATTAGTCATTATTTCCCATCCGTTAAATGACCCATTTATCCCGACTCTGTGTTTTCTGTTAGTTAGCCAATCCTCTATACATGATAACATATTACCGCCAACCCCGTGAGCATTTATTTTGTGCAGTAACCTCTTCTGTGGCATCTTATCGAATGCCTTCTGGAAATCCAAATGCACCACATCCACTTGTTCCCCCTTATCCACTCTGCTCGGTATATCCTCAAACAATTCCAGCAAATTTGTAAAAATTGATTCCCCGTTCATAAAGCGATGTTTACTCTGCTTGATTTAATCATGCTTTTCCATTTGTCCTGCTATAGCTGCCTTATGACGGATTCCAGCATTTTCCCAACGGCAGATGGTAGGCTAACTGGGCTATAGTTTCCTGCCTTTTGTCTGCTTCTTTATAGTGGCCTTACATTTGCGGTTTTCCAATCCGCTGGGACGACCCCAGAATCAAGTGTATTTTTTTAGATTATAACCAAAGCATCCAGTATCTCTGCTGCCACTTCTCTTAAGACCCTAGAATATAAGCCATCAGGTCCAGGGGAATTTTCCACCTTTGGTCCCATTATTTGAACCGTAATAATTCATTAGTGATAATGATAGCATTAAGTTCCTCCCTCCATATAGCCTGTAGATTATCCACTCTTGGGATTTTTTAGTGACCTTACCGTGAGAACTGACAGAAAATATTTGTTCAAAGTCTCTGCCATTTCCCTGTTCTCCATTATTAATTCGCAATCTCATCCTCCAGCAGACTAACATTTACTTTAGCCACTTTTTTCCTTTTTATGTACCTGTAGAAACTCTGACAAGAAACATATGCAGGAGTAGATCTTTCGGCCCTTCGAGACTGCACCGCCATTCAATGAGTTCATGGCTGAACATATAACTTTTGTACTGCATTCTTGCTTTCTCGCCATACCACAAATATCTGTTTTTTATATTTCGTGCAAGTTAACATTCATTATCTCACTGCTTTTAATCATATTTTTAGTCTTTCTTGGCTGGATTTTAAAAATGTCCCAATCCTCTGGATTCGCACGAGTGGACGATTGGGGGAGCGAGATGGAACACGAAGCATAAACGTTGCTGCAAAATAATTCAGCACAATTTCAGGTCAAATGACCTCCAAACAGAGCGCATTAAAGAGCAAACACCTACATCTGCTGACTCACTGTGAGTAGGGCTCGAAACTACACTGAAGCAATTCCAAATCCAATGATTTAACAAGCCAGCCACTGCAGCTAGCACAGCGCATTTTTAAACACACACCGAATGAAGCAGCACTGACAGCACAATGCTTTTAAACAGAAAAAGACTGATCCGAGATTAACAGTACAACTTGATGTTGCTCTATTACACAATAGAAAGCGGGATTGACTGAATCGCTTTAGGCGGAAAATAAAGTAGGCACTCCTGCTTGTCTCAGCTAATCTGTTCGTTGGTCACGGGATATAATTGTCACTTGGATAGGAAACTAATGGAATCCTTACTAATGGA
This sequence comes from Pristiophorus japonicus, assembly GCF_044704955.1. Taxonomy (NCBI): domain Eukaryota; kingdom Metazoa; phylum Chordata; class Chondrichthyes; family Pristiophoridae; genus Pristiophorus; species Pristiophorus japonicus. Next base: position 2,616,771 of record NW_027254729.1, on the reverse strand, counting down.
GAAAATAGAAGAACATCCAGAAACCAAAAGTATAAAAATGAATAATCAGGCTGAATTTCAACAGGTAAAGTCCTGCTGGACCAAGCTCATATAATTTTTGAAGAGATAATAGAGAGGGTAGACATTGACAATGCAATAAGTGTAATGTATCTATATTTTCAAAAAATCTTCGCTATGATACCCAATAATTGCCTGCTGAACAAGGTCAGGGGATAGGTCGCAGAATGGATAGCGAGCTAGCTTCAACACTGAAATCAGAGATTGGAGATAAAAGGTAGCTATTCATATTGGCAGAAGTTGGGTAGTGGTGTTGCAAAAGGATCAATGCTGGACCACTATTGCTCACAATTTATATTAAAGATTTAGATTTTGGAACTAAAAACAGAATTTCCAATGATACCGAATTGGAGGAAATTTATACTGCGGAGGACTGCAACAAATTAATTCCCTGCGCCATGTAAGAACAGCTTACGTCTGTGTAGGAGCTCTTGGAACTGTCCTGGTACGGCATTGGCCAGAGAGACAGACTATTATCTGAATGGTGACAGATTAGGAAAAGGGGAGGTGCAAAGAGACCTGGGTGTCATGGTACATCAGTCATTGAAGGTTGGCATGCAGGTGCAGCAGGCGGTTAAGAAAGCAAATGGCATGTTGGCCTTCATAGCAAGGGGATTTGAGTACAGGGGCAGGGAGGTGTTGCTACAGTTGTACAGGGCATTGGTGAGGCCACACCAGGAGTATTGTGTCCAGTTTTGGTCTCCTAACCTGAGGAAGGACATTCTTGCTATTGAGGGAGTGCAGCGAAGGTTCACCAGACTGATTCCCGGGATGGCGGGACTGACCTATCAAGAAAGACTGGATCAACTGGGCTTGTATTCACTGGAGTTCAGAAGAATGAGAGGGGACCTCATAGAAACATATAAAATTCTGACGGGGTTAGACAGGTTAGATGCAGGAAGAATGTTCCCAATGTTGGGGAAGTCCAGAACCAGGGATCACAGTCTAAGGATAAGGGGTAAGCCATTTAGGACCGAGATGCGGAGGAACTTCTTCACCCAGAGAGTGGTGAACCTGTGGAATTCTCTACCACAGAAAGTTGTTGAGGCCAATTCACTAAATATATTCAAAAAGGAGTTAGATGAGGTCCTTACTGCTCGGGGGATCAAGGGGTATGGCGAGAAAGCAGGAATGGGGTACTGAAGTTGAATGTTCAGCCATGAACTCATTGAATGGCGGTGCAGGCTAGAAGGGCCGAATGGCCTACTCCTGCACCTATTTTCTATGTTTCTATGTTTCTATGGTAGAGTGGTGTTGCAAAAGAATCAATGCTGGACCACTATTGGTCGCAATTTATATTAAAGATTTAGACTTGGTCAATTTGGAGCGAATTAATCCCTCTCGGAGGTCCCTATGTCCCTGAAAGGAGCTGTATGAGTCTGTGTAGGAAATGTTGTGCCTGTGGTGTTGATCCCTGTTTCCGTGTAGCACCTGCCTGGTTCTGTATAGGAGCAGCCTGCCTTCACGTAGTAGATGTCAGTGTCTCTGTCGAAGCTCTCTGCAAATGTGCTGGTGTTGTCTGCAGCTCATGAGGACATTTTTGCTCCTGTGTCGGTGATGCTGGGTCTGTGAGAAGAACTGCCTGAGTCTGTACACAAGCATTTTGTTGCTGTTTATTAGGTTTGCCTGTCTGCACAGGATTGTCTGGATCTGTGCAGTAATATCTGGCTCGGTGTGGGATCAGTACTCCTCTGTGTGGGAGCTGCCTGTGTCTGTTTAGCTGCTGTCTGGGTCGGTGTAGGAATTGTCTGGATCTGTGCAGGTAGAGTGTGGCACTGTGTAGGAAGATTCTGAATCTGTGAAGGTAGAGTCTGGGAATGTGAAAGAGCAGTCTGAGTTTGTGTTGCAGCTGTCTGGGTCTGTGAAGGAATAGTTTGGCTCTGTGAAGGAACATAGAAACTTAGAAATCCACAGTGCTGTCGGAGGCCACTTTGGCTCGCAGTATACGTGCTGGCCGACAAAGAGCCACAACATCCTTTGATCAACAATCTGAAGGTTACATATGAACCTCTGAAGAATGACAATGCCGGAAAGGTAAAGAACACCCATCACAATAAGTCCGCCCCACACAACTGCTGCAGGTCTTGAACGAAATATTATAAACACCACCCTAACCGGAGCCATATGAACTCATGCGAGAAGCAAAAAGCAGAAAGAACTACAGGCCAATTGTGGGAAACAAGTTTTGTGAAAATTCCTCACAACCTTGGCGATCGAAACTAGTCCAGGAGATCACCTTGCCCGTATTGGATTCCCTGCAGTACTTACAATCGTATCTGCGGCAGACAACAAGAGGTTATCCAGCCTAATCCCACTTACAAGCTCTTGGTCCGTAACTCTACAGGTTACAGCAAGAACATTGTACTTGACTGTATAAAACATTGGTTATGCCGCAGCTGGAGTACTGTATGGAGTTATGGTCACCACATTTCAAAACCAAGATGTGATTAGGCTGGAAAGGGTACTGAGGAGCTTTACAAAAAAAGTTACCTGGACTGGAGAAAATTGTTGATGAGGAAAGATTGGAGATGCTGGAACTGTTTTATTTGGAACAGATGGAGGCTGAGAGCAGACTATATTGAGGTGCATATCATTATGAGGGGCCTAGTCAGAGTTGGCAGGAAGGACCCGTTGCATTTTGCAGAGTGGTCAACAACCTGGGGGAATAGATTTAAAGTAATTGAGGTGTGGACCACTTCCCCATCTCGGGAGCCTCCTATCAACAAGAGCAGACATCGATGATGAGATCCAACACCGTCTCCAGTACGCCATTGCAGCCTTCGGCCGCCTAAGGAAGCGAGTGTTTGAAGATCCGTCCTCAAACTGTCACCAAGCTCATGGTCCACAAGGCCGTAGTAATACCTGCCTTCCTGTATGGCTCAGAGACTTGCGCCATTACGGTAGACATCTCAAGTCGCTGGAGTGATACCACCAGCAATATCTCCGCAAGATCCTGCAAATCCCCTGGGACGACAGACGCACAAATATTAGCGTCCTCGTCCAGGGCATCATCCCCAGCATTGAAGCACTGACCACACTTGATCAGCTCCGCTGGGCTGGCCACCTAGCCCGCATGCTAGACACGAGACTCCCAAAGCAAGCACTCTTCTCGGAACTCGTCCACTGAAAACGAGTCAAAGGCAGGCAGAGGGAATGTTACAAGGACACCCTCAACGCCTCGCTGATAAAGTGCGACTTCCCCACTGACATCTGGGAGTCCTTGGCCATAGACCGCCCAAAGTGGAGGAAGTGCATTCGGCAGGACGGTGAGCTCCTCGAATTTCGTCGCTGAGAGCATGCAGAAAGCAATCTTAGGCAGCGGAAGGATCAGGCGGAAAAGCAGGCTCCCTGCCCAACCTTTCCCTCAACGAATATCTGTCCGTATTGTGACAGAGACTGTGGTTCTAGTATTTGATTGTGCAGCCACCTTGAGAACTCATGCTGTTGCGGGGATGGTTAGGCGAGCTATGAGGGTAAATGTATTTGCCTAAGGGGTCGTGGGAGTCCGGAACTCACTGCCTGAATGGGTGGCAGCGGCAGAAACATAACACATTTTACAAATACTTGGATACCACTTAAAATGATGTAACCTACAGGGCGGACTGAGAGCTGGGAAGTGGGAATTCGGCTGGAAAGCTCTTGGTCGCCGTGGGCGAACACGATTGGATAAAATGGCCTCCATCCATGCTGTGCATTTTTTGCATTTTCTACATTACAACAGTGATAACACTATTAAAGTACTTAATTTGCTCTGAACCGCTTTGGGAAGTGCAGAGGTGAATGTCTCTGTCGGAATGCTAGCTTTATAAATTAAAAGTGTCCTACGCAAGTGCACAGCGTTAACGCTGGTTCGCTCAGTTGGTTAGAGCGTGGTGTTAATAACGCCAAATTCGCGGGTTCCAACCCCTTGCGGACCATTTACTTTATTTTTGGTGCTGCGGTTGGGTTGCAGGTATTTTAGAGCAGCTTAAACATTAAGGAACGAAACTCACACCGGACCTGTAATATTTTGAAGAAATGCTGCAAAACATTAGTTCTGTCGCGAGCTGATGGCCCTGCGGAATTTTTCTAGCGTTTAATTAACAATTCCATATCCTCCAGGGCTTTGTGACTTCCCGTATTTCAATCAGTGAAGGGCTCACTGCCGCTGATTGGTTTGCAGTGCAAAGTATGGAACTGATCAAAATACAATTCGTCTATGTAATCCCTCATTCTAATAAATAATCTGCTGCACATGGCTGCACATGGCCACGTGGCTGAATGGATAAGGCCTCTCACTTTGAAGCCTAATGCTGATGTTATCAGAAAATTGCAGCATCAAACCGTACCACGGAGTTTTGTCAAATCTTGTTCAGCTTAATAAAACCAAACCACGTTCGCACTCATTAACCGAAGGTGATTTCCTCGCAAACATTGCAGGGATCTTTATTAAAAGGCATTTTTTTCATGCTGTGTATATTTCTCGCTGATTTTTGCAGATAGTGTCCAACAAACCAACATTTACAAATTAATACTGTTACATTATTAGTGTTTCCAGTTCGAACAACAGCTTCACATCAATAAGTGTAGTAAAGGGCAGTGGAGGGAATTGTAATCAGATACCAGTGATATCCACAGGGAGTCGAATAAAAAAAAAAGTTGCCTGCAAAATGGCAGCGAGCAGGGTTCGAACTCTTCACGGGGAAACCCCATTGCATTTCAAGCATTAACGACTCGGCCAGCGCAGCTACACGATAGAACTGTTTTAATAGTTCAATAGTCGGTGCAAATTAGCAGAGAGTCCGCCTGCATGCTTGACCTGTTGCATCTACCAGACGATGTGAAAATTAAATCGTAAATACATAGAATCTCACAGCAAAGATGGAAACAATTCTGTCAGAACTGAAAGGGTTTACATTTCGCGAAAAACTGAACAGACTGGGGATTTTCTTTCCAGAAAATACAAGTGAGATATATTATTAACATGATGAAGGGATTTGATCGGGTTGATGTTGTCGTGTATGTAGGCACCTTTAGTAATGACTTCACGAGGCAGGGTAAGATACGTAAACTGTGTAGACCTGTAGTCCTTTCCTTGCAGCTCCTGAGTGAGGACAACAAGCTGTGTGCTCCTTTTTATACTGGGTTACCTGCAGTGTGCAGGTGACCCTTAGGTCTCCAGTCGTAGCAACCTCTGATGCACAGGCAAGGTGTGTACAGTGTCAGGGTACATTCAGTGTTACATGACATTGTTACAGATATCACAAAGTAAGCAGGCACGTATACACAACAACACTTCCCCCCAAAGCATTTTTCATATCCTTATTGTCATGCCCAGGGGAGATGATCAGTGGTGGGTTATTGGAGGTTTTGGTGAGGATTGTGTGGTTGCCAGGTGTGACCCCTCTGCTTGAGGCTGGCCTCATACATTTCCCCTCCCTCATACACAGACCTTGTGCGTGTTACTGTTGTGGGAGCCCACGGGCGGTGGGGTAGCCACGGCAGCAGTTGGTGGTGTGTATACACTGTGATGTGGGTAGTTGTGGGAAGGGCCACAAGATTGGGTGGGCTCCTTGTCCTCTGTTGTAGTAGGTTGGTGGGCAGGGCCACAAGACTGGGTGGGCTCCTTGTCTACCAATTGGGATCAGGGTCAAATCATCCCAGGGTTTGCAAGGGAAGCTGGAGTGTATTGGCCTCATTCTTCTGCTGTTGGTTCTGGTGGCCAGAGGTTGTAGGGCTGATCTGGTGCAGGTTGCCATTGGTGGTGGCTGGGCTGCCCATTGACCACTGTCCCTCTAGTGGGTCTGTTCCCACCGGCTCTGTGTGTACTGCAAGGGGCATCACATTCGTTCCAAAAGTCCAGGTACATGGTCAGGTAGCCTGCTGGACGTGGGTGTCTTCCACAGGAAAATTCTATTGGTATCAGCGTGGTCCGTATAGGACTCAAAGTCTTTTGGCAGTGTCCTATCGGTATACATGACACCTGGGCTCTGATCACACATATTTGAGCCTGCATTATACATTCTCACATTTGCATCAATTTTGGATGTCCTGGTTTCAACAGACATCGTTACATTCGGCGTTTCACAATCTATATCATTACTGTTAAGCATAACAAACTTTTTCTTAATCTTACTGACACCTGCATTCATCTCATTAGTCATATTAATTGAACCAGCATTACAATTCATTGTTACATTGCATACATTTTCATACTTTAATTGCATCTTTAGCTTGAAAGTCCGTGTACTCAAATAGTTGAAACTTCCCCCTTAAATGTATTTGTTTACCAGTCTCCTTTAATGGAGCCTTCAAATCCGATTGGCCACTCGGTGTTACGTGATCCTCCTCCATGTTCACTCGTGGCCTGGCGGAGGCCATTACAGGTTCTGCTGCTTGTGGTGCTGCAGCCATTTTCTGATCTAGCTGCAGGTAGGCTGTGGTGCTCTTTTCTTCCACAGGTTCGATCCTGGATGTTGGGAATCCATTTCTTTCGTCAATGCTCACCTCTTGGAGTGCTGCCCTGGTCCGGAAAGTGGCATTTCGATCCTCGGTGTCGGAGATTTTGCCGTGGTGCTGAGGGCAGTCGAGCTGGACAGTGGAACCTCCGGATGCTGCGATGGATCCATGTTGAACGTCGATTGCCAGAGCCCGGAGGTGTGGGAGCAGCTTCACTTGGACAGCCTGTGGTTGTGGTCGATTAGCGGGATTCATTCAAATTTCTTCAAAGGTCGCTTGGCTCATCACAGACTGGCTCGCCCCTGTCTCGCACTTCTTAGAAACTGGGACTCCGTCAAAGTCTACCTTCATCGTCCACGGAGAACTTTCGGTGGAGTAGGTATGAGCTCCATACTCTTCTTGCAGTGGTTGAGCAACTTCACCTTGCTTTGTGTTCGAGCCCCGGTGATCAGCCAACTCATCAGAGATGCGGTGAGTAAAGCTTTCTCTGCACATTCTTTCAAGGTGCCTTTTCTCTTTGCATGCATAGTCTTTGTAGCGACACTGATGGGCCCTGTGGTTTTCACCACAACGCCAGCACGGGGCTAACCGGTTTGCTAGCCGGTTTGCCCTCTGTTGCGGACTCAGGTTTTAGGGACACCGGGCAGCGTTTCTGCCCTTAGAAGTTTCAATGCGGTGCACTGCTCTCGTCGGTTTAGACTCATTTAGTGCTTCATTTACGTGGTCGCCAAAGTTGCATGGTGCAGCCAGTCTCCTTAAGTGTTCCAACCTTTCTACAAAAGCGTCCCAATCCTCTCCATCGGTAAATTGCTGACAGTTGCAGAGAATCGACATGCTGAGCGTGTGCTTTGTGACCTGGTACTACCGTCGCCAGTTGTAGCGTATGTATGCACCTTTAATAATGACTACACGATGCAGGGTATGATACTTAAACTGTGTACACCTGTAGTCCTTTATTTGCAACTCCTGAGTGAGGACAACAAACTGTGTGTTCCTTTTTATACTGGGTTACCTGCAGTGTGCAGGTAAATCTTAGGTCGCCAGCAGCAGCACCCTCTGGTGTACAGGCAAGGTGTGTACAGTGCAACGGTACATTCAGTGTTGCAGAACAGTGTTACAGACATCACACAGTAAACAGGCATGTATACACAACAGATGTGGAGAACATATTTGCTCTTTTGCAGGAGTTCAGAATGGGAGGTCACCGATAAATTCAGTAGGCAATTTAAGAGTAACTTACTAACCAAAGAATAAAGAGTGGTTAGAATGTGGAAGATGCTAATGAGCAGTAGTTGAGGCGTATATGACAGATCAATTTTAGAGGGAGCTACCTAAGCACATGACTGAGAAAGCAATAGAATAATATGCTGATAGGATCAGGTGAAGTAGGGTAGTGTGGAGCATTAACTCCAGCAATAAAAGTTAGGTAAAATTGTCTCTTTCTATGGTGCAAACTCGAAATAACGTTATGTAACACAGATTTTAAACAGCAACATTGTTTTTAGCGCCTTGAAATTAGAGAAACGTCCCAAGGCGCTTCACAGCAGTATTATGCGATATAAATTTGACACAAAGCCGCTAAATCCAAATTAGCGCAGGTGACTAAAAGCTTGGTCAACCAGGTTGATAATGAGGAAGAACGCTGTAGACCGCAGGAAGTTATCATTGAACTGGTCAGGAGGTTAATGGAATTCAACCCGGAGAAGTGTGAGATAATGCATTTGGAGAGTGCTTATAGGGCAAGCGAATTAACATTAACTGTTAGGACACTGATATGTGTAGAGGTGCAAATGACCTTGGAGTGCATGTCCACATAATCATCGACAGTAGCAGGCCAGGTAAATAAGGTGGTTAAGAAGCAACACGGAATAATTGCCTTCATTAGATGAGGCATAGAATATAAGATCTGGGAAGTTATGCTTCAAATGTGTAAAACGCTAGTTAGGCCACAGCTGGAGTATTGCATGCTGCTCTGATCACCGCATTGCAGGAAAGATCTGACGGCACTCGTGATGATACAGGATCGATTTACGTGGATGTTACCTGCACTGGTGAATTTAGCTTTGAGTAAAGATTGCATAGGCTGGGTTTGTTTTCTTTGGAAAAGAGGAGGCTGAGGCCGGTCGGTATTGAAGTGAATAAAACAATGAGTGGCCTAGATAGCGTGCATAGAAAGGATCTATTTCCCTTAGCAGAGTGCTCAACAACCAGGCGGCATAGATTTAAAGTAATTGGTAGGAGGTTATAAGGGCTTTGAGGTGCAATATTTTCACCCAGGGAGTGGTGACGGTCTGGACGTCACTGCCTGAAAGGACTTTAGAGGGCGAAGTCCTCACCACTTTTAAAAAGTCATTGAATGTGCCCTTGAATTCCAGCAACCTAAAAGGCTACGGACCAAGAGCTGAAAAGTAGCATTCGTCTGGATAGCTCGAATTGCAGTCGGGATTTAGGTAATGATCTGGTGTTTCCTCGGCTGCTCAGTGCATTTTGCAGCAAATCAATACTTTAGAGAAGGGAAACTGCGACCCCTGCAATTCCTGCTACGCAAGTGGCTCCAATCCCACGCACTTTCCCACTGAGTTATCTTAGCACACTGAGTCTGTTACACAGGAACAGTAGCAAGCTATCGAGCCTGTTACATAAGTACAAGAGGAATCCATTACCCCCTCGAGCCAGTTGCAAAGGACAAGAGGAAGTAATTCAGATCATTTGGCTTTTTTTACAAAAAGAGTTGAATTCCGTTCGGCCGCTCTTACATGCTGCAATGCAGGAACGCTTTCCTGTTACAAAGAATTTGGAGCAGGCTATTCAGCCGCACTGGACTGTTCACAGGGAAAGGAGGAGGTAAGTAATGCCTTAAACCTGAGCCTTAGGAGAGGCAGAAGCCGATTAGTTCCTTGAGCTTTCTCTACAAGAAGAGTATAAGTCCATATAGACACTCCAACAAAGAAACATAGAAAATGGGAGCAGTAGTAGACAATTCGGCCCTTCGAGTCTGCACCACCATTCAATATGTCCATTCCTAATCCTCAATCTCAACACAATATTCCTGCTTTTCCCCTTACCCCTTGATGTCGTTTCTGTCTAGAAATCTATCTATCGCCCTCTTAAATATATTCAATGAGTTGGCCTTCACAGCCTTCTGTAGTAGAGAATTCCACAGCTGCACCACTCTCTGAGTGAAAAGGAATCTCCCTTCTCCTTCCTACATTTCCTACCCAGTATCCCGAGTCTGTGACACCTTGTTCTAAAATTCCCAACCAGGGTAATCATCTTCCCTGCATCCAGTCTATCCAACCCTGACAGAATGGTTTTTATTTTTCAATGAGATCGTCTTCATTCTTCTAAACTCTACTGAATACAGGCCCAGTCGACCCAATCTCTCCTCATACAACAATCCTGCCATCCCTGGAAACCTTCTGGTGAACCTTCGCTGCACTCCCTCTATGGCAAGTATATTATTTCCTGGGTAAGGAGAACAAAACTGCACAAAATATTCTAGATGGTTTTTTAGACCAATATGTCGAGGAACCAACTAGAGGGGAGGCCATCTTAGACTGGGTGTTATGTAATGAGAGTGGATTAATTAGCAATCTCGTTGTGCGAGGCCCCTTGGGGAAGAGTGACCATAATATGGTGGAATTCTGCATTGGGATGGAGAATGAAACAGTTAATTCAGAGACCATGGTCCAGAACTTAAAGAAGGCTAACTTTGAAGGTATGAGGCGTGAATTGGCTGAGATGGATTGGCGAATGATACTTAAGGGGTTGACTGTGGATGGGCAATGGAAGACATTTAGAGACCGCATGGATGAACTACAACAATTGTACATTCCTGTCTGGCATAGAAATAAAAAAGGGAAGGTGGCTCAACCGTGGCTATCAAGGGAAATCAGGGATAGTATTAAAGCCAAGGAAGTGGCATACAAATTGGCCAGAAATAGCAGCGAACCTGGGGACTGGGAGAAATTTAGAACTCAGCAGAGGAGGACAAAGGGTTTGATTAGGGCAGGGAAAATGGAGTATGAGAAGAAGCTTGCAGGGAACATTAAGACGGATTGCAAAAGTTTCTATAGATATGTAAAGAGAAAAAGGTTAGTAAAGACAAACGTAGGTCCCCTGCAGTCAGAATCAGGGGAAGTCATAACGGGGAACAAAGAAATGGCGGACCAATTGAACAAGTACTTTGGTTCGGTATTCACGAAGGAGGACACGAACAACCTTCCGGTTATAAAAGAGGTCGGGGGTCTAGTAAGGAGGAGGAACTGAGGGAAATCCTTATTAGCAGGGATATTGTGTTGGGGAAATTGATGGGATTGAAGGCCGATAAATCCCCAGGGCCTGATGGACTGCATCCCAGAGTACTTAAGGAGGTGGCCTTGGAAATAGTGGATGCGTTGACAGTCATTTTCCAACATTCCATTGACTCTGGATCAGTTCCTATGGAGTGGAGGGTAGCCAATGTAACCCCACTTTTTAAAAAAGGAGGGAGAGAGAAAACAGGGAATTATAGACCGGTCAGCCTGACATCGGTAGTGGGTAAAATGATGGAATCAATTATTAAGGATGTCATAGCAGTGCATTTGGAAAGAGGTGACATGATAGGTCCAAGTCAGCATGGATTTGTGAAAGGGAAATCATGCTTGACAAATCTTCTGGAATTTTTTGAGGATGTTTCCAGTAGAGTGGATAAGGGAGAACTAGTTCATGTGGTATATTTGGACTTTCAGAAGGCGTTCGACAAGGTCCCACACAAGAGATTGATGTGCAAAGTTAGAGCACATGGGATTGGGGGTAGTGTACTGACATGGATTGAGAACTGGTTGTCAGACAGGAAGCAAAGAGTAGGAGTAAATGGGTACTTTTCAGAATGGCAGGCAGTGACTAGTGGGGTACCGCAAGGTTCTGTGCTGGGGCCCCAGCTGTTTACACTGTACATTAATGATTTAGATGAGGGGATTAAATGTAGTATCTCCAAATTTGCGGATGACACTAAGTTGGGTGGCAGTGTGAGCTGCGTGGAGGATGCTGTGAGGCTGCAGAGCGACTTGGATAGGTTAGGTGAGTGGGCAAATGCATGGCAGATGAAGTATAATGTGGATAAATGTGAGGTTATCCACTTTGGTGGTAAAAACAGAGAGACAGGCTATTATCTGAATGGTGACAGATTAGGAAAAGGGGAGGTGCAAAGAGACCTGGGTGTCATGGTACATCAGTCATTGAAGGTTGGCATGCAGGTGCAGCAGGCGGTTAAGAAAGCAAATGGCATGTTGGCCTTCATAGCAAGGGGATTTGAGTACAGGGGCAGGGAGGTGTTGCTACAGTTGTACAGGGCATTGGTGAGGCCACACCTGGAGTATTGTGTACAGTTTTGGTCTCCTAACCTGAGGAAGGACATTCTTGCTATTGAGGGAGTGCAGCGAAGGTTCACCAGACTGATTCCCGGGATGGCGGGACTGACCTATCAAGAAAGACTGGATCAACTGGGCTTGTATTTACTGGAGTTCAGAAGAATGAGAGGGGACCTCATAGAAACATTTAAAATTCTGACGGGGTTAGACAGGTTAGATGCAGGAAAAATGTTCCCAATGTTGGGGAAGTCCAGAACCAGGGGTCACAGTCTAAGGATAAGGGGTAAGCCATTTAGGACCGAGATGCGGAGGAACTTCTTCACCCAGAGAGTGGTGAGCCTGTGGAATTCTCTACCACAGAAAGTTGTTGAGGCCAATTCACTAAATATATTCAAAAAGGAGTTATATGAGATCCTTACTACTAGGGGGATCAAGGGGTATGGCGAGAAAGCAGGAATGGGGTACTGAAGTTGAATGTTCAGCCATGAACTCATTGAATGGCGGTGCAGGCTAGAAGGGCCGAATGGCCTACTCCTGCACCTATTTTCTATGTTTCTATGTTTCTATGTTTCTATGCGGTCTCATCAAGGCCCTGTATAACTGTAGTACCACCTCGTTGCTCCTTTATTCAAATCCTCTTGCAATGCATGCCAACATACCATCTGCCTTCCTAACTGCTTGCTGCACCTGCATGTGTGCTTTCAATGACTGGTGTACAAGGACACTAGGTCCCTCTGCCCATCGACCTGTTTCCTGTCCGTTAACCAATTTTCAATCCATGATAGTAAATTACACGCAATCCTATGTGCTCTAATTTTGCACACTACATCTTACGTGGGAATTTATCAGAGGCATTCTGAAAATCCAAATAAACTATATCCATTGGTTCTCCCTTATCTTTTCTATCAGTTACATCCTCAAAAAACTCCAGTAGGGTTTATCAAACATGATTTTCTTTTCATGAATCCATGTTGACTGTGTCTAATCCCTTTGATACTCTCTAAGTGTCCCGTTTTAGCATAATTTATAATAGACTCTAGCTTTTTCCATCCAACGTATATTAGGCTAACTGGTCTGTAGTTCCTTGCTTTCTCTCTCCCTCCATTTTTCAAAAGTGGGGTTACATTTGCCACCGACCAATCTGCAGCAACTGTTCCATAAACTATAGATTTTTGAAATTTGTCAACCAATGCATCTGATATTTCCATTGCAAACAATTTTAGTACTCTGGAATGCAGATGATCAGGCCCTGGGGATTTAGCAGCCTTCATTCCCATTAGTTTCCTCAGCACTATTTTCTTACCAATAATGATTTCCTTTAATTCATCTTGCTCACTAGTACTTTGCTTCACAAGCATTACTGGGATGTTATTTGTGTCCTCCTCCATGAAGGCAGAACCTAAGTATTATTTAATTGTCCTGGTTCCGCATTATAAATTCTCCAGTTCTGTCTGTAAATGACCTACATTTTTCTTCACTAATCTTTGTCTTTTTATGTATTGTAGAAGCTACTGCAGTCGATTTTTATGTCCGTTGCAAGTTTACTCTTATACTGTATTTCTCGCCTCTTAATATATCTCTTGATCATTTTTTGCTGAATTCTAAATTGTTCCCCATCCTCAGGCATGCTACTTTTACTGGCAACTTTGTATAACTCTTCTTTGAATCTAATACTTTCCTCAATTTATTTTGTTAGCCATGGTTGGGCCAGTATCCTTTTTGTGTTTTTACACCAAAAAAGAAATGTATAACTGTGGCAATTCATTCATTCGTTCCTGAAATGTTAGCCATTGCCTATCATTATCCTCCATTATGGCATTTCATGACTCTTCCCAATCTATCATAGCCAATTCATTCCCCATACCTTCGTAGTTTCCTTTGCTTAGATTTAGGACCCTAGATTCGGATTGGATATTTTACGTTCCATCTTAATAAAGAATTCAATCATGTTATTGCCATTCTTCCCTCTAGGACCCCGGACAACAAGACTGTTAATTAATCCCTTCTCATTACACAACACCTAATCTAGGCTAGCCCTTCCGCTAGTAGGCTGCTCAGCATGCTGGTCGAAGAAGACATCACGTACACAGTCCAGGAATTCATCTACCATTTTATTATTACTTTAATCTATATGTAGATTAAAGTCACCTTCGATGTTGGTAGTATCCTTGTTACATGCAGCTCCGATGTCCTGCTAATATCATCCCCTACACTACCAATACTATTTGGAGGCCTATAGACAACTCCCACCAATCTTTTCTGGCCCTTCGTTCTCCTTATTGCCACCTAGACTGATTCTACAGCTTGACTGCCTGAGCCGAATAACTTTCTCATTACTGCGCTGACTAACAATGCCACACAACCCCCTCTTCATTTTTCCTGTCCTTTTTAAATACCGAATAACATTGGATATTCAGGTGCCAACCCTGGTCACCCTGCAAACATATCTCTGAAACTGCAACAATATTGTATCCGTTTACATCTATTTGCTCTGTTATTTCGTCTACCTTATTAAAGATGCTTCGCCCATTCAGATACAATGCTATTAGATTTGTCCTTTCAACATTATTAGAAATCGTAGCATTATTTTGTACGATAACCGTATTTATCTTATCGCTTTTTTTCTTACCAGGATCATATATTTAGGGCACTCTTTTCTTTGTGCGCTCTGTCCCTTCGGTACATAATGTGGTTGCATTACAACAATCACTTTCCGGCATTGCTTCCTTTTAATTTATCTTCAGCATTCTAGATTTCTCTGCACTGCGACCATCCTCCCCCCACCCCGCCCCCACTCTGCGCGCCAGTTAATAAAACATGTTGCATAGGATTAGGACGAGGCATTTCAGATCCACGAACCTATTATACTGGAACAGTTGGAGACTAATCAACCCCTCGAACCTGTTACATAGGACGTGGGGGATGACATTCCGTCCCTCAACCTGTTGCACATGAACAGGAGGTGTCATTCAGCCCCTCCAGCACATTACACAGGCGGAGGCCAATCATAATAGATTAATGGTTATGACACTGGACAAGTAATCCAGTGAGAGAAAATCACAGCCCCCCAAGAGAATAGGGCAATTTAAATTCAATTAAATACATCTGGAATTTTAAAAGTATTAGTAATGTTGACCATTGACCCATCTCATTCGATACTCTCCTTCAATGAAGGAAATTTGCCGTCCTTACTGGCCTGGGCCCAAATGTGGCTCAAGATCCAGAGAAACGTGGTTGGCTCTTAACTGCCCTCTGAAATGGCCGAACTCACCACCACCTTCACAAGGGCAATTAGGGAACGGCAACAAATGCTGCCCTTGCTAGCATTGTCCATATGCTTGAAGGAATAAAATAAATAATAAGATCTCTAGATTGTTACATAGGACAAAGGAGAACCACAAGACAGGTTAGAGATTGTGGAGTCAGAAGCCAATTAGATAAATGCATTGCTAGATGGCTTCAAGACAGAAAGCCGAGAGCGGGGGTAAAAGTTTGCTTTTCATAGTGGCAGAAGGTGGGTAATGCTGTTCCACAAGGACCGGTGCTGGGACCACTGTTGTTTACAATTTATATTACAGACTTAGACCTCGGAATAAAACCACAATTTCTCAATTTGTGCATAACACCAAATTAGGTGGATAGTCAATACTGAGGATGACTGCAACAAATTTGTTGCGCGAACCTGTTGCATAGATGACGAGAAGGCAAAGCCAAACCAACGAACCCGTTGCACAGAAATAGGAGGAGGCCAGTGAGCCTCTCCAGTCTGTTGAAAAAGGACAAGAGAAGGCCCTTAAACCGTGGAGCCTGAGGCATAGGACTGGCAGAAGCCATTCAGTTCCTAGAGACCTATCTATAAGAAGACTAGAAGTCCATTTAGCGATTCGAAACTGCTGCATAGGCTGTAGATGAGGCATTTCAGACCCACGGCCTGTTAAATATGAACAGGAGGAGGCTAATCAACCTCTCGATTCTGTTACACAGGAATAGGCGCATGACATTCCTTCTCTCAACCTGTTGTACAGGAATAGGATGAGTCATTAAGCCCCTCGAATGCATTATATAGGCGGAGGTCAATCATAGGAGCATGACGGTTATATCACTGGACTAATAATCCATGAGAGAAGAAATCATAGCCCACCACGAGATTGGGGAAATTTAAATTCAATTTAATAATCTAGAATGTGAAAAGTATCAGCGATGGTCACTATTGTAATAACCCCCCCGCCCCCCGCCACCCACAACCTCATCTGGTCACTTGTCGCCTTTAGGGAAGGAAATCTGCTGTCCTTCCACGTCTGGGCCTATAAGCGACTCCAACGCCAAAGCAATGTCGTTGGTTATTAACTGACCTCTGAAATGGCCTGGCGAGCCATTCGGTTGCGTAAAGTGGCTCACCACGAACTTCACAAGGGCAGATAGAGTTGAACAACAAATGCTGCCCTTGCTAGCGATGTCGGCATGCTTGAATGAATAAAATTAAAAAATAGATTGTTACATAGGAACAAGAAGAGCCTCAAGCCAGGTCAGAGACTGCGGAGTCAGGAGCCATTAAGTATACTGGATAACCAGCTGGCTTCAGCAAATAAATCCGCTTACTGGTAACAGGTTGCTTTTATTTGTCGCAGAAGGCGGATAATGGTGTTCCACAAGGATCGGTGCTGGGACCACTGTTGTTCACAATTTGTATTAAAGATTTAGACCTGGGAATCAAAAACAATATTTCTAGGTGTGCGGGTGACACCAAATTAGGAGGGACAGTCAATACTGAGGAACACTGCAACAACTTACAAGAGGACATTATCAAAATTGCAGAATGGACATATAATTGGCAAATGCATTTCAAACCATATAAATGTGATGTGTTACATTTAGGTAGAAAACTTAAGGAGGTCACTTATTATTGGAAGCTGCCAGCCTGGGTGGTGTACAGGAACAAAGGCATCTCGAAGTACAAATACAAACAGGAGTGACATTATGCTAACCCTGTATTTAACCTTCAATAGATCATGCTTAGAATAATATGTACAGTTCTGGTGGCCATTTTATAAAATGGACTTAGAGGCATTGGAGATGACGCAGAGAAGCTTTACAAGGATGATAGCAGAACAGACTGCGTGTTCAAATCAGGAAAGGATGAACAGACTGTGTCTCTTTTCTCTGGAAAAAGAAGGCTGAGGAGTGATCTGATAGGGACATTTAAAATTATGAAAGATTTTGATGGAGCTGATACAGTGAAAATGTTTCTATTTGTGGGGAAGAGAATAACTAGACGCTATCAATGTAAGATAGTCACCATTAAATCAAAATGGGGAATTCAGAATTGTCTTATTTACCCAAAGAATGGTGAGATTGTGGAAATCGGTACAACAGGGAGTGGTTGAAGAGGATAACATGGAAGCATTAAGGGATGGGCTTGACAGGCATATGAGGGAGAATGGAGCAGAGCATTAGGCTGTTCAGGACTGTTGGGCGGAGGCTACAGTGGAGCATAACCAACTGGCTGGGGCGAATGACCTTTTTCTGTGCCGTATATCTGATGTAATCCATGTTTGTCTCGAGTGTTCTCGACTCCATTCCGCAGAATGCTACCCGGCACCGCCTCAATGAGACCCCAACACTGCACGAGGTAGAAAACGCCACAAGAAAGCAAAAGAAATAACAAGGCTACGGAGGTGGACGGAATCCCTGCTGAGGCACTGAAGAATGGCGGAGAGGCAGTGCTGGCGTGAATACGTGACCTCATCTCTCTCATCTGGAGGGAGGAGAACATGCCGGGAGATCTTGAGATGCAGTGATCGTGAACATCTTTAAAAAAAGGGGACAAGTCCGACTGCGATAACTACAGGGGAATCTCCCTGCTATCAGCCACTGGGCAAGTCGTCGCTAGCCTCCTCCTCAACCGACTTCCCCCTGTGGCCGAGGAGCTCCTCACGGAGTTGCAGAGCGGATTTTGTTCCCTCCGAGGCACAGCAGACATGTTTTTTGCAATGCGACAGCTCCAGAAAAAATGGAGGTAACATTGCCTTCTTCGACCTTACAAATACCATTGACACTCTCAACCACCTAGGCCTATGGAGGGTCCTGCTCGGTTTCGGATGACCCCGAATGTACTTCACCATCCTCCGCCTGCTCCACGACGACATGCAGGCCGTGAACCTCACAAACGGATTCATCAGAGACACAATCCAAGTCCGGACCGGAGACAAAAATGCTGCGTCAATGCTCCATCCCTCTTCTCAATCCGCCTTTCTGCCGTGCTCCATCTCACAGTCGACAAGCTCCCCGCTGGAGTGGAACTAAACTACAGAACCAGGCGGGAACTTGTCGAAATCTCCAGGCCAGGTCCAGGACTACCCCAACCTCTGTCATCGAGCTTCAGTACGGGGATGACGCCTTCCCCTGTAAACACACTGAAGCTGAACTCCAGGACACAGTCGATGTATTTACTGAGGCGCACAAAAACATGGGGCTTGCGCTAAGCATCAGTTAGACAAAGGTCCTCCACCAACCTGTCCTCGCCGCACAGCACTGTCCGCCAGTCATCAACATCCACGGTACGGCCCTGGATAATGTGCACCATTTTCCTTATCTCGAGCGCCTCCTATCAACAAGAGCTGGCATTGATGACAAGATGCAACAACGCTTCCAGTGCGCCAGTGCAACCTTCGGCCGCCTGTGGAAAAAAATTCTATGAAGACCAGGTCCTCAATACTTTCACCAAGCTCATCATCTAAAGGCCGTAGTAATATCCGCCCTCCTGTACTGCTTAGATGTATGGAAATGTAAAGTAGGCACTTGAGGTCGCTGGAAAAATACCACCAACGATGTCTCCTCAAGATGCTACAAATCCCCTGGGAGTAAAGACGCACCAAATTTAGCGTTCTCGTCCAGGCCAACGTCCTCAGTGTTGAAGCACTGACCACACTTGCTCAGCTCCGTTGGGCAGGCCACATAGTACACATGCCAGATACGAGACACCCAAAGGAAGCGCTCTACTCGGATCTCGTCCATGGCAAACGATCCGAAGCTGCGTTACATAGGAACAGAAGAAGATAATTTAACCCATAGTGGCTAGTTAATTAGGAACAGGAGGAATTCATCCACTCCTTCAAGCTTATTACACAAGAACAGGAGGAGGGCATTCAGCCACTCGAACTTGTTACACAAGAATAGGAGGAAGCCATTTTGCCACTTCAGCATGTTACGCTGGAACGGGTAGAGGCGATTCAGTCCTTCGAGCCTGTAGCAGTGGAACAAGAGGACTTTATTCAGCCTTATAAATTGTTACACAGAAGCACACTATTCGGCTCCTCAAAACACTTACATTGGAATAGAAGAGGCTGTTTAAACGCCGTTCAGCCTATTAGACATGTACATGATACATAGAAACATAGAAACATAGAAAATGGTTGCAGGAATAGGCCATTCCGCCCGTCGAGCCTCCACCACCATTCATATGATGATGGCTGGTTATGCAAAATCAGTACCCCATTCCTGCTTTTTCGCCATACCGCTTTATACCTTTAGCCATAAGGGACACATCTAACTCCCTTTTGAATATATCTAACGAACTGGCCACAACAACTTTCTGTGGCAGAGAATTCCACAGGTTCACTATTCTGTAAGTGAAGAAATTTCTCCTTATCTCGGTCCTAAAAGGCTTACCCCTTATCCTTCGTCTGTGACCCCTGGTTCGCTATTTCCCCAACATCGGGAATATTCTTCCTGCATTTAACCTGTCCAATCCCGTCAGAATTGTACATCTTTCTAGGAGATTCCCTCCCATTCTTCTAAGTTCCAGTGAATGTAAGCCCAGTCGACCCAGGAGGAAGTGATTCAAGCTGTTGACCCTTGTATTTAGGAAACGGAGCAGGCCATTCAGCCACTCAAGCCTGTTACTTCAGCCATCGGAGCTGAACGAGGCTATTCAACAGCTTGACCCCGTTGCACAGGTAAGGGACGAAGTTAAGAGAACAGTAGCACGTGGTTATGTTACTGGTTTAGTAATTCAGAGGCATGTGTTCACATCCAACCATGGCAGCTGGAGAATTTGAATTGAGGTCATTAATACATCTGGAATTAAAATGCTGTTATCCTGTCAACTCTATCAGCATAATGCTCTTTTCCCTTGTCCCTCATATGTGTATGTACTCACCCCTTAAATGGTCTACACTGTTTTATTCAAATACTCCTTGTTGCAGCGACTTCCTCTTTTTCACCACTATCTGGGTAAATGAGTTTATATTTGTATTATTGTAGTTTATCGTATATTGACGATCTTTCGTTTTGCTCTTCCGCACAAGTGGGAACTACTCTATTAAAGTCTTTCGTAATATTAAAGAATTATATACAGTCAACCTCAAGCCTTGACTTTTCTGGACAATAGAGTCCCAGCTTGTTCATCCTTTCCTAATTGTTATATCCTTGCCTTTCTGGTATCACCATCTTTTTCCGCCTTCTCCAGTGCCTATCTACCATTTTTACAATATGGTGACCACCAGAATTGTACGCAGTATTGCAACTGCTCTATAAAACTTTATTATAACTTTTTAATTCTATCACTTTTGAAATACACCCTCGTGCTTTGTTTGCTATTTATAGGCTTGTTAACCTGCGTCGTTACAATAAATGATGTGTTATTTTTACTCTGAGTTCCATTTGCTCTTCTATCCCACTTAGCTTCGAATTTCCCGAGTAACATGTGACCTCTCTATTTTTATTAACAAAATTTAATATCTCATATTTATTTGTGTTGACATTCATTTGCCAATTACACGTGCATTCATCAAATGTATTTACATTACATTAATTATTATAAACATCACCACTAAATTTACTTTCTTATTAATGTTTCACATAATACCTTCACTCATTTGTAAATTGTTCATTGAAATGATAACCTGCATCGGCCGAGAATCGCACATGGGTCGGCCGTGCGCAGGCGAGAATTCTCGTCTTAAACCATCAATGTTGACATTCATAGGCTGCCATTTGCCAGCAGGTCACATTTTCATGACTTTGAAATTGATCAATATAAGTGAGGCCACTGCTGTAAAATAACAAGCAAAGTGCAAAAGATACTGGATATGGAATTGTTCATTTAATGCTGGAATCACTTCGCAGCTCAGGAAACATCTGTGGATCGGGTGAAAGTTTCATATCTTTGAGCATCCTTGACAACTAAGCGTTTGCAGCTTTGCTTCAGAGTATCGAAGGTTCAACATTCTTTCAAAATTATATATGCTTCTGAAAAATTACAACATTAAGGAACTAACCTCCCTCGACACACAAAAAAAACCACCACACTGTAACCAACTGAGCTAAGCGGCCTACCTGTACGATTGTGGCTGTCAAATTTCACTTACTTTAGTGGGCCCGACATATTGTCGAGACTTCGCCAAATTCCCAGAAATTATCGGGCAGCTTCCTGCTCATATCTCTTTGCATACAACGTGCGTTTGTCAATCATTCACTATACTATCTTCCTCTTGTTCCTCTTCAACATGCCGGAAGGGAAGAATGCCCTCTACTTGCTCCTATGTGGCAGTATCGACGGGCTGATTAGCCTCCTCCTATTCCTTTGAGGCCTAAATGGTATCCTTCTTTTTCAATGTAACAAGCTCGGAAGTCTCAATGGCTTTCAACTATCCCGTACAAACGGGTCAGAGGCAGAATGGCCACCTCCTGTTCCTATAAAACAGTCTCAAGGAGCTGAATCTGACGCAGATCAGTTTGTTACGACAATTTTCACCATTACTGAGAACTTTAAAGTACCAGATTTAATAAAGTTAACATAAATCACCTGTCTTTTGATTACTAGCCCAGTGATATAACCACTAATCTATTGTGATTGGCCTCATATTGTGCAACAGGTTCGAGTGGCTGATTGTTCTACTCGTGTTCCTCAGTAACAGGCTCGATGGTGCTGAATGACATCCTCCTGTTCCTGTGTAATAGGTTCGAGGGTCTGATTGGTCACCTCCTGTTCCTGAGTAACTTTCTCGAGGGGCTAAATGGCTTTGCCCTTTTCCAGTGCTACAGGCTCAAGAGGCTGAATGACCTCCTCCTTCTGATCCTGTGTACCAGGTTCAATGACTGAATTGCCTCCTGATGCTGTTCAGTAACAGATTCGAGCGGCTGAATAGCCTCATCCCATTCTTCAGTAACAGGTTTGGCATTCCAAATTTGCTCCTCCTGTTTCTGTCTAACAGGCTCGTAAGTCTGAACAGCCAACGCCTATTCCGATATCACTGATTCGAGATGTTGAATGGTCTCGTTCTGTTCCTGTATAACAGAATCTAGGGTCTGAACCGCCTCTGTCTGTTACAGTAAATCAGTCTCGAGAGGCAGAATGACATTTTGCTGCACATGAGCACCAGTCTCGATGGTCTGTATAACATCTGCATCTTTTGAAGAATTACCCTCGTGGGTCTGAATGGCCTCGATCTGTTTAAGTGTATCAGTCTCGAGATACTGAATGGCCTCCAACCGTTGTTCTGTAACATGTCGACGAGCTGAACGGCCTGCAGACGTTCCTTTGTTGCAGAATCGATGGACTAAATGGACCCCTCCTGTTCTGATCAGACCATGTGGCTGATGGGCCAAGTGTGCTCTCTGCTGTCCCTGTGCGGAAAGAAACACATTGTCGAGGGAGCATTGTTTCAGAATAAGGGGTCGCCCATTTAAGATGGAGATGACGAGGAAATTATTCTCTCAACAACAAAAAAAGCAACCTGTATTTATATAGCACCTTTAACATAGTGAAACGTCCCAAGATGCCTCACAGAAATATTATGAGATGAAAGCAATGAAATAAGTAGAAATTAGAGCAGGTGACAAAAAGCTTTAACAAAGAGATCGGTTATAAGCAGTATATTGAAGGCGGAAAGAGTGGTAGAGAGGCGAAGCTGTTTGGACAGAGAGTTCCAGTGCTTAAGGCCCAGGTAACAGAAGGTACAGCAAACAATGTTTGAAAACTTATAATCAGCGATCCTCAAGAGAGCGGAATTAGTGTAGAGCAGGCGTCTCAGGCGGGTTGTGGGGCTCAGATAGGGAGGGACGAGGCCATGGTGGGATTTGAAAATAAGGATGAGAATTTTGAAATCGAGGCGTTTTTAATCCGGAAGACAATGTAGGCCAGCCAGCACAGAGGTGTTGTGTCAGCGGGAATTTGTGCGAGTTAGAATACGGATAGCCGAGTTTTGGATTACCTCTGGTAGATTGTGATACTGGAAATATGTTAATCTCCCTCAAAAAGCTGTTGATGCTGGGGGCAATGATTTTACCTGGTCTAGTGCTGAGCCCCACACAAAGAGCAGAAAGGGCCCAAAGAGCGAGAAAGAGAGAGGGAGAGAGAGAGAGACAGAGAGAGACATAGAGAGAGAGAGAGAGAGACGGGGAGAAAGAGACACAGAGGGACAACGAGAGCAACACGGAGAAATCTAAAGAGAGATATATACAGAGAGCGACTGAGAATGGAATAGTTTAGGCTTGATCGCCCGCCTGTGGTCGGAGAGCTGATCTCACGCGGTATTGTAATGAACCGCGGACACATAGAGCAGGAAAGAAACATGATCACACATACAGACAGATACAGAGTCAGGGAGAGAGAGTCACAGATAGAGAGACAGAGAACAAGAAAGGTCCAGCCCTGTGCTCCGGGATTTGAGCCTGGGCAGTGGTTACAATTGGAGTCACTGGCCTCTGTTAAGGAGAGGGTGAAGAAGCCCGGCTTCTTCTACTCTCGCCCTGCCGGCTGTGGACACTGATTGAACAGAGGTCCAGTTCTGATGGTTTTCAGCAGGAGGGGAGAGGAGGAGAAGGGAAGTTGCAAAGATAAGGAAAGGTGCTCCCAATGTAGCAGCTGCAGCTGCCCACGTTGAGCAGTATGAAGAGTGAGTTACCACAGTCCATGGCACACACGGACCCATCCATCCACCTCGTGGAAGGCCTTCACTTACTAGTCTAATTTTTAACATCACACTGATATTTGCATCGTGAAGTCTAAACCACATCACGTCTACATTTATTGCAGTATCATTGCACTTACGTCTAATGATAATCTCTGCTCCCTGCTCCCAACTCCACTACCTAAAATTGCAGCAGCAAGGATGTGAGATTTACGTTCTGTTAATGCTCAGTAAGCTTTCACACCAAACTGTCAAGTACGTGCTCTGTTGTTAATGTTAACAAAGCGAGAGGGGATTCGTTTATTGGATAGCCCTTTATAAGAGCCGGCACATGAATTAGGGGAGAGAGTGCGTCAGTGCGATTAGTTTGCGATCGATACAGGGGTATGGGGAGTGAGAGAGCGGGGCAGTGAATTAGTTTGTGATTAATACAAGGCTATCAATATACAACGGGGCAGTGGGATTAGTTTGGGGTTGATACAGGGCTTTTGGGATAGAACGGGGCAGTGGGATTAGTTTGGGAATCATACAGGGCTTTTGGGATAGAACGGGGCAGTGGGATTAGTTTGGGATAGAAACAGGTCAATGTCGAGAGAGAGTGGGATAGTGATTTTAGTTTGCGATTGATACAGAGCTATGGGGAGAGAGCGGGGCTTTGTGATTATTTAGGATTGATAGAGGGCTATGGAGAGAGTGAGAGACTGGCATCGTAGGTTTAGTTTGGGATTTTTACAGGGCTATGTAGAGAGTCAACGGGAGAGTGTGATTAGTTTGGGATTGATACAAGGCTTGGTGGAGAGCGCGGGGCAATGGGATTAGTTTGGGATAGATACAGTTCTATGGAGAAAGAGCGATTCAATGCATTGTTTTTTCATTAATATAGAAGTATTGGGAAGAGAGTGGGACAGTGGAATTAGTTTTGGATTGATATCGGGCTATGGGGATAGAGCGGGCAGTGTGAATATTTGGGATTAATAAACGTTTATAGGGTGAGCGGTGCAGTAGTGTTCGTTTTGTATTGAGACAGGGCAATGCAAAGAGAGTGGGCAGTGGAATTTTTTAGGATTAATACAGGACTATAAGGAGCGAGCGGGGCAGTGGGGTTAGTTTGGGATTGGTACAGGGCAAGGGGCAGTGTGCTGCCGTGGTACATTTCAGTTGCCAACAGGAAGCCGTTTTTTCTCTTGACTTCCTTCGAAACCCTCCTAATTAGAAACCTAGAGAGAGAAACATAGAAATTTACAGCGCAGAAGTAGGCCAGTTCGGCCCATCGTGTCCGCACCGGCCGACAAATGGCTGCACAGCCCTCGGTCAGCAGTCCTGAAGTTTACATATACACCTATGAAATATGAACAATGGCGGAAAGGTAAAGAGCACCCAGCGCAAACAGTGCGCCCTACACAACTGCGAAACGCCTTGCACTGCAACATTCTACATTCTACCCCACCCGGTGACATGTGATCTTCAGGGTGAGGAAAACGCCAGCTAAAATCAAGGGCCAAATCGGGAAAGCAAAATCTGGGAAAATTCCTCTGCGACCCATCCAGGCGTTCGAAACTAGTCCAGGAGATCATCCTGGTCGGCCTCGATTCCTGCAGTACCTTCGTATCTGCGCCAGCCAGCAAGAAGTTATCCAGTCGAATACGAATTACTAGCTCTAGGTCTGTAATCCTACAGCTTACAGCACTTTAAGTGCCCATGCAAGCACCTTTTAAATGTGCAGAGGCTTTCTGCATCCACGACGTATCCCGCCAGTAAGTTCAGACCCCTCACAACCCTCTGCGAGAAGAAGCCCCCGCCCCCCAACCATCAAATCCCCTCTGAACCTTCCACCATCCACATTAAAATGATGTCCACTTCTAATAGATCCCTCCACCAAGTGAAATAGGCCCTTGCTATTCACTATATCCAGGTTCCTCAAAATTTTGTAGACCTCAATATGTTTTCCTCGCAACCTCCTTTGCTCCAATGAGAACAAATCAAGCCGATCCATTTTTTCCTCATATCCAACATTTTCCATTCCAGGCAACATCCCAGTTAATCTCCTCTGCACCCTCCCAGGTGCAATTACATTCTTCCAACAATATGGTGAATAGAACTGCAAGGAAATCTCCAGCTGTGGCCTAACCAGAGTTTTATGCAATTTAAGCATAAACTCCCTGCTCTTGCACTCATTGCCGCGGCCAATAAAGGCAAGCATTCCATATGCCTTTTTAACGACCATATGCACCTGATCTTCTATTTTCAGGGATCTTGGACAAGCACTACAAGATCCATTTTTTCATCTATATTATTAAGTGGCCTACCGCTTAATGTATATTGCTTTTCTTTATTAGCACTCCCAAAGTGCACTACCTCACATTTCTACGAGTTAAATTCCATTTTCCACTGCTCTGCCCAACTGACCATTAGATTGATATCCTCCTGCAGTCCATGACTTCCTTCCACATTATCAACCACACAGCCAAATTAAGTCCAATAAATTAAACCAAAGATCAGTCCCTTAATCTATGCCGCTGACTGCATTTCACCAATTCATTCCCCCCCTCGGTGCCAACGTTTTGCATTTGAGTTGTGACCTTGAGGTATGACCCACATCCAAAACTTCGCCCGTCTCTGCATCTACCTCAGCTCATCTGCTGCTGAAAACCTCATTCATGTCGTTTTTATCTCCAGACTTGGCTATTCCAAAGCATTCCTGACTGATCTCCCAAGATCTACCCTGTGTAAGTTAAAGACATCCCAAAACTTTCTAGCTCATTCACCCATCACCCTATGCTTGGTCACGTTGAAGCAAAGCCTCGATTACAAAATTTACTTTCTTATTTCAAATCCCTTCACGGCCTCACCCCTCTCTATCCCTTTACGGTCCTCTAGCCTCACACCCTGGGAGATAACTGTGCTCATCTAATGTTGCCCTCTTGCGCCTCCCTCATTATAATTGCTCAACCATCGTTGGCCTTGCCTTCAGCTCCCTGGGCTCTAAAGTCTGGAATTCATCGCTAAACCTCTCCACCTCTCTCCGCTCCTTTAGGACGCTCCTTGAAATTAGCTTTTCATCTTGTGTCCTCATTTCTCCTTATATGCTCCTATGAAGTGCCTTGGGATGTTTACGCCTTTAAAAAGAAGGCGTAAAAAAAGGCATTTTTACGGTGCCTTCTACGCCACCGAGATGTCTAAAAGCACTTTGAGGCGATGAAGTACTTTTGGAGTGTGGATCGTTTTTTGGCTATGTTGCTTGAGGGACAAGTATAGACCAGGACACCGGGGATAACTCCGCTGCTCTTCTTCGAAATAGTGCCCTTGGATCTTTTCCCGAGAGCGCAGATGGGGCCTCGATTTAACGATAAAGGTTGTATAAATGTACAGGTTGTTGTTTTGAGAGTAAGGACTTCCCTTACTCAAATCATGATTATTCTTTTCGTTCTCAGCAGAATGCAGCAAACTTTTAATCAAATTATTAACATTACACGTGCTGTTTAAAATTTCAACATGAAAGCTAATTTCTTACTAGACATTCCACAACATTTTTGTTCCCATGAATCAAACCCGAGACTCGTGCATAATATGTGAGAATTCCATTCCTGTATCACCAATGCTCGCAATAAAAAATCGAGTTTTTGCCAGAAGTTAAAATTCGTTTTGCCTTTTTTAAATAAAAGTGGGGACACTGAAGTAAAATAAAATGCAACGTTCATCAGATTCTCTATATGCTATTGTTTATTAAATACTGCAAACACTCCGCAGGTCAATGAGCATCTTTTGAAGGAGAAAAAAAAGAGTTAACTTCTCAGATCTATGAACACACAGCAGAAGTAATGTTTTGCAGCTTTGCTTCAAAGTCTTGCATGGAGCGGTAGCATAGCAGTTGAATTGAAGAACAAATAAATGACAGCTCGGGATTGATCCAATATGTTGAGTTCAAAGCCCATCACAACAGCTGTGGAATATTAATTCAATTAATGAAACAAAAATATACTATCAGTAATTGTCTGAAGAACCCAGCTGGTGCTCTAATGTCCTTTAGAAATTTAATATTTGGCACTTCTAATTATTCAAACGATATACCGTCCAGTCCTTGCAACTGGTGGTGTCTCTG
Organism: Pristiophorus japonicus; assembly: GCF_044704955.1. Taxonomy (NCBI): domain Eukaryota; kingdom Metazoa; phylum Chordata; class Chondrichthyes; family Pristiophoridae; genus Pristiophorus; species Pristiophorus japonicus. Next base: position 2,588,914 of record NW_027254729.1, on the reverse strand, counting down.
TTAAGTTTTTGCATGCACGTTTAAATTCTATCAACATACAGACAAAGGCTACAAAAAGCAAGGGACTGATCGCTGAGGAACTCCACTGGAAACAGCCTTCCAGTCACAAAAACACCCATCATCCCCATTCCCTCTCGTTCATGCCTCTGAGCCACTTTTGAATACAATTTGGCACGCTGCTGGAGATCCCACGGGTTTTTACTTTCATGACCAGTCTGCCATACGGGTCCTTATCGAAAGCCATGCTAACGTTCATATACACAACATCAAAAATATCACTCTCATCGACACTCCTTGTTACCTCCTAACATATTTAATCAAATTAGTCACTCACGACTTTCCCTTAACATATCCATGCTGACTGTCTTTGATTAACCTCTATCTTTCCAAATTAATGTTTATACTGTCGCTCTGAAGTTGAGACCGAGTTTAGACTGAAATGCCAGTAATTAACCGGTCTATTGCTTTCACAAATTTTGAACAAAGGCACCATGTTAGCAGTCCTCCAACCCTATGGCACCACTGCAGTAGCCAGATAGAATTAACAAAATATGGTCGGAGCCTCTGATTTTTCCTCGTTGCTTCTCCTAACTGCCTAGGATACTTTTCATCCGGGACTATTGATGTATCCACTTTCAAAGCTGCTAAACCCAATAATACTTCATCTCTCACAGTGTTATTTCATCTAATATTTCACACTCCTCCTCCCTGATTGCAATTTCTGCATCACTCCTCCATTTTGTGAAAAAAGATGCAAGGTTTTCATTGAGAACCATACCCATATCTTCTGTCTCCACACAAGGATTGCCTTCATCGTCTCCACTTGGCCCTACACTTTCTTTCGTTATCCTCTTGCTCTTAATTTATTAAGAACATATCTTAGGCTTTTTCTTGATTTTTCTCGCTGAAAGTATTTCATGCCAACACTTTTCTTTCCAAATTTTCTTTTAAAGTTCACTACTGCACTTTATATATTCCTCTAGGGGTCCTGCAGTATTGAGCCCTTCGTATCCATGTATACCCTGTATGTTCATTGACTTCCAGGGAACTCTACAGATATAAGTCCCACCATTTTTCATTAAGGGCACATATTTGGTCAGAATGCTCAGGATCACCTCCTTGAATGCCTTCCACTGCTCCGATATTAATTTACCTTCAAGCAGCTGTTTCCAATCCACTATGGCTAAAACACCTCTCCACTGAGCAAATTTTTTTTTTCCACAATTGACAAATTTTATATCCTGGTGTAACATTGTGCTTTTTTTATAAATATTACAATCTAACTGAATTATAGTCACGAGCACCAAAATGATAGTCCACTAATACCCCTTCCAGCTGTCCAACTTGATTCGCTAAAACCTCGTCCAGAACCATTACCTCCCTTGTTGGGCTTGTTATGTCCAGGCTAAAAAGATCTGCTGAATGCATTTTAGGAATTCTGCACCCTCTATACTTTTCACATTAATGATATCCCAGTTTATATTGCTGTTACTATAATTACTATTACTTACCTATACTTTTTTCCACGGAGGCAGCCCGAGTCCGGAGCAGTTGGAGAACGATTTAAACATCAGCATCTCCCTGTCAACGGAGGCAGTGCCAGCCTGGAGCAGCTGGACGGATATTTAAACATCAGAGTCTCCCTGACATGGAGGCAGCGCTAGCCTGGAGCTGCTGGAGGGAGATTTAAAAATCAGCGTTTCCCTAACAACGGAGGCAGCATGAGCCTGGAGCAGTTGCAGAGAGATTTGACATCTGATTCTCCCTGACAACTGAGGCAGCTCGAGCCTGGAGCTATTGCTGGTTCTATCAAGCGGACAAACTGAGAAGTAAAAAGTAATAAAATTATAACATCACAAGAATGCAGAACAGTGATTGGTTCTTCCTGGTTCATTGAGTCAGTGGACAGGGAAGGAATCTTAAAGTAGCTAATAACTGATTTAATTTGTTTCAATTGCTGATTTTCTCATTTTAACTTAATTTATAATGATGATATTTATTACTTAACTTTCTTTAATTATAATTCATCTGTATTATGTTGATTTTATTTTGTATACTGCTGATTGTATTATTTCCAAAGTAATTTGAATTAAAAAAATATATTTTTCCCTGTTTCTATCCGTTTACGGATTTTGTCTCATGCTTTGCACCCGAACCTATAACCTTTTTTTTCACTTCATTCTCAGCTTTTTCTCAATTTACCTCAAAGATCAATATTAAACGTGTTGTAAAATTGCTGTGAAGCGCCTTGGGATGGTTTTCCTCTGTTAAAAGCGTTATATCAATAAAGGTAATATTTGTATTATTATTTGTGCATTTCTGATAAATGTGCCTACATATTTGTTCTTCTATTTAGTTCTTCCTGTTTGGGCGTCTATTGTACAGTCCCACCAGTGTTAATGTCTCTTTTTATTTTATATTCGACCTCTAGGGCCTCATTTGACGAACCTTCCAATGTAATGGTGTCATAAATCAATACTCTTACCACGCCTCCACCCCGCCCCCCACACCCCTTCGTTGTTACACCACACCCTCTCCCGTCCGAAAGACATATAACAGGGAATGTTGAGCAGCCATGGCTGCCCTTCTATCAGCCATGTCTCAGTAATACATATAATATCACACTCCCGAGTGTCTATTTGTGCTCTCAGCTGTTATTCCTTATTCCGTATACTAATTGGATGGAAGTATATACATCTAGCCGGCCAAATTGCTTTGTTGCCTCTTTCTAGCCCTTGCTTCCTCTGTCCTCCAAATTAATTTTCCCCTTTTCTGCTTTTTAATTCCTGCAATGCTTCTCTCCATGCTGAATCTATTCTCAGGTTCCTATATTCCTGCCGAGCTAGCGTAAAAACTGCAGAAACAGCACCAGCTTATCCATTAAGAAATTGTCTATCGTTTTCTTAATTTATTCAATATCTTAGCTTCCACAGCTCTCCGAGGCAGTGAATTCCAAAGATTTACAACGCTCTGAGAGAAGAAAAGCCTCCTCATCTCAGTTTTAAACGTGCGGCTGCTTATACTAAGATTACGCCTCCTAGTTCTCGTCTCCCCTATTAAAGGAAACATGCTCATTACTTCCCCCTTGTCAAGCCCACCCCCCCCCCCCACCATAATCTTATACGTTTCGATAGGGTCTTGTCTCATTCTGCTGAATTCCAATGAGTTGAAGCCCAACTGACTCAACCTTTCCTCATAAGTCAACCCACTCATCTCCGTAATCAACCGAAGAGCCTTCTCTGAGCTGCCTCCAAAGCAACTTTATCCTTTCGTAAATATGGAAATCAAAACTCGATGCAGTATTCCAGCTTTTCCCTCAATAATACCTTGTATAACAATCACAAGACAACCCTGCTTTTATACTCCATCCCCTTTGCAATAGAAGCCAATGTTCCATTGGCCTTCCTGATCACGTGCTGTATCTGCAGACTAACCTTTTGTTTTTCATACACAAGTACCCCCAAGTTGCGATGCACAGCAGCACTACTTTGCCAATTTTCTCCATTTAAATAATGACTTGAACTTTGATTTGTTTTCTGCCAAAGTGCATCCCCTCACATTTTCCAACATTATACCTCATCTGCCAAATGTTTGCCCACTAACTTAGCCTATCTATGTCCTCTTGCAGATTTGTTGTGTCCTCTTGACACATTGCTTTTCCTCCCATCTTTGTGTCGTCAGCAAACTTAGCTGCGTTACACTCGGTCATTTCTTCTCATTCGGTAATATAGATTGTAAATAGTTGGGGTCCCAGCAATGATCCCTGCGGGATCCCACTAGTAAATGATTGCTAACCCGAGAATGAACCGCTTTTCCTCTCTCTCTGTTTTTTCATAGTTAGCCAATCCTCTATACATTCTAATATTTTGCCGCCAATGCCGTCAAGTTTTATCATGTGCAGTAACCTTTTACGTGGCATTGTCAAATGCCTTCTGGATGTCCAAATACACCACACCTAATGATTCCCCTTTATCCACCCTGTTTGTTACATCCTCAAAGAATTCCAGCAAATTTGACAAACATGACTTTCACTTTCCAATTCACTAAATATATTCAAAAGGGAGTTAGATGAAGTCCTTACTACTCGGGTGATCAAGGGTTATGGCGAGAAAGCAGGAAGGGGGTACTGAAGTTTCATGTTCAGCCATGAACTCATTGAATGGCGGTGCAGGCTAGAAGGGCTGAATGGCCTGCTCCTGCACCTATTTTCTATGTTTCTATGTTTCAATGTTTATAAATCCCTGCTGACTTTGCCTGACCGATTTGCGCTTTTCTAAATGTCCTGCTACTGCTTTTATAATAAGGGACTCCAACATTTTACCAACCATACATGTTAGGCTAACTGGTTTATCGTGTTCTGCTTTATGTCTGCCTCCTTTTTTTAAATAACAGCGTTACATTTGCAGTTTTCCAAACCGCTGGGACATTTCCAGAAACCAGGGAAACATGTACATTACAAGCAATGCGTCCACTATCCCGGCCGTTACATTTCTTAAGACCCGAGGTTGGAAGCCTTCCGGTGCAGGTGATATATCTGACTTTAATCCCATATCTTACTGATTACCACCTCATTAGTGATTAAGCTTTTGTTAAGTTCCTCCCCACTATAACCCCTTGACTATCAACTGTTGGAATGTTTTTAGTGTCCTCTACCATAATAACTGACACAAAACATTTGTTCAGAGATTCTGTCATCTCCTTGTTCCCCATTACTAATTCCCCATTCTCGTCCTCTAAGGGATCAATATTAACCTAAAACAATATTTTCCTTTTTATATTCCTATAGAAACTCTTCCTATCTGTTTCTATATTTCGTGTTAGTTGTTTACATAGTCTATCTTCCGTTTCTTATTAATGTTTTTATTATTTCTTTGCTGGCTTATAAATCTTCCCAATCTTCTGTCCTCCCGCTACTTTTGGCCACTTTGTATGCCCACAATTTTAATTGATTACCGTCCTTTATGTCTTTACTTAGCCACGGGTGGCTATATTTTCTTTTACACTCTTTCCTCCTCACTGGAATATTTTTTTCTTGAGAGTAGTGAAATATCTCCTGAAATGTAGCCACTGTTCATCAACCATCCTTCACGTTAATCTATTTTCCCAGTCCACTTTAGCCAACTCTGACCTCATATCTTCATAGTCTCCTTTACTTAAGCTTAGTATACTGGTTAGAAATCAAACTTTCTCACCCTCCATCAGAATTTAAAAACAACCATGCTATGATCACTCATTCCAAGGCGATCCGTTCCTAGGTGATTGTTATTTAATGCTGTCTCATTACACATCATCAATTCTAAAATATCCTACCCCCTGGTTTGTCCGTTACATACAGCTCAAGGAAACCATCCCTTATACACTCTATGAACTCTTCCGCAAGCCTATCCTGACCAATTTGATTTGTCCAATCAATATGGAGGTTAAAATCACCCATTATTATTGCTGTTCCGTTTTTACAAGCCCCCACTATTTCCTGATCTATATTTCGAGCAACAGTTTTTCAACTCGTAAGGGGCCTATAGACTACGCTCACCAGTGACGTTTTTCCCTTATTAGTCCTCATTTCCACACACACTGTTTCAACATACTGATCATTTGAGCCAATATCATTTATCACAATTTCAGTGACTCCATCCTTTATCAATAGTTCTACCCCACCTACTTTGCTTTTTATCTTTCCTTCCAGATTATCAAATACCGCTGAATATTTAAGCCCCAGTCCTGGTCACCTAGCAACGATGTCTCTGTACTGGCAATCAGATCAGACCCATTTGCATCCATTTGTGCCGTCAACTCATCTATTTTGTTACGAATGCTAAGGGCAGTAGACAGAGTGCCTTTAAGTTTGTTTTTTTAAACATTTTTCCTACTTGATTCCTCACTTCTTCAAACTCACTTTCTTTATTTTTGCTTTCTAATTCCAGTTTTACTCCCCTCCCTGCAGAATCTATTTTCAAGTTCCCATCCCCCTGCCTAGATTAAACATTGCCCAACAGCACTAGTAACGCCCGCCCGCAGGAAGAAAATTGGTCCCGGGTCTGCTGAGGCGCTACCTGTCTGGCTTGTACAGGGCCCACATTCTCCAGAAAGGTCCAAATTCCTCAGGAAACTGAAGCCCTCCCGAGGCACCATCTCCCCAGCTACGTAATCATCTGCCCTATCCTCCTATTTCTGCAGTCAACAGCTCGTGGCACCGGGATTAAGCGAGAGCTTACTACTTTTGAGGTCCTGCTTTTAAATCTCACTCCGAGCTCCCTAAACTCTGCTTGCAGGACTTCATCCCTCTTTCTACATATTTCCGAGGTCCCGATATGGACCACGACGCCAATTTATAATTTATTAAGGTTATGCATAACTTCCTGGATTTGGTACTCTATTCTACTATTTATAAATCCAAGACGGCTCGATGCTTTTTTTAACAGACTCATCAACTCTCCCTGAGTCCACTTGATTATCCACTATTGGAATGTATTCAGTTTCTTCTCCCGTGAAGACCGATACCACCACACTCTGCAGCCTCATAGTCCGGCATAGCCCTGACTCTACCATTAATATAAAGCAGGGACCAAACCTGGTTCAATGAGATGCGTGAAAGAGCATGCTAGGAGCTTCATCAAGCGTACCTAATGATGAGGCCCAAACTGATGAAGCTGGATATGGTATCAAGGCGGGTAAAGGCAAATGAGATACAGATCAGCGATGATCTGCTTGAATGACACAACAGGTCTGAGGGGCGGAATGGCCACCTCATGTTCCCATTTGTCTCTCACCGTTAAGAAATTCGTTTGCTCTGAATCATATGGAAGATCTCATACTTTTCGATATTGAACTCCACCTGGCACAGATTCCCCCCAACCAAACCGCAGGTATTAAAGAACTGGAAGTAACATGCACAGTCCCTGGGTGAGTTCGAAACATCAACCTCTCATTTAACAGCCGAGCGCACTGACCGATTGGGCCACAGAAACACATTGATACAATCACTACAACATCGACTAAAGCTAAAACGTCAGGTCACTGAATGAGATAGCAACTGCTCATTATATGTTTATTTGTACACATTAAAGAATGCAACATTCATTGTCAAAACACGGAAATAGTCATTAAGGAAAATATGTTGAACAAACTGATATGAAAAACCGGTCTGAGCCATTAGAGCAGTTTATCAACCAATCGTAACGGTGACAAGATAACGTTGGACATGGGTATTTCACAACTGTTCGAATCTGCCCACCAGTTGTTTTGCTATTATATTTGTTTAGCAATGTAGCGATCCTCAATACACGTGATTGATTCACTGGGTGCCCTGTGAACCAAATACTGCAGAACCCAGGCCACTGATTGAACCCTGCTCGTTCTGCTCTATATGGAGGTCAGTTACACACCGAGTGAGTTGGGACAATTTAAACATTGAGGTTCGGAACTTTCTCATTGATAATGTGGAAGCAGAACAGAATAGGACAGGAAGACAATGTGTCAGAGATAGGATTCAAATCGCAATTTCAATCGGTCTGTCTGGGTGCCGTTTTGAAAGAAACAGTGCCTCCAAACATGTGCCGACCAGTTTATGATTCTGGAAATTCAGATAGGGCAATAGAAAGACAAATAGAAGCACAGGGAAACAGACATTAGTAAGGTGGATGAAAAAAAAACGTTTCCACACAGAGCTAATGTTGCGCTAGGGATGGCCACCTGCAGTCTGAATACATTAATGTGACAACAGCTCATTAATTGTAGGAGGTTCGGTGCTTTACAACACAAGTCGAAAAGGCAACGTCACTGTCTCGGTCTCAAGTGGTCGGCTTATCAAGAATAGCCACACATTTATCATGGCGTTACAATGTTTATCTCCAACTGCGTTCGTCTTAAGCATTCGGCTCGTCGTTCTAGGGATATGATTCTGGCTGAGGGTTTTAAATTGCGAGTGTTCCCGTTTTATATCGCTGACAAGCCCGCATTTTGTCGGCGACGTTTGAATTGCAGTTATCAGTGTTGTAAAGAAAGACTTGCATTGATATAGCGCCTTTCGTGACCTCGGGACTTCCCTAACCGCTAAACAGTCATTTAAGTAATTTTGAAGTGCAGACACTCTTGTAATATAGGAAAAGACGCGCCCAAATCACCCCAATTGAAACTCAATTCCTTGGGATTTTAAAGCACTTTCATTACACCAATGCAGGATAAATAAAACCCTGTTTGAGAAACATTGCTGCATACAAACGTACGCAATATGCCTGTCGACCTTATAGCGCGTCTGAATCCAGATTAGAAGACTGCATATTCAAAACACGTCAGGGTCAATGTTATTATTCCGAAATTCATATTTTCTTTGCAGACACATATTAACCAGGCCCTTGATTTAAAGCCCATCTCACTCTTTCCGCAGTGTCAGGCAGAGAAGAGCCTGAGGTCCTCATTTATTTCGAGTAATAGGACGCAAACACTTTATCATTCAAATCCTGCCGGGTGGCCACAAACAGATTAAACAGAGCCAGACAGACAGACGGAATCGGAAAACAACAGGGAACGAACAAGAGATATTGACAAGGACTAAAAGCGCTTTGCAATCGGAAAATTGCTGGAACTCCTGTGGTTCATGAAAGGGCTTTTGATGGTTGACTTCCTTACACAACTTGAAATTCAGGAGAACCTGGTTCGTGGTTTGCAGAACAAGCGAAAGACTTGGTCAGAGCCAACAGGCACCTGGTTGCAATCAGCAACAGTGACGCAGATTTCATACAAGCTCAGGTAGCTCAGTCGGTAGGGTATGAAACTCTCAATCTTGGAGGCGTGGGTTCGAGCTACGTTGGACAGTTAAGTTTTGTTTAACTTTGATGTTGCTTTCACGGGAAAGCATCATTAATTAATCGATAAGCTTCTTTTGCAAAATGAAAGAAATGTTAACTGAGGGAGAGTCGATAATGTTCTTCAATCATTTTTCCAATAATAAAAAAGCAATCAACATTTTGAACCAGAAATCTAAAACACTCTAAAATGGGAACACAAAAGCAAAATATTGTGGATGCTAGAATCTGAAATAAAATAAGAAAATACTCGAAATCGCAGTATGTCCGGCAGCATCTGTGGACAGAAAAACATTTCGGGTCGAAGGCCCTTCGTCAGAACGTCCGGTTGTTCAAAAGGAGCCAATGTAGAGGAGACCACATCGTGAGCAGCAAATTCCGTGTGCTAAATTGAAAGAAGTGTAAAATGGAAAATTGTTTTATAGTTAACATGCAAAGCACAGAACAACTGATTTAAGTAAGGAGTCGCCCTCAGGTAGCATTCCTTTCATTATGCAAAACAATGTTGTCGGTTAATTACTGATGCTATTCCATGAATGCACAATAAATAGTTATCACAAAATTCACAGGAGCTCGATCAAATTTCTGATCGAAATGCGCTTTCACTCCTCGTCAATATATATTTTCTATTCCCCAGTGTCTCGCGATTCTGTCTGCCTCTCTGGTTCTGTTTACTCAGTGTGTGGCATCTTGCAGGTTGATTTTGAAAGAATGCCTGTGTTCGTGTCTTGGTACATGACATAAATGAGGCTCATCTACCTCACACTTTAGACTTTAGAGCTTTGAGCCTAGGCAACAGAAGGCACGGCCACCAAATATAATCATCATCATCATCATAGGCGGTCCTTCGAACGAGGATAACTTGCTTCCACACCAAAAGGGATGAGTTGCAGAAGTTTCAATGCATGACCCGATATTACAGTCCTGAATTCCAGGGGTGGAATATACCTGTGCTTGGATCGTTGTACATCAAGGCACAGCCTTGACAGAGCTAGATTTTTATCCAGTGGAAAGGATTAACCAGGACTTATGGAGACCTGCGCTGTTACACGGAACTTGTGCGCACACATAGCGTTTCCCACGGTAAATAAAATACCCTAACGATTATAAACAGGGATGCCCGGGAGCGCAGAATTAGAATGTTGCAGACATCTCTCGAGGAATGTGGAGATGGAGGAGATTACAGAGATAGGGAGGGGCGCGGCCATGCAGGAGGTGAAAATAAGGAAGATAATTTTGAAATCGAGGCGTTGCTGAACCGGAAGACAATGTAGATCAGCGGGCACAGGGGTGAGGGGTGAGCTGGATTGTTGCGGGTTTTGCATCACCTTTAGGTTACGTTGGATTGAATGTGGAGGCTAGCCTGGAGCGCATTAGAATAGTCAAGTCTTGAGGTAACAAAGTCATGGATGAGGGTTTCCCCAGCGGATGAGCTGAGGCAAGGGCAAAGACGGCCGATGTTACAGAGGTGGAAATATGCAGTTAGTTATGCTACGGATATGTGGTCAAATCCTTATTTCAGGTCAGTATTACACCAAGGTTGTGAACAGTCTGCTTCAGTCTCAGAGAGAAGTTAGGGTGAGGGTTGGAGTCAGTGGCTACGGATAGGTGTTTGTGACAGGGACTGAAACAAATTACGTCGGTCTTCCCAATATCCAAATGGATAAAATTTCTCCCTATCCAGAACTGGATGTCGGACAAGCCATCTGCCAATGTCTATATTACCCTATATTATGATCACTGGTCTAGCCTCAACTCCAGTATTTTTCTAATTCTGATCACCACACATTAGGAAGGATGTGAAGGCCTTAGCGAGTGTGCAGTCAAAGGATTTACAAGAATGGGTACAAGAATGGGGAAACATTAACTTACAGGATATTATAGTTAACCTATGCTGGGAGCATGGCCATACATTATCTTTTCCTCTATTGCTCTCTGGAGAATCGCTGCAGCTCACAGCTTGAGTAAAGGCTCCCTCCTCATTTACACTTTCTTATGATGCTTTGTTGACAGTCACAAACCTGCTCCAGCTGCAACTTGGAATTATAAAATCATACCGCGCAGAAGGAGGACATTCGGCACATCATGCTTTTAGAAAGAGCTATCCGGTTAGCTTCACTCCCCCTGCTCTTTCCACATAGCCACGCCATTTCTTTTCCTTCAAATATGTCTCCATTTGAAAATTACTTTTGAATCTGTTTCCTTCACCCTTTCAGGAAGTGAATTCCAGGTCATGATAAATCACTGCCTAAAAATAATTCTCCTCATCTCACCTCTAGCTTTCTTGCCAATTACATTAAATTTGTGTCCCCTGGATACCGACAGTGTTGCAAGAGGAAATAGTTGCTCCGTATTTACTCTTTCCGAACCTGTCATGATTTTGAACACATCAATTAACTCGCTGTGTAAGCTTCTTTTCTCATCGGAGAACAATCTCATCTTCTCCAAACTCGCCACGTAACTGAAGTCGCTCATCCCTGGTCCCATGCTCGCAAATGTCCTCTGTATCCTTTCTGGGGCCTTGATATACTTCCTAAATTGTGGTGCCCAAAAATGGATACAATACTCCAGCTGAGGCCTAACCAGGGATTTATAAATGTTTGGCATAACCTCCTGGCTTTTTTATAAATCCAAGAAGACTCTATGCTTTTTTAACAGACTTATCAACTGTCCATACTGCCCCTTGCTTATCCACTATTGAGATGTATTTAGCGACTTCTACCGTGAAGACTGATACCCCCCACACTCTGCAGTTACTTAGCCCGGCATCGCTCTAACTCTACGATTAACATCAAGCCAGGGACCAAACCATGTTCAATGAGATGTGTGAAAGATCATGCTCGGAGCAAAACCACTTGCACCTAACAATGAGGGCCAAACTGACGAAGCTGGATATGGATTCAAGGCGGTGAAACGCAATTGAGATACAGGTCAGCGATGATCTACTTAAATGACACAACAGGGCTGAGTGGCTGAATGGATTCCTCCTGTTCCCATTTCTCTATTAGCATTTAGAAAATGTTACAAAACAGCTTTTTTCTGAAGCATATGGAAGAGCTCACATTTCCTATACTGAACTCCATCTGGCAGAGTATCCCCTCATTTTCTTGCAGCCAAACCGCAGGTAGTGAAAACGTGGAAGTCAAGGTCCTGTCGCTGGGTGGGCTCGAACCACCAACCCCTCAATTAATAGGTAATCTCACTGACCGATTGCACCACAGAGACACCGTAAAGCACTTCCTACAACATCGACTAAAGCTAAAACGTCAGGTCACTGAGCGTGATAGAAACTGCCCACTATATGTTTAGTTGTCCCCATGAAAGAATGCAACATTCATTGTCGAAACACGGAAGTAATCGTTAACGGAAAATATGTTGAACAAATTGATTTGAAAACCCGCTCTGACGCAGTAGCGCGGTTGATCAACCAATCGTGACGGTGAAAAATAACGTGGGACATGGGTTTTTCAAAACTGTTCGAATCTTCCCACCAGTTCTTTTGCTATTTTATTCGTTCTTCAAAGTCGAGATCCGATATGCACGTGGTTGCTTCACTGGATGCCAAGGGATCCAGAAATTCCAGATTCCAGGCCAATGATTGCACTCTGCTCTTTCTGCACCACATGGGGGCGAGTTGTACCACGAAGTAGTTGGACCAATTTAAACATAGAGGGTCGGAACTTTCTCTTGGAGAATGTGAATGCAGATATGAATAGAATAGGGTAACACCGGGTCAGCGACATGATTCAAATTGCAGTTTCAATCGGTCTATTTGGGAGCCCTTTTAAAATAAACCGTGTCTCCAAGCAGGGAACATTAAGACGGATTGCAAATGTTTCTATAGATATGTAAAGAGAAAAAGGTATGTAAAGACAAACGAAGGACCCCTGCAATCAGAATCAGGGGAAGTCATAACGGGGAACAAAGAAATGGCGGACCAAATGAACAATAATTTGGTTCGGTATTCAGTAAGGAGGACACAAACAACCTTCCGGATATAAAAGGGGTCCGAGGGTCTAGTAAGGAGGAGGAACTGAGGGAAATCCTTATTAGTCGGGTAATTGTGTTAGGGAAATTGATGGGATAGAAGGCCTATAAATCCCCAGGGCCTGATGGACTGCATCACATAGTACTTAAAGAGGTGGCCTTGGAAACAGCGGTTGCATTAACAGTCATTTTCCAACATTCCATTGACTCTGGATCAGTTCCTATCGCGTGGAGAGTAGCCAATGCAACCGCACTTTTTTAAAAAAGGAGGGAGAGAGAAAACAGGGAATTATAGCCTGACATCGGTAGTGGGTGAAATGATGGAATCAATTATTAAGGATGTCATAGCAGCGCATTTGGAATTTGGAAAGAGCTGATATGATAGGTCCAAATCAGCATGGATTTGTGAAAGTGAAATCATGCTTCACAAATCTTCTGGAATTGTTTGAGGATGTTACCAGTAGAGTGGACAAGGGAGAACCAGTTGATGTGATATATTTGGACTTTCAGAAGGCTTTCGACAAGGTCCCACAAAGGAGATTAATGTGCAAAGTTAAATCACATGGGATTGGGGGTACTGAGCTGACATGGATTGAGAATTGGTTCTCAGACAGGAAGCAAAGAGTAGGAGTAAACGGGGACTTTTCAGAATGACAGGCATGACGAGTGGTGTACCGCATGGTTCTTTGCTAGGGCCCCACCTCTTTGCACTGTACATTAATGATTTAGACGAGGGGATTAAATGTAATATCACCAAATTTGCGGATGACACTAAGTTGGATGGCAGTGTGAGCTGCGAGAAGGATACTATGAGGCTGCAGAGCGACTTGGATAGGTTAGGTGAGTGGGCAAATGCATGGCAGATGAAGTATAATGTGGATAAATGTGAGGTTATCCACTTTGGTGGTAAAAACAGAGAGAAAGACTTTTATCTGAATGGTGACAGATTCGGAAAAGTGGAGGTGCAACGAGACCTGGTTGTCATGGTACATCAGTCATATAATGTTGGCATGCAGTTACAGCAGTTGGTTAAGAAAGCAAATGGTATGTTGGCCTTCATAGCTAGGGGATTTGAGTACAGGGGCAGGGAGGTGTTGCTACAGTTCTACAGGGCCTTGGTGAGGGCACACCAGGAGTATTGTGCATAGTTTTGTTCTGCTAACCTGAGGAAGGACATTCTTGGTATTGAGGGAGTGCAGCGAAGATTCACCAGGCTGATTACCGAGAGGGCGGGACTGACCGATCAAGAAAGACTGGATCAACTGGGTTTGTATTCACTGCAGTTCAGAAGAATGAGAGGGGACCTCATAGAAACGTTTAAAATTCTGATGGGTTTAGACAGGTTTGATGCAGGAAGAATATTCCCAATGTTGGGGAAGTCCAGAACCAGGGGTCACAGTCTAAGGTAAAGGGGTAAGCCATTTAGGACCGGGTTGAGGAGAACCTTCTTCACCCAGAGAGTGGTGAACGTGTGGAATTCTCTACCACAGAAAGTTGTTGAGGACAATTCACTAAATATATTCAAAAAGGACTTAGATGAAGTCCTTACTACTCGGGGGATCAAGGGGTATGACGAGAAAGCAGGAATTGGGTACTGAAGTTTCATTTTCAGCCATGAACTCATTGAATGGCGGTGCAGGCTAGAAGGGCCGAATGGCCTACTCCTGAACCTATTTTCTATGTTTCTATGTGCGGAGCAGGTTGTGATTCTGCAAATTGAGACATGGCAATAGAAAGAAAAATTGAAGCACAGGGAAACAGGCAAGAGGAAGGGAGCTGAGGAAAAACGATTTTCACACGGAACTGAAGCAGAAACTCCTCCGATCCGCTCCGGGTGGCCACCTGCAGCTTGAATAAATTAAAGTCGCTATAGCTCATTAATTGTAAGAGTGGGACAGTCCGGTTCTTTCCAACACAAGTGGAAAATCCAACATCACTGTCTCGGCCTCAAGTGGTATACTTAGCAGGAAAAGCCACACATTTATCATGGTTTTCCTGCTTTATTCTTTAGCAGTCGGCTCGTTGGTCTGGGGATAGGATTCTCGCTGTGGGTTGTAAATTGCGAGAGGTCCCGAGTTTATATGCTCGACGAGCTCTCATTTTGCCAGCGACCTTTGAACTTGCAGTTGAGAGTGCTGCAAAGATTGTCTTGCACTTACATAGCGCCTTTCGCGACCTTAGGATTTCCCAAAACGCTTTACAGTCATTAAAGTACTTTTGAAGTGCCGTACCTGTTACAGTGTAGCAAAAGGTGTGCTCAAATTATCCCACTTATATTTCAACTCTTTGGGATGTTAAAACATTGTCGTTACCCGAATGCAGGATAAATATAACTGTGTTTGAGAGATATTCGTGTATACAAACATTCGCAATCCGTTTGTAGACCTTGTGGCGCAACGATAGCGCTTTACACTTTAAGTCAAAATGGTGCATGTTCCACATTATTCTTCCGGAAGTAATATTATCTTTGCTGACACATATTAACCAGACACTTGCTCTTAATTCCATCTCACTGTTTCCCCAGTGTGAGGCAGTGATGCGCCTGAGGTCCTCATTTATTTAATGTAGAAAGACATACACATGTTATCATTCCAAACCTGCCCGTGGCCATACACAGAATAAACAGAGCCAGAGACACAGGGGGAATCGGGAAACACGCGGGAATGGATAAGAGATATTGACAAGGACTATCGTGCTTTGCGATTGACAAATTGCCAGAATCCCTGTGGTTAATGGAAGGCCTTTTGATGGTTGACTTCTTTACACAAATTGCATTTCAGGAGGAGCTGGTTAGTGGTTTGTCGAACAAGTTAAAATCCACGGGCAGAGCCAAGAGGCACCTGGCTACAATCAGCGACAGGTACAGCATGTTAAGCAAGCCTGGCTAGCTCAATCGCTACAGCATAAAACTCTTAATCTTAGGATCGTGGGTTCGAGCCCTACGTTGGGCGATTACATTTTTTTAAACTTTAATGTTGCATTCACGGGAAAGCATCACAAATTATCCGATGACCTTCTTTTGCAAAATGAAAGAGATGCTAACTGAGGCAGTGTCGATTATACACACCAAACATTTTTCCAATAATAATAAAAGTGATAAACATTTTGAACGAGAAAACTAAAACACGGTACAGTGGAACACAAAAGCAAAATACTGTGAATGCTGGAATCTGAAACAAATCAGAAAATAATGGAAATCTCAGCAGGTCAGGCAGCATCTAAGAATTGAAAAACATTTCGGGTCGAAGCCCCTTCGTCATAACTGCTGATAGTTCGAAATGAACCATTATAGAGGAGACCACATCGTGAGCAGCGAATTCAGTGTTCGAAGTTGAATGGAATGTAAAATGGAATATTGTTTAATAGTTAACATGCAAAGCACAGAATAATTGATTGAAGTATCGACTCTCCCTCAGGTAGCATTTCTTTCATTGTGCAAAAGAATGTTATCGGTTAATTACAGATGCCTTTCCATGAATGCAACATAAATAGTTATCACAAAATACGCAAGAGTTCAGTCAATGTTCTGATTGCAAAGCGCTTTTACTCCTCGTCAATATATATTTTATATTCCCCAGTGTTTCCCTATTCTGATGCCTCTCTGGCTCGGCTTACTCATTGTGTGGCATCTTCCAGGTAGATTTTGAACGAATACCTGTGTTACATTACATAAATTAGGCTTATCTGCCTCACACTGGGGAAGCATTGAGACAGACTTTTGAGCAATTAACAGTTTATTTTGAAAAACCACGGAAATGTTTACAACATCAACTTATTTTTGTATAGCACATTTACCCTAATGAAACGTCCCAGGTTGCTTCACCGGGATATCATGCGATGTAAAAAAATTACATTGAGCCGCATAAGTAGAAATTAGGGTAGATTACCAAAAGCTGGTAAAGGAGGCAAGTTTTAAGGAGCATCTTGAAGGACGAAAGAGAGGTAGAGAAACACAGAGGATTGGAAATGTTTATGCTGGGAGATCCAGAGCTTGGAGCCTAGACAACAGAAGTCACGGCCACCAAAGGTTGAATGATCATAATCAGGGATGCTCAGGAGGCCATAATTATAGAAGTGTAGACATCTCTCGGGGGTCATCGTCTGGTGTACATTACAGAAAAAGATAATTTTTAAATTGAGGCAGCGCTGATCTTGTGGCAAATGTAGGTCAGCGAGCGCAGACACCTGTCGCTGTTGTGCAATCGGATAGCGCGTTCCGCTATGAACTGAAAGGTTCGTTCGAACCCACACGGGGACGGTGTTTTTAGATCCAGGTTTTCAATAGCTGCGGTTTGGCTGCAAGAATATGGATGGGAAACAGTAACAGATGGAGTTCAATATCGGCAAGTGTGAGGTCTTCCCTTTGGATCAGAGAAAGTCTTTTTGTAACATTTTCTTAATGGCGAGAGACAAATCGGAACAGGATGAGGCCATTCATCCCATCAGATCTGTTGTGTCATACGAGTAGATCATCGCTGATCTGTTTCTTAGCTGCATTTACCCGCCTTCATTCCATATCCATCTTCACAATTTTGGACCTCATTGTTAAGTACGCCTGATGCTGCTCCTCCCATACTCTTCCATACATCTCATTGAACATGGTTTGGTTCATGCCTTGATGTTAATGGTAGAGTTAATGATATGACGGGCTCAGTGGCTACAGAGTATGGAGGTATCGGTCTTCATGGTAGAAGTCACCAAATGCATCCCAATAGTGGATAATCAAGGGGCTGTAGGGAGAGTTGATATGGCTGTTAAAAAAGCATAGAGATTTCTTGGATTTATAAATAGTGGAATAGAGTACAAAAACCAGGAAGTTATGCCAAACATGTATAAATCCCTGGTTAGTCCCCAGCTGGAGTATTGTATCCATTTCTGGGCACTATAATATAGGATGTACAACAAGGCCCCACAGAGAATACAGAGGACATTTACTAGAACGGTACCAGTGATGAGCGACTTCAGTTACATTATGAGACTGGAGAAGCTGAGCTTATTCTCCTGAGAGAAAATAAGCTAACAGGGATATTTAATAGATGTGTTCAAAATCATGACTGGTTTTGATAGAGTCAATACGGAGCCATTATTTCCACTGGCAAAACTGTCGGTAACCAGGGGAAATAAATTTAATGTAATTGGCAAGAACGCCAGAGGTGAGATGAGGAGAATTATTCTTACCACGGCTACACCACATAAAGCACCTTTGGATCTTAATCCCCTTTTCCAAAACTTCTAGCTATTTCATCCTGGAATGCAAATATAACCTCAGCTTCTCTTGTCCACCACCAACCAATATCTGAAAACGCTCTCCGCTGTCCCTTACACCCTCACCTCCAACAGCAAGTGCGAGGAGCTAATGGAAAACGTTGCCACTGAAATCGAAACATTTGTTCAGCTGTCTCCTCATTCCTTACTAATAGCGTATTGTGCTAACCTTCCCCTGAGGTGCCCCCTGCCCCAGCATGAAAGTGCATCTGTCTCTAGTTTCCCTCCTATCTACGCTCATGTTCTCGCCAAGCTCATCTTGTGCATGGGACCCACCTCCTTCTTTCTCAGCACTATTGCCACTAACGACAAACCATTCAACTTCTCTTCCTGGCCCACATGTAAATTATAATGTTCAAGGTTACATATCCTCAGGTAATGTCCCCATTCCCTTTCCAATCTGGGTCATGAACCCACTTCAATAATCGCATCTCTGAAACCTTTGTTTTGCAATCTACCACCCATCTCCAACCCAATGTCTTTGAACGTGCTATCACCTCACAAATCCGTGCCCATCTTTCCCGCACCTGCATGGCTGCACCTCTGCAATCAGGTATTTGCACGACCATAGATAAAAAAAGTGGTCGAGTCATTCGTTGCCAAATAGGGCTTCTCCACTTAAAATCACAAATGATATCTTATGTGACTTTGGTCATGGGAAAATATCACTCCTCTTCCTTCTCCAACTGTCTGCAGGCCTTGACACGGTGTATCACGCCATCCGCCTCTAATGCCTCTCCGCTATAATCAGGCTTGGTGTTGCCCCCCTCACCTGGCTACATTCTTATCAATCCAGTCATAACCATAGAATCTACAGAAATAGCTTGGCTTCCTGCACCATTACCTCGGGAGTCTCCCCATGATATAGCCTTGGCCTTCTCTGATTTTCATCTCCATGCTGTCCTTTGGTTAAATCATCCGAAGCGACAGCATCAATTTCCACAATACGCTGACGACAGCTAACTCTACCTCATTACCCCTCTATTCACCTTTCCAATGCAGCGAATCTTTCAGGCTGCATGGCTTAATTCAGTACTGGTTGAGCAGACATTTTCTGCAATTTATTTTGGAACGAATGATGGCATTAACTTCGGCCTCTGGCACAATTTGTATTCCTGATCCACCGATTCCATGCCATTGTAAAAGAATATCCGGTGCAGAACCAGACCACCCACAT
This sequence comes from Pristiophorus japonicus, assembly GCF_044704955.1. Lineage (NCBI taxonomy): Eukaryota > Metazoa > Chordata > Chondrichthyes > Pristiophoridae > Pristiophorus > Pristiophorus japonicus. Next base: position 2,569,681 of record NW_027254729.1, on the reverse strand, counting down.
CCTAGAATGCCTGTTTGAGATAGGTGCGTTTTCAAAGCCAAAGCCCTCACCAAGTTCCGTGACTATCACTTGCATGACATTGCTGACACCTTCCCTGTCGCAGCCCACCTGCGGCTGGATCTCTCCAGACTCGACTATTTCAATGCACTCCAGGACAGCCTCCCTTGTTTTTCCCGACATAAACTTGGGCTTATGAAAACTCTGCTGCCCGTTTCCGCAATCATAACAAGTTCCATTCATCCATCACATTGTGCTTCCAGAACCAACAGTGCCTCCAGACCTGCTGGAGTCTGGAGTGCATCGGTGAGTGTTTGTGATGATGCTTAACGTGGAAATACAACATAAATCGGACCAAGATACTTGAATGGGAAATATGTGTCTGTAATTATTATTGAAATATTAACTCCGGTTATTTACACTGTTGTACAATCTGTTTATTTCCTGCTTAATCTTTAATCTGTTTCAGGCTGGCGAGGAATAAGTTCAGTTCAGAGAGAGAGGATCAGCTGGATTCGCTGAGGGGTTTCAGACACAGGCTGAGAGTGTCGGTCTAAACATGTCACTGTGTGACCATCACTGCTCTCATTGTGTGAACATTTCACTGCATGACCATCACTGCTCTCATTGTGTGAACATTTCACTGCATGACCATCACTGTGCTCATTGTGTGAACATTTCACTGCATGACCATCAATGCTGTCATTGTGTGAACATTTCACTGTATTACCATCACTGCACCCATTGTGTGAACATTTCACTGTGTGACCATCACTGTTCCCATTGTGTGAACATTTCACTGTATGACCATCACTGCTCCCGTTGTGTGAACATTTCACTGTATGACTATCACTGCTCTCATTGTGTGAACATTTCACTGCATGACCATCACTGCTCCCATTGTGTGAACATTTCACTGTATGATCATCACTGCTCCCAATCTGTGAACATTTCACTGTATGACCATCACTGCTCCCATTGTGTGAACATTTCACTGTATGACCATCACTTCTCCCATTGCGTCAACATTTCACTGTATGACCATCACTGCTCTCATTGTGTGAACATTTCATTGTATCACCATCACTGCTCTCATTGACAAAACATTTCACTGTATGATCATCACTGATCCCATTGTGTCAACATTTCACTGTATGACCATCACTGATCCCATTGTGTGAACATTTCACTGTATGACCATCACTGATCCCATTGTGTGAACATTTCACTATGACCATCAATGCACTCATTGCGTGAACATTTCACTGTGTGACCATCACTGCTCTTATCGTGTGAATATTTCACTGTATGACCATCACTGCTCCCATTGTGTGAACATTTCACTGTATGACCATCACTGCTCCCATTGTGTGAACATTTCACTGTATGACCATCACTGCTCCCATTGTGTGAACATTTCACTATGACCATCACTGCTCGCATTGTCTGGACATTTCACTGTATGACCATCACTGCTCTGATTGTGTGAACATTTCACTATGACCAGCACTGCTCCCTTTGTTTGAACATTTCACTGTATGACTATCACAGCTCTCATTGTGTGAAATTTTCACAGTCTGGCCATCACAGGTCTCATGTGTGAACATCTCACTGTATGACCATCACTGCTCCCATTGCGTCAACATTTCACTATGACCATCACAGCTCCCATTGTGTGAATATTTCACTATATGAACATCCCTGCTCTCATTGATTGAACTTTTCACAGTATGACGATCACTGCTCTCATTGTGTGAACATTTCACTCTATGACTATCACTGCAGTCATTGTGTGAACATTTAATTATGAAAATCACTACACGCATTGCGTGAACATTTCACAGTATGACTATCTCTGCTCTCATTGTGTGACGTTTTCACTGTATGACCATCACTGCTCTCATTGTGTGAAAAGTATACTGTATAACCATCAGTGCTCTCATTGTATGAACATTTCACTGTTTGGCCAGCACTGCTCTCATTGTGTGAAGATTCCACTGTATGACTATCACTGCAGTCATTGTGTGAACATTTAGCTATGAAAATCACAACACTCATTGTGTGAACATTTGGCTGCATGAACATCACTGCTCTCATTGTGTAAACTTTTCACTGTGTGACCATCTCTGCTCTCATTGAGTGAACATTTCACTGTCTAACCATCAGTGCTCTCATTGTTTGATCATTTCACTGTTTGACGATCATTGCTCTCATTGTTTGAACATTTCACAGTTTGCCGTCACTGCTTTCATTGTTTGAACATTTCACTGTATGATTATTACTGCACCCATTGTGTGAACATTTCACTATATGACTATCACTGCATTCATTGTGTGAACATTTCACTGTATGACCATCACTGCTCTCATTGATTGAACATTTCACCATATGACTATCACTGCAGTCATTGTGCGAACATTCCACTCGATGACTTTCACTGCCGTCATTGTGTGAACATCTAATTATGAAAATCACGACACGCATTGCGTGAACATTTCACAGTCTGACTATCACTGCTCTCATTGTGTGAACTTTTCACTGTACGACCATCACTGCTCTCATTTATTGAACATTTCACTCTATGACTATCACTGCAGTCACTGTGTGAACATTTAATTATGAAAATCACTACACGCATTGCGTGAACATTTCACAGTCTGACTATCACTGCTCTCATTGTGTGAACATTTCACTGTATGACCATCACTGCTCTCATTGTGTGAACATTATACTGTATAACCATCAGTGCTGTCATTGTGTGATCATTTCACTGTTTGGCAAGCACTGCTCTCATTGTGTGAAGATTCCACTGTATGACTATCACTGCAGTCATTGTGTGAACATTTAGCTATGAAAATCACAACTCTCATTGTGCGAACATTTGGCTGCATGAACATCACTGCTCTCATTGTGTAAACTTTTCACTGTGTGACCATCACTGCTCTCATCGTGTGAACATTTCACTGTTTGACCATCACTGCTCCCATTGTGTGAACATTTCACTGTGTGACCATCACTGCTCTCATCGTGTGAAAATTTCACTGTCTGATCACCACTGCTCTCATTGTGTGAACATTTCACTGTATGACCATCACTGCTCCCATAGTGTGAACATTTCACTGTATGACCTTCACTGCTCCCATTGTGTGAACATTTCACGTTGACCATCACTGCTCTCATTGTCTGGACATTTCAGTGTATGACCATCACTGCTCTGATTGTGTGAACATTTCACTATGACCATCACTGCTCCCAGCGTGTGAATATTTCACTGTATGACCATCACTTATCTCATTGATTGAACATTTCACCCTCTGACTATCACTGCAGTCATTGTGTGAACATTCCACTCTATGACTATCACTGCAGTCATTGTGTGAACATTTAATTATGAAAATCACTACACGCATTGCGTGAACATTTCACAGTATGACTATCACTGCTCTCATTGTGTGCACATTTCACTGTATGACCATCACTGCTCTCATTGTGTGAACATTTCACTGTATAACCATCAGTGCTCTCATTGTGTGATCATTTCACTGTTTGGCCAGCACTGCTCTCATTGTGTGAACATTCCACTCTATGACTATCACTGCAGTCATTGTGTGAACATTTAATTATGAAAATCACTACACGCATTGCGTGTAAATTTCACAGTATGACTATCACTGCTCTCATTGTGTAAACTTTTCACTGTGTGACCATCTCTGCTCTCATTGTGTGAACATTTCACTGTCTAACCATCAGTGCTCTCATTGTGTGATCATTTCACTGTATGACGATCATTGCTCTCATTGTTTGAACATTTCACAGTTTGTCCGTCACTGCTTTCATTGTTTGAACATTTCACTGTATGACCTTCGCTGCACCCATTGTGTGAACATTTCACTGTATGACTATCACTGCTGTCATTGTGTGAACATTTCACTGTATGACTATCACTGCTGTCATTGTGTGAACATTTCACTGTGACTGTCACTGCACTCATTGTGTGAATATTGCACTGCTTGACTATCACTGCTCTCATTGTGTGAACATTTCACTCTATGTCTATCACTGTACTCATTGTGTGAACATTTCACTATGACGATCTCTACTCTCATTGTGTGAACATTCACTGCATGACTATCACTGCTCTCATTGTGTGAACATTTCACTGCATAGTCTTCACTGTTCTCATTGTGAGAACATTTCACTGTATAGTCTTCACTGCAGTCATTGTGTGAACATTTAACTATGAAAATCATAACTCTCATTGAGTGAACATTTGGCTGCATGAACATCACTGCTCTCATTGTGTGAACATTTCACTGTCTAACCATCAGTGCTCTCATTGTGTGATTATTTCACTGTATGACGATCATTGCTCTAATTTTGTGAACATTTCACAGTTTGGACGTCACTGCTCTCATTGTTTGAACATTTCACTTTATGACCATCATTGCAACCATTGTGTGAACATTTCACTGTATGTCTATCACTGCTCTCATTGTGTGAACATTTCACTGTGACTGTCACTACCCTCATTGTGTGAATATTGCACTCCATGACTATCACTGCCCTCATTTAGTGAACATTTCAATGTGTGACCATCATTGCTCCCATTTTGTGAACATTTCACTGTGTGACTACCAATGCTCTCATTGTGTGAACATATCACTCTATGACCATCATTGCATGCAATGTGTGAACATTTCACTGTATGACTATCACTGCAGTCATTGTTTGAACATTTCACTATGACGATCTCTACTCTCATTGTGTGAACATTTCACTGTATAAACTTCACTGCTCTCATTGTGTGAGCATTTCACTGTATCATCTTCAATGTTATCATTGTGTGAACATTTCACTCGATAACCATCACTGCTCACATTGATTGAACATTTCACTGTATGACCATCACTTTCCCATTCGCTGAACATTTAACTGTATGACCATCACTGCTCTCATTGTGTGAAAATGTCACTGTATGGCCATCACTGCTCCCATTGTTTGAACATTTCACTCTATGACCATCACTGCTCTCATTGTGTGAACATTTCACTATATGACTATCACTGCTCTCATTGTGTGAACATTTCACTCTATGACCATTATTGCTCTCATTGTGTGAACATTTCACTGTATGACCTTCACTGCTCTCATTGTGTGAACATTTCACTGTGTGACCATAACTGCTCTCATTGTATGAATATTTCACTGTATGACCATCACTGCTCCCATTTTGTGATCATGTTAATGTATGACCATCACTGCTCTCATTGTTTAAAAATTTCACTGTATGACCATCACTGCTATCATCGTGTGAACATTTCACTGCATGACTATTACTGCTCCATTTCTGTGAACATTTCACTGCATGATCTTCACTGATCCCATTGTGTGAACATTTCACTGTACGACCATCACTGCTCTTATTGTGTGAACATTTTACTGTTTGACCATCACTGCTCACATTGTGTGAACATTTCACTGAATGACCATTACTGCTCCCATGATTTGAACGTTTCACTGTTTGGTCATCACAGCTCTCTTCGTGTGAACATTTCACTGTGTGACCATAACTGCTCTCATTGTTTCATAATTTCACTGTGTGACCATCGCTGCTCTCTTTGTGTGTACATTTCACTGTCTGACCATCGCTGCTCTCATTGCGTGAACTTTTCACCATGACCATCACTGCTCCCATTGTTTGAACATTTCACTGTATGACCACCACTGCTATCATTGTGTGAACATTTCACTGCATGACCTTCACTGCTCCCTTTCTGTGAACATTTCACTGCATGATGATCACTGATCCCATTGTGTGAACATTTTACTGGATGACCTTCACTACTCACATTGTTTGAACATTTCACTTTATGACCATCGCTGCTCTCATTGTGTGAAAATGTCACTGTATGACCATCACTGCTCTCATTGTGTGGACATTTTTGTGTGTGGCCATAACTGCTCTCATTGTGTGGACATTTGACTGTGTGACCATAACTGCTCCCACTGTGTGAACATTTCACTGTTTGACCATCACTGCTCTCATTGTGTGAACATTTCACTGTTTGACCATCACTGCTCTCATTGTGTGAACATTTGACTGTGTGACCATAATTGCTCTCAATGTGTGAACAGTTCACAGTGTGACCATCACTGCCCTCATTGTGTGAGCATATCACTGTATGACTATCACTGCTCTCATTGTGTGAACAGTTCACAGTGTGACCATCACTGCTCTCATTGTGTGAACATTTCACTGTATGACTATCACTGCTCCCATTGTGTGAGCATTTCACTGTATGACCATCACTGCTCCCATTGTGTGAACATTTCACTGTATGACCATCACTGCTTTCATTGTGTGAACATTTCACTGTTTAACCATCACTGCTCTCATTGTGTGAACATTTGACTGTGTGACCATAACTGCTCTCATTGTGTGAACATTTCACTGTATGACCATCACTGCTCTCATTGTGTGAACATTTCACTGTATGACCATCACTGCTCTCATTGTGTCAACATTTCACTGTATGACTATCACTGCTCTCATTGTGTGAACATTTCACTGTATGACCATCACTGCTCTCATTGTGTGAACATTTCACTGTATGACCATCACTGCTCTCATTGTGTGAACATTTCACTGTATGACCATCACTGCTCTCATTGTGTGAACATTTTACTGTGTGACCATAACTGCTCTCATTGTGTGAACAGTTCACAGTGTGACCATCACTGCCCTCGTTGTGGGAACATTTCACTGTATGACCATCACTGCTTCTATTGTCTGGACATCTCAGTGTGTGATCATCACTGCTTTCATTGTGTGAACATTTTCGGCCTATTTTCTCCCCCTCCCATTAAACCAGCCGCACACCGCTTCAAATCCTAACGGCCCTATAATGGTTCCCCGCTCGATCTGAATGGACGTCATCTGCCATTTTGAAGTCAGAAAGACAGCTTTAAGGTCAGATGACTCAGCCGCCCTGCCCATACACTGATTCTGTAGGATATCAGGGGCTGACTGTGCCCTAATGGGGTACTGGGGAAATGCACAGACAGGATGGGCCCTGGGTGAGGCTCAGTCTTGACTGCAGTGGGACACTGACAATTACACTCAGTATTCCTGGGTTTGGGGTAACATTACTCAGGGTACCCGCTCAGTATTTGTGCCCAATGACCATGCTGGGAAGTGAACATGTGTGAGTTCAGGATGGCGACATGATCTGCTCAGCTGGGCTGGGTTCGACGATGCACTATGGATCAGCACTCAGTGTTTTCGGTCATTCTTTCCTTTTAGGACAGGTTCCTGGGATTGGTGTAACTGTGGAATCGGTCCTCAGGATGGGCCAGCTCAAAGAGGGGAGAGATGGGGAAAGTGCCAGCTGCTCTGTGTGTGTGATGGTGAGCATCAGTAATGTTCATTAGCCTGAACTTTCAGTTATTCTCGCGCTAACACGGGGGCAGTTACAGGTGTTACAATTGAAATGGAATCACGTGTGCTCGCAGCGAGCAACTGTTAAAATGGAATTGCGGGAGAAAGCAACCTCCCACCATGTAATTTTGGAAAGAGCTAATGAGCCGCGAAATGTCCTGATGAAAACGAGGCGCTGATAAAAGTACTTTTTTCTCTCCTGGAGTAATGGGCTTTGTATAATGTTTCTGATTTGTTAATCTTCAAGTCTGTATCAGTGCCTTATGGATTATGGAAAGCAACTGATGACATGTTATTTTGTGATGTTGAATTAAATGGTGCATTATCTTAACATGCATAATTCAGGTGTTGTCACCCATTTAAAATTTGAGAATAATCTCAGATAGTTTTGGAATGAAGACTTCTAGTTATACCCCTCACCATATGAAGCCAAGCGTGTGTCAGAAGCAGCTCACCTGAGGGAAACGACGGCGAGAGTTGGGTCGGCGAATTTGCACCTGAGTCAGACTTCACCAGCTTCTGGGCCAGGAACCTCATCATGGAGCCAAGGCATAGGGTCCAGCTGGCTTACAGCGCAATGTGAACAGTCTGCCTCAGCTCACAGTCGCAAAAGGAGAAACTGCACTAGGTGCCCAGTACCTGGGCTAAGGGATCGTAAGAAGACAAATCAAAGTATCCCTACATTGGGAAATAAAGGCAGGCCTGCATTACTGGAGCAGACATAGAAACATAGAAACATAGAAAATAGTTCCAGGAGTAGGCCATTCGGCCCTTCTAGCCTGCACCGCCATTCAATGAGTTCATGGCTGAACATGCAACTTCAGTACCCCATTCCTGCTTTCTCACCATACCCCTTGATTCCCCTAGTAGTAAGGACTTCATCTAACTCCTTTTTGAATATATTTAGTGAATTGGCCTCAACAACTTTCTGTGGTAGAGAAATCCACAGGTTCACCACTCTCTGGGTGAAGAAATTCCTCCTCATCTCGGTCCTAAATGGCTTACCCCTTATCCTTAGACTGTGTCCCCTGGTTCTGGACGTCCCCAACATTGGGAACATTCTTCCTGCATCTAACCTGTCTAACCCCGTCAGAATTTTAAATGTTTCTATCAGGTCCCCTCTCATTCTTCTGAACTCCAGTGGCTGCTCACTGAGGGCTCGGCCAGAATCTCGGCAGCACCTGATCCCACAGATGTACCTTTGCGCTATAGATGGTGCAGTGCTGGAGAATGGAGGGAGGCGCAATTTTCTGGCTGTCTGCATGACATGAGGGAATGAGAGAGTAGAGCACAGAGTAATGGAAGTGCGAGAGAGGGAGAAGAGGTGCAGGCTAAGGTCTGGCAGGCGAGCAAGAAGCGACTTATGGAAACAAGAGGATGATTGAAGAATTGAGGAAATTGCCCGCTAGTTTGTGGAGGTGCTGCAATGGCAGCGGAGTGCCCCAAAGTTAATGACCTGTGCCACCACATATCAGAGATGATGTAATCACCATATGCGGCAACCCCTCTCCGATTCCATGAATCTCCCATGTGCCGTGAGGATGATGCGAGCAGATATCAACGCAAGCTTCACGGGTCAGGAAACAGGCGGACATCGGCTCTCAGAGCGCTGCTGAAAGGGGAAGCCACCATCGCCCACTCTGGCCGGCTCAAAGATGGCGGCTCTAGTGTGGTCCAGTCCACCATCTTGTAGCCCGGCATTCCATCTCCCTTTTATTGAAGGGCAGGGTCGTTGAGGCTCGTCAGCACAACATGCAGCTTCCGCGAAGCCCTTACTTCAGTTTCACAGTTGCACGCCGGTTACCGCCCCTACAGGAAATGGAGTGTGCCAGATTGCATTCGGCTTCCTTTGAGGGGCAGAAAGGGCAATTCTGTGGCGGGCGCGAGGCTTCTCCGGGAGCCACTAAAAGTCCCAGCGGCAGCAGGTTAATGAAACCAATCTGGCTGCAGGACAATATCGCCCCCAATATTTTTGGAAAAAGCTTTCACGTTTTTTTCAACTTGCGGCAATCCAAGTAGTTTTTTTCTATCAACCCAAAGTCATTCATCGAGGCAGCCCCTGTGACACAGGTTCCGAGTTCCCTCGAACGACAACATGGACTCGGAGTCCTCTTCCATTGCTTCAATTGTACGGGTCAGGGGCCCCGCCAGAGCCCTATTTCATTGATCAAGACTGGAGTGTTCAGGGGCCGAGCAAGAGCCTATTTCATTGATCAATACTGGATGTTCAGTGGCCCAGCAAGAGCCTTATTTCATTGATTAAGACTGGATTGTTCAGGGGTCCGGCCAGAGCCGTATTCCATTGAATAAGACTGGAGAGTTCAGGGGGCCGGCCAGAGCCCTATTCCATTGATCAAGACAGGAGTGTTCAGGGGCCCGGCCAGAGCCCTATTCCATTGATCAAGACTGTAGTGTTCAGGGGCCCGGTCAAAGGCCTAATCCATTGAACATGACTGGAGTGTTCATGCGTACTGCCTGCTTTGGACACTTGATTGAATTGAAATTTTAAACCCCAAGACACTCACCGTCCAGATGCCAGAGGTCTGACAGGAGGTCGCCCTTCTCACTGCTGACCAGTAGCTCCATCCCAAGGTATATAGACAAGGGCAAGGCACTTTACTCTCAAAAAATGTCTGAACACATCTGATTACTGATTAATGAATAGTTTGATGGTTGACTTCCTTTAACACGTTTGAATGCAGGAAATCTTGATTCGCGATTAGTAGAAACATAGAAAATAGGTGCAGGAGTAGGCCATTCGGCCCTTAGAGCCTGCACCGCCATTCAATATCATCACGGCTGATCATTCATTCAGTACCCCTTTCCTATTTTCTCTCCATACCCCTTGATCCCCTTAACAGTAAGAGCCATATCTAACTCCCAATTGAATACATCCAGTGTACTGGCATCAACAACTCTCTGCGGCAGGGAATTCCACAGGTTAACAACTCTCTGAATGACGAAGCTTCTCCTCAGCACAGTCCTAAATGGCCTACCCCTTATCCTAAGACGATGACCCCAGGTTCTGGACTTCCCCAAAATCGGGAAAATTCTTCCCGCATCTAACCTGTCCAGTCCCGTCAGGATCCGATATGTTTCTATGAGATCCCCTCTCATCCTTCTAAACTCCAGTGAATAAAGGCCCAGTTGAGCCAGTCTCTCCTCATATGTCAGCCCAGCCATCTCTGGAATCAGTCTGGTGAACCTTCGCTGCACGAATAGCATGAACGTCCTTCCTCAGACTAGGAGACCAAAACTGAACACAATATTCCAGTGAGGCCTCACTAAGTCCCTGTACAACTGCAGTAAGACCTCCCTCCTTCTATATTCAAATCCCCTAGCTATGACGGCCAACATGCCATTTGCCTTTTTTACCGCCTGCTGAATCTGCGTGCCCACTTTCAGTGACTGATGAACCGTAACACCCAGGTGTCATTGCACCTCCCCTTTTCCTCGTCGGCCGCCAATCAGATAATATTCTGCTTACGTGTTTTTGCCCCCAAAATGGATAACCTCACATTTATCCACATTATACTGCATCTGCCATCAATTTGCCCACTTACCTAACCTGTCCAATTCACCCTTCAGCCTCTTAGCGTCCTCCTCATAGCTCACACCGCCATCCAGTTTAGTGTCATCAGCAAACTTGGAGATATTACACGACATTGCTTCATCCAAATCGCTAAAGTATATTGTAAAGAGCTGGGGTCCCTTCACTGAGCCCTGCGGCACTCCACTAGTCGCTGCATGCCATTCTGAAATGGACCCGTTTATCGTGACTCTCTGCTTCCTGTCTGCCAACCAGTTCTCTATCCACGTCAGTATATTATCATGTGCTTTGATTTTGCACAACATTCTCTTGTGCGGGACCTTGTCAAAAGCGTTCTGAAAGTCCAAATACACCACATCCACTGGTTCCCCCTTGACCACTCTGCTAGTTACATCCTCAAAAAATTCCAGAAGATTTGTCAAGCATGATTTCCCTTTCATAAATCCATGCTGACTTGGTCCGACCCTGTCAACTCTTTCCATATGCGCTGCTCTTTCATCCTTCATGATCGATTCCAACATTTTCTGCACTACTGATGTCAAGCTAACCGATCTATAATTAGCCGTTTTCTCTCGCCCTCCTTTTTTAAAAAGTAGTTTTACACTAGCATCTCTCCAGTCAATGGGAACTGACCCAGAATCGATAGACTGTTGGAAAATGATCAACAATGCATCCACTATTTCCAAGGCCACTTCATTGAGCACTCTGCGATGCAGATTATCAGGCCCCGGGGATTTATCGGCCTTCAATCCCATCAATTTCGCGAACACAATTTCCTGCCTAATAAGGATGTCCTTCAATTTCTCCTTCTCATGAGACCCACTGTCACCTACTACCTTCGGAAGGTTATTTGCATCTTCCATCGTGAAGACAGAACCTAAGTATTTGTTCAATTGGTCTGCCATTTCTTTGTTCCCCATTATAAATTCACCTGAATCCGATTGCAAGGGACATACGTTTGTCTTTGGTCATCTTTTTCTCTTTACATATTTATAGAAGCTTTTGCAGTCAGTTTTAATATTCCCTGCAAGCTTCCTCTCGTAATCTATGTTCCCCCTCTTAATTAACCCCTTAGTCCTCCTCTGTTGAATTCCAAATTTCTCCTAGTCCTCTGGTTTGTTGCTTTTTCTAGCCAATTTATAAGCCCGTACCTTGGCTTTAACACCATCCTTATTTTCCTTTCTTAGCTATGGTTGAGCCAACTTCCCAGTTTTATTTTTACTCCAGACAGGGATGGACATTTGCTGAAGTTCATTCATGTGATCTTTAATATTTGCCATTGCTTATCAACCGCCAATCCTCTGAGTATCGTTTGCCAGTCTATTCTAGCCAAATCACGCCTCATACCGTCGAAGTTACATTTCCCGAAGTTGAGGACCCTCGTTTCCGTATTAACTTTGTCACTCTCCATCTTAATAAGAAATTCTACCATATTGTGGTCACTTTTCCACAAGGGTCTTCGCAGAACAAGATTGCTAATTAGTCCCTTCCCATTACACATCACCCTGCCTAGGATGGCCAGTTCGCTGGTTGGTTCCTCGACATATTGCTCTAGAAAACCATCCCTAATACACAACAGGAAATCCTCCTCCACCGCATTGCTACCAGTTAGGTTAGCCTAATCAAAGTGTAGATTAAAGTCGCCCATGATTACTGCTGTACCTTTATTGCACACATCCCTTATTTCTTGTTTGATGCTGTCCCCAACGTCACTACTACTATTTGGTGGTCTATACACAACTCCCACTTGCGTTTTCTGCCCTTTGGAATTCCGCAGCTTCAACCATACCGATTCCACATCATCCAGGCTAATGTCTTTCCTTACAATTGCATTGATTTCATCTTTAACCAGAAACGCCACCCCGCCTCCTTTACCTTTCTGTCTATCCTTCCTAAATGCTGAAAACCCTTGGATATTGAGCTCCCAGCCTTGGTTCACCTGGAGCCATGTCTCCGTGATGCCAATCACATCGTGTCCGTTAACTGCTATCTATTCAGTTAATTCATCGACCTTATTCCGAATACTCCTCGCATTGAGGCATAGAGCATTCAGGCTTGTTTTTTTAACACACTTTGCCCATTTAGAATTTTGCTGCAAAGTGGCCCTTTTTGTTTTTTGCCGTGGGTTTCTCAGCCCTCCAATTTTACTATTCTCCTTTCTATATTTTATTTCTGACTCCATTTTGTTTCCCTCTGTCTCCCTGCATAGTTTCCCATCCCCCTGCCATATTAGTTTAACTCCTCCCCAAAAACACGAGCAAACACTCCCCCGAGGACATTGGTTCCAGTCCTGCCCAGGTGCAGACTGTCTGGTTTGTACTGGTCCCACCTCCCCCAGAACCGATTCCAATGTCCCAGGAATTTGAAACCTCCGTTCTGCATCACTTCTCAAGCCACATATTCATCTGAGCTATCCTGCGATTACTACTCTGACTAGCACGTGGCAGTGGTAGCAATCCTGAGATTACTACTTTTGAGGTCCTACTTTTTAATTTAGCTCCTAGCTCCTTAAATTCGTCTCGTAGGATCTCATCCCCTTTTTTTTTTACCGATATCGTTGGTACCTATATGTACCACGACAATTGGCTCTTCACTCTCCCTTTTCAAAATGGCCTGCACCCGTATAACAAGTTGAAACCCTGGGTGCAGCCACCAGGCACCCCGCTGCAATAAGCGACATCGATGCATAATTTAAATAGGCCAGGTTAGCTCTGTCCATAGTGTAATTCAAACTCTTAAAATAAGGTCGTTAGTTCGAGACCCACGTTGGCCGACCGATTCTTAACCTTTTATGTTGATTCAACGGTCTATCCGAAGCTCTGCAATTCTGTGGCAGTGTCAGTGCGCTGGAAACGGGTCTTTATCCGGCAGCTTTTGCTTCATGTAAAAATTGGCTGTTTTAAGTGTAAAAACTGCCATCCGCTTCTCCTAAGTGCCAAAGACGATATTTTAGATGCTAAGTCAAAATCGAGTCGCAGCATGATACAGATCCCACCGCCCTTTGTGACAGTGCATTCAAGATCATAACAAAGCGCTGTATAAAAATTACTTTCTCATGTCACGTCTGCTGCTTCCTCGATGTGCTACTGGGCCCAGGACGTGGCCACTCCAATTCTGTTATTGTCGGCGGTTATTTTGGGACAGAGCTTTCAATGGAAAGTCACGTATGCATCATGAAGGGCAGAAGCAGTGGAGATTGTACCTTCTGACTAATTCTGATCCCGCCAGAAATGTCTCTGCCTCTGAATCCCTAACTCTTTTTACCATTTTTCTACATTACTTGAAGGGTAAAAATACAGGGCTTTGGTGAAAGATCAGGGGAGAGGAAATAATGGGATAGCTCTCCCAAGGAGCAAGCAGAGGCTCGATGTGCCGAATGGTCTCCATCTGTGCTGTATGATTATATCATTCTATGTTTGTTTGAAATGGATTCTGACGAGAATGATCTGTTTCAGGGGATGAGGTGAGTTAAATTCGAGAGCTCTTCAGAATGTTAACGTGAAAAATCAATTTCTTGTGTGACCTGTGTGGTTTTGGTCGGTGAACTTTCTCTGGAAGACAACGGAGTCATCATCAAAGATATTCTGTCGTATGGAGGATGACTTGCTTCCATGCCAAAAAGGAATGAATTCACAGGCGTTTCAATGAAGGACCGAACATTCCAGGTCCCGAACGACATGTTGAAGAGTGGAAGATGCCTGTGCATGGATTTTGTTTAACGTGTGGCGGCTGTTGCATACCAGGCACCATGCGGGCTTGACAGAGCTAAGTCTTGGTCAAGTGGCAATGATTAACCAAGACGACTGGAGACCAGGTCAGCTGCACAGAACTAGTGTGCACACAGTGTGGGCTGGCCAGTGCTGCCCCTGGACACACGCCTCTTCTGGGCAACAAATTCACGCCTCTCCTGGGCCCCGGTCACGTCTCTCTACAATCGCTCGCCACTCTTGTGCCCCACCCTCACCGCTCCTGCTTACCTGCCCAGGTGCCAATCGCCGCCCTGGACCTTGATGAAGTCCAATCCTGTTGTCACTTCACTACCGTCAGCCCGCTTGAACATTGCAGTGGTATCCACTGCTCCAGAGGCCGCCACACTGCACCAGAGACCGGCACACTGCTCGAGGGATTGCACGGTGCTCCAGGGGCCGCCACACTGCTCCAGGGGCCCCAGGCTGCTGCAGGGTCCGCCACACTGTTCCTGCGAACCCACACTGCTTCAGGACACCCCACACTGTTCCAGTGTCCCCACACCCCCACACTGCTCCAGGAACCCCCACACTGCTCCAGGGGCTGCCAAACTGCTCCTGGGCCACCCACACTGTTGCACGGCCCCCCACACTGCTCCAGGGCCCCCTATACTGCTCCAGGGGCCGCCACACTGCTCCAGCAAACCCACGCTGCTCCAGGGCCCACCACACTGCTCCAGGACCCTCCACACTACTCCAGGGGCCGCCACACTGCTCCAGGAGCCGCCACACTGCTCCAGGGACCGTCACACTGCTCCAGGACACCCCACACTACTCCAGGGGCCGCCACACTGCTCCAGGAGCCGCCACACTGCTCCAGGTACCGCCACACTGCTCCAGGGCCCCCCATACTGTGCCAGGGTCCCCCACACCACTCCAGGTGCCGCCACATTGCTCCAGCCCCACCCCCCACTGGTCCACGGGCCGCCACACTGCCACCGGGCCCCCCACATTTATTCAGGGTCCCCAAACTGCTACAGTGCCCCCGACACTGCTCCAGTGCCCGCCACACTGCTCCAGGGCCACTCACACAGCTCCAGGGCCGCACACACAGCTCCAGGGCCCCCACAATGCTCCAGGGTCGGCCACAGTACTCTAGCGGCTGCCACACTGCTCCAATGTCTCCAACGCTGCTCCAGGAGCCGCCATACTGCTGCTGGTGCCACCACACTACGCCTGGGCACCCGCACACTGCTCCAGGGGCCGCCATACTGCTCCAGGGTCCGGCACACCGCTTCAGGGGCCGCTACACTGCTCCTGGGCCCCCCACACTGTTCCAGGGGCCGCCACCTTGCTCCAGCCCCCCGCCCTGATCCAGGGGCTCCAACGATACTCCGCGGCCGCCACACAGCTCCAGGTGTCGCCACACTGCTCCAGGGACCACCACGCCGCTCTCCAGGGGCCGCCACGCTGCTTCAAGAGCTGCTCACCGTTTATGGCCTCTCCCAGCCCTGATGGTCTCTCGCAGGTCGGTGCCGATATAATGGAGTAGAAACATTGGTGTGATTTCTGGTCGCTTTCAGCCCCATTTACGGAGGACCATAATGTGTGACAGTTTCTGCAGGCCTCTGTGAGGAAATTCTGGCATAGCGAGCTATCGGGCGTCAGGATGGCTGAGCGGTCTAACGTGCTGCGTTCACGTTGCAGACATCTCTGGCGGCGTGGCTTCCAATTCAATTTCTGATATGCGATTGTTTCACTTCTCCATGCAATTGCATTTTATGGAATTAGTAGCCCCTGCTTCGTTTGTCCAGTGATGTGTTCCTGTCAGAAAACGAACTGGTTGTTCTCCTCGAGCAGCAAGGGTTAACGAGTACGCCCTAGAAAAATATTCAAAATTATTACAAAAGAAACTCATGCAGATGCTGGAAATCGGAAATAAGAAAATTGAATTCTATTTCCACGAAACGCCATCGACCTCAAACGTTAACTATTTCTGTCTCCATAGATGCTGCCTGACCTGCTGAATATTTCCAGCATTGTCTGTTTTCATTCAAATTTATGAGGTGTTTTAGATAGAGCAAGTATCGAGAAACTGCATTCACTGGTGAGTGGTTCGGAAACGAGAGTGCATAGATTTTAAATAATTGGCAATGTATAGGAGACATTTGGAGAAGTTTCCACACAGAGCGTTGTGAAGATTTTTTAAACATTACCTGAAACGAAGGTGGACTCAGATTCCAGAGGAACTTGCAAAGGTCAGCTGGACTTGTATTTGAAGAGAATTAATTATCAGGGTTATGGGGAGAAAGCTGGGGTGTGAGAGCCGGCACAGGCAGGATGGGCCAAATGCTCTCATTCCGTACTGTAGGATTCTATGATAAGAAGGTCCTAGGATTCTGTGACTCCGGTCTTTTGTGCATCCCCCATTCTCTTCGCACTACAAGTAATCTGCCATAATCCTGCCTCAGTGCTTGGAATTTGCTCCCTAAACGCTGCTGTCTCCTCCTTTAAGATGCTCCTTAAAACCTTTCGGTTTGAGGAGTTTTTTGGTCATGTGACTTAATAGCTCCTTCTTTGGATTTTGTTCCCATATTTTTGATTACACCTCTATGAAACGCATTGGGACATTGGGAGAACTCCTGGCAGTGGGGTGTGAGCCATGGCT
Source organism: Pristiophorus japonicus (assembly GCF_044704955.1). Taxonomy (NCBI): domain Eukaryota; kingdom Metazoa; phylum Chordata; class Chondrichthyes; family Pristiophoridae; genus Pristiophorus; species Pristiophorus japonicus. The sequence continues at coordinate 2,552,342 of NW_027254729.1, read as the reverse complement.
TATCAAACTGTGCGAACACTTTACTGAACACGTGTCTTTGCATATGTTTGTTACGTTAAATAAATTAAGGCATCTGGCGCTTCTCTGCCTGCTGTACTGTGGTCTAGTGAGACAGACTTTATTGCAAGGTTCTGCTTATTGTGAAAAAACAAAAATAAATATTACTTCAGAATTATCCAGATTCCAATCAATGCTCTCACACTGACATGATTTACACATGCAACCTTCGCTAGCATTGCGCCAAAAGGTCACCACATCCCACGGAAATAAATTAGGAAACTGCTCAAAATACACAACGGATCGAGCAGCATCTCAAACAAAATTAATCTTTCCACGTGTTGACCGAAATCAGAACTACAATGATGCCATGTAAAAGATTGAACTGTGTGTGCTTATATATACAATCAAAGAAACTACCAGCACAGGAGGAGGAGGCCATTCGGCAAATCGCACCCGTGCTTTAGCTTTGAAAGAGCAATCGTGTGTAATGCCACACTCCCGCTTTTAGTCGAAAACCCTGCAGGTTCCTCATCTTCAGGTACCTGTGTAGCTCCAATTTACAATTATTTATTGTATCAGCTTCCATCATTTTTTTCACGTGGACCGTTTCAGATCAGGAACATACTCTGAGAGGAAATAACGCCTCATCATCCCTATTTTGCCAATGATTTCATATATATAACCTCTGATTAATGATCCACTCGTGCGAGGGGATACATATTTTGTCGATCTCTACTCTATCAATTATGATGAAAATAATTGATTAAAATAAACATACCATTGTGGACAAGGTTATTCACAGAAAAATGTGTTTCTAAATGTTTTCAGATATTTTTGGGCCAAGAGATGGGTAAATAGAGCCATTTCGCCCATGCGAATGTCCTGGCTGTGGGGATGAATTGGTTCTCTCAAGCCAGAACTTCACTGATCGGAAAAGCCAGTTTTTGGCACATGCACCTTGCACACCGAAAACTATTCCGACCCGGCGAGGTCAGGATTTCGGGCCCATTAATGTAAAGGAATAGTGTAAAAGCAAGAAGTGGTCATTGAACTTCCGACCTCCAGTTTAGATTAATGAGAGTGGGAGTGAAATTATCTGTTTTTATAGCCGCGTTAGCGCCTCCGAAGGCAAGACATTTTTTTGCCTAGTGTTCATATCCGTCTCATGAGAAATTGCCCGCTAGTTTGTGGAGGTGCTGCCATGGCAGCGGAGTGCCCCACGGTTAACATCCTGGGCCACGATATATCGGAGATAATGTAATTATCGTATGCGGCAACCCCGCTCCATTTCCATGAATGCCCCGTCTGCCGTGAGGCTGGTGCGAGCAGAAATCAACAGCAGCTTCGCGGGTCAGGAAACAGTCGGACATCCGCTCTCAGAGAACGAGTGAAAGGGGAGGCCGCCATCGTTTTTTTATCGGTCCACTCTGGTCGACTCAAAGAGGGCGGCTCTAGTGTGATCCAGTCCACCATCTGGTAGCCCGGCACTCCATCTCCCTTTCATTGATGGATAGGTTCATTGAGGCTCGTCAGCACAACATGCAGCTCCCGCATCGCCCTTACTTCAGTGTCACAGTTGCACCCCGGTTACCGCCCCTACAGGAAGTGGAGTGCGCCAGATTGCGCTAGGCTTCCTTTGAGGGGCAGAAAGGGCAATTCTGTGGCGGGGGCGAAACTTCTCCAGTAGCCACTAAAATCCCAGCGGCAGCAGGTTACTGAAACCAATCTGGGTGCCGGACAATATCGCCCCCAATATTATTGGAAACATTTTTCAATTTTTTTTCAAATTGCCGCAGTACAAGTAGTTCCTTTCTATCAATCCAAAGTGAGTAGACCTGCCAGCCCCTGTGACGCACGGTCCGAGTTCCATAGACCTACAAAATAGAACCGGAGTTCTCTTCCATTGCTTCAATTGGACGGTTCAGATGCCCGATCAGAGCCCTATTCAATGGATCAAACCTGGAAAGTTCAGGGTCCCAGCCAGAGCCCTATTCCTTTGATCAAGATGTAGTGTTCAGCGACCCGGCCAGAGCCTTATTCTATTTATCAAGACTGTAGTGTTCAGGGGCCAAGCCAGAGCCCAATCCATTGATCAAGATTGGATTGTTCAGGGACCTGGTTAGAGCTCTATTCCATTGATCAAGACTGTGGTGTTCAGGGGCCCAGCTAGAGCCCTAAACCATTGATCAATATTGGAGTGTTCATGGGCCCTGCCAGACCCCTAAACCATTGATCAAGACTGGATTGTTCAGGGGCCAAGCCAGAGCCCTATTCCATTGATCAAGACTGTAGTGTTCAGGGGCCCTTACAGAGCGCTAAACCATTGATCAATATTGGAGTGTTCATGGGTCCTGACAGAGCCCTAAACCATTGATCAAGATTGGAGTGTTCATGGGCACTCCAGAGCCCTAAACCTTTGATCAAGACTGGAGTGATCAGGGGCCTGCCAGAGCCCTAAACATTTGATCAAGACTGCAGTGTTCAGGGGCCCTCCAGAGCCCATAACCATTGATCAAGACTGGCGTGTTCAGGGGCCCGGTAATAGCCCGAAACCTGTGATCAAGACTGGAGTGCTTAGGGGCCCGGCCAGAGTCATGTTTCATTGATCAAGACTGGAGTGTTCAGTTGCGCTCCAGAGCCCTATTTCATTGATCAAGGCTGGAGTGATCAGCGGCCCTGCCAGAGCCCTAAACCATTGATCAAGACTGGTCGTTCAGGGTCCCTCCAGTGCCATATTTCATTGATAAAGACTGTAGTGTTCAGGGATCCTGCCAGAGCCCTATACCATTTATCAAGACTGGAGTGTTCAGGGGCCCGGACAGAGCCCTATTCCATTTATCAAGATTGGATTGTTCAGGGGCCCGGCCAGAGCCCTATTCCATTTATCAAGACTACTAGAGTGTTCAGGGGCCCGGCCAGAGCCCTATTCCATTTATCAAGACTGGAGTGTTCAGGGGCCCGGCCAGAGCCCGATTCCATTTATCAAGACTGGAGTGTTCAGGGGCCCTGCCAGAGCCCTATTCCATTGATCAAGACTGCAGTGTTAACGTGCCCTGCCTGCTTTGGACACTTGATTGAGAATAAAACTTCAAAGCCCACGACACTCAGGATCCTGATGCCGGAGGTCCGACAGGAGGTCGCCCTGCTCACTGCTGACCAGTAGCACCATCCCAAGGGGTATTTACAAGGTCAAGACGCATTACTCTCAAAAAATGATCTGAACACATCTGGTCAATGAATGGTTTGATGGTTGACTAATTCTGATCCCGCCAGAAAAGTCTCTGCATCTGAATCCGTAATTCTTTTTACTATTTATTCTACATTACTTGACGGGAAAAGAACAGGGCTTTGGGGAAAGATCAGGGGAGATGAATTCATGTGATAGCTCTCCCAAGGAGCAAGCAGAGGCACGATGTGCCGAATGGTCTCCTTCTGTGCTGTTTGATTATATCATTCTATGTTTCTTTGAAAAGGATTCTGACGAGAATCACCTGTTCAGGGGATGAGGTGAGTTAAATTCGAGAGCTCCTTCAGGATATAATAACGTGAATAATCAATTTCTTGTGCGACTTGTGTGGTTTTGATCAGTGAATATACTCTAGAAGACAATTGAATCATCATCAGAGGTGCTCTGTCGTATAGACGATGACTTGCTTCCATGCCAAAAATGGATGAATTCACATGTGTTTCAATGAAGGACCTAACATTCCAGGTCCAGAACTACATGTTGAATGTTGGAAGATGCCTGAGCGTGGATTTTGTTTAACATGTGGTGGCTGTTGCATACCAGGCACCATACGGGCATGACAGAGCTAGGTCTTGGTCCAGTGGCAAGTATTAACCAAGACGACTGGAGACCAGCACTGCTGCACAGAACTAGTGTGCACACAGTGTGGGCCGGCTCGTGCTGCCCCTGGGCACACGCTTCTTCTGGGCACCAAAGTCACGCCTCTCCTGGGCCCCGATCACGTCTCTTTACAATTGTTCCCTGGCCTGGTGCCCCACCTTCACCGCTCCTGTTCTACCTGCCCAGCCTCCAGTCACCGACCTGGACCTTGCTGACGTCCAATCCAGTTGCTCTCTACACTACTGTCAGCCCGAATCAGTTCGCGCTGTACCTTGCAGTTGTATCCGTTGCTTCAGGGACCGCACGGTGCTCCAGGGGCCGCCGCATTGCTCCACGGAGCGCACGGTGCTCCACGGGCACCAAGCTGCTACAGCGGGCTCCACGCTGCCCCAGGGGCCCCCACACTGTTCCCGGGGCCGCCGCACTGCTGCAGTGCCCGCCACACTGCTCTCGGGGCCGGCACACAGCTCCACGGCCCCACACACTGCTCCAGGGGCCCCCACACTGCTCTCGGGCAACCAAACTGCACCAGGGGCCGCCGCACTGCTCCATGACACGCCACACTGCTCTAGGGACCCCCACAGTGCTCCAGGGCCACACACACTGCTCCAGGGCCCCCCACACTGCTCCAGGTGTCGCCACACTGATCCAGGGGCCGCCACACTGCTACACTGCCCCCCCACACTACTCCAGGGCCGACACGGAGCTCCAGCGGTCGCCACACTGATACTGGCCCCCCCCACACAGCTCCAGGGCCCTCATGGTGCTCCAGAGGCCGCCACACTGCTCCAACATCCCCCACACTGCTACGGAGGCTCGGGCACTGCTCCAGTGTCCGGCACACTGCTCCAGGGCCCTACACACTGTTCCATGGCCCCCCACACTGCTACAGGTCCCGCATGGTGCTCTAGAGGCCGCCACACTGCTCCAATACCCCCACAATTCTACTGGGCTCTCACGCTGCTCCAGGGGCCGCCGCCCTGCTCCAGCGGCCGCCACACTGCTCCAGGAGCCCGCACGGTGCTCCAGAGTCCACCACAATGCTCCAGGGGCCCGCACGGTGCTCCAGGGGCCGCCACACTGATCCTGGGGCTGCCACACTGCTCCACGGGCCGGCACACCGCTCCGGGGGCCGCGATACTGCTTCAGAAACCGCAACACTGCTCCAGGGGCCGGCACACAGCTCCAGGGCCCCCAACTCTGCTGCAGGGGCCGTCATGCTGATCCAGGGGCCGCCACACATGCTTCAGGGACCGCCACACTGCTCCTGGGCCCTCCACATTGGTCCCTAGCGCCATACACACTGCTACAGGGGCCGCCACACTGCTCCAGGGACCGCCACGCTGATCTCCAGGGCCCGCCACGCTGCTCCAATGGCCGCTCGCCATTTTCGGCCCCTCCATGCCCTGATGGTCTTTCGGTGCCGATACAATGCAGTAGAAGCATTGAGGGTCTTTGGTGTGGGTCTGACGTGATGTTGCGCCTGGTCACTGAACCTTTCAGCCCCATTTACAGAGAGCCATAATGTGTTACAGTTTCTGCAGGCCTCTGTGACGAGATTCTGGCATAGTAAGCTATCGGGAGTCAGGATGGCTGAGGGGTCTAAGGTTTTGCGTTCACATTGCAGACATCTCTGGCGGCGTAGCTTCCAATTCAACTTCTGATATGCGATTGTTTCACTTCTCCGCGCAATTGCATTTTATGAAATTAGTGGCCCCTGCTTCTTTTGTCCGGTGATGTGTTCCTGTCTGAAAACGAAATGTTTGTTATCCTTAGAGCAGAGAGGGCGAAGGAGAACGCCTGAGAAAAATATTTAAACTTGTTACAAAAGAACAATACTGCAGATGCTGGCAATCGGAAATAGAAAAATGAAATTCTGTTTTGAGGGAAGGCCATCGACCTGAAACGTTAACTATTTCTGTCTCCACAGATGCTGCCTGACCTGCTGAATGTTTCCAGCATTGTCTATTTTAATTCAAAATTATGAGGTGTTTTTGATCGAGCATGTAGTTAGAAACTGCTTTCACTGGTGAGTGGTTCGGAAACCAGAGTGCATAGATTTTAAATAATTGGCAATATGTAGGGGACATTTGGAGAAGGTTCCATATAGAGGGTTGTGAAGATGTTTTAAATATTACCTAAAAGGAAGGTGGACTCAGATTCCAGAGTCACTTTCAAAAGTCAGCTGGACTTGTATTTGAAGAGAATTAATTATCAGGGTTATGGGGAGAAAGCTGGGCTGCGAGAAAATTAGACAGTTCTTTCAAAGAGCCGGCACAGGCAGGACGGGCCGAATGCTCTCATTCCCTGCTGTATGATTCTATGATAAGAAAGTTCTAGGATTCTGTGACTCCGGTCTTTTGTGCATCCTCCATTGTCATCACACTAAAAATAATCTGCCATAATCCTGCCTTAGTGCATGGAAATTGCTCTATAAACCCTGCCGCCTCCTCCTTTAAGATGCTCCTTAAAACCGTTCGGTTTGAGGAGTCCTTTGGTCATGTGACTTAACAGCTCCTTCTTTGGGTGTTACTCCCATATTTTTGATTACACCTCTATGAAGTGCATTGGGACATTGGGAGATCTCCTGGAAGTGGGGAGTGAGTCATGGTTTATCAAACTGTGCGAACACTTTACAGAACACGTGTATGTGTGTATGTTTGTTACGTTAAATAAACTAGTTCAGCTGACGCTTCTCTGCCTGGTGCACTGGGGTCCAGTGAGACAGTATGTATAGCAAGGTTTTACTTTTTGCGAAACAGCAAAAAGAAATATTACTTCAGAATTATCCAGATTCCAATCAATGCTAACACCATGATGTGATTTGCACATGCAACCTTCGCTACCATTGCGCCACAAGGTCAACACATCCCACGGAAATAATCGAGGAAACTGTTCAATATACTCAACGGATTGAGCATCATCTCAAAAACAATTAAAATGTCCCCGTGTAGACCGAAATCGGAACGACAGAAAAGGCCATGTGAAAGTTTGAACTGAGTGTCTTTATATATTGAATCACAGAAACTATCAACCCAGGAGGAGGCCATTCGGCAAATCGCACCCGTGCTTTAGCTTTGAAAGACCAATCGTGTGTAATGCCACACTCCCACTTTTTGCCCAAAACCTTGCAGGTTCCTCATCCTCAGGTACCTGTGAAGCTCCAATTTACAATTATTTATTGTATCAGCTTCAATCATTTTTTCACAAAACCGTTTCAGATCAGGAAAATGCGCTGAGTGAAAATATCTCCTCATCATCCCTCTTTTGCCACTGATTTTATATCTATAACCTGTGATTATTGCTCCACTCATGCAAGTTGATATACATTCTTTCACTATCAACTCTATCAAAACCTATCATCATCTTTAAAACATCGATTAGGTCATTTTAATCCCATCTGTTGCAAGGAGAACAACCCTCACGTTTTTATCCTTCCGTCATATCTGTCGTCCCTCATCACTGAACATAGTTACATAGAAAATAGGTGCAGGAATAGGCCATTCGGCCCTGCGAGCCTGCACCACAATTCAATATGATCATGGCTGATCATGAAACTTCAGTACCCCACTCCTGCCTTATATCCATACCCTCTGATCCTGTAGCCGTAAGGGCCACATCTAACTCTCTTTTGAATATATCTAACGAACTGGACTCAACAACTTTCTGTGCTAGCGAGTCCATAGGTTCACAATTTTCTGGGTGAAAACGTTTCTCCTCATCTCGGTCCTATATGGCTTACCCCTTATCCTTGGATTGTGATCTCTGTTTCTGGACTTAACCAACATCTGGAACATTGTTCCTGCATCTAGCCTGTCCAATACGGTCAGACTTGTGTGTGCTTCTATGATATCCCCTCTCATTCTTCTAAATTCCAGTGAATATAAGTCTACTCGCCCAGTCATTCTTCATAGGTCAGCCCTGCCATCACGGGAATCAATCTGGTGAACCTTCGTTGCACTCCGCCAATAGCAAGAATGCCCTTCCTCACATCAGGAGACTAAAACTGCACACAATACTCAAGGTGTGGCCTCACCAAGAACCTGTACAACTGCAGCAAGTACTCCTATACTCAAATCCTCTCGCTATGGAGGCCAACATGTCATTTGCTTTCTTAACTGCCTGCTGTACCTGCATGCCTACTTTCAATAACTGAGGTACCATGGCACAAACGTCTCGTTGCACCTCCCCTTTTACTAATCTGTCAACATTCAGATAATAATCTGCCTTCCTGTTTTTGCCACCAAAGTGGATAACCTCACACTTATCCACATTATACTGCATCTGGCATGCATTTTCCCACTCACCTAATCTTTCCAAATCACCCTGCATCCTCTTAGCATCCTCCTCACCGCTCACACCGCCTCCCAGCTAAGTGTACTTTACAAACTTGGAGATTGTACATTCAATTCCTTCGTCTAAATCATTAATATATATTGACAATAGCTGGGGTTCCATCCCTGAACCTTGAGGTACCCCACAAATCACCATTCTGAAAATGACACGTTTATACGCACACTTTGCTCTCTGTCTGCCAACCAGTTCTCTATCCACGTCAGTATATTAGCCCTAATTCCATGTGCTTTAATTTTGCACACTGATCTCTTGTGTGGGACCTTGTCAAAAGGCTTTTGAATGTCCAAATACATCGCATCCACTGCTTCTCCCTTATACTCCCTACTAGTAACATCCTCAACATCCTGGTAAATTTCTCTGTACTCTATCTGACGCCGGTCCATCTTTCCAGAATTATCAACAATACTCCAGCTGAGTCCTAACCAGCGATTGATAAAATTGGAGCATTATCTCTTTGCTTTTCGATTCCATGCTTCCATTTTTCAACCCGAGTAACCCTTATGGATATTTAAGCACCTCTTCAACTAGCCCTGCCACCATTAATGATCTGAGTACAAGGTCTCAGCACATCCACACTTTTCAAAATCGTGCCGTTTATCGTATACTGCCGTTTCATATTACACCGATTCGCATTGAACACTGCTAAGATTCTGCCCAAATCACCATCCCAGGGACTATCACAGCTAAACAGATATACACAGTCTAACACAGCTAGATATATGTACATAGTTTCTTGCAAAGTTGGACAGGTTTAGCGAGGGACTCTCACAGATGGACATGGATACCCAGGGACAATCATAGATGGACAGAGCTACCCAGAGACTGACAGCACAACTGGCAATGTCTGGGGAATAATTTCTTGCATCCAAAGCAACATGCAACTCTGCGGTACAGAATCCAGAAAGGGAAAAAGACAGAAGTTAAATGCTCGAACATGGTTGGGCTTGCACCACCTACCTTTCAGTTAGCAGCAGAACGTGCTGAATGATTGTGCCACTGAGACTGCCAGTGGCATTGTTGCGAGATATCGTAAACCAGGGTGTTAGCGAGCTAAAGTTTCAGTTTGCTGAGACCAGAATAGCAATTGCTCTCTATCAGTTTTTCTTTTCCACAATAAAGAATGTGACCTTCATTGTGCACCACGAAACTGCACACTGCAGGCACCTACATGTCACCGTGAACCAGCTCTCCTGAAAGGGGTGCAATGTCCCTTCCAGTCTTTCCGTGCCTTGTTTGTTGCGAAATATCCGGATTGGCCCGAATCCGAAGTTAATTTTGAATTCCTGATCTGCAGTTCCGAGAATCATTTAAATGGCTCAGATCAGTTAATGTCACCGATCACATCAGAGTAAATGTTCCAGCTTCTTAAACCAGGGAATGGTGTCTTGACCACCTCTGGTCAATCTGGAAGTTCGCCCTCTACTCCTCTGCATCTGTTTCACAAAGTGGATCTAAAGTTCCATAAAGCTGGTGACCATATTTTCTTTATTGGATCCTTCTGATTTCTCCTGCTCCCAATTGGCAATATTTTCCAATCTTCGTCGCAATGCTCCGCCTTGCATTATGTCCAGATGTAGGAAATTCAGTCATGTGGAGTATAGAAGCTAGGATTGATCCCCTTCGACCAAAGAAAGTTAAGTGGAGATTTAATAGAGGTGTTCAAAATTAGGGCAGGGGAGGGAGTTATTGGAGCCGAACTGTTTCTACTGCGAAGACGGTCGGTAAAAAGAGGACATAAAATTACGAGAATTAGTTAAAACAAGCCAGAGTGAGGGAGATGGTTTGGAGAGATTTCGTATTTACTCGCTGAGTTGTTACGATCTGGAATGCATTGTTTGAGAGGGTGGTGAAAGAAGATTCAATAGTAACGTTAAAAAGGGAAGTTAAAATTTAAAAAAACTATGGAGATATGTGATAAGTGCAGGGGATTGGGGCTAGTTGGATAACTCTGCCTAATGACCTCGTTCTGTGATGTGAGATTCTATGATTCGAAGTCAGATTATTTGACAGAATCCCCTACCAGCGCTTTCCCCACCTCTCGCATGTTCCCACCGTTACCTCAATGGCAGCAACCGGAACCTCATTCACTGGAACACTCATACCATCGGAGACGCTGGAAGTGCATCTTTTAAAAGCCATTTCAGAGCTCAGTAGGAATTTCAGCAATAGTCGAGACAATGATACAGATTTTCACCGAAGTCAATCACAGCGGAAAAGTTGTATAAAGCAAGGATAACAGGAAAGACAAATATGATAACGGAATCTAGGCGGGTGGATGGAGTTAATGTACAGATCAGGCAGAATTTCATTAAATCGCAGAAAGGCTCGAGGGTATGAATGGCTGCCTGCTATATTCCTAAAATTAACAACACCTAGTATTTATACAGCGTCTTTAAGGCGTTGCTCGAGAGAGCAATTCAAATAACATTCGACACAGAATCACATAAGGAGATATTAGGGGAGATAACTGAAAACGATATCAAAGATGTAGGTTATAAGGTTCGTCCTAAAGAAGGAAAGAGATGCAGAGAGGATTAGGGAGGGGATTCCTGAGCTTAGGGTCTTTTCCAAATGAAGGCAAAGCCAGCAATGGTAGAGCGGTTAAAATCGAGCTGCACAAGCGACCCGAATTAGACGAGTGGTCGTTATCTTGGGGGTTGTGGAACCAGGAGCATAATCATGATGGGTGAACAGGTCGTAATGTTAGTGAAATTAGAATCTATGTAGACACCACATAAGTGGTTAATAGGCTACCACCCCCCCGCCGCCACCGCGTCTCGACCGAGCACTTACACCAACTGCATGTGCCCAATATTGCTGAATTACGAATTTAACTAGGAGTGCCTCAAAATCGTAAATAATCTTCCTCGTACAGAAGCTTTCAATTAAACATTGGAACCAAACACTCCACCAGGAATGTGATCTGATAACTCGGATGGGAAAAGTACGTTGATTTGAATTGTCATTGACATATTAGCGAATTTTATATTTTTATGTCATTGAGAAAAATATTTGAAGATAGTGGGTGCGGAAACAGAGAAAATGTTGTGTGGCAGTAACTGAAGAATTATGATTGTTTTATTCAACAACTGAGTGCCAAAACTTTCATAAGTTGGAATAGAATAAAATAAAATAGAATAAAATAGGATAATACAAAAAAAACATATTAATACAGAAACATATTTGGGGTTCAGCCTATTTTTGACTCAGTATCATATCCTTGAGTGAAACTGGTCTATGCCAACAACAAACTGGCGGTAAACATTTGGACAGTTAATGCATGGAACCACTTAGAAAGTAGCAGAAGTAGACGCAGTTTGCACTCGGGAAACTCTGTGCTGTATTACACAGTATTACATAGAATTTAATGCAGGGAAACAGGCCATCAGCGTAACATGTCCATGTCTGTGTTTTTAATCTCCACTCTCTATAGGTGATTTGAGAATGACCGCCATTGACATAAAGGCAGCATTGAACCAAGTGTGGCATCAAAGATTTCGAGTAAAAATCTCCCTCTGGGTTGTTGTTGGAGATCAATCATCCCAGCTGCATGGTGTCGCTGAAGCTGTTCCTCAGGGCAGTATCCAAAGCCCAATCATCCTCAGATGCCTCATCAATGACCTTCACTCGACCATAAATTTAGAAGCGGGGATGTTTGCTTATGACTGTAAGTTCCATTCACAATTCTTCAAATAATGAAGCACTCCATGCCCACATGCAGCAAGACCTTGACGACATTCAGCCTTGAGCTGATAAGTGGCAAGTAACATTCAGACCACAAAAGTGCCAGGCACAGAGCATCTCCAACAACCGAGAGTCTAATCAGCCTCCCTTAATATTCAACGCTAGTAACATCGCTGAATCTGCGACCATCAACATAAACTGGGCCACCAATGATCAAAAACATAACTGGACCAGCTACATAAATACTCTGGCAAGAAGGGCGGGTCAAAGTTCTGCAGTGACTGTCTCCCATCCTGAACTCTCCCAAAGTTGTTGCACCATCGACAAATCAGAAGTCAGCATTGTGATGGGATGCTCTCCACTTGCCTGGATGAGTGCAGCTCCATCCACATTCACGAAGCTCAGCACCCTGCAGGACAAAGCAGCCCGCTTGATTGGAGTACCATGCACCACATTCCACTTTCACTCCTTCCACCACCCGCGCAAGTCTCTACAGTGTGTACCATTTATAACATGCATGTCCGTGTGCGGAAGGTGCTCCCACAGTGCGGTTAGGGAGGGAGTTTCAAGATTTTGCTCCAGCAACAATGAAAGAGCGGCGATATATTTCCAGATCAGGATGAATCTGTGACTTGGAGAGGACCTTGTAGATAATGATATACCAGTGCGACTGCTGCCCTCGCCCTTCCAGTTGTTACACTTCGTGGGTTTGCGAGGTGATGCCGAATAAAGCTTGGCTGCTGGTCTCGAGTGCTAGCTTTACATTATGGCCGATGCCTCCGTTCTGTTTCTGCTTCGGGTCTCGGGCGCTAGATCCAGCTTATGGCCCCTATCCCGCTCTGCTCCCGCTGCTGGTCTCGGGCACTAGATCCACCTTATTACCGCTTAACCCACTGTGCTCCCGCTGCTGGTCTCGAGCACTCGCTGAATTTTGTACAATGGTCAGTTCCATTCGCAACTCCTCCGACAATGTGGCGCACCATGTTTCACCATTTTGAATAATAACCCGCGTTGTGTCATTTCATATGATTTTTCTGACGTCTCTGTTACTGAAAAATAGTTGAAGGCTTCTCAGTAAGATTATACTAGAGCAGATATTTTTTACTCAATTTACCTTTCGGATTCTGACGGTAATTAATCTGAATCAGCGACCTGGATAAACAGGTAAGGCTGTGTAAGACTACATAACAGGTGAAGTTAATGCAAGATATGAAAAATGTAATAGTCAGGTATTGTGATGTAACAATCCTCTGTGTATGTTGGTGCACAGACAGCGATATATAATACCTGCTGCCATTTACCAACTGGTGTGAACGGCAAGGCAAGTTATTGGGAGCCCCGTCCGCCAGGACTGGGTACCTGGGTTTGAGAACACTACTCGGTTGTAAGGTTCAGCCGCATACTTCAGGTGAGTAACTAACATTTTGTCTGTCGTCCTGTTCTGCCTCAGATAAAGCTGCTTTAACTTTAAAGTGCAGTATGTTGGTTACAGATTGGAAGATGTGGAGGTGAGCCGAACCTGGGGTTGGTCAAATTCACCGTTCGCACTGCTGGATGTGTAACACCATCAGAGAAAATATCTCTGACGGCTTCAACTCTTCTCTTCTTCAATACTCCTGGATACACAGAGATTACAGCCAGCCGAGTGCCCACTCCATCTTTACATGTATCTGTGAATGATTTGCATTAATTTTCTTGTGTGTGTTTTAGTTTGGACAGCCGGTTTCTATTTGTATCGGGCTGCCTTATGCAGTGGAGGGCAGCCAATGTAACCCCACTTTTTAAAAAAGGGGGGAGAGAGAAAAGAGGTAATTATAGACCGGTCAGCCTCACATCGATATCGGGTAAAATGAAGGAATCAATTATTAAGGATGTCATAGCAGCGCATTTGGAAAGAGGTGACATGATTGGTCCAAGTCAGCATGGATTTGTGAAAGGGAAATCATGCTTGGCAAATATTCTGGAATTTATTTAGGATGTTTCCAGTAGAGTGGATACGGGAGAACATGTTGATGTGGTGCATTTGGACTTTCAGAAGGCTTTCGACAAGGTCCCACACAAGAGATTAATGTGCAAAGTTACAGCAAATGGGATTTGGGGTAGTGTGCTGACGTGGATTGAGAACTGGTTGGCTGACAGGAAGCAAAGAGTAGGAGTAAATTTTATTTTCAGAATGGCAGGCAGTGACTAGTAGAATACCACAAGATTCTGTGCTGGGGCCCCAGCTGATTACATTGTACATTAATGATTTAGAGGAGGGGATTAATTGTAGTATCTCCAAATATGCGGATGACACGAAGTTGAGTGGCAGTGTTAGCTGCGAGGAGGATTCTATGAGGCTGCAGAGTGATTGGATACGTTAGGTGAGTGGGCAAATGCATGGCAGATGAAGTATAATGTGGATCAATGTGAGGTTTTCCACTTTGGTGGTAAAAACAGAGAGACAGACTATTATCTGAATGGTGACAGATTAAGAAAAGGGGAGGTGCAACGAGACGTGGGTGTCATGGTACATCAGTCATTGAGGATTGTCATGCAGGTACAGCAGCCGGTTAAGAAAGCAAATGGCATGTTGGCCTTCATAGCGAGGAGATTTGAGTACAGGGGCAGGGAGGTGTTCCTACAGTTGTACAGGGCCTTGGTGAGGCCACACCTGGAGTATTGTGTTCAGTTTTGGTCTCCTAACTTGAGGAATGACATTCTTGCTATTGAGGGAGTGCAGCGAAGGTTCACCAGACTGATTCCCGGAATGGCGGGACGGACAAGTCAAGAAAGACTGGATCAACTGGGCTTGTATTCACTGGAGTTCGGAAGAATGAGAGCGAATCTCATAGAAACGTTTAAAATTCTAATGGGTTTTGAGAGGTTAGATGCAGGAAGAATATTCCCAATGTTGGGGAAGTCCAGAACCAGGGGTCACAGTCTCAGGATAAGGAGTAAGCCATTAAAGACCTTGATGAGGAGAAACTTCTTCACCCAGAGAGTGGTGAAGCTGTGGAATTCTCTACCACAGAAAGATGTTGAGGCCAATTCACTAAATATATTCAAAAAGGAATTAGATATAGTCCTTATTAATAGGGGGGTCAAAGGGTATGGCGAGAAATCAGGAATCGGGTACTGAAGTTGCGTGTTCAGCCATGAACTCATTGAATGGCGGTACAAGCTCGAAGGGCCGAATGGCCCACTCGTGCACCTATTTTCTATGTTTCTATGTTTCTAAGTTTCATCGGCCGATAGCCTCTAGTTCCACTGAGTGTGTTGCTTTGCACCCAGTGCGGGAATTACCCGACCAGAACACAAGGGGATAGAACAGTTTTTGGGAGTTCAGGTTAAACACTTACCGTGTTTGTATTTTATCCCGGTAACTATCATCTAATGTGTATCTTTAGTTCTCTTGATGGCGTTGTTATGCACCAGCGTCGGAGTTTCCAAATCTGAACAGAAGGGAGGGAAGGAGCGGTGGTCGTTCAACTTAGAGCTACTACCTTGCCTGTCGATAATGGGCTCGGGTACACAGGCAAAACATTAATTGAGCTCTGGGTTTGCGATGGAGGTCTTAATTTTTACACGAGTCGGCCTTGCATTGTTTGTCTAATCTCCGGGTGTCCTGGTCGGTATTTGTGCCTGAACGAAAAGAATTACAACAGATCATTCGTGTTGCAATTGGACCCGGAGTGGATAGAATGCAGACGCATTGCATTTGCCGACCATTATATCACAGACCCAATATTCAGCTCCAGTGAAACAATTGTAACTGAATATCGGGCCCAGCGTATAACAGGCAATGGATGTGATACTGATCGTCCCGTATCCCCCAGCCGTGCCCATTTCTGTCGTCATGGTCATTTAGCTGATTGCTGTTTGTGAGACCTTGCTGTCCACAAGTTGACTTTTGGATTTCCAGACATTACTGCAGTGACTGCAATTTCAAAGATATTTTAACTCTCACGTGTGTAAGCTGCCCTGAGGCCTTGAAAGGCACTGTATGAATTAAAGTGCCAGAAACCGATCTTGGGCTGTCAGACAAAGTCACATCGCTTCCTGTTAAAGGCAACGCCCAATATTTAACTCCAGGACAGATAATGTAACAGGGGAGCGATACGACCGCCGGTTTAGCGTCTCCTCCCGTGGCTAATTTCACCACAAGTTCTTTATTTTCAGCCAAACCTCCAGAACTAGATGCAATGTGCATTCCAGCGGCCACAATTTAATCTATTTTAGAAACAAGACGTTAAATTTTTTTTGATCCATTTGGGTTTAATTGAATCTGAATTTTCTCATATTAAGATAATTTTAAATTTTAGCCTGGGCGGAGTTCAGGCTGCAGCAGACTATCCGCCAGTCATGCACCCCGCCGAATTTTCCTTTCCATTGACTATAATCGAAAAGACAATAGAGCCGGGTGTAAAATATCCAACTGGCAGTTCACGCCCCATTGAAGTTGGAAAGTGCACTTGAACCTGTGGCTTATTTAGCAAAATTACCTGAAGCAGAGGAACGTTCAATACATACGGATTTGTTATCCTGTTCCATATTTTAAGAATAGTAATTGTTAAAGTAGCGACACTGGCAAAGTAGCCATCAATTGTTTCAGACTCTGCATTATCAGGGAGTGATTTGGGCAGTGGCAGCATTTGGTTTGTGGGTCTGATTTAAGTACATACAGATTAAAATTTAAGTACATGTAGATGCAGCAACAGATTTAAATAAAAACAGAAAATGCTCGAAATACTCAGCAGGTCAGGCAGGATCTGTGAAGATCGATACAGAGTTCACGTTTCAGGTCGATGACCCTTTGGTAGATCTGCATTCCCAGCATTTAGTGTTTTTATTTCAGATTTTCAGCATCCGCAGCGTTCGGCTTTTGTAACAGATTTAAATGTTTGCTCTAAGTCATTTACATAATGGGGTGGAAAGAAAGACTTGAAAAGTGCAATATAGATGTAAAAATTGCATTGATCACAGCAGTGTTATGTTCTTAGCGAGTTGCAGGGCTGGTTATAAGTTTAGCAAATGCTACACTGAGGAAGAGGAGAGATTGATTTTGCGAAGCGGATATGGGCACTTGAAGTAACTTTGGGAGATGTGGGCTCACTGTGCACAGAACTGGTACTGCAGAGAAAGACACAAAATCATATGAGCCTTCTGCGTGGCCTTGTCCCACAATAACCACTAACAGAATTTAGTTTGTATTCCCTATAAGATCAAGTTTAGTGATTCGGTAAAGCATTACAGTGTTTTTTTTTTGGGTTAAAGGTTCAACTAAAGTGCATCAACCACTGTATCCAATCATCAGCGTACATTACTAAATATAATACATTCCTAAACCTTTAAATGATACTAGAGTAGAGACGGAACTTTCCCAGAATATCATCAATTGCCAATGAGAAATGTCTCCAGTAGTTTCACCGCGACTCCTGCTCCTCTCTCTATTGAGCTGGGTTCTTATATTCTGTTGCATGTTCCCAATCAAGAATCTTATTCAAGTATCAGATTCCCAGAATTCACCAGTTCAGGTTGGGTATTTCTCCCGGGTGGAATGAAAGTCTTAGAATGCAGCGGTGTCTCAGTGTGTTTCATTCCAGCTGATTGACAATGTTTTAATTCATGCTGTGTAAATCTTCCCAATTCTACTCTTTCTTTCAACAACCTACTGGTGAGGAACGCGCGTCTGACAAGCAGGAAACTGCGCTGCCCTCCATGAATGACGATGTAGTCCACCAGAAAAAATATATATTTTAAACACACATTACAACCTTCGAATATAAAAACACAAAACGATAATCGGCCTGGTTCTCACCACCCAGGCGATGCTTAACTCCTTCCTCTCTAGTATTAAGCTATTCATGTTGAGAGAGAACAGACTGTCCACTAGAACTTCCTAACATTAAAATGGATCTCGTTTTTGTCGAAAGCTTCCATCTCCTTACCAGAAAACAATAGGGACACATCAAATGCACAGTCAGTCCAGTCGAACCTGAGTATCCCTACTCACTAATATCTTGGGTCTTGTACCAAAATTGGAGAGTTCTTCAAACGCCTAAGCAAGCAACAACCTCACATATTGATACGCACAGCTTCGTACCTATCAGCCTTATTCCCAGAATCCTCCTGCCGCATTCTTGGGTATGTCATTTCACACCACAAGTGCAAACACACAAGAGATGGCGGCACAGTGTGATACAGTCGGGAGGGAGTGACACGGGTAAGCCTCAGCATTGACTCCAGAACCCTTGAAGTCTCATGGCATCAGGTAAAAAATGAGTAAGAAAATCTCCTGCTGATTACCAACTACCGCCTTATTTCAGCTGATGAATTAGTACTAATCCATGTTTAACAAGTCCATCACCAAGAGTGGCTCAGTAGCACCAGGACTGGCGAGCTGGCCGAGACCTGTAGGACATAGGTGCCAGACTGGGCGAATGGCAAGAGGTGTAGAAACCAACACGAGAGAAAAATCTACTTGAACTGACCCTCAGCAACCTAACTGTCGCAGATATATCGGTCCTTGGCAGTATTGGTCGCCGTGACAATCATACAGACGTAGAGACAAATTCCCATCTTCTCACAGATGACATTTTCCATCGTATCATGTGGATCTACCATTGTGCTAAATGCGATCGATATAGAACGAATCTAGTAGCTCACAACTGGACAACAATGAGGTGCATTGGGCTGGTAGCAGCAGAATCTTTTTCACCACAATCTATAACACCTTCGACCGGCATATCCCTCACTCTACAGTTACTATCATGCCAGGAGACCCAACCTGGCTTCAATGAGGCGTGTGGAAGAGCATGCACCAGTTGCAGCAGCAGGCCTACCTCATAATGTGATATCAAACTGGTAAAGCTAAAAGAAAGCACAACACAGCGGAAGGAGCATGCTATAGACAGAACTAACCCGTCCCTTAAACAAGGGATCAGATTGATGCTCTGCCTCCTCCCAATCATGAATTTTGGTGGACAATTAAATAACTAAGGGGAGAAGTTGGATCTATGAATATCCCCACCCGCAATGATGGTGGAGCCCAGCACGCGCATGCAAAGTCAAGGATGAATTGTTTCCAACATTCTTCAGCCAGAGGTGTCGAATGAACTATTGATCTCAACCTCAGCCTGAGCTCCACACCATCACACTTGCCAGCCGTCAGCAAATTGCTTCACTGAACGCTGAAAGAATACTGGGAAAGGCTACCCTTCTCATGCTAAACTGAAGAATAATCAATTCATACTATTATTAGATGTACATTAACAATTTCATTCTGCAATTGTTGCGCTTAAAATCACACTTTTGAACCTGCTACGAAATGCCAAGGGTAACCAGCTTTTTGAGGTAAGATAGATGAAAACTAATGTCTCATGGGTCTTGTTGAACAAAACCTAAAATGTCCATTACAGCATTTCGCATAAATTGCCTGTAAAACAACAAGGCCAGCTTGGTATGGTTCCAGGGACCACAGAGACCTTGGATTCTATCCTTAAAAAACCCGTAGATTCTAGAATGGTTCCTGCGGATTGGAAGGTAGCAAATGTAAGACCACGACTCCAGAAAGGAGGGAAAGAGCAAACAGGGAAATATAGATCAGTTAACGTGAAATCAGTCGTCAGGAAAATGCTGGAATCCATTCAAAAGAAAGTGCTATCAGGGCACTTCGAAAATCCTAACATCATCAGAGTCACAGTCAACATGGCTTATTATGAGAGGGAAATCGTGGCTGACAAAAGTCTTAGTTTTTTTGAGCATGTAACGAGCAGAGCAGATAGATGGGAACCAGTGGGTGCAGAATATTTGGATTTCCAAAATGCATTCAACACGGTGCCATATACAAGATTATTACACACGATTAGGTTTCATGGGATTGTTGGTAATTGGTAGCATTGGTAGAGGATTGGATAATGGACAGAAAACAGAGTATTATAAACGGTTATTTTCAGCTTGGCAGGCTGCAACTAATGGGGTGCAGAAATGATCAGTGCTGAGGCCTCAGCTATTTACAATCAATATTAAAGATCATGATAAAGGGTACATGTTTAATGCATCCACGTTTGCTGACGATACAAAGCTTGGTAGGACAGTAAGCGGTGGGAGACAACGCAGCGTTTGCAAAGTGTTATAGATCGACTAAGTGAGTGGGCTGTTGGGTGGCAGATGGAGTATAACGTAGGGAAATGTGAGGGTATTCACATTGGTAGGAAGAATAGTAAAACTGAATGCATTTTAAATTGTGAGAAACGTTAAAATTTTGGTATTGGAGCGATGTGGGTGTCCTCGTGCAAGAAAAACTGAAAGCAGCATGACTGTAATGTAAGCAATAAGGCAGGCAAATGGCATGTTGTTCTTTATTGCAAGGTGTTTAGAATATATGAGCAAGGAAGTCTTGCTGCAATTGTACAGGACCTTGGTAAGACCACACCTGGATTACTGTGTACAGATTCGGTCTCCTTATCTAAGGAAGAATAAAGTTGCCTTTGAGACGGTACAACGAATGTTCACAAGTTTGATTCCTGGGATGATCGGGATGCCTTTTCATGAGAGATTGTGTAAAATGGGGCTGTACTATCTGGAGCTTAGAACAATGAGAGATGATCTCATTGAGACATGGAAGATTCTGATGGGGATTGCCAGGGATGCTGAAAGGTTGCTTCGCCTGTTTGCAGTGTCTAGACCTAGGATACGCAATCTCCGGATAAGGGGTAGGCAATTTAATACAGAGATGAGGAGGAATTTCTTCGTTCAGAGGGTTGCGTATATTTGGAATTCTCTGGCCGAGAATGGAGCCGATACTGAGTATCCGAATATATTCAAGGTTCAGATTGATAGATCTTTGGAGTCTAGGGGAATTAAGATATGACGGTCGAACATGAAAGTGGAGTTGAGGGCGATGATCAGCCATAATCTCACGAATGGTGGAGCAGTTTCGTGGGGCTATATTGCTTATCATGCTCTTATTTTTTACGTTGTTATTTTCTGTTGATAAATGTTACCGGCTATATTCGGAGCGAAGCTACAACAAATATCAAAACTGTTCAGTTCACAGGTTAGATAAATGACGGATATCGACGTTATATCTCGTGTGCATTAGAAACTGTTCGGGGGTGAAACACAAACGGTGTCCGGGGAAGGAAGGGTCATGGGGGCCTTGGCTTGAAAGGCGCAGGTAGGTTCAGTGAGTAGGTGGCATCCCCGTCATGGTGCAATTAAATTCAGAATACGTCCATGATTGCCTCAACTGGTCTGCATTAACTTTTCTGAGAAAAAGGGATATAACAGGGATCTCTTAGATGTAAATGTTGTTGAAATATTGGGCTGAAAAGCTTGGGTCTGTCCACAGATGGGCCAACGAGGGAGGGACTGGAGAATGGAAGAAATGGGTGACACTGACTGTATGCAGAGGTTAAAGAACTCATGCACCAGTGGGGTTGAGAAAATCTTCATAGAGTGTATGCGGGATTGTTTCTTGCAACATTACGTTGTGGAACCAATCAGGGAGCAGTTTATTTTAGATCTGGTAAATTATAAAGGGTCTGGATTAATTAATGATCTACAATGAAGGATTCTCTTGGGAAGAGTGACCATACCATGGTAGAATTTCAAATTTATTTTGAGGGCGAGAAAGCAAGGTCTCAAACTAGTGTGCTGAGCTTAAATAAAGGTAATTAGAAAGATATGATCGAAGAGTTGGTTGAAGTGGACTGGGAAAATATATTATAGTGTAAGGCAGTAGAAACGCATTGGCAAACATTTAAGGTGACATTTCATAACTCTCAGCAAGGATTTATTCCAGTGTGAAAAAAAGATGCTAAGTGAAGGATGAACCATCCCTGCCTTACTAAGGAAGTAAATGTTGGTATCAAATTGAAAACAAAGGCATACAATGCTGCAAAGAGCAGTGGAAGGACAGAGGTTTGTGAAATGTTTCGGAACCAGCGAAGGGCGTCAAAAAATTAGAAAGACAGAGAAGATAGCCTATCAGAGTAAACAAGCAAGATATATAAAAATAGACAGCAAGAACTTCTACAGGCATATAAAAAGGAAGCGTGTAGCTAAAAAAGAAATTGGTCCATTAGAGGTTGAGAGTGGAGAATTAATAATGGGAAACAGGGAAATAGCGGAGACTTTGAACAAATATGTTATATCTGTCTTCACGGTAGAGGACACAAAAACATCGTAATAAATTATAACTAAGGAGCTTTGGGGGTGGGGGGGGCGAGTTCAAACAATCACTGTCACTAGGGATAAAGTGCTAGGCAAACTAGTGGGATTAATTGAGGATAGTCCCATGGACAATATGGCCTGCATCCTATGTTCTTAAGAGAGCTAGCTGCAAAGATAGTGAAAGCATTGTTTATGATCTACCAAAATTCCCTGAATTCTGCAGAGCTCCCAGAGGACTGCAAAACCGCAAAAGTAACTATTTAATAGAAGAGGGAGACGGAAAGCAGAAAACTATAGACCAGTTTGCCTAACATCTGTCATTGGTAAATGCTGGAGTCGTCATTAAGGAAGTAGCAACAGGACAGTTAGAAAATCATAATGCAGTTAAACAGAGTCAGCGTGGTTTTACAAATTGTTTGACCAATTTGCTGGAGTTTTGTAAGGATGTAACAAGCAGAATGGATAGAGGTGAACCAGTTTTGTGTCGTGAATGTGATTTATCAGCACGCATTCGGAAAGGTACCTCACAAAAGTTTACTGCACAAGATAAGGGCGCAGGGCATTGGAGTTACTATATTAGCGTGGATAGAGGATTGGCTAACCAACAGAAAACAGCGAGTCCGGATAAATGGGTCATATTCAGCTTGGCAAACTGTAACTAACTGGGATCAATGCTGTGGCATCAAATATTTACAATTTATATTAATGACTTGGACGAAGGGACTGAGTGTAACGTAGTGACATTTTCTGATGATACAAAGATAGATGGAAAGCAAGTTGTGAGGAGGAGGCAAATAATCTACAAAGGGTTGTAGATACGTTCAGAAATGGGCAACATTTTGGCAGATGAAGTATAATGTGGGAAAATATTAAGTTCTCCATATTGGTAGGAAAAAGAAAAAAATTAAATTATTATTTAAATGTGGAGCGATTAGAAAATGCTGTAGTACAGAGGGATCTGGGGTTCTTCTACATGAAACACAAAAAGTTAGCATGCATGTACTGCAGGTAAGCAGGAAGCCAAATGCAATGTTGGCCTTTACTGCAAGGGGGAAGGAGTATACATGTAAGGAAGCCCTTCTCAAAATGTACAAGGCGTTGGTATGACAACAGCTTGAATACTGCGTACAGTTTTCTTCTCCTTATTTAAGGAAGGATATATTTGCATTGGATGTAGTTCAGAGCAGGTTCACGGCGTTGATTCGTGAGATGAAGGGCTTGTCGTATGAAGAAACGTTGAGCAGGTTGAGCCTATATTCATTGGAGTTTAGAAGAATGAGTGTTGATCTTATTGAAATTTATAATACTCTGAGAGGACTTGACAGGATAGATGCAGAGTGGATGTTCCCCCTCATGGGGGAATTAAAAATAGAGGGCATCGTTTCAGAAAAAGGCGTCGCCCATTTAGCAGATATGTGGAGGAATTTCCTCTCTCACAAGGTCATGAATCTTTGGAATTCTGTATCCCACAGAGCTGTGGAGGCTGAGTCTTTGAATATATTCAAGGTAAAGAGAGATATATTTTTCAATGATAAGGGAGTCAAGAGTTACGTGGAGTGGGTGGGGAACGGGAGTTAAGGCCATGATCAGATATGCCATGATCTTATTGAATGTCAGAGCAGGATCGAGTGGCCAAATGAGCTATTGCTGCTCCCATTTCTCATGTTCTTATGTTCTTATGTTCTTACGTTGTTCGCGGAAATTGCAAACTTTCTGCAATGACATAACGGATAATAGTTGATTGTGCCCCGTTAGTTGCTGCTCGGGTGCTGTAATGTTTTGCTTACACTGAAGAAAGTATAGTCAGTTTCAACAATAAAGGGCAAGTCGAATCTTTCGGAACATAAGTGTGAAAGGGGTTATTGGCACATACCCAGAAAATCACCACCACGTGATATCACGAATTTAAAATGCAGTACGAAATACGTGTCCTACAACACTCCGGCTGACTAATGCAGGCCAAGAGACCGGAATCTAATTGAAAAAATGAAAAATTCACCAGGTATGTCATGCCCACGTAAAGCAAGCTAAATTGAATCCAGCAGATTTCCGCCCATTTAGCCTATTCTCAAGCATCAGCAATGTGATGTCAGGTTTCCTCGACAGTGCGTCAAGTGGCACTTGCTTAACAATAGCCTGCTCATCGATGTTCAGCTGTGGTTCTGCCCGCACAAGTAGGCTCGAAATATCATTAAAGCGTTGGTTCAAACATCGACTAAAGAGCTAAATTTGAGAGAGAGGATTTGATTGGCCGCCCATAACTTCAAAGCAAAAGTTGAGCGAGTGTGGCATCAAGACGCCTGATTAACACTGAAGTCAATGGGAAAAAGTGGGAAAATCTACAATGGCTGGAGTCACCCATAGCACAAAGGCAGATGGTTGTGGTTGTGGGAGGGCAATCATCTCTGCCGCAGGACATCGATGCAGGCATTCCTCAGGCCCGTGTCCTAGCCCCAATCATGTTCAGCTGCTTTACCAATTATCTTCCTTCCACCATTAAGTGATACATGAGGATGTTCCCTGAACAATGCACAGTGTTAAGTGCCTTTCAAAATGCCTCAGATAATAAAGCAGTAACAACCGCATGCAAAAATTCTGGACAACATCCAGGTTTGGGCTGATAATTGGTAAGTAACATTCACACCACACATGTGCCAGGCAATGATTAGATCCAACAAGCGAGAGTCTAAACAGCGCCCCTTGAATTCCAACAGTTTGAGCAGAGCTGAATCCCCCACAAACATCAACCTTTCTGTCAGCATTTACCAGAAACTTAATTGGGCCTGCAACATAAATACTGTTGAGCTGGACTTATGTTGGATATTCTACGGCGAGTAACTCATATCCTGACTCTCCAAAGCGTATAAAAGTGTGATGGAGCACTCTTCAATTGCATGGATGAGTGTAGCTCCAATAATGATAAGAAGCTCGACCCCATCAATGACAAATCAACCTGCTTGATTGGCGCTCAATCCATTGTTTTAAACATTCACTCCCTCCACCACCAGTGGAAAGTGCTTGCAATATGCACCATCTACAATACTCATTGCAGCAAAGAAGCAACGCTTCTATGACGGAACCTCCCAAAACCCCGACCTCTGCCACCACCTCCAAATTCGCTTAAATTGACACATAATCGCTACTTGGAAATATATCGTCTTTCCTTGATCGAAACTGGGCGACTCTCGTGGAAATCGCTACGTCACAACACTGGGAGTGTCTTCACCAGGCGCACTGTCACAATTCAAGAAGGCAACTCAACACTGTCTTCTCAAACACAATTAGGAATGGCCAACGCTGCCTTCATCCGAGCTGCAGACGTCATGGAGGGAGAACGTTACCTGGATCTTTAGTTCCAGGAGACAGCCACACCCTTTAGATTAATACTTTAGAACTGACACTTGGTCAGGGACTGGAGGGTCTGACTGCGAGTGAAGCAGGTAAGTGGATCCAGGAGGTAGTATTGCAGGTAGCTCGGTCCTTGCACTTGTCCAATCGATTTGAGGTTCTTGCAACCTTTGAGGACAAGTGTGCAGATTGCGGGGTGGACGAGCAGACTGAGCAAGGCACCACAGTTCAGAAAGCCATTCAATTGTAGCGAGTAAAGAGGCAGGTGGTTGTAGTAGGGGACAGTATAGTTAGGGAATAGGTAGGATTTTCTGTGACCAGGAGCGTGCGTCACGAAGGCTGTGTTCCCTACCTAGTATCAGGGTAAAGGGCATATCTGCAAGGCTGGAGAAAACTTGGAGTGGGTGGGGGAGGATCCAGTTGTCGTGGTACACATCGGTAGGAATGGCAGAGGTAGGACTAAGAAAGTGGTACAGCTAAGAGAGTTTGAAAAGCTCGGGACTAAATTGAAAAACAGAACTACAAAGGTAATAATATTTGTATTAATAATTGGAGTAGGAGCAAATTCGCATAGGGTCAATAGAATGAGATAGATCAAGGCGTGGCTCAGAGGTTGTTATGGGAGAAGTGGGTTTTCATTCGTGGGGCACTGACACCAATACTCGGGAAAGAGAGAGCTGCTTCGTGGGAACGGACTACAACTGAACTAAGTTGGGACCAGAGTTCTAGCGAACCGATTACCGAGGGAGGTAGATAGAGTTTTCAACTGAATAACGAGGGCGGACTGTGGTTGTCGCAGTGGAGAGCAATCTGGAATGCTAAAGAGAAAAGAAAAGGAAGCAATGCAGGAAAGTGATTGCGGTAAAGATAACCAGATTATATCAGGAAAGGACAGAGCAGACAAACAAAAGATTGCACTAGCAAATAGGGTCCAGGGATGATAATAGAGCGAAAAGACATACAGGGCGATAGTAAATAAATAATTTTAAGATGTCTAATAATGTTAAAAAGCCAAAGTTAAAAGTATTGTATTTCAATGCACGAAGCAGCTGTGATAAGGTAAACGAATTAACAGCGCAAATTTATGTACAAAGATACGATATAGTTCAAATTATGGAGACATGGTTGCAGCGTGGCCAGATTCGGGAACAGAATATCCAAGGTCGTTTTATATTTTGGAAGGACAGGCAAAAAGGAAGAGGGGTGTTGTGGCATTGTTAGTAAAGGATCAAATCAGAGCAACAGAGAGAAAGGATATTGGCTCAGAAAATCAAGATGTACAATCACTCTTGATGGAGCTAATGGGCAGAAACATTGGTGGGAGTTGCCTTTCGGCTTCCAAACTGTAGGGGCACTGTCGGGGACGGTAAAAGACAGGAAATTAGCGATGCATGTAGC
This sequence comes from Pristiophorus japonicus, assembly GCF_044704955.1. Lineage (NCBI taxonomy): Eukaryota > Metazoa > Chordata > Chondrichthyes > Pristiophoridae > Pristiophorus > Pristiophorus japonicus. The sequence goes on along the minus strand of NW_027254729.1, from coordinate 2,525,551 downwards.
AAGGGTACTAAAGTAATCTTCGGTTGACTTTATCCTACATATAGACTGGTCAAACCATATTAGCAATATTATTGTGGCAGCCTGATTCGAGGAGAGTGTAGGAAATGTTTTTTTAGTCCAATATGTTGAGGAGCCTAATAGGGAACAGGCTATCCTAGATTGGGTAATGTGTAATAGCAAAGGGTTAATTAACACTCCTGTTGTGCTGGGTCCTTTTGTGAGGAATGACCATAACATGATTGAATTCATTATTAAAATGGGAAATGAGGTAGTCCAATCCGAAACTAGGGTCCTCTCTCTAAAAAAGGAAATTACGCAGGTATGACGAACGAATTGGCTCTGATAGATTGGGGATATTCGTTAGCAGGCATGGCAGTGGATTGGCTACGGCTAATAAGTAAGCAACAAATGCATGAATTGCAAAAGTTAGACATTCCTTTCAGGCGTGAAAACACAAAAGGAAAAATAGCACAAACATGGCTAACAAAAGAAATTAAGGATAGTATTCGATCCGAAGAAGAGTTATGCAAAGTTTCCAGAAAAAATAGCAAGCCTGAGGATTGCGAGCAGTTTAGAATTCATCAAAAAGGGACCAAGAGATTGATAAAGAGGGCTAAATAGAGTATGAGAGTAATCTTGCCAGGAGCATAAAACCCGATTGGAAAAGTTTCTACAAGTACGTAAAAAGTAAAAAGATTAGTGAAGACAAATGTAGGTCCTTTACAGACAGAAACGGCTAGTTTGTAATTGCGAAGAAGGAAATGGCAGAACAATTAAATAAATACTTCAGTTCCGTCTTCACGCAAGAGGGCACAAATAATGTCCCAGAAATGCTAGGGATCCAGGAGTCTAGTGAGCAAGTGGAATTAATGGAAATTATAATTAGTAAGAAATCGTGCTGGATAAATTAATGGGACTGAAGGCAGATAAATCCCCAGGGCCTCATGATCTGCATGCCAATGTAATAAAAGAGGTAGCCATGGAAATATTAGATGCATTGGTTGTCATCTTCCAAAATTCTATAGATATTGGGACAGTTCGTTCAGATTGTAGGGTGGAAATTGAACCCTGATATTTGAAAAAGGAGGGAGAGAGAAAAGGGGGTATTACAGACCGGTTAGCCTGACATGAGTAGTAGGGAAAATGAGGAAGCCTATTATAAAGGATGTGATAACGGCACATTTAGGTAATATAAACGGGATTAAACATGGCCAACATGGATTTATGAAAGGAAAAGCAAGTTTGGCAACACGACTGGAGATTTTGGAGGATGTAACTGATAAAATAGATAACGGAGAATCTGTGGGTGTGGGGTATTTGGATTTTCAGAAGACCTTTGATATTTCCCACATAAGAGGTTACTGTGCAAAAGTAAAGCACAAAATATTGGGCGCAATGTATTGGGCATGGATTGATAATTGGTTAACTGACAGGAAACAGATAGCAGGAATAAACGCGAATTTTTCGGGCAGTGACTAGTTGGGTACCACAGGAATCAGTGCTTGGGCCCCAGCTTTTCATAATATATCAAAATGTTTTTGATGAGGAGAACCAAATGTAATTTTTTCCAGTTTGCTGACAACATAAGACTAGGTGGAATTGTGAGTTGTGAGGAAGATGCAAAGACTCTGCAAGGCGATTTAGATAGGTTGAATGAGTGGGCAAACACATGGCAGGTGCATTATAATGTGGATAAATGTGAAGTTATCCACTTTGGTAGGATAAACATAAGGACAAAGTATTATTTAACTGGTGATGGCTTGAAGACTGTCGATGTGCAGAGGGAACTAAGTGTTCTTGTGCACCAGTCATTGAAAGCAAACATGCAGATGCAGCAGGCAGTTAGGAAGGCAAATGGTATGTTGGCATTCATTGCAAAAGGATTTGAGTACAGGAGCAAGGATGTCTTACTAGAGTTATACAGAGCATTAATGAGGCCGCACCTGGAGTATTGTGTGCAGTTTTGGTCTCCTTAACTAAGAAAGCTATACGTGCCATAGAGGGAGTGCAGCGAAGTTTCACCAGACTGATTCATGGGATGGCAGGATTGTCGTAAGAGGAGGGATTGAGTCGACTCGGCCTGTATTCATTGGAGCGTAGAAGAATGATAGGGATCTCATTGAAACATATAAAATTCTGACGGGTTTGGATCGACTGGATGCGAAGAGGATATTTACTCTGCCTGGGAATTCTAAAACAATGGGTTACAGCCACAGGATACAGGGTAGGAAATTTAGGACTGAGCTGAGGAGAATTTGTTTCACTCAGAGGATGGTGAACCTGTGGAATTCTCTACCACAGAAGGCTGTGGAGACCAATTCACTGAATATATTTAAGAGGGAGATAGATAGATATCTAGGAACAAAAGGCCTCAAGGGGTATGGGTAAAAAGTGGGATTATTGTGTTGAGATAGAGGATCAGCCATGATCATATTGAATGCAGGTGCAGACTCGAAGGGCCGAATGGTCTACTACTGCTCCTATTTGCTATGTTTCTATGTTTCTATATGTGAATGAATAATCAAAATCCTATAGAATAATAAAGCTGCCTGAAATTATCTATTTTAGGAGAGTATCTATTGTGGAGCTAAGTGTTGACTTAGCAATAGAATGTGGGTGATTATGAGGTGCTTTGGTGTGAACGGCACTATGACTCGAATTTCCTGATCTTTTAATTGCATTTACTACATTCCTTGCACACCTTGCTACAGCAGAATTACAAGCAAGGAATCTCAGGCCACCCAACAGTTTTAATGGGATATTTCATATTAAGGCTCCACAGCGAGAAAGGCTCCAAGTAGAAACCAGTAATGCCGCTGCTGAATAAGACTGAACGATTCAGTTCTGAAGAAGTTAACACCTGCGTTACAGCTAACGAAATATTTTGATTCAATGGCTCTATCAACAAAGACAAGCTCCTCCAACTTCTGCATGCAGTTATTCACACGTGCTCTTGAGCGATTTAATAGAGGGCAATCGAAAGTGGTTAACTTGCCAGGAATCGAGGAAATTTCCTCAAACGAGACTCAACATTTTATTACCCCAGACTTCTGTCAGTGTTTTAATTAATACTGAGAATCCTTTGGTGTTGACTTATAGATCAACTCGGAATTTGCTTCACAACCCTTTTCTATACAACCACGTTAAGCAATTGTATCCATTAATGATGTACAACTCGATGGATGGATAACTCTGATTCCATTTCTTCACAGTTTTTAAGCTCCCACGTACGAAATTGAACTTTCGGCTGTTTTTGGTAACCGTGAATCATCGTTTCGTACATGGCATGTGATCTGGCTTCTTCCTTGCTGGTTTGGCACGAAAGAGTTAATGCACTCACTCAGCTGCTTGAGGAAAACCTAGTCAAGAGTTAGTAAATTTAATTAATTTAGTCCGAGCTTGGTTAAATCTAAGATATTTTGCCAACCAAGTCAAACATTATTCATGCCTGGACCTACACTGGGTTGAATCACGACAGACATTTCCTCAATAAGAAGATAAAGGAGAGAAATAAGGATTCATCTGAATCCTGGGCATATATATGTAAAGATACTAAAGCAAAACTTTCCAACTCTGGATCATCAGTAATTTCGAAGATATTTGGATTCACATTACGGGAGATGCCGTGTGTTTAATGCTTTCTGTACGTCCCTTTCTCACAACAGAAGAAAAATTATTTCGTTGTACTTCAATAGGATGCATATAACTGGATTGCCAGCTGTTCATTTGTTAAATTAGGGACAGGCACCAAAGACTATCCACTTAAATGCTGTCAGGATACATATCGAACTGACGAAAATAATGCAAAAATTCGATTCTTATTCTTGCCTCCTGAGCTGCAGTATATATAGTAACAGGAATACTCCTTTTAACGGTCTGTTTGTGATATTCTTCGCAGAATTCAAGATAACTTGCTTGCTTCAATTTTTTTTAAATCATGATTGTCAAACTGCCAACATGGCACTTCATCAGTTTACCTTTATGTTTGTCTTTGTTACACATCAATGGAGATTGCAGTCTGTTTACAGCAAGGTAGGGGGCGATATATTCAAAACTGCAATGTGTGTTATTTGATACACGTTCGATAATATAATTTTCATTTTCAGTGGAAGTAATAAGTTTGTTCCCAATGGTAATACAATAAATTACTTACAAAATGCAGTTAATCACTCAACTCAAATGTTCGGCCTGCTTCCCTCCTAACTACGAATTTCACATTTTGAACTTGGAGACATTTATGAGTTATATTTATATTTATCTTTATAAGTCAATGCAACTGTGAATAATTTGAATAAAGGACTCATAACCTTAAACCTGACATTAGACGCCGTGTCGGTATGTTCCCTCCTGATGTTCGAAAGTAAGATTTCCTGTAATTTCTTCAAAACTGTAATTATGACCCGCTGGAATGTCTCTTGTGGAAATGTGTGAAATATAAAGTGCAGCAGCATTCGTTCCATCATTAGCTTACCAGAAGTTACGCACATCTAAATTAGGTGAAACCACTTGTTGTAACAGAAATAATTCACTTGATTTGAACTGTGTCCCTCTGTTATTCAGGGAGCCGCTCTCCAACAAAGGAAGATCTGGAACGGGAAAAGTGCGGATAGCTGTGGTAGTATAATGTGGCAGAATGTTGCATCCCACAGCGATCCGGGGAGCAGGGGGCATGCTGAGAAGGAGAGCGGCAAGATTGGAGCTAATCAATAGATGGAGAGAGCTCCACTTTTAATGCATCAAAATATCAATCATATTTTGTTTTCAACTATTAACTATCGACCGGTGAAATGATATTAAGAGCGAATCGATAAAAGGGTTAAAGGAAGTGATTGATTCCTTTTCAAAGCTGAAATGGTAAACACACTAAAAATGTGTTTAATTAATAGTGAATTGTTGATTATACATAACAATTAAAGAATCATCAAAAACTGAGCAAGAATTTGAGCAAGGTAAGACTGAACTGTTCCGGACCGGAGGATTCGGGCAGGACGTTGCCATCAGCTTGTGAATGACCTGAAATTGTTCGTCATGAACGGAAGCTGGAATAGCTCTCCATAGACCAGAGCGTGTTGAGGAATATTGAATAGTGCTGTGCAAAATAATTCGGGGTTTAAGTAAACATTGCTTCCAGAGGAAAAGGTCATTCAACAGCGGACGTAGATTTAAGGTAATTGTCAGAAGAACCAGGGGGTAAGTTAGGAGATGTTTGGTAAGCAGTGATTTGTCATGATACGGAATGTACTGCCTAAAAGTTACGTGCATGCAAATTCAAAACAAAAATAAAGACTTCTGTTATATAAATTATTTCGCGACATCTGGACGCCCTATATTGCATTACAGCCAATGAAATACCTTTGAAGTGGTATCAATTTTGTGATGTTGAAAAGGCGGCAGTCACTTTGTGCACAGCAGATCCACCAATCAGATACACAATGAGGAACTGATAAATTGATTTTCTGATTTCGGTTGATGGATAAGTGTTGGCCACGACACTGCGGAGAACTCCCCTGCCCACCTTTGAAATAATGCCACAGCATTTTCTTGTACTCGAGCGAGGACAGAAGTGGCATTGGTCACGTCACAACCAAAAGAAGGCACTTCCAACAGTGCAGCACACCCTCAGTATTACACTGAGTTGCCAGCATAGGTTTTGGGTTCACGTTTCTGTGCAGGAACTTTATCCCACGACCATCTGGTTCAGAAAGTGTGCTTCCATTGAGCCACTGCTGACAGCTTTATAAATAGTAACTTTCAAAAGGGTGTTAATTATATTTTGGCAAAATAAAAGTTTTAGCAGCCATGATCTCAGTGAATGGTGGAACAGGTTCAAGGTGCTAAAAGGCCCCCTCCTGTGCCTATGTTGCTATGTTTGATGGTGATTGGGGAAGAGTAGGGTTAATGGACTAATTGCATGCCTATTTCAAAGAGCCGATAGAAGCACGATAGGCCGAATGAGTTCCAACTGCGCTGTATGATTCTGTGCATTTTGTGTTGTGCGTAACCTTCCACAAATCCCTATCAAAGGAACGAAAGCTGAGGAAGCACATCTGCATTTTTCTAATAAACCACCCTCTATTTGCATGCGACTCTGGCAGTGTACGTACAATGAATAGATCCATTTAAAAAAGTATGAGAGGGAGCACAGGTCCCTTAATTATATCGGTGTAATATTATGGGTAAAGCCAAAGCTTCTTATGATTACAAGAATTTTAGCAGGCAGATTATAAGCTTTAAATAAGAATGCTTAAGTAGCTTCCGGAGTAGAGAACAGGTGAATCATCGAATGCGTCATTGTTCGAAAGGCATCGATAAGGCCAATTTCAAATATGATTAATTCACATAAAATCGGAATCTGGAAGTCAGGGGCACAGACCCCCCGAGATAAATTAATGGAGGCTTACAGGAGTGAAGACCCGACAGTGGCTGAAATAAATCTAGTATTTAAAATAAGGCCCGGAGAGATCTACTGGGCGAGCACCTGGGAAAGGAGCAATGTCAACGGGAATTATATTAGTTTGAGGGATGGTGTGTCATCTTTAACTAACCTGCTGAAGTTTCTGAAACACATCAGCGATCTGTAGGACAGAGGAAATGTAGTTGGGATGAACCAGTCAGATTTTAACGAAGCAGTAGACAAGGATCCACATCTACAAAAGGTGAGGTATTATGGGATGGGGTGGAAGATCTCGCACTGCACAGAAAGCTTGTTGCAAAAGGAAAATCGGTTATCGAAAAATGGGAACCTGTGATGTACGGGTGAGTAATGAATTTCCGGTATCATCCGTGTTGCCAGTTTTATTTTCAGGTCTTGATCAATAGAATCTCAACGGGAATAATGGTATCATAGAAACGGAAAACAATGAATATGATGCCAGCAGAGGTAACATTATGAAACCACAGACTTTTACAGGGCGCGCGGCGGACATTAGCCCCATTCTCCCTGTGCTGGGTTCTTTAATACAGCAATCAAATTCAATCCGCACTGTCCTCCTCTCTGTCTCCAGCTGTTTACTTTATCTGCCTCAAATTTTCTTCCAATTTTCCCTTAACTATTCCGTGAAGCAAAACATTCCATGTTCCAGAACATATTTGCATAAAACAATGTCTGGTTACGTCTATGCTCATTCTCCTTTTGACCAATTTAAGATGATCACTATTTATCGCAAAAAAAAACAACTAGATGGAATGATCCCTCCCTCTTTACTCTGCCAACTGTTCAGAATGTTTAAAACTTCTATTAAATCCCTAAGCTGACGATGCTCCAGTATAAATAGATCCAATATTTTGCCTACCAACATCACTACATTTCTGATCCATGTCAATATCCTGGTGCATTTATACCGCCATCTCTTTCTGGATTTATTGGCTTTTCGGTCTTGAAGCTGGACGTGCTTTTCTAATTAAGCCGGCAGCAAAGCTTTGTAAAGATTCACCATCACCTGTTTATTGGTGTGATCAACTCGCGTGCTTACAAAATATACATTTCTGTTGGGTTTGTTGCAGATTTCTTCACCTGCAAGCACGTTTTCAATGAATTAAGTATTTGGATCTCTAGTTCTCTGCTCAGCCACACACTCCAGGGTCTTTCTAACGAGGGACTGCCTCCATTCCTTGGCTTTTCTCACAACTTTAGGCGAGATCACCGATGAACAAATTGCAAATGGGAATAAATTGTATAAGGGAACAAGGAAATGGCAGAGGCATTGAACAAATATTTTGAAATGGCTTCACAGTAGTAGACACAAAAAGTCTAACAAACAGAGTGGTGAAGACAGAGCTAAGGAGAGTCTGTAACTTAACATAATTAATGTCAGTAGAGGAAAAGTACTCGAGAAATAATTGGGACTGAACACTGAAAAATCCACTTCAATTGAAGGCCTCCATCCTTGGATTCTAAAAGGAGGTGGCTGCAGAGATAGTGGATGAGTTGGTTGTGATCTTCCAAAATTCCTAGATATAAGGTCCATCCAAGCGAATTGGAAGGTAGCAAATGTAACCCTGCTATTCAAGAAAGGAAGTAGAGAGATAACAGGGAACGACAGGCCAGTTAGCCTAATATTAGTCGTCGGTAATACGGTAATTACAAAATCAGAATATGATTTGGCAGAGGTAGCATAGTTTTATAAAAAGCAACTCTTGTTTACAAACATTTATTTACATTTGAAAACAAAAGGAATTGGATAAGGTGGCAGATAAAAGGCTGTTACGCAAAATAACGTCCCATGGAGTTGTGTGAAATGTAATTGTTTCATTAAGGGACTGGTTAAAAAGACAGACAACAGAGAGTCGGAAATGCAAGTCATTTTCAGTTTGGCATGCTGTAATCGGTGGGTTGCCACACCGATCATTGTTTGGGTCCCAGCAATTTACAATGTAATAGATGAAGGGACCGAATCCAATGCATCGAAGTCTGCTGACTATACAGGACGAAGTGGAAAGGTACAATGTGAGGCGTCCGCAATGAGACTGCAAAATGTATACAGACAGATTAAGTGAGTCGGCAGTGAATTGGCAGATCGAGTATAGCTTGTGCAAAGCTGAAGTTATTCACTTTGCTAGTAAGAGTAGAAAAACAGAATGTTTATTAAATGTTGAGAAACTCTTAAATTGTGTTATTCCGAAAGATGTATGTATCGTATTACAAGAAACACAGAGAGTTTGCATGCAAGTACAGCAAGCAATTAGAATGGCGAATTGCATGCTGGCACTTATTGCGAGAGGGTTCGAGAACAAATGTTCGGCAACATTTCTACAATTTTACCGGGATATGATGAGACCACACACTGTATATAATTTTGGTCTCCTTATTTAAGGAAGGGAATACTTGTCTTAGAGGCGGTGCAACGAATGTATGGAGATCAGGTAGGAAATTAAGTTAAGTTCGACGATCAGCCCTGAACTTGTTGAATATCGCAGCAGGCTACGAATGCCAATGCTGCTCCTAATTCTTCTGTTCTTATGTCCATAATAAGATGATAATTATCAAAGATTCCTTCTGTAAATATTCAATCAAACACAGGAATACTTAAGCATTAGTTTGATCTTATGTGAATATCTGGTAGCATTTTACAGATAGATGCATAGACACATACAACATAGGTGCAGGAGTAGGCCATTCAGCCCTTCGAGCCTGCACCACCATTCCATAAGAACATGGATGATCATTCCCTCAGTACCCCTTTCCTGCTTTCTGTCCATACTCCTTGATCCCCTTAGCCGTAAGGGCCATATCTAACTCTCTCCTAAATATATCCAATGAACTGGTATCAACAACACTCTGCAGCAGGGAATTCCACAGGTCAACAACTCTCTGAGTGAAGAGGTTTCTCCTCATTTCAGTCCTAATTCGCCGCCCTCTTATCCTAAGACAGTGTCCCCTGGTTCTGGACATTCACAACATCGGGAAAAATCTCCCTGCATCGAACGTATCCTGTCGCCTCAGAATGTTGTATGTTTCAATGAATCTCCTCTCATCCTTCAATACTCCAATCTATAAAGGCCTAGTTGATTCGGTCTCTCCTCATATGTCAGTCCAGCCAATCCGGGAATCATTCTGGTGAAACTTCGTTGCACTCCGTCAATAGCAAGAACGTCCTTCCTCACATTAGGTGATCAAAATTGAACAGAATATTGCAGGTGAGGCCTCACCAAGGTCCTGTACAACTTCAGTAAGACCTCCCTGCTCCTATACTCAAATACCCTAGCAATGAAGGCCAACATAGCATTTGCTTTCTTTGCCGCCTGCTGTACCTGTATGCAAACTTTCAATGACTGATAAGTCATGACACCCAGGTCTCATTGCACCTCCGATTTTCCTAATCTGCCACCATTCAGATAATATTCTATCTACGCGTATTTGCACCCAAAGTGGATAACCTCATATTTATCCACATTACACTGGATCTGCCATGCATTTGCCCACTAACCAAACTTGGAGATATAGAGTCAATTCCTTCATCCAAATCATTGATGTGTATTGTGAAGAGCTGGTGTCCCAGTAGTGAGGCCGGCAGCACTCCACTAAAAATGAAACGTTGATCCTGACTCTCTGCTTCCAGTCTGCCAACCAGTTCTCTGTCCATGTCAGTATATTACTCCCAGTACCATGTGCTTTGATTTTGCACACAGGTCTCTTACGTGGGATCTTGTCAAAGGCCTTTTGAAAGTACAAATACACCACATCCACTGGTTCTCCCGTGTGCACTCTACGAGTTACATCCTCAAAAATTTCCAGAATATTTGTCAAGTATGATTTCCCTTTCATAAATCCATGCTGACTTGGTCCGATCCAGTCACTGCTTTCCAAATGCACTGCTCTTTCATCTTAATAATTGATTCCAACATTTTCCTCACCACTGATGTCAGGCTAACCGCTCTGTAATCGCCCGCTTTCTCTCTCCCATTTTTTAAAAAAGTGGTGTTGCATTAGCTACCTACCAGTCCATAGGAACTGATCCCGAGTCGATAGACTGTCGAAAAATGATCACCAATGCCTCCATTATTTTTAGTGCCGTTTCCTTAACTAATCTGGGATGCAGACTATCAGGCCTTGGGATTTATCGGTCTTCAATCCAACCAACTTCCCGAGCAAAATTTCCTGCCTAATAAGGATATCCTTCAGATCCTCGTTCTCACTAGACCCTCGGTCCCCTCGTACTTCCGGAAGGTTATTTGTGTCTTCCTTCGTGAAAGAGAACCAAAGTTTTTGTTCAATTGGTCTGCCATTTCTTGTTCCCCATTATAAATTAACCTGAATCCGATTGCAAGTGACCTACATTCGTCTTCACTAATCTTTTAATCTTCACATATCTAAGAAGATTTTGCAGTTAGTTTTTATTTTCCCGGCAAGCTTCTTCTCGTACTCTATTTTCCCCCTCTTAATTAAATCCTTTTCCTCCTCTGCGGAATTCAAAATTTATCCCAGTCCTCAGGTTTGCTGTTTTATCTGGCCAATTTACATGCCTCTTCATTGGATTTAACACTAACCTTAATTTCCCTTGTTAGCCACGGTTGAGCCACCTTCCCCGTTTCATTTTTACTCCAGGCAGGGATGTAACAATTGCTGAAGTTCATCCATGTGATCTTTAAATGTTTGCCAATGCCTATCCACCGTCAACACTTTAAGTATTATTTGCCAGTCTATTCTAGCGAATTCACCCCTCAAACCAACGAAGTTACCTTTCCTTAAGTTAGTTTCTGAATTAAATGTGTCACTCTCCATCCTAATAATGAATTCGACCATGTTATGGTCACTCTATCCCAAGGGATCTCACACAACAAGATTTCTGATTAGTCCTTTCTCATTACATATCTCCCAGTCTAGGATGGCCAGCTCCCTGGTTGCTTCTTCTATATATTGGTCTCGAAAACCATTCCTAATACACTCCAGACAATCGCCCTCCACAGCATTGCTACCAGTTTGGTTAGCCCTATCAATATGTAGATTAAGGTCAACCATGATAACTGCTGTATCTTTATTGCATGCATCCCTAATGTCTTGTTTGATGCTGTCCCCGTCCTTACCAATACTGTTTATTGGTCTGTACTCTACTTCCACTAGCGTTTCCTGCCCCTTGTATTCCGCAGCTCCAACCATACCGATTCCCCATCATCCAAGCTAATGTCCTTTCTTACTATTGCATTAATTTCATCTTTAACCAGAAATTCCACCCCGCCTCCTTTCCTTTCTGTCCATCCTTCCTAAATGTTGAATATCCCTGGATGTTGAAATCACAGCCTTGGTCACCCTGGAGCCATGTCTCAGTGATGCCAAATACATCATACCCATTAACTGCTATCTGCGCAGTTAATTGGTCCAAGTTATTCCGAATACTCCTCGCATTTAGGCACAGAGCCTTCAAGCTTGTCATTCTGACACCCTTTACCCCTTTAGAATTTTCCTGTAATGTGGCCCTTTTTGCTTTTTGCCTTAGGTTTCTTGCCCTCCAATTTTACTTTTCTTCTTTCTATCCTTTGCTTCTGCCCCCATTCTACTTCCCTCTGTCTCCCTGCATATGTTCCAATCCCCCTGCAATATTTGTTGAACTCCTCCCCAACAGCACTAGCAAACAATCCCCCCAGAACATTGGTTCTGGTCCTTCGCAGGTGCAGACCGTCCGGTTTCTACTGGTCCCACCTCCCCCAGAAGCGGTTTCAATATCCCAGTAATTTGAATCCATCCCTGCTGCACCACTGCTCAAGCCACGTATTCATCTGAGCTATCCTGCAATTCCTACTTTGACTCGCACGTGGCACAGGTAGCAATTCTGAGATTACTACTTCTGAGATCCTATTTTTAATTTAGCTCCTAGCTCCCTAAAATCTTCTTCTTGGAACTCATCCCATTTTTTACCTATATCGTTGGTACCTATATGCACAACGACAACTGGCTGTTCACCCACCTTTTTCAGAATGACCTGCACTCGCTCCGAGTCAACCTTGACCCATGCACCAGGGAAGAAATATACCATCCTGGAGTCTCGGTTGCAGCCGCAGAAACGTCTTACTATTCCCCTTAAAATTGAATCCCCTATCACTATAACTTGCAACAATTGTAAAAGCTATGAATATTAAATCAAGCATTCATTTTAAATTCCTTTACTAATTTGGAGAGCATACTCCAGGTTTTCGCTAATTGACAGACACCATTCAATTCACAATCTAGATAATAAGTCAGTATCTGGGACAAAATACATGAAGGTTCACATCGATGAGCCGAATTCCGCTTGTTTGCTCCATTCAAACACTGATCAGGTCTAAAGAGTTCGCACTAATGTCAATGGGGAATGGTGTCTGACAGAGAGACCGCACCTGTAATATTCTCATCAAAATTCCTGGAAAGTTATCGGCGATCTCTAGACCTTTGATTGTTGTGCTATGGAATAAAACTTTACTGATGATATTTAAGTGGCGCGGCCAAACCCAATATGTGCAGTGCAAGTTGGATTCCTCTGTTGTCCACATGTCTGTCTCCATTGCTGAAACTCACCGTTTGTGTCTTTCATCTCAGAAATTGAAATGTGCTAAATTTGCAGCAATAGGATAGGTTTACTTACCGACAATCGATTGCAAAGCAAATCTTTATCAGGGGGCTATCAAAAGTATTTTATAAAATGGAGGTCATGTTTAGATAAGAACTCACCCATATTTCACATTAGCAGAAAGAAGGAGGCTCGAGAGTGGAAAAGGAGTTGAAATTAAAATTCAGCTCAGCAGAAGCCTGCAGTTAACTTGAATCTTTTAATTCTCGTTTTCTAACTAATCTCAGAATCAGTGTCCAGGGAGATGTCAGCACCATCTTCAGTTCTTCTCTGAATTTCGTCTGGGCCGTTGCATAAATGCACGGGTTTAGACAGGAACTCAGAAGTTTCAGCAGAGCTCCGGTTTCAGTGGTAATATATCCAGGGTCTCTGTGGTTACCTCGGTAATAACTTGTGTTTGTCAGTCTGGTAGTTACCAAACTCACGGTAGTTGTCAGCCACAAGAACATAAAACTGCCCGATATAGCGAAGAGTAAAATGATAGATTTCCTTCTGCTCTCTGTCTCTGGATCACAATAATTTTCAATCCTGTTGCCCTGGAGTCCCCTGCGGGCTCTGTTCGCCTCTTAAATACGTCAGACAATGAAACAATTTAACAATGCAATTAAAGTAAAAGGAGGCCAAGCGCGCCAGGCGCTGTAAAACCAGACGTTCGCTATACCTGGAGGCGAGGTAAAAAAAACCACACTGGAAAGGCAGCCCCACTGCACCTTGTTAATTACTTGTTCAGATTCGAATGCAAACAAAACAGGGATGTTGTTTAAAAAAGTTAGGATGGCGAACGTTGTTATAACCACGGCCGCAGTTCTCTTGGTGCAATACTTTGATATAAACTTCTGGCAGCAGATAATCACAAATCGGTCAAATGTGAAGGAGACGGTGAACCAAACAGACAAGGCGACGGTGATAGCAGTCATGTAGATTATGAATATACAGACGGGCGTTTGTGCCAGGAATGAAAGTGGAAAGTGATAACTGAAAATATTGTAAAGTATTACATTGATGATCATGATCAGTAGATCTGCTGTTGCCATGGCAACCATGTAGACAGAGATACACTTCAAAAGGCCGCAGTTTCCTCGGGAGAGAATCAGAATTGTCACCAAGTTCGCTGCAAGAAAGAGAGAGGAGGGAAATAATGTTAGGGTGTCTGATTGAAATTTGAATGTAGTTACCTGAAGGGAGCATTTTACTCCATTCAGTGCGATTATCAACACGGATCAATGTGAGAGCAGGATTAAGGTTGGAGCCGATACCAGGGAAACCAAGTCACATATGTTAATGAGCTGCTGCAACGCTCAATCTGCACGGAGTGATAACACGCTCCGGAGATCCGCTAAAATCCTCGTGTTAACCTTTCAAATAACATTGTAACTTCAGTACAGTTATTGGATGAAGGGAACAGCGGAAAGCGCAGAAACATGGATCACAACATGGTTGCAGTCACTACCGACTGGGTAATGCTTACATGCGGGAAACGTTTTATCACATCCAACAGGCGGCATGAACAGGGAGACAGTTAACAACGATTAGCCACAAAGAATTTACAATAGCTCACCAAGAAGACCGCCATTTGCGAGAATCGGGTTGTAAATCTCCTTAATCAGTAAAATAGTTGGCCGCGCCATTTTGTGTGAGATTCGATAAACTCTTTCAGAGCTGAAAGATTCTGACTGGCGCATGGCTGAGGCAAATGAAGGGATTTTATATTTATCCACACACCAGTCCACCAGCGAGTTAATTAGGTTAACTCATATTTAGCATTAGTTACAGTCAGTTAACAAATAGACTCAATTAAGTTGTTTTTCTTGTCTTAGACTGCACCTTAAGAAGACTATGGGAAATTGTTATTGAAGAGTTTAACAAATGCACAATTAAAAGATTATTTACTAGTGGAAAGTGAAATCTCCCAGTAATAGTGCTGACTACACGCCTGGTGAGGGAAGCTCCCCTTGTACTAATCGCCATGACTCTGTCCATGATTCACTTCGAGTGCACCATGCCCTCTCGAACAAGCAATGAAAAACGTCCTGCAAAACTGGTGTTGAGCGGTCCAGCCACATTAGTGGTGTCTTTATTTTTCCAGTAAGACATTTACACTCAAATTATATTAGATGTCACCGTGTTCCACCAGAACTACTGGCACCAATACACCGACCGAGAAGTGTCTGTGCTTCTCAAGTACGAGCAGCATGCCTATATTTGAACATGCTTCTAATGTAAAAGCGGTAACAGTAAACTAACAGTACTATTGACATTGCTCCTTTGGTACTAGTGCCACCACTCCACTGACACTAGATGTGTACAGTCTCCTCCTGTATAAGTGGTTCATCTACACTTACACTACAGGTAATCATTGTCTTCAGTGCTATTGGTAGTCTATGATTAACCCAGACGTGGCCGTGTTCCTCCAGTGCTAGTGCGACGTGCACACATCACTAGAGTTCATCGCACTACTCCAGTAGAAATGGTATTTCTAAAATTACACTAGTGGTGACTGTGCTTCTCCTGTTACAGTTGTAACCCTACACTTACACTAGAGCTATGCTTATTCCGAGAGTAATAGTGGTATCACTACTTTAACACGAGTCACACCCATAGAATTACCATAGAGTAGATCGGGCTCCTCTGGTGCCAGTGGAAACCGACACTTACACGAGCTGTGAATGTGCCCCTCTTTCACAATTAGTGACTATAAACCGACTCCTGTACGAGTGGCACCAACACTTACATTAGAAGTGACAGTGCTGCTCCGTTCTTACTCGCACTGCTAGAAGTTAGACGAGAGGAAGCTTGCAGGGAACATTAAAATCGACTGCAAAAGCTTCTATAGATATAAAAGAGAAAAAGGTTAGTAAAGACAAATGTACATCCCCTGCAATCAGAATCATGGGAAGTCATAACTGGGAACAAAGAAATGTCAGACCAATTGAAGAAGTACTTTCGTTCGGTAGTCACAAAGGAGGACACAAACAACCTTCCGGATATAAAAGGAGTCAGAGGGTCTAGAAAGAAGGAGGAACTGAGGGAAATTCTTATTAGTCGGGAAATTGTGTTGGGGAAATTGATGGGTTTGAAGGCCGATAAATCCCCAGTGCCTGACGGTCTGCATCCCAGAATACTTAAGGAGGTGGCTTTGGAAATAGCGGATGCATTGACAGTGATTTTCCAACATTCCACAGACTCTGGATCAGTTCCTATCGAGTGGAGGGTATCCAATGTAACCCCACTAGCCTGATATCGGTAGTGGGTAAAATGATGGAATCAATTTTTAAGGATGTCATAGCAGCGCATTTGCAAAGAGGTGACATGATAGGTCCACGTCAGCCTGGATTTGTGAAAGGAAATTCATGCTTGAAATATGTTGAAGAATATTTTGAGGATGTTTGCAGTAGAGTGGACAAGGGAGCACCAGTTTATGTGGTCTTTTTGGACTTTCAGAAGGCTTTCGACAAGGTCCCACACAAGAGATTAATGTGCAAATTTAAAGCACATATAATTGGGGGTATGTGCTGACGTGGATCGAGAACTGGTTGGCAGACAGGAAGCAAAGAGTCGGAGTAATTGGGTACTTTTCAGAATGGCAGTCAGTGACTAGTGCGGTTACGCAAGGTTCGGTGCTGGGCCCCCAACTGTTTTCATTGTGATTTAGACGAGGGGATTAAATGTATTATCTCCAAATTTGCGGATGACACTAAGTTGGGTGGCAGTGTGAACTGCGAGGAGGATGCTATGAGGCTGCAGAGTGACTTGGATAGGTTAGGTGAGTGGGAAAATGTATGGCAGATGAAGTATAATGTGGATAAATGTGAGGTTATCCACTTTGGTGGTAAAAACAGAGAGACAGATTATTATCTGAATGCTGATA
This sequence comes from Pristiophorus japonicus, assembly GCF_044704955.1. NCBI lineage: Eukaryota > Metazoa > Chordata > Chondrichthyes > Pristiophoridae > Pristiophorus > Pristiophorus japonicus. The sequence continues at coordinate 2,508,643 of NW_027254729.1, read as the reverse complement.
ATTTAGGAAAAGGGGCGGTGCAACGAGACCTGGGTGTCATGGTACATCAGTCATTGAAGGTTGGCATGCAGGTACAGCAGGCGGTTAAAAAAGCAAATAACATGTTGGCCTTCATAGCGAGGTGATTTGAGTACAGGAGCAGGGACGTGTTACTACAGCTGTACAGGGCCCTGCTGAGGCCACACCTGGAGCATTGTGTACAGTTTTGGTCTCCTATCCTGAGGAAGGACATTCTTGCTATTGAGAGAGTGCAGCGAAGGTTCACCAGACTGATTCCCGGGATGGCGGGACTGACATATCAAGAAAAACTTGAACAACTGGGCTTGTATTCACTGGAGTTCAGAAGAATGAGAGGGGATCTCATAGAAACGATTAAAATTATGCCGTGTTTATACAGCTTAGATGCAGTACGATTGTTCCCAATGTTGGGGAAGTCCAGAACCAGGCGTCACAGTCCATGGATAAGGCGTAAGCGATTTAGGATCAAGATGAGGAGAAACTTCATCACCCTGAGAGTGGTGAACCTTGTGGAATTCTCTACCACAGAAAGTTGTTGAGGCCAATTCACTCAATATATTCTAAAACGAGTTTGATATAATCGTTACTACTAGGGGGATTAAGGGGTATGGCGAGAAAGCAGGACTGGGGTATTGAAGTTGCATGTTCAGCCACGAACTGATTGAATGTCGGTGCAGGCTCGAAGGGCCGAATGGCCTACTCTTGCATCTATTTTCTATGTTTCTATGTTTCTATGATACTCCCACATTGCTTGTGGGGAGCGAAATCCAGGATTTTGACCCAGTGACGATCAAGCAAAGGCGGTATATGTCAGCAATGTGTGTGATTTGGAGGGGAAATTGGAGGTGTTGGTTTACCCGTACGCCTGCTGGCCTTGTTCTTCTAGATGACAGAGTACTCATGTTTCAGATGTGCTTTCGCAAATGTCTTGGCGAGTTGCTGCAGTGCATCTTGTACAAGCCACGGTGCACCAGTGGTGGAGGGAGTTATTGTTAAGGTGTTGAATGAGGTTTCAATCAAACGGGCTTCTTAGTCCTCAATGATGCCGAGCTTCTTGCTCTCTTCCAGGCAAGTGGAGTCTATTCTGTCAAACTATTGATTTGTGCTTTGCAGATGGTAGAAAGGATTTGACGATTCAGATGGTGAGATGCAAAATGCTTGGCCTCCCCATCATCATAGGCGGTCGGTCGAACGAGGATGACTTGCTTCCACATGGATTCACAGATGTTTCAATGAAGGACTCGATATTCCAGTACTGAACTCCAATTGAAGAGGTGGGAGATACCTGTGCGTGGATATTCATTAACATGTGGTGGCCGTTGCACATCAGCCAAAATATGGGCTTGACAAAGATAGGCCTTTATCCAGTGGCAAGAGGACGACTGGAAACCTGCTCTGCTGCACGGACATAGTGTGCACACATATCGCAGTGTGGGCTGTCCTGTGCTGTCCGTGGGCTCTCAGCTCTTCTGGTCCCCGGACCCTAATTTGCCACACCTCTGCCACGATCTCTTGCAGCACCTCCACCAGAATCTCTCGCCGTTCATCCGGCACCATCTTTCACCGCTTCTCCACCGCAAACATTTGCCACACGTCTGCCATGATCTCTTATCCTGCATATACAGTACTACGGAGTCAAAATTGCTCCTTTTAATTGCCGCGTTAATGCCTCCAGAAGGGTATGATGAATGCACAATGGACTTATCGCACGGGCGACGGGGGTGATGGCACCTGCTGGGAAGTTGCCCCAGGCATTTGGGGAGGCCATGTCCTGGAAGCGCCGCAACCCGATTCAGCACCGTCTGCCGAATAATTAATCACCATGAGCACCAACACCTTACCAAAGCAAGCCGACTCCGATGCAGCCCGAGGGGCTGGCACAAATCTGATATCCGCGCACCCTTTAAAGAGGAGGCCATTCCCAATCAGTGCCTGCATTTTACTTTGTCGGTTGACTCTGGAGTCGCCGTCACATCAACTGGGCCGCCATTATATAGCCTTGCATGCCATTGTGGGTACTGAGCTGCCGACCCAGTCGACCATTAAATGGTGGCCTGTAGCGTGTGCAGCGGTTTGGATGAGACATTCGAAACGAGGCCTCTCTGCTTTCCGAGGTACACATAAATGATCCCACAGCATAATGCAGGAGAGTTAGCCCAGTGTCCTTGTCAATATTTATCCCTTAACTAACATCACTAAAACAGATTATCTGGTTATTATCACAATGCTATTTGTGGGACCAAGCTGTTCGGAAATAGGCTACTGTTTTTCCTACATTAACCTCAAAAATACTTCACTGGCTGAAAAGCACTTTGGGTTGGCCTTACATCATGAAAGGTGCAATAGAAAGGAAATTATCTCTATTTCTTTGTTCTCCTTAAAACGTATTACTATTGTGCGCAAGTGATGCCCCCCACCCCCCGACTCCAGTCAATATAATTGAGCCCCTCCCTCATTCCTTTGGGTTGGCCTTTTTAAATTTGTACACTTGCACCACAGATGTGCAGCACTGGATTAACTGGAAAGGCTTTCAATTTAATCTGTTATGGTTGGTGTCATGACTTCCATTATCAATATGCTATCTGTGTCACATGCTATTTCGAGAGGAGAGTTGTCTCTTCTGGCATCCCGAACGTACTGAGTCAGAAAGTAGTAATGGCTGAAATTCTAGTCTCGTTAGACATCCCCGTTTCTATCAGGTTGGTTAAAGAATCCTTGTTTGCACGTGACTTTTATTACTTTGTAAAATAAGTTTCCATCCTTAAATAGACTTGGTGATTAATAATAAATCTCTAGAATTCCTTCATTAGCACTACATACTTCTACAGCTAAACTCTGTCACTGGAATGTAAATGCTGTATCACTGTATCTATACCCGAGAGCAACTCCACCTTCTTTCCCATCTAATTTGTGCTTTGTGAGAGCTCCAAACCTGTCACCATCATTAACAATTCATGGATACAATTCCTACAGAACTCAACAGATGCAGCTGCAAAGTTTGGAGACTTGGAGCCTGAGAGGCACTTGTGATAGGTAATCTCAGGACCTGCTGCACCTGTATTCTCACTGTAAACACAGCCAATGTAAACGGAGAAAATTTGGGCGAACTGCTCTTCTCAACGGTTAAGGAGCTATGTTAATGAGTGATGAAAGGTTTCAGCTAAGGATTCGTTGAACTGGTGCAAAAAATCAAGGAAACATTAATTTCCCATTTTGGCTCCTGAATTTGCGTTCAAGTTAGTTGCTACAATATCGTTCTTCTGCTGTGATTTGGTCTAATCTGTAGAGGATATTATCCACAGCTTCTCTCTCTCTCACTCTCTCTCTCTATCTATATATTTATCTATATATTCTCTCTCTATCTATATATTTATCTATATATAATATCTATATATATGTATGTATATATAATATATAGATATATATATATATGTGTGATGTATACATTTATTTATATATATAATATTGAGTTATTTATTCTTACAGCAGAATCATTTATTAATGCTGCTGTTTGCTTCTGAATTATTTATTTGTTTGCATGCTTTATATTTCTAATGGATATTTTAGGTTCTGCTATTGAGTTTCATATGCTCTGCAGTATTGAACTCCAAACTAGTGACCTGAACTGCAAACTGTCTATGAAATAGTTTCTGTTGGTTTGTACTCAAAATTACAACCGTTTGTGAGCCTGGGCCCTTACTCCTGCGTTCACGTCATATGGCTCGTTTGGCTTCTTTTTACGTTAATGGACTGCTTTAATCATTTCACCGCCAGACGTATTTTAATGGCAAGCCGAGCTCGAATGGGACTCCGTGATCAGGTCGCTTAGGTCCACAGCAATCCAGAGATGAAGAGCCGAAGGAAATCCATCATTTTGCTCTTTGCTATATCAGGCAGTTTGATGCTGTCGTGGCTTTCAGCGGCCCTGAATGTTTTATTTACCAGAATGTCAAGCACCACTTATTACCGAGGCGACCACACAAACCCGCCACTATATCGACACCGAAACAGGAGCTATTCTGAAGCATTTGAGTTCCTGTCCGAACATGTGTATTTATGCAGTGACCCAGATTAAAGTCAGGGAAGAGCTGAAGACGTTCCTGAAATCTCCCTGCACACTGATTCATATATTGTGTAAACATGAAAGAAAGCCAAACTAAAGCTTTACTTGTGACATTAGACTTGCCTTACAGCTCGTGATCCAACTTAGACTTGTGTTCTCTCTGGCAACCATTGGATAAGGATTGTTTTTGTAAAATGCACAGCTGCGTGAATATATTTGGAGACTATTGTCACTTTTAAAGCAAACATGGGCCGTGGGATCCTGCAGTTCTTTGGCTGAGTATCTCCTCTCAAAGAAGGACATTTCACCTTAAGTTGGAAACGTGTCAGCAATTAAGAGAATTTTGATAGTGGAATATAATAATTGATAATCGGGGTTAATATTTAATATTTCAAGGACTGTAATCAATTGTACCATATATTGACCGGATTATTCACCAGTTTTAGTGAAATATTTTGTCATTTAAAACTCCCATTGGCTTTAAATTTTCTGGCAGGATCCCAGAAAATTGTTGCTTGGACTGATTGCAGCTGCACCGACCACTTCATCTCTTATCCTTGGAATTAGGAACAATTCCGCTATCTCTTTCACAGTGTTGGGATGTTGCATCATATTTTAATGTTAACTCAAGTTTTTTTTCTGACGTCTGGATTAATGAGAAATATTGGAGATCTGCCCAGCAACATTAAAAAAAAGTTGTTACTTGCTGTTACTAAATGGGCACCACGTATATTAATTGTTCTGTTGGTTAAAATGTAATTAGAACGGATTGGCTTCCCTGCATTTTAGTTTCCACAAGCGGTTCCTATTTTCATCACGGTGCCTTCCATCTACTGCATGCTTGTAGTATTCCTGCTGATGTTCTTTTACACCCAGTTCAGGAATCAACCGCCCAAAATACAAGGGGACAGTGCGGTGGTGTGTTGAAGGGGCGGTGGTGGTTATTATTACAACTCTGACGTTGCCTGCCTAAAATGGGTTACCGTCCAATTGAAGAACAGTAATACAAATTGGCTTTCGCTAATGAGTTACTAACAGATAGACGATTCGGCATTGGATGGTATCTCTGGACTCCCGCTATACTGGTCAGTATTTACCACTCAACGAGCAGTAATACCACCAGTTTGGGCGTTTGCAACAGATATTTTCATGAATTTAGACATGGGCAGGTATCGCTTAAACTGACCATCAAACACAAGCCCAATATCCGCTTGATATCAATATAACTGAATATCGGGCATAGCGTGGAACAGGCAATCAATGTGTTACGACCCCTGCCCATGCACAATTTCATATTATCGGCTAATTAATCTCATTGCCTTGCTGTGCACACATTGTCTCTCACATTTCCTATAACTCAAACGTATTGGTTGAAAGGCGCTGTATAAATGTGAGCGGACAGAAATTTCTTCAGGCAGCATCAGAAAATCTGTTTTTGGCCCCGCCCAATATTGCGCACAATAAAACTGAATATCCACAGAAGGTGTTAAGGTGACCGAAGACATGCCGCCTGTTTGGCCGACCCATCCAAGGTCAATGTCATTCCGAGTTCATTATTTCCAGCCCAATCTCCACAACTGATTGTAAAGAGCAACTCACTGTTCCCCATTAAAGTTGTGTTGATCGCAAGTTTTTAATCTATTTTTGTTAAGTATAATCTGAAAATTCTGGAACCATGATCATTTTCAATTGGAGCATGGGCGCCAGTGTGGCTGATGCCCGAATTTCCCTTTCCCTTGACTATAATAACATAGAGAATGGGACATGTGTAAAATAAGCCACTTCCAATTGGCAAAATTAATTAAAGTGGAGGAAAGTTTAGTGACAACACAGAATTGTTGACATGTGTCCTATTTTACTACCACTAAGTGATAAAATTCCAAAACTTCTGAATCAACCAGCATTTGTTTCAAGGCTCTCGACTGCCAGATTCTGTTGCCAGTGGCCGTTTGTGGATTGTTGGTGAGCTTTAATTCCTGCTGATGAAACCTGCTCTCTCATACATTCTTCGACACAGTGAAAGAGTTTAATCTTTTCTATAAGTGTATTGCATAGTCGGGTAGAATGAATGACTTTAATAGTTTGAGTGCAACTCACGTGCAGCTGTCCATCGTTTATCTACGACTCGCAACACGATGACCGTGTTTGATGTGCTTGTATCACAGTGCAAAGCCCTATGGTTTAGAATATTAGTGGAGGATTACAGAGCTCCAGACAGTGACTGATGGCTTCTGTTGGCATCGGAATCTGCTACTTGTTCCACTCAATGTTAGAGGAATCTAGAGTGATCTTTTCCTTCGGCGGAAGTAAATAAAAGTTGCATCATATTAAATCAATGTGCAGCACTGATGTGCACAAGGTCGTGAAAAACAGGAAGTATAGATATGATCGATGCACTTGTGATCCTTGAACTACCAAAATAATGCAAAGCTGCCGAACCAAAAAATTTCAAGGAGTGAAAGATGCAAGAGTTCCTGAATATAAATGGTGACACATCACATACTCGGCTGAGCGCAAGACCAGAAGTCACTGTTGTTATTAATGCCAGAAATGTGATGAACCAGATTCAAATTTGAAATGCCTCCTACGTCATCAGGAATCCCAGTACCACGTCGGTGGTGCTCTTTACGATGGGTCACAGGGATTGAGGGCGCGTTCTGATTGACTAAAGCATTAAATGCAGCCGCCGATCAGTGTCTGTGTCCTAATTGTTCTGCTGTCTCAATGATCGGCTGTCATCATACGCGGTCCTGGAATTCTGCCACATTAACAAATCATATGAGTTATATCCAACCCCACGTCCATCAGCCCGACAATATCTGTTTTGTTTTAAACTCTTCAAGCAAAGTGAATTTGAACAAGTAACCCTGGGCAATGCAAATCGGAAATTAAATTTGTTCTCAGCAACAACCGTGCACAGTAACGCCTACAGTGTAATATAACACACGAGATTTGATTTAAATAACATTATTATAAAATTTAATTGGAATTCCCTCATTTCACTTTAATTTTATTTCATGCATTTTGTTAATTTAAGTTAATATTATTTTATTTTTAAAATCTCTTCAAGCTTACATCGTGATTTCTGTCACTGTGGATTTTTGGTGCATTGATAATAACACTGGTATTCCTGTGACATGTTGGAACTCCAGAGAGTTTCCCCTGTCTATTATAAACACGTGTGCTGGAAGTGCCTCAACTGATCGAACATAAGCTCAGAGTTTATGAACTTGATGAGCGGTGGAAACACCTAAGGGCTGAGAGTCTTCTCTACCACATGTTCCAGGAAATGATCGCCCCGCAGCCACAATGAGTTCAGATAGATTGTAAGATGTTGGTCTTCGGCAGTGTGCAAGGAGGCAGATGGTGCTGCGATCCTCCTGGCGGTTGGCATGCACAACGATGGCCCATTTACCGAACAAAAAGAGAATTGTCTGGTGCTGGCGGAGAGCATGGGTTCGATACTAAATGAATAATTGCATGTGTCTTTACCAAAGAAAATGCTGATGGAATGTCACAGTAAAGGAGGCGATTGTAGCGAAATTGGGAAGAAAAACATTATAAAGAGGAGGAACTTGAATGTTTGGCTGCGCTCAAATTAAAAAAGAGCTTGTATCAGAGGCAGCTGAAGAAGTATGAGTTGAAATTGCATACGTTCTGAACAAAATCTTCCAATCCTCCTTAGATAAGGGAATGCTGCGTAAAAGAGGTTTGCAGAACCCCTCTTCCTGTTGAATAAAAGGAAGTTGGATAAATGCGGCAAATAAAGGACAGTCAACCTAAAGTCGCGCAGAAATATTTCTACACTTTCCACCCACATAACATCACTGGGCTATCATCGTTTTGATAAGATTCATAGATAGCAATTGTTTGCAGTGAAAGACTACTCGGGGACATGTGGACAGAGATTTAAGGCAATTGGCACAAAAATCAACGGGGACATGAGGCTAAGTAAAGTTAGCAATACCTAGCAATGCTGTGTGACTAATTGGTTAACACTTTCAAAGAGTTGGCATAGGTGCAACGAAACAAATGGCCGCCTTCTGTGCTGTATAATAACTTAATTCTAGAATTGCATGATCTTCCTTGCCATTGTTGGTAGCGAGTTTCAGTAAAAACTACGGTTTAAGTTTAGCAAATGCTGCACAATGAAAGCAGAAATCCTGATTGTGGAAACGTGTCAGTGAACTTGAACTAACTTTGAGAGATGTGAGCAGCCATGAAAAGCTCAGACTGCAGAGAAAGAGACGTTCACGTGAACCTTCCACGGGACCTTTCTCGCCAATTAGCACTAACAGTTAAGGAACGGTGAGAGGGTTTGCATTTCCTTCCAGAGAAATTGGAATCATTCAGATATGTATTACATTTTGTTTATTATTGTGAGTCGTTAAATTGAAGCGCATCCAATCATTACAATACTGCAGTAAATATACAAAATTCACTTAAAAAGCATTTAATATTAGAATTGAGATGAAACATTCAGGGAATATCAGTAATTAACTGTAAAAAATACATCCTGGAGCCTTACCGCAAAACTAGCTTCACTTAATGGAGCCAGATCCTTATATTGTGTTGAATTTTCAAAATCAGTTGCTCAGCCCAAATTTCACTTTGAGTCTGTGACGGGTGGTCCGCAACTCCTAGTATACAGCAGGGACTCAGTGCATTTTGTTCTGTTTAACTCTCAATTCTGCAATGCAGTGTAACCCCGTCGCTGCTCCACATCAGTCCAAGTGAGGAGTTAAAGGAGTGAATGAAGAATTCATCTTCTTCACCAGCATATATCGTTCATGATATTAAATAATGCTTGCCCACAACATGATCTCCACGACTTGGGAAAATACTTGGATTCATAAAACAGGACATTCCCTCATTTGATGTTGCGAAGGACCCCATCAAAACAACGAAACAGAATTGCACTGTTTTTATTCAATAGAGCGCATGTAAATATGTCTCCTGCTTTTGATATTTCAATGTAGGTGCTACCACAACAGACTATCCCATTAACAACTATGTGGATGATTGTGATAAATCGGCCACTTTACAAAATAATCTTAATAACATAGTTCCTATTATTGTTTTGAAAACTACATTGAACATAGTTGCAGGACTACTCCACTTAACAGAAGAACATAAGAAATAGGAGCAGGAGTAAGACATTCGCACACTCGAGCCTGCTCCACCATTCTATGAAATCATGGCTGATCTGATCGTTGCCTCAGGTTCACTTCCCTGCCCGCTCATCATAACCATTGACACACTTATCATTCAAACAAATGTCTATCTACACCTCACATATTTTCAATGACCCAGCCTCCCAGCTCTCTGGGAGATTCATGTCCCTCTGAGAGAAGAAATTCCTGCTCAATTCCGTTTTAAATAATCAAACCCTTATTCTGAAACTATGCCCCCTAGTTGTCGACTTCCCCACGAGGGAAACATCCTCTTTGCATCTACCCTGTCAAGCACCCTCATAAACTTACATCTTTACTTAAGGTCACATCTCAATCTTGTAATCTCCAATGAGAACGAGACAAAATTGCTCGACATTTTTTCATAAGACAGCCCCTTCAGCTCAGGAAGCAACCTCATGGACCTCCTCTGAAATGCCTTAAATGCAAGTATACCCATCCTTAAATAAGGAGAACAAAACTACACGCAGTTGGAGCAGGTCTTCCCTCCTGTTATAATCCACCCCCCTTGAAAAGGAGCATTCCATTTGCCTTCCTAATTATTTGCCGTATCTACATGCTAACTTCTTGTATTTCTTGTAAAAGGACCCCCAGATACCTCTGAAACTCAGCATTTTGTAATCTCACCCAATTTAAACAATACATATATACTTTGTTCCTACCATAGTGCAAAACGTCACATTTCCCCACATTAAGCTCCATCTGCCAAGATTTTTCCCACTAACTTAGCCTATCTATTTCCCTCTATTTCCCTTTGCAGATTCTTTGCATCCTCCACACAACGTGCTTTCCCACCTCAATTTGTATCATCAGAAAATTTAGCTATATTACACCCACTCCCTTCATTCATGTAATTAATAGTGATTGTAAATAGTTGAGGCCTCAGAACTGATCCCTGTGGCACCTCACTAGTTACAGTTTGCCAAACTGAAAATGAAACGTTCATCCCGACTCTCTGTTTTCTGTTAGTTTGCTAATCCTCTATCCATACCAATATATTAACCCAAGCCCATGTGCTCTTATGTGGCACCTTATCGAAAACCTTCTGCAAATCCAAATACACGACATCTACTTGTTCCCCTGTATCCACCCTGCTCATTTAATTCCGAAAAAATTCTAGCAAATTTGTCCAATATGATTTCCCTTTCATAAAACTATGCTGACTCTGCTTGACTGAGTTATTCTTTTGCAGATGACATGCTCTACTTCCTTAATAAAGGACTCAAACATTTTCCCAATGACAAATGTTAGGCTAACTGATCGAAAGTTTCCTTCACTCAGTCTACCTCTTTTCTTAAATAGGGACGTTATATTTGTGGTTTTCCAATCCGCTCGTACCTCGCAAGAATCCTGGGAATTTTGGTATATTAGAACCTCTGCATCCACTATATCTGCAGCGACTTATTTTAATACCATAGGATGCAGGACGTCATGTCCAGGGAACATTTCAAACTTTAGTCCCATTAGTTTGCCTGGTATGTTTCTCTAGGGATAGTGTTTGTTCTAAGTTCCACCCCTCCCCCCTCCAATAGCCTCCAGGTGATCAATTATTGGGATGCTTTTAGTGTCATCTACCATGATGATCGATACCAAATTCATTTTGAAATTAGTGCCATTTCTCTGTTTCCCATGCTTTAATAAATCACCCCTCATTCTTCTATACTCGAATGAATATCGACAAAACTTGATTAACCTTTGACAACCCGTCATAAGACAACCCGTTCGTCTCAGGATTCAACCACGTGAACATTCTCTGAATGTGTATCCTTTGTTTTATTCGCTTCTTTCAAGATAATTTGATTCCCTTCATCGTCATAGATCATGAATAATAAACTCATCACATCGAAATTTCTAAGTTTACCTTTGCCTGTCTTGCAGAGTTCATGCATGTTGCAGTTTGGTTACATAAGATGCAGTTTGTCACAACATAGTCGTCCATTTCAGAGTCAAATAAATAGGTTTAGCTGAACGTGCCTCCTGGAAAATCATTAAATAATATACAGACTACAGGTACCCAATGAGCTTAAATGTTCTGCCCGGGGTCGCTTCCAATCATACATTTTGAGGTTGTAATTATTTTTGATTGAAATCCTTGCAGCAGTGAAAGGTTTGGGCCATGTGTGCATTTTCCTATTAACATTAAAATTGATATTAGAATAACTAGATTATTCCTGTTATCTAAAAAAAGGAAGCAACATTTTTCTATAATTTCTGCTGAACTGGAATTTTGTTTTCCAAGAATTTCTGTTCCTGATTTGTGTTACCTATGCAGTGCAGACATATCCTTTCTATGACTTTATTGGAATAACTGTCCACGGAGTCCAAATGTGGCAAGCACAAAACTTGCTGTGATAACTACTACAGCTTTCATTTGAAAGCTATCACTCTCATATTCAAGGGGCCATTCTCAAAGATGGGGGAGGTCAGGAAATGGAAGAATGAGGGATCCCGTGGGAAGGAATTAGCAGATTATAGGATATGAAAGTAAAAAAGGAAACCAGGATAGGGCGGCCATGATGATAAGTAGCGCGGGTAGAATTGAACAAATAAAAGAAGGAGGCAGCTTCAGTTGAATTAATAAAGTATCTACCTTATTTTGTTCTCAGCTTTTAAATATCGATTGGTGAAATTATATTAACAACATCACCCGCAACAAGATGTAATACTACAGCGGCCTCTAATGACTCTAATTAGTGAAACATCACAAGAAGCTTCACATGAGCATTTTGAGACTTTACAAAATTGATACCGAGCCTCATAGGGAGACATTTGGGCAGGTTAGCAAAATCTTGGTCAAAGAGGTAGCATGTAAGGTCGACATGAACTAGAAAAGAAAGGTAGCGAGGCGGAGATGTTTAGGCAGAGAGTTCCAGAGCTTAGGGCCTAGGCAACAGGAGGCACGGCCACCAATGGCTGAGTGATTAAACTCATGCTGCTTAAGAGGGCAGAATTATAGGAGCACAGCTGTCGCGTTGTGTAGTGGAGCTGGAGGAGATTACAGAAATAGGGAGCGCGAGGTCATGGAGCGATTTGAAATCAAGGATGAGAATTTTGAAATTCAGGCTATGTTTAACCAGGAGCTAATGAAGGTCAGCAAGTTCAGGGGCGATGGGTGAGCGGGACTTGATGCGAGTTAGGACACTGGTAGCCGAATTGTGGAACACCTCTAGTTTACATAGGGTAGAAAGTGCAAGGTCAGCAGCAATCTAGAGGTAACAAAGGCAAGGATGCGAGTTAACAGTGAATCGACAACGTTGTAAAACTAAGGGATCCATTTCAAAGTGGAATCCTTAAATATTAAGATTAATTTTGCTGAACCTTAAATTGTTGATTACACATAAAAAATAAACACAAAGCTTCTAACCTGAGCAAGAAAGAGGTCATGCATCGGTGGAGTGATCCGTATCTGAGGACTCATTCAGGCCTCGCCCACAGCCGGTGAATGAGCGAAAATTGTCGACATGGTTGGAAGCTGGACTACTTCTCCAGAAGGCAAAGTTTGAAGAGGACTGATTGGGTCAGTAGCATGAGTGGTTTTGAGCACATAAAAAGACATTTTTTTTCCACTGGCAGGAGAATATTTAATCGTAGAACATATTTTTAAGGTAATTGGCAAAAGTTCCAGAGAGGAGATGAGGAGATTTCTGATTACATGACGAACTGTGATGACCCGGGATGCATTTCAGGAAAGGCTCATGGAAGCAGATTCGATTATGAAAACAAGAAAAACGTGCACATATACAGCTTCATTCATGGCCTGATGACGCCCAAAAGCGTTTACAGCCGACGAATAACTTTTAAAGCATCTAACGCATTGTAATGTAGGAAACACGGCAGTGAATTTGTGGACAGCATGTGCTCAAAATAGCAATGAAATAATGACCAGATAATTTGTTTTAGTGATGTTGTTTGAGGGATGAATATTGATCAGTACACTTTGGCGAACTCCACTGCTCGGCATCGAAAGAGTGCTCTGAGATCTTTTATATCCATAGACATAGACATAGACATAGAAAATAGGTGCACGATTGGCCATTCGGCCCTTCGAGCCTGCACCACCATTCAATAAGATAATGGCTGACCATTACCTCAGTACCCCTTTCCTACTTTCCCTCCATATCCCTTGATCACTTGAGCCGTAAGGGCCATATCTAACTCCCTCTTGATTAAATCCAATGAACTGGCATTAACAAGTCTCTGCGGTAGGAAATTCCACAGGTTAATTACTCTCTGAGAGAAGAAGTATCTCCTCATCTCAGTCCTAAATGGCCTACCACTTATCCTAAGACTGTGTCCCCTGCTTTTGGACTTCCACTAATCGGGGACATTCTTCCCGCATCTAGCCTGCCCAGTCCCATCACAATCTTGTAAGTTTCGATGAAATCCCCTCTCATTCTTCTAAACCCCAGTGGATATAAGCCCAGTTGTTCCAGTCTCTCCTCATACTTCAGTCCTGCCATTCTGGGAATCATTTTTGTGAACCTTCGCTGCACACCCTCAATAGCAAGAACGTCCTTCTTCAGATTGGAGAACAAAACTGAACACAAAATTCGATGTCTCTGTCTCTCTCTACCTCTATATACATTTCTCTCCACAATACTCCATTTCCCTATACCTCTTTCACCATCTCCCTATATCTCTGTCTCTATCTCTCTCTACCTTTGTATGCATTTCTCTCTATAATTCTCCATTTCCCTATACCTCTTTCCCCATCTCCCCGTATGTCTGTCTCTATCTCTCTCTCCCTCTGTATGCATTTATCTCTATAATTATCCATTTCCCTATACCTCTTTCCCCATCTCCCTGTATCTCGGGCTCTATCTCTCTCTACCTCTGTATACATTTCTCTCTACAATTCTCCATATCCCTATACCTCTTTCCCTATCTACCTCTACCTTTCTCTATCTCTGTGTACCACTCATTTGATCTCCCTCTACATCTTTCGGCATCTCTCTCTTACTCGTTCTCCATCTCTCGCTACCGCTTCCTCCATTTATTTTTATCTCTTTCTCCATCTCTATCTCTCTCTTTCTCTTTCTCCATCGCTCTTCCTCCTCATTCATCTCTCTCTACTTCTTCCATCTCTACCGCTTTCGCCATCTCCGTCACCCTCTGTCTAACTCTTCCTCCATCGCTACCACTTTTCCTTCTCTCTCTACCTCTTCCTTCATCTGTCACTTCCACCTTCTCCATCTCTGTAACTCTTCCTCCAGCTGTTACTCCCTCGTTCACCATCTCTCCACCTCTTTCACCATCTCTCCCTACCTCTTTCTCCATCTCTCTCTAACCATTCTCCATTTCTCCCAACACTTTTTCCATTTCCCTCTACATCTACCTCCATCACTCTCTAGCTATCTCCACCTCTCACTATATTTTCCTCCATCTCGACCTCTTTCTCCCTTTCTCTCTACCTCTTCCTCCTTCACTCTCCACCTTCTTGTATCACTTCATATTTCTTCATCTCCCGCTGCATCTTCCTCCATCTCTGTATCGCTCTCCATCTCCCTCTACCTATTTCTGTATCTCTACCTTCATCGAGAATGGGAGAGAGAGAAATAGAGAGAGCGAGAGAGACAGAGAGTGATAGAGAGATGCAAATGGAGAGATTGATGGAAAAAGTAGCAAGAGAGAGAGAGATATGGAAAGGTAGAGGCAGATGGATAGAGTTGAAGAGCGGGAGAGAGGCATGAATAAAAAGAGCGATGGAGGGAGAGAGATGAAGAGAGAGAGAGAGAGAGAGAGGTAGATACATGGAGTGATAGAGAGATGGAGAGAGGGAGGGCGACTATATATATATATATATATATATATAAAATAAATACAATATATATATATCATATATATATATATATACATATTAAGAGAGAGACAGAGATAGAGATGTAGAGAGACAGAGGGACAGATAGATAGATAAATAAAGAGATAGATAGAGAGACAGACATATATATATATATATATATATATATATATATGAGAGAGAGAGAGAGAGAGAGAGAGAGAGAGAGAGAGAGAGAGAGAGACAGAGAGAGAGAGAGAGAGAGAAAGAGAGAGGGAGAGAATGAGAGAGGGAGACAGAGAGAGAGAGAGGGAGACACGTTGGCACGGACAAGGATAGAGAGAGACAGAGAGCGACAGAAAGAGTTGAGCAGCCGCCGGTTTGCAGGAGCGACAAATAAAACAGTTACAGACATGGAATTTATAACAGACAGATAGTCTTGGAAAGGTAGAGATGCACAAAAATGGAGAGAGAGAAACAAAATCACCGACAGACAGAGATAAATAAAGAGAAAAGGTAAGCAGAGTCCTGGCGGTCCGAGTCCCGACCCGCCTCTGGGGAGTCCAGTGTTCCATCCTTCCGTCCATCTGTCTACCTCTCTGTCTGTCCACCCATGTGTTTCTTTCTCATTTCTCCGCAGTACTCCCATTCTTATCAGGACCCCAGCAGCGACTGTGATTGGTGGTTTGCCTTTTTCCCTTTACGTTCAGGGTTGTGATTTACTGCATGTCCAGGTGAACTCTTTAGTGCCGTCTTCTAGAGAAACACATCATGTGTCGTCTGCAGAGCGAGTCCGCCTTAATAGTTCCAATTATCATTAAAATATATTAACAAATTCAGATTTAGAGCCATGTTAAGATGCTGTGCTCCTAAAACAAGATATATTTTCCATCCAGTGCGAAGTGCATGAGATGAATAATGAAATTAGATTATGTTCGAGTGTTTAGAATCTTTGAGCTCTTTTGTATGGTTTCACTAATTTAAGAATTAGATTGATTGGCTATTTCACCGCGTTCTGCAGCTCCTCTCTGAATTTAGTTTGTGTCAGCACATAAATACACATGTTGGTTCAGGAACAGGGAAGCTGAAGAAATCCTGCCGCGCTTTCTGTGGTATAAAGAGGATCAGTGCTGGAGCAAGGATAAATATTTGTAATTCGCTGGTAAATGAAAACTACAACCTGTGTCACCCATAAGAGTTTAAAACTGCCGGTTATACTGAAGAGTAAAGTGATGGATTTCCTACGGTTCAACATCTCTATATCCTTGTGGTTCTCTCCATTGCTGCGGCTTCGGAGTTCCCAGTGGACTCTACTGGCTGCTAAAATACGTCTGACAGTCAGAACATTGAGCAGCAAAATTAGAAAGAATGGATCGCAAGGTATTAAAATGCCGTGAAAAAACTCAAATGCGTTTCATGTGAGGGAAATATAGTAGCTCGGTTTATAGAAACAACCCCAGGGTAAATTTTCAATTATATCGTAAGGTGCAGTTGTAAAATACCAGGGGACAGACTCGAAACAGCTCAGAAGACTCACTCTTCCGATAACCGCAGCCGCTGTTCTCTCGGTGCAGTATTTTGTTTTCAGCTTCTCACAAAAAATGGTCACAAATCGGTCAAAAGTGAAAGCGACTGTTAACCAGACAGAAACCATCGTGCTGGAAAAAACCATTCACTTCAATGAGACTGCCACCGTGAGTAATTCCCAGGAATGAATATGGGAAATAAATCAGAGGAATCTTCCTTAATATTGGATCAGATATAATGATCAGGAGATCGGCGCCTGCCATTCCTACCAGTTAGCGAGTGATACATTTGGAGAGACCACACTTTGCACGGGACAGGATCGCAATCGCCACCAAGTTAACTAGAAGGGAGAGAAAAGGAAGCAGAGAAATTACTGCTAATTTACTGTAGTGGGATCAGACATGGAGCCAAAGCAATATTTCGTCGGAATCTGGGTGACATTGTCCGACTTTTTTGCTGCTTCGAACGGTGGAAGCTGATTCTGGAATTGGGCAGTGATTTCGGGCAGAGAAACGTTTCAAACACATGTATCAATAGTGCATTGGGAAATCAGTGCAGAAAGCGAATAAAGTGAGCACCGGATCGATTGGAAGGAACGAGTTAGTGCACAGTACCGGTGGGGAAATGAAAAGGGGTTTTATGGAACGCGAATGCAACGGGTTAAACCGGATTTTATCTCCAGACGGAGAGGGAAACACTTTAAAGGGCGGGAAGGTTTGTGGAGAGCGTAGGGCATTTGTTGCAGTGTGTTACGAGATCTGAAGGGGCTGACACAAACCGGGAAAGGCCGAGAGCACTGGCAATGTGTTTAAGGTTTAGGGTCTGATTGTAAGAGGCAGCTGGAGGTGGAGTTAGTGACTGAGATTGGGAGGGAGACAAGGGAAATGTAATGTAGGACCTGGAGGGGCATCTGGAGCACATTGTTTGGGGAAGTGGACAAACTGAAGCAGCGGATGAGGAGACAGGGGATTGAATGCAGTGGGAGGAGAGGCTGGGATTCACAGTGAGCCTGCAGCAGAGTGTTAGCGGAAATCACATTCATAAATCCCAGTAGCACAACTCAATTAATACATTCAACCATTGGTGTCAGGTAACAGCTCGTTGGTGACAAACTGTGTTCTGTAAATTTATAAAGTAAAATTATATTTAATATGTTAATGAAACCAGCCTCGTTTTGTATTGAATTTAGTTGAGAAGGAGTTTTTAAAATGCAGTATCCTAACAATGCATTACACTCAATAAATGCAGGATTCTATTCTATACCACATTTCAATTATCTTTAGATATTCAGTCAGTAAGCAAGTAAAATAACAATTTACCAAAACTGACTGAGGACCACATAGCGACAGAATAAAACCCTCACAATCTCACAACATCCTAATGTCACGTTCAAGGCACATGTTCTCATCTTAATTGTACTGGAAGTTTCAGCATTTCAATCTGATTCATTATTCACATTGCTGCCCCTTTCTCTGTCTCCACCCTCTCTCTCCCTTTCTTTCTCATTCTTTTTCCCTTCACCCTCCCTGTAGTTTTTCTTCTCAATCTATTTCGCCATCGCTCCTTTCCATCTCTCCGTATTGTCTCCAATCAGTTTCTCAATGCCTTTTTCATAACCGATTCAATGCGAACATCCTGCAGCTGCATGCTATTCTCTTGTGACGTTGTCAATGTTTCTATTCTCAGAGTCAGTTTGTTCAATGGTGAAGCCTCTGTGAATAGTTTAATATTTCTATAGAACACCCATTTATCAGTCTACCTACCTGAACAGTTCTCTTCGTCTACAATACATGCAACAAACATGATCCTATTATTTTAAAGCGCAGCGCTCGATGGCATGATTGTTCTGTTAACAAAACGACAACATCAGCGCTGCTATTTGTAAACCCTACATCAATAATAGGGCTCCTGATTCCAACAGACAAAGTGTAAACTCACACAACATAACCTCAAAAATTTCAATTTGTAACGAAAATTTGTGACAATCATTGAACGCTGAAGCAGAGAACGAGATATGAAGGTTACTGCAGTAAAGTCAGTTCAGTAGCCAGGCCTCCGAAGCAGAGTCAGACACATACACAGTGAAATAATATTTCATCACAGTGTTAACCAATACTTATTGAAATCCCAGTTAAATGGAGCCATGTTATTTCTATAGAACACCCACGTATCAGTCTACTTACCTAAACAATTCCCTTCGTCTAGAATACATGCAACAAACATGATCCTATTATTTTAAAGCGCAGCCCTCCATCTAACACTAAGACCGTGAGCTGTCTCATATCAATCACTGGAAACAAATTAATTAATAATATTCGAGGACAGGTAAGTTCACAACATGAAACCCTTATTTCTGAAGATGTGATATAAAACATAAAATGCTGCAGATACTCGGCAGGTCAAGAAGCTTCTGTCGACTGAGAAAAAGAACTGATGGTCTGATGCCTGCTGTGAGCCCAGAGTCCTAATTTCAATACTTTCAGTCAGATAATAAGGTACTAACATCTTCTAGGTTGGATACACAGCGATCGTTGTAGATATAAAGCAATCAATTGAATACAGAAAGAGCAGAGACAGATACGTCCCACAGTTCACTGCTGGAACAGAAAACGTGTCTGAGTAAAACATGCAGCGAGTAAAAGATTACCAATCACATTTGCAAATTCAACAAAGATTTACATAACTGACTGTTGATAACGGCTTACAAGGAACTCCAACAGCTGCAAGAACAGGATAATAAATATCTTCAACCTGACAGATTATGATATGCCCCATATCTGTGAGATGCTGCGACTTCTGTTGTAGTGGAATCCCCTGCTCCTGCAGACACTCTGAGCTGATACATTACAATGGGCCATGATTTATATAGGGGGTAAGTCTCCACTGACACTGCTGCACCCCTGATGATTGTTATTGGTTTCAGTCACTTGAACAAACACGTTATATCAGGACCTTTGACTCTGATGAAAATACTGTGGTGAATAACATTCAAAAATCTCAAAGTGCAGGACGTTTCCAAGATCAGACCTCTCTTGGGAATAAGGCTGAAGTTCTGTTCATACAGTACTGAACCAACAATAATGAGCGGTTTCATCTGCAGTTTTCATGTAATTATATTGACCATTTTCACTCCTGCCGATTTATTTATAAATGGTACCGATTTCTCTGCATTCTACAGTGAATCCACGGACACAGGCAGACCGGTTTCACTCTATCCCTGCAGTTCAATTATGAAGATTCAGTCTCTGACCCAGGGACAGTTAAAGACCATTTTCAGAATTGGAGCCCAGAAATTACGGTGCATGATATTAGGGAACGGAATCTCAACCACGACCATTGACTTTCTTCTCTCCGCTATTTTAATGCTGATGGTCGATTCCATATTGGTAAACGGCTCCAGTAAAATCAGAACTGTGCCATCTTCTGACTCCATTCCTCCAGTTCTCTCTCGGCCGGCCAACAAGTCTCCACCCTCCATCAATGTCAAACGATTCAAAACTCAGCTGTCAATATCCATCCCTCCCCAGTTCCTAATCGCCCATGACCCTCGCCCTCACAGACTTTCATTGCCTCTCAGTCCGCCAAGGCCTTCAATTAAGATTCTCTTCAGGGGGTTTAACCACCTCCATGGCCTCAACGCTCTCTAACTCCATCCTCTCCTCCAAACGTGCAGCAACTCACCGTGACCTCTCCATACCTCTGACTCTGGCCCCTTTCGATGGGACTACCTTAACTCAGTACTGGTCAAATCGATCTGATCAGAGTCACAGCGTCTACAGCAATGGTTTCTCTTACCACACCTGCACCGTCAACTCCTGAGCTCCTAATTGTCCATTATTTCCCTCTCTTGTTTCTCATCTACATGCTGCCCTTTGTGACATCATCTAAAGACTTGGGCTCTGCGTCCACATGTCTGCTGACATAGAAACGTAGAAACATAGAAAATAGCTGCAGGACTGTGCAATTCGGCTCTTGGAGCCTGCACCGATATTTAACAAGATCATGGCGGATCACCCACCCCAGCATCTACCCCCACGCCCCCTCCACACCCCCGCCCCACCGACGCCCCCACCCCCCCCCCCCCCAGCCGCAATGGCTATATCCAACACCCTCCCGAACACATCCAAAGAACTGGCATCAACAACTTTCCGCGGCAGGGAACCCCACAGGCCAACAACTCCCTGAGTGAAGAAGTCCCTCCCAATCCCAGCCCCAAAAAGCCCACCCCGCCATCCCAAGAGCATGCCTCCCCACTCGCCTCCGGACCCACCAAACAACGGGAACACTCAACAGCACCTAACCTATCCCATCCCGTCAGAATCCTTCCCAGATGCCGAACACCCCCGGATGTCAAGCCCCCAGCCCCTCTCATCCTTCTAAAATCCAGTGAATACAGGCACAGTCGATTCAGTCTCTCCTCATATGTCAGTCCTCCCATCCCGGGAATCAGTCTGGTGAACCTTCGCTGCAATCCGTCAATAGCATGAACGTCCTTCCTCAGATTATCAGACCAAAACTGAACACAATATTCCAGGTAAGGCCTCACTAAGGCCCTGTACAACTGGAGTAACATCTCCCAGCTCCAGTTCTCCACCATCTCTCGCCACCCTCCATTACTTCTGTGTTATCTGACTGAAAACTTCTGCTTTAGCTACGATATTCTCCAATGAAATATTGCCAGGATCAAAGCAATTATCTCTGCACCCACCACAAACTCCATAACCTTTTCACCAATTCCATCCATATCCCTGGCTACTGTCTCAGGCTGAATATGATATTTTATAACCTCTGATCCCTATTCCTGCCTGAAATGAGTTTCCGGACTCTTATCCTCTCCATTACAGAAGATGCCTACTTTCACCACCACTGACCAACATCGCCGGCACCTGCCGCTTCCTTCGCCCATCTGGCTCTGAAACCCTCAATCATGCATTCATCAGCTCCAGACTCTCTCTCCTCTCATCCAATACGTCGCATCTTCATTGCTTTGACAGTGGTCTCTTGTTGGGACTTCCCTTGCTTGTGTCCACCTTTCTGAATGGAGACAGAGAATCGCTAGCAACGGCTTCACCCACCTCCCCCACGTCCCGCAGCATCATTACAATTGAAGAATACTAAGGATGTATCCTATGCCGCCATTATTCGTCACCTACATGCTTTTCATTGAATATTTGATCCACAGATTGGGATCAGCTTTTACATGTACATTGATGACAGCGGTTTTAATTTTCGATCACCTCTCTCACTCCCCTCCCTGTGTTGTCAGACTATTTGCCCAACATCTTGTTTTGGATGAGCCAAACGTTTCTCTAAGCAAGCATTGGCAAGTCTAAAAGTATCATCTTTAATAATAGCCACAAATGTTGTGTCCTGGCCACCAATACCAATCCCCACAATGGCCGTTAGTTCAGAATTAGACTCAGTACCCTAAAAGATCCTAATTCTATTCTTTATACAAATTGTCACTCCATAACAAAGATCAACAACATCCAACCTCCGTATTTTCGCTGCCTCCAATCCTGCCTCAGTCCATCAGATATGGAAACCTTCATCCATGCGTGTTTCACATCCAGACCCGACTATTTCACTGTGCAGCGGGCTAACCGCGCATCCTACACCGCCCATATACTTGTTGATCCAAAACTCTGCTGCATCTATCCTCGAGCACGCTGGAATCCTCTCACTAATTACCCCTCTCCGAGCTCATCGATATAGGTGTAGTTCCGCCAAAGCCCCGAGTTTATTTTTCTTCCATTTGTTACAATCCCTGCGAAAACGGATCTATCCTGTCTCTATCATCTTCCCTAGACGTACAATCCTTCCACGTACTGTGTGCCGTCGAATTTGGTATTATATTGACGCCTTCCCTCTGCCCCACAATTGAAAATTGTGCTTTTAGCCATCCAAGAAAATAGGAAGGAACAACTCCCAATAGGAAATGGTGCAGGCCATTCAGCCCCTCCTGTCTGATGCACTTTCTATCAGATCATAGCTGGTCTATAACTTTACCCAATCTACCTGCCTTGATTTTGTAACCGCAAGTAGCACTGCAAAAGAAAAACCTAACAAACTGAGCTTTGAAATATTGTACTGACCCACAGCCTCAACAGTTCTTTCTTGCATAGATTTCCAGAATTCCTCAAATGTTGTGTGAAGAAGTGTTTTCCGACATTAACCTTGAAATGTTTAGCTCTAATTTAGAGAAAATGCCCACTTTTTCTGGAATCTACCTTTCGAGGGAATAGATTCTCACCATCGACCCTATAAAATCCATTAACCATCATAAAGTTCAAGGCTATATAAGTCTGGTCTTAGTAAACTGTCCTCAGAATTCAATCGTTTTAGTACTGGAATCCTTCTGGTGATTCTGCAGTACATCAACACCAAAGCCAATATATTCTGCTTGGGGTGCTGTGCCCGGAATTGAATGCAGGCACTCCAGATGGGTTCTAAGCAATGGTCTGTACAGCTGTAATAAAATGTCCAGGATGAATTCCAGCCCTCCTGAGATAAAGACTATTCGTATAATTTATTTGTATACATGTCCAGTAGCCTTTCGCGATTTCTGGACATGGACATGTAAATCTCCATGCCAATCCAATGCACTAGTTTCTGGTTTTAACAACACACTTTGATATATCTTCCTTAGGTAAAAAGTGGACTATGATCACACTTTCTCATGTTGAAAGCCTTCTGCCACAGCTTTTGTCATTCAATCTATCAACGCCTTAGATGATGCTACCATCTATACTATATACTTTGCCACTTAACTTACTCTCATCAACAAACTTAGATATATGGCTCGCTATTAGCTCATCCAAGTCATGCATAAATATAATAAAAATCTGCAGCCCCATACAGATCCTCAGGAGACATGACTATTCACATTCTGCCAATAAAGTACATACATATTATTTCTTGCTCTCTGTCTGCAACCAAATAACATATTCCCTAGCCAAGACAATAGTTAGCCTCCAATTCCAGGTGTTTTCATTTGTGGTAACAATTCATTGCGTGGAAGCTTGTCGAATACCATCTGGAAGTTCACAAAGGTAACATCCATATCTACCACATGAGTTGCTGTTATTATCAGTTACCTCCTCCACCTTTCATTTGTCTCCACCTTGAAGGGTTATGGGGAGCAGACAGGCAAGTGGAGCTGAGACCATGATCAGATCAGCCATGATCTTATTGAAAGGTGGAGCTGTCTCGAGGGGCCAAATGGCCTACTCCTGCTCCTATTTCTTATGTTTTATAAACACATTTTTTGACTGAACTGATTGCCACACTTCGTATTGTCCACCTTTTTGGCCGAGGTCTGCTTGCTTCTATTGTACTTCTAGGAAATGCCCTTGGATATACTGTTCAAATTGTAAGGTGCTATATAAATACAAGTGTTACTGTTGTACGGCAGTGTCCTCCATTCTCATCTCTGACTTACTCAGAGTAAGGTACAGTACGATACCTATGCAAATTTTAATCAAATCTTGTCAATGTGGCTTTTGTAAAATTACTCCTAATCTATCACATCCAGATCACAAGGAAGAATGCTAAGATTCCTCTTTCTACCATGTAAGACACTACATTTCTCCACGCCCATCTCATCCTTTTATACCCAAATGAAACCCGCTCGTTAACAAAGGATTAGTTTCCATAGTTACTTATTTACTTGTCTTTCCTCACTCCTCTATGACGCATTTAGAAATGCTTATTGCAGGAAAAGCGTTCTGTCATTGTAATTTCTTTTCACATTCACAACAATATGTCCAATAGTAGTTCAATCTGTGAGCAGCAGCACCATTCACAACAATATGTCTAATAGTAGTCCAATCTGTGAACAGCATCATTCACAACAATATGTCCAATAGTAGTCCAATCTGTGAACAGCAGCATCATTCACTATAATAGGTCCAATCGTAGTCCAATCTGTGAGCAGCAGCACCATTCACAACAATATGTCTAATAGTAGTCCAATCTGTGAACAGCATCATTCACTATAATAGGTCCAATAGTAGTCCAATCTGTGAGCAGCAGCACCATTCACAACAATATATCTAATAGCAGTCCAATCTGTGAACAACAGCACCACTCTCAGGAAGAATCATTGTACTTGACAAAGCTCATAGCATTATTTGTGCAGGAAACAGACATGGTAGATTGGAGAATTAAGGATGTAAGAAGTAGCAGCAGGAGAAGTTTATTCGGTCCCGAGAGCCTGCTCCACCATTCCATTAGATCATGGCTGAACTTCAAACTCAGAACTCCTGTCCTGCACTATTCCCATATCTCTTGATTTCATTTATGTCCAAATATCTGCCGCTCTCTGTCTTGAATTTAATCAACGCGTCCACATCCACCATGTAGAGAATTCCAAATATTTCCCAATTTCTGAGTGAAGAAATGTAATCTCATCTTTCTCCCAAATGTCTGTCTCCTTATTCTGAGACTGTGAGCCTTGTCCTCGACTCTGCAGCCAAGGGAAACATCGTCCTTGTATCTACCGTGTAGAAACCTGAAAGAATGTTATATTTTTTTATGAGATCACCTCTCATTCTTCTAAACTCTAGTGACTATAGGCCTGGTTTACTCGCAAAAGATAACCCCCCCATCGCAGGATTCAGTCTGGGCACCGTTCGTTGCAATCTCTCAATCGCAAGTGTATTCTTCCGTAGGTAAGGAGACCACAACTGTACACAATACTCCAAGCGTGGGCTCATCAGTACCCTACGTAATGACAGAAATACATCTTTAATCTGACACTCGAATCCTCCTGTAATAAAGTCAAACATACTATTTGCTTTCTTATTGGTTGCAGTACTGGCAATTATAACTGTCAGTGGAACACCCAAGTCCCTCTGAACACCATTTCCAAATCTCACACCATTTAACTAACAGTCTGCTGTCCTATTTTTGCTACCAAAGTGGATAACTTGCCATGTACCAGAAGGAAACGTACTCATGTC
Source organism: Pristiophorus japonicus (assembly GCF_044704955.1). Taxonomy (NCBI): domain Eukaryota; kingdom Metazoa; phylum Chordata; class Chondrichthyes; family Pristiophoridae; genus Pristiophorus; species Pristiophorus japonicus. The sequence goes on along the minus strand of NW_027254729.1, from coordinate 2,483,104 downwards.
TTCGAATAGCATGGCAGTGTCTCTTGAAATTGCACACAGCATTTAATACACAAAGAACCACGGTATCGGGTGTGGTGGGGAGAAGGCGCAATGTGCGATCCAAAATAAGATGGATTTCTGCCCGAAACAGACCGCCTTACAGCCTTATAGCTTCCTGCCTGGAATGCCATTATGCGCTCCACTGATAGCTGTGAATCGGTGGGTGACACCACGAGGGAGAGAGGCCCATCAGAGCAGGTCCAGGAGACAACTGCGTCAAATGAAGCTGCGCCCCGGGAATCCTCGGCAGTTCCAGAAATTGTAGGTCACGTAGCCTCTTTATCAACCATTTCTCTGAAAACTTTGGGTACGCCAAACATATTGTGGGTCTTGACTTAGAGAATGTAGATTATGGGGGCGTGGTGACCGTGATCAGACGAGAAAATGTAGGAAGAAAAATCGCAGAGGTTCATGGGTCGGCCGACTGCACGATCTCAGCTGTGAGCCTGGTGCATATTCTACCAGAGCGCTACAAAGGGAGTTGGTGTTGGAGCAAATACTTACAGGGCTGCGCGAATTAGGAAATGGATTCAGCAGTTGTAGGACCGCAGTCAGTTTAGTGAACTGCGAGCAGTGGGTGTAACACTCACATGCCTTGGTTCTGGGCGATTTGTGCATGGGCACAAGCAAAACCGGAAAAAGGAGAGCCGATTTGATGATAGCAGAGATAATGGTCAGACGGTGAAAGGGCAGACATTGTACAACGCCTGAACTTCCCTGGAGAAGGCAGCTCGGAGGTGGTTGGTAAGAAATACGGGTGTGGAGGACTTGAGTCCGGATGCGGACTAAGATATACTGGACTGGCGCCTTTGTTTTGATGTCACTGTTGCTTTGAGATATGGGGGCCGCGAACCAGTGGGTATTCGAAGCGCATTGATGATTGCCAGCCTTCAGGCATCCCTTTGTGTGAAATAGCAAGGGAGTTAGACCAGAGGTCGATCAGGATTCCGCAAACAAGTTCTTCCCCCGCAGTAATCCAAACAACTCGGTCATAAACTGAAACAAATAGAACATTGCAATTCGGATAGAACACGAACTGCAGACCATGAACATCTCTAGGAATCAGAAACGCCCCTCTCCTCTTCACCTTCCGCCCCACGCGTAGACTCAGTCATCCCCTATACGCGGATACCGACTCCACTTCTCCCATATATCAGCTGCTCTTTCCTGCAACTTATTATCCGGACATCAGACTGCATTAGCCCCTCCCCTCAGCCCCGCCCCCGCCCCCGCGTGAGAAATCCCCGCCCCCCGAGGGAATTCGCCCCTCCAACCGCATCATTCAGCCACGACGCCTAGGGAATGAGCCCACCTACCCTGGCATGTATCAGAGCTCCCTGGGATATGCTCATTTTCCAACACTGAGATCAGCTCCACCAACCAAGTCCATTAGTAAACTACCTCGGTTAACAGCCATTTGTACCCTGATTATCAGTCACTCGTCCCTCCCTCAGTTATCCTCACCCTGCTCCCCGACGTGTCATGGCCCTTGTGTGCCACAGGTATTTGCTCGCCTACCTTACTGCAGCTGCGAGCTCTTCCCCCGTGGGTAATAGCCCCGTCCCCTCCTGGTATGATTCCTTCCCCAGCCAGTAACAAACTCCCCCCCTGCGGGTAGAAAACCTCTCCGCGGGTAACAGCACCGCCTTTTGTGGGTATCAGCCATTCCCCCGTGGATAACAGCTTCGCCTCCTGCAGGTATCAGTCCTTCCCCCACCCCCGCACCCTGTTAAAATTCCCGCCCCCCTGCGGTTATTAGCACTCCTCCCACGGTTATTAGCGCCTCTCCCCGTGTTTTCAATTGAACCTTCGCGCTATGTAATTACAATGTAGCTCTTCTCACTTTCTGGTTTCGATGAAGCCTGAGTCGAAAGCCTCCTCTTCAGTGTTCCATTTGGTCTAAAGTTCCCTACAGCTTTTGCCTGTGACAATGTGAATAAGAAGCCCAGTTACATGAGGATAAGAAGCCAACTGGAGCTGTTACATCCACAGGACTCGCTGCCCCGTTACTGAGGCAGTGATGTAACAGGGGCAGATTTACTCAAGTATGGGATTTATCTCAAAGATATATGTTGGAATAGCGATATTCGAACTTTATTTATAACTCTAGTGACGCATTTGGTGTTTACGTCGTGTTCTGGTCACCATCGGAGCAATGATGCAATGGACAATGTTGAGGAGACGTCCAACGATACTTCCAGTGTTTAGGGCTTCAACATATGATGAGAAGGAACGCAATCATGTAACTGAAAACTATAGATTATGGAACAGACACGAAGAGAATTATCTTAGTAACCTTCAGATCTCGAAACAAGGCAGTAATCTGCATACTTATCCAAGGATGCACAGATGTTCCTGTCCTGAAGATGAACTGCAATTTAGGGCTGGGGAATAGGGTAGCATGCCAAAAATATGAAGGAAATAATATTGAATTGGGGACAGAGACACAATAAATTAACGAAATTAAAACTAAACTTTAATTAAGAAACTAATGGCACTACAGACTGACACATCCCGAGGACCAGATGTTTCCATCCCTGGGTTTTAATGAAAGTTGGTGATCACAATGCAGTGGCCCAACCTATTATCTTCCAAAGTTCACTAGATTCAGAAACCGTTCCTATAGATTTGAAAATGAAGCATGTCACCCCATTTCTTAAGAATGGCGAAGAGGGAATCTGTGGAATTATAGATAAGTTACCCTCACATGTGTGTTGGAAAATTGCTCGGGTCAATAATTTAAGTGTGACTGAAAACCGAGAAACTATTTAGTTGATAAGAGAGGGCAAGGATTTGTGAATGGTATGTGATGCCTGACAAACCAGATTGGATTTTTTAAAGAGGTGACTAAATTGGTGACCGACGAATGTCTGTGGATGTTATTTATATGGACCTTTAGACGGCATTTGATAACATCCCATATAAGGGAAACTTATCCAAGGCCCACGCACACGGCATTGAGGTCAGATTATTGAGCTGGTTAGGCGATTAGCTGGGCGGCAGAAGACAGAGTGGTTATAATGTGCAGATACTCGAATTTGAAGAATATGACGAGTTGTGCCGTCGGGATTTTTGTCGGGACCTCAAATATCTAATAATATTGATTAACTACGTAATTAATGGCATATAAAGTAATAGGCAGCATTGTATGCTATGTGGACAAATGCCTAACATTATAAGGTGATACTGATAGATTAAGTAAATGAGCAAATGGATTTCAATGTTCACAAATGTGAGGTTATCCATTTTGGACCTAAATGACAGATCAGGGAACTTTCTAAATGGTAAAAAAACGAAAACAGAGCATTTCCAAAGAGGCTTGGTATACCGGTGCATAGACAGTTAAAATTCCATGAATAGCTACAGAAATTAAACAAAACATGTTAAGGGAATGCTGGTATTTATATCCAAGGGATTAAAATACAATTGAGCAGATTTTATGCTGCAGTGATACAAAACCCTGGTTAGGTCACACATGGCTTGCTGTCAGCAGTTTTCGGCAACATACTTCACATAGATACATAGAAAATAGTTGCAGGAGTAGGCCATTCAGCCCTTCGAGCCTGCACCGCCATTCAATAAGTTCATGGCTGAACATGCAACTTCCGTACCCCATTCCTGCTTACTCGCCATACCCCTTGATCCCCCTAGTAAAAAGACTATATCTAACTCATTTTTTAAATATATTTAGTGAATTGGCCTCAACAACATCCTGTGGTAGAGAATTCCACAGGTTCACCACTCTCTGGGTGAAGAAGTTTCGACTCATCTTGGTCCTAAATCGCCTACCCCTTATCCTCAGACTGTGATCCTTGGTTCTGGACTTCCCCAGCATTGGGAACATTCTTCCTGCATCTAACCTGTCGAAACCCGTCAGAATTTTAAACGTTTCTCCGAGATCCCCTCTCATTCTTCTGAACTCCAGTGAATACAAGCCAATTGATCTAGTTTTTCTTGATATTTAAATCCCACCATCCCCGGTATCAGTCTGGTGAACCTTCGCTGCACTCCCTCAATAGCAAGAATGCCCTTCCTCAAATTAGGAAAGCAAAACTGTGCACAATACTCCAGGTGTGGCCTCACCAAGGCCCTGTACAACTGCCGTAACACCTCCCTGCCCCTGTACTCAAATCCCCTCACTATGGAGGCCAACATGCCATTTGCTTTCTTAATCGCCTGCTGTATCTGCATGCCAACCTTCAATGACTGATGTACCATGATCCCAGGTCTCGTTGTACCTCCCCTTTTCCTCAACTGTCACCATTCAGATAATAGTCTGTCTCTCTGTTTTTACCACCAAAGTGGATAACCTCACATTTATCCACATTATACTTTATCTGCCATGCATTTGCCCACTCACCTAACCTATCCAAGTCACTCTGCAGCCTCATAGCCTCCTCCACGCAGCTCACACTGCCACCCAACTTCGTGTCATCCGCAAATTTGGAGATACTATATTTAATCCCCTCGTGTAAATCATTAATGTACAATGTAAGCAGCTGGGGCCCCAGGACAGAATCTTGCGGTACCCCACTATTCACTGCCTGCCATTCTGAAAAGTATCAATTTACTCCTATTCTTTAGGAAGGATATATTGGTCCTGCAAGGAGGGCAGCCTACGTTTACCAGAACTATATGCAGAATTCAAGGGTGATGTTCAGGAGAGATTACAGAAATTAGTGCTGTAATCCCTAGAATTTCGAAAGGTAAATTATGATCTGATCGAATTTTTCACGATATTAATGTGAACAGCTCGAATATATATGTGCTAATTCTGCTGGTTGAATAGTCTATGACTCGGGGCCATGGTCTACAAATTTGAGGCCGACATTTCAGGAGTGAAATTAGGAAACACTTTCGCACATAAATGATGGTAGAAGTTTTGAAATGCCTTCTGCACATGATATTGATGCAAGATTAGCTGTTATTTTAAAACTCCGATTGATACATTTACTGTCAACCAAAAGTAGTAAGTCATATGGAGCAAAGGCGGATATTTGGAGTTAGGTCAAAGATCAGCCATGACCCCATTGAAGAGCAGAACACGACCGAGGAGCTCCTCCTGTTCCTACATTTCGATGTTAATATCAAGCAAAGTTAATACGTCGTATGGCCATGGATTATTTCTAATTATATTTTTTATAAAGTGCACAGTCAGAGATACTAACAGCTGCGCGAAATGGGCAGAACCTCAGGAAGGTTCTCTCGATAGAATGAACCTCTTATTTGAAACCAATATATCACAGGATGTATTCGATGTCGTAGTACACAACGTCACAGCAGGATACCAAATGAAGAGAATTTTTCATCCCAAGGGAACCTCTTCTACAGGATGAGCAGCCGATGTAATGTGTACAATTTCACAATGGCAGCACATAATTATGAGGATGTTGAAATCTTTAAAGTTGGAGTCACTGCCTCGTGGGATCTATTGGCGATAAAATTTTGGCGGTCAGCAGTCTCATGTCATCTGTACTGAAGATGGTTAAACACCACTGTGCGACATTGAGAGATTGCAATGTAACTTCTCTAGATACTGTTTTAAAGTCGTAGATAACAGCACCATTATCCCACCCATTTACGTTACTGGTTTCTGCTCGGAGTCGCTCCATTACAATCACTCCGATTCCATTCCTCTCCGCGGCAACGGTCTGAGGCGGATCCAGAAATTTCGCAATTTTGCTGTTGTCTTTGACCCCGAGATGATCATCTGACCACATATCTGCGTCATCACCAAGATCGTCTCCATCAACCTCCGTAACATTGCCAGACATGGCCTCTCCCTCAACCTCCCTGCTGATGAATACCCTATCCACACCTGTGTACCCAAGAGCTGACTTTTTTTATGTTCTCCTTGACAGTCTCCCATGTGGTAACGTCCATAATCTTCAGCTCATTTAAAGCTCAGCTGCACAAATTGTATCTCTCATTATCTCCGATTCATGCGTCAAACCCTGGCCTTGATTATTTACATTGGCTCCCACTCCAGCAAATATCAATTTTTAATTTCTCATCCTTTTTTTTTGCAAGTCGCTCCATGGCCATCGCCATTCCCTTTCTCTGCTACTTCCTTGAGCTCTACAACTCCCATCCTCCTGTTCAAATCCCTCCATGGCTGCAGCCCTCCCTATATTTGATACCTCCAGCAGGGCTACAATGCAAAACGAAAACAAATATATATAAATAATTGAAATTGCAAACCTTCAAATCCTAATTCGTTAAATAAAATACAATAGAGATGTCAGGGCAGGCGATGTGCTTCAGCTGTAGCATGTGGGAGCTGGTCGACACCAATGTGATTCACGGCGACCACACCTGCAGTATGTATTGGCAGCTCGAGGAATTTCGGCTCAGAATTGATGAGCTGGAGTTCGAGCTTCAGGCACTGCGATACTTCACGGAGGGCGAGAGCTACTTGGATAAATTGTTCAAAGAGTCAGTCATACCTCTTAGGTTACATTTTGAAATTTGATCCGTGGACATAGTCAGGAGGGTGTGACTACGAGTGAGGCAGGCATGAGTATCCGTAAGGTACAGTTAGAGAAGTCTCAGCACTGGTACTTAACAGGTACAAAGTACTTCCAGCCAGTGTGACATGAGGAGGGACTGCACGGGGGATGAGTGCACCTACCACTGCACCGTGGTAAAGGGAGCCATACAAGATGGTGGATTAAAGAAAAATGTAGTAATGGTAGGGTACAGCATAGTTAGGAGGTAGACACTGTTCTCCACTGCTGAGAGCCTGGGTTGGTGTTGTCGACACCGTGCCAGGGTTAGGGACATCTCCTCTCTGTTGGAGAAGAGCATGGAGTATCTTTCTTGGGCCACCGAGGTACTAACGACATAATTAGGACAAATAAAGAGGTACTGCTGACAGTATGAACATCAGCCCAGAGTGAGTGTGTGTGTGTGTAAAAACAGAGGTTAGCGATCGGTTTTATGATAACCAGAGTGTGACAGGAAGCGATTGAGTGTGCAAACATAAGAGTGCACCAGAAGGTTGAGTCATAGTAAGGAAAATGATAAAAAGACAAATGTGAAGCTCTTTATAAGAGCGCATGCAGCATTCCTAACAATATAGAAAAGTTTACTGCACAAATACAAATAAATAGGTAAGATCTGACAGCCATTGAATGGATGAGATTGCAAGGTAACCAATGCTGGGAACTGAACATGCAGGGATATTTGACATTTTTGTACAATACCCAGATTGGAAAAAAAGGTGGGTTAGCTCAGCTAATAAAGGATGAGATCGGTGCAGTAGTTACAAGATCAAAGATGTAAAATCAGTTTTGATGTAGAAAATAAATAATAAGCGATAGAGTCACTCGTGGGTTTAGTCTATAGAGCCCCTAAGATTTCCACATTGTAGGACAGTGTATACATCAAAAAATATTTGCTGCTTGTAAAAAAGGTACTGCAATAATCATGGGCGATTTTAATGTTCGTATAGTTTGGTCAAATCAAATTGGCCAAGGTAGACATGTGGACAAGTTCATAAGTGTAATCTGAATGGTTTCATGGAATAATACTTTGTGGAATCAACCAGTGAGCAGGTTATTTTAGATCAGGTAATGTGTAATGAGAAAGTATTAAATAATGGTGACATACTAAATGATTCTCGAGGGAAGTATTATCATATCCAATTAAAATTTAAAATTCAGCATCACTGTGCGAAACATGGGCCTACAATTGTGTCCTGAACGTAAATAAAGACAATAATATATGTAGGAGTCAGAGTTAGCTGAAGTGTACTGGTGAAATAGATTAAAGCTTAAGTCGGTCGATAAATAGTAACAGACATTTACGGAGATAGTTCTTAATTCTCAACAAATATATATTCCAGTGAGCAAGAAAGACTCAGAGAAGCGTGAAACATCCGATGCTAACTAAGGGAGTTAAGCATGGTATCAAACTGAAAACAAAGGCATTACAAATTAATTTAAGGCAAGAGGATTTGGAAAGTTTTAGGAACCAGAAAGGACTGTTAAAGAGGGAGAAGATAGGTTATGAGAGTAAACTCGCTAGAAATATGAAAATATGAGCTCCAACAGGTATATAAAATCGGTGAGAGTAGCACAAGCAAATGTCGGTCCATTAAAGGTTGGGACTGGGGAATTAAATATTGGGAACCAGGGAAAGGCAGTTAATTGGAACAAATATTTTGAATCGGTCTTCCCGGTAGAACACACCAAAAGCTGACAATAAAATGGATGTTCAAAGGGCTATAGGGAGGTCGGAACTTACAAGAATGACAACAAGAAGAGAAAAAGTAAAATGCAAACTAACGGGACTAAAGGTGGCCTGCATCCTGGAGTCTTAAATGTGGCTACAGAGTTAGTGGATGTATTAGTTGAAATCTACCAAATTTCACTGGTTTCTGGAGAGTTTCCCGCAGATTAGAAAACCACTTCAGGAAAGGAGGGAGACAGAAAGCAGAAAACCAATAATCATTTAGCCTTACACGCGTCATGGGGAAAATGTTGGGGCATTGTTACGCAAGTAATAGCAGGACTTTTAGAAAATCAATGAAATCAAGCAGAGTCAGCATGGTATTATACAAGGGTTGGACAAATTTGCTACAGTTCTTTGAAGATGTCATGAGCAGGGTGGATGAAGTGGAACCAGTAGATTCGGTGTGGATGGATTTCCAGAAGGCATTCGATAAGGTTCCACATAAAAGTTTATTGTAGAAGATAAGAGTTCAAGGTTTGGTGGTAATATATTAGCATGCATAGAAGATTGGCTAACAAACAGGAAACAGGGTGTCGGGATAAATGGGTCATTCTAATTTAGGCAAACTGTAACTATTGGGGTGCCATAGGGATAGAGGCAGTGGCAGATCTGGCATTGTCGGCGAGACAGCGTGAGGCGGCCTATAAACAGGCCCAGCGTGGTGAATCGGAGAGGCAGCGGGAGATCCAGCAGTTTCGCTGAGGCAGCGTGGGGAGGCATATAAAAGGCCAGCTGGTGCAGCTGCAGCAGTGGCAGAAGGCAAAAAAGTAGATTTTCTTTTTCTTTTCTATATCAGTAAGTAACCTTTAGCATTGTTGTTGCAAAGTTAAGTGTATCTACGGGTTAAGCATGGCAGGACAACTCTGACACGTGTTATGCTCCTCCTGTGCTACGTGGGAAGTCAGGGACGCCTCCGGTGTCACTGATGACTAAATGTACGGGAAGTGCATCCGCCTGCAGCTCCTGACGGACCGCATTGCGGCACTGGAGCTGCGGGTGAATGAGCTCTGCAGCATCCAAGATGCGAAAAATGACGTGAAAAGCACGTTTAGTGAGTTGGTCTTACCGCAGGTAAAAGCTACACAGCCAGATAGTAAATGGGTGACCAACAGAAAGAGCAGTGCAAGGAAGGTAATGCAGCGGTCCCCTGCGGTCATCCGCTGGCAAAACAGATACACCGCTTTGGGTACTTTTGAGGGGGATGACTCATCAGGCGCGGGCAACTGCAGCCAAGTTCATGGCATCGTGGATGGCTCTGTTGCACAGAAGGGCAGGAAAAAGAGTGGGAAAGCTATACTGATAGGGAATTTTATTGTAAAGGGAATAGATAGACCTGTTTGCGACCGCAACCGAGGCTCCGTGGGTGAACAGCCAGTTGTCGTGGTGCATATAGGTACCAACGATATAGGTAAAAAAACGGGATTAGGTCCAACTCGTCGAAATTAGGGAGCTAAGAGCTAAATTAAAAAGTAGAATCTCAAAAGTAGTAATCTCAGGATTGCTACCATTGACACGTACTTGTCAGAGTCGGAATCGCAGGATAGCTCAGATGAATCCGTGGCTTGAGGAGTGGTGCAGAAGGGATGGATTCAAATTCCTGGGACATTGGAACCGGTTCTGGGGGAGGTGCGACCATTACAAACAGGACGGTCTGCACCTGGACTGGACCAGAACCAATGTCCGAGAGGGAGTGTTCGCTAGCGCTGTTGGGGAGGAGTTAAACTAATATGACAGGGGGGTGGAAACCAATGCAGGCAGACAGAGGGAATTAGAATGGACATAGAAACATAAAATAGAAAGAAGAACAGTCAAATTGGAAGGCAGCAAAACCCAAGGCAAAAAGGAAAAAGGGACACATTACAGCAACATTCTGAAGGGGCAAAGTGTGTTAGAAAGACTGGTTCTGTGCCTCAATGCGTGGAGTATTCCGAATAAAGTGGACGAATTAACTGCGCAGATAGCAGTTAAAGGGTATGAAGAAATTGGCATCACGGAGATATGGCTCGAGGGTGACCAAGGCTGGGAACTCAACATCCAGGGGTATTCACCATTTAGGAAGAAAAGGTAGAAAGGAAAAGGAGGCGGAGTGGCAATGCAGGTTAAAGATGAAATTAATGAAATAGTAAGGAAGGACATTAGCTTGGATGATGTGGAATTGGTATGGATGGAGCTACGGAATACCAAGGTGCAAAAAACGCTACTGGGAGTTGTGTGCAGACTACCAAACAGTAATAGTAAGATTGGGGACAGCATCACACAAGAAATTAGGGATGCATGCAATAAAGGTGCAGCAGTTATCACGGGTGACTTTCATCTACATAATTATTGGGCTAACCAAACTTGTAGCAATGCGGTGGAGGACGATTTCCTGGACCTCATTAGGGATGGTTTTCTCGACCAATATGCCGAGGAACCAATTGGGAACTGGCCATCGTGGACTGCGTGATGTGTAATGAGAAAGGACTAATTAGCAATCTTATTGTGCGAGGCCCATTTGGGAAAGAGTGACCATAACATAGTAGAATTCTTTATTAAGATGGAGAGTGACACTAGGGTCATGAACTTAAGGAAAGGTAACTTCGATGGTTTGAGGCGTCAATTGGCTAGAATAGACTGGCAAATGATACTTAAAGGGTTGAAGGTGGATAGGCAATTGCAAACATTTGACGATCACACGGATGAACTTCAGCAATTGTACATCCCTGTCTGGAGTAAAAATAAAACTGGGAAGGTGGCTCAACAGTGGCTAACAAGGGAAATTAAGGATAGTGTTAAATCCAAGGAAGAGGCCTTTAAATTGGCTGGAAGAAACAACGAACCTGAGGACTGGGAGAAATTTAGAATTCAGCAGAGGAGGACAAAGGATGTAATTAAGAGGGGGAAAATAGAGTACGAGAAGTAGTTTGCTGCGAACATAAAAACTGACTGCAAAAGCTTTTATAGATAAGTGAAGAGAAAAAGATTAGTGAAAAGAAACGTAGGTCCCTTGCATTCAGATTCAGGTTAATTTATAATGGGGAACAAAGAAATGGCAGATCAATTCAACAAGCAATTAGGTTCTGTCTTCACAAGTAAGACACAAATAACCTTCCGGATGTACGAGGGGACCGAGGGTCTAGTAAGGAGGAGGAACTGAAGTATATCATTATTAGGCGGAAAATTGTGTTTGGGAAATTGACGGGATTGAAGGCCGATAAATCCCTAGGGCCTGATAGTCTACATCCCAGAGTACGAAAGGAAGTAGCCCTCGAAATAGTGGATGCATTGGTGATAATTTTTCAGCAGTCTATCGACTCTGTATCAGTTCCTATGGACTGAAGGGTTGCTAATGTACCACCAATTCTTTTAAAATGAGGAAGAGAGAAAACAGGCAATTATAGACCGGTTAGCCTGACATCGGTAGTGGGGGAAATGTTGGAATCAATCATTAACGATGAAAGTGCAGCGCATTTGGAAAGCAGTGACAGGATTGCTCCAAGTCAGCATGATTTATGAAAGGGAAATCATGCTTGAGAAATCTTCTGGAATTTTCTGAGAATGTAACTAGTTTAGTGGACAAGGTAGAATCAGTGGATTTGGTGGATTTGTACGTTGAAAAGGCTTTTGACAACGTCCCACACAAGAGTTTGGTGTGCAAAATCAAAGCAAGTGTATTGGGGGTAATGTACTGACGTGGATAGAGAATTGGTTGGCAGACAGGAAGCAGAGAGTCGGGATAATCGGGCACTTTTCAGAATGGCAGGCAGTGACTAGTGGAATGCCGCAGGGCTCAGTGCTGGGACCACAGCTCTTTACAATATATATTAATGATTTAGAGGATGGAATTGAGTGTAATATCTCCACGTTTGCAGATGACACTAAGCTGGGTGGCGGTGTGAGATGTTAGGAGGACACTACGAGGCTGCAGGATGATTGGACAGATTAGGCGCGTGGGCAAATACATGGCAGATGCAGTATAATGTGGATAAATATGAGGTTAGCCACTTGGGGGCAAAAACTCGAAGGCACAATAATATCTCAATGGCGATAGATTAGGCAAAAGGGAGGTACAACGAGACTTGGAGTCATGTTTCATCAGTCAGTGAAAGTCGGCATGCAGCTACAGCAGGTGGTGAAGAAGGCAAATGGTATGTTGCCGTTCATAGCTAGGGGATTTGAATACAGGAGCAGGGAACTCTCTTGTAGTTGTACAGGGCGTTAGTGAGGCCTCATCTGGAATACTGTGTTTAGTTTTGGTCTCCTAATCTGAGGAAGGACTTTCTTGCTATTGAGGGAGTGCAGCGAAGGTTCACCAGACTCATTCCAGGGATGGCTGCACTGTCATATGAGGAGAGACTGGATCAACTGGGCCGTTATACACTGGAGTTCACAAGGATAAGAGGGGATCTCGTAGAAACGTGTAAGATTCTGACGGGACTGGACAGGTTAGATACGGGAAGTATGTTCCCGATGTAGGGAAAGTCCAGAAAGAGAGGACATAGTGTTAGGATAAGGGCGAGGCCATTTAGGACTGAGAGGAGGAGAAACTTCTTCACTCATCGAGTTGTTATCCTGTGGAATTCCCTGCCGCAGAGAGTTGTTGATGCCTGTTAATTAGATATATTCAAGAGGGAGTTCGATATGGCCCTTACGGCTAAGGGGATCAAGGGGTATGCAGAGAAAGTAGGAAAGTGATACTGAGGGAATATTGAGCCATGATCTTATTGAATGGCGATGCAGGCTCAAAGGGACGAATTACTTTTTCTTGCACCTATTTTCTATGTTTCCTTGTAAACAGATCGACAATGATGAAAACGTGCTTTAGATTTTTAAATCAAATAGCCTTCCTTTATTTCAGATGACTGACTGGAAGAGAAGGTTAATTTTTCGGTGGAATCACAACAAAGAAAATAATAGTTAACGCAACAAATTAATTGACCGCGGCACGACTGGAACCTGCAATCTTTGATAACATCACATTTGCAATGGAAGTCAGATGCCTTATCCATTAGGCGATGCGGCCTTTCCCATGACCGCAAATTTGTTGTTGCGTAAATTTGGAGCAAATTTGGGGCAACTGCTCTGTCAAGGAGTGGATTAAGAAAACATGAGCATATTTCGCGTAAATGAACAAATCCACTGCGATCTGGGTGCGCACCGGCGCAGGCAACCCCTTTGTTAATTGGAACACAACAGTTTAACAATTCGGTCATTGCAGCTGAAATCATACTCCTTATCAAACTATACACGATGATCCAGCTTTATGAGAAAATCCGTTTTTAAGGGAAAGATTATGAACCGGAAGTGACAGCCATCCCGTTTAAACAGACACAGAATGATCCGGGACGGCAAGCACATCCCTTTTACACAGATGCAGAATGACCCTTGACCGATAGCAGTTCCCTTTGAAAAGAATAAAGTGAGATTTCTATCATCCCTGAATGCAATTGTGCAGTGAGTGAGCGTGGGGGTCAGGAACACGCGCGGCTGGGACGGTTATTAAAACCACATGTGGTAGACAGGCAGGAAGGAGGGAGGGATGTAAAACCGCGGACAGAAAGCCAATTTACAAATATATATATATTTAACATTTTAAGAAAATAAATAACTTTAAATTTTATATAAAAATGTTTAACTTGATTTGTTTTAAATCAATAAATAATTGATTTATAATCTATATATTTTTTGATTGAAAGAAGGCTGTGTGACTGGAAGAATTCCATTGGAAATGAGGGGCTACAGTCAGTAAATACACAAGCACAGTAAGCCCATGGTGGAAGACAAGCCCCAAGGGAAGATGTGGGCTACAAAAGCGATCTTTTAAATTCGCGTGTGTCTTTCTGCTGGATATGACAGCAGCTGTTTGTGCTGTGAAAGAGGTCAAATGTAATGGAGCTCAGTGCAGGCAGAACAGAAAAAGCACATTTATTGTGAAAGTTGAAAAGTTGTGATTGTTTATAAATATACTTATTATTTTATATATACATGTATAAACAATGTCAGTCAAGCATGTCTTGTCTTGTCTTGTCTTGGTTTGATTTGATTTGAATTTGAAAATATGGGTGGAGGATGTCATCATTTCACACCGCCCACACACAAGCCCTGGCTGCAATCGCTACATTTCTAACTTGTGTATTTTCCCTTCTTTCAGTTGTGGAATAGCAAAATCCCACAGCAGATTCTTCTACCGTCAGCAAGCCCATGAAGGTGTGTTCAAACAAATCAGTTTGACTTCAAGTTGCATATAATGAATTTTCCTCACATGACATGAAATGCAAAGTAAGATCGCATAGCACGTGTGCACACACTCTGGCTTACACAAACAAAGAAGCAAACTAAAATTCCTCCACTCTCCAATGGCAGTTTTTGAAATTTGAAATTTGAAATCCGGGACGGACAGCACATCCCTTTTAACCAGGCAAAGAATGATCCAGGAGTAATAGCACACCATTTTAAACAGACAGCGAATGATCCCAGACAGACAGCACAAGCCCTTAAAAGGGATACGGAAGCAAAATGAATAAAAACAGATTATTATGTAAAACTCAGCAGGTCGTGCACATTCTGTGGACGAAGAACCCGTTTTCACGTTCCGTCGGATAATCATTCGATATTTTAGGAAAATGTTAAAGATTACAGATATTTTCAACAGAAATAGCGCCTGCAAAACATATGCAGCTGGAAAGGTAAAAAGGAAATGTCTGTGATACAGTGGAACGCAGGAGTGATTAAATAATAAATGAGACAATGGGAAACGGCAACATGGATAGCAATCGGTCAATGAATTAATAAAGGATGGTCCCGAGGAGGTGTTCGTGGGAAAAGCAGAACCATTATTGGACAATGGGAGCGGTGCTTATGATCCGATATGTTGAACCTAATGTTGAGGCCAGAAGACAATAACATGGCAACAATATAGGTTGTGAACGCATTTTAATCAGACCAGGCAGATTGGCCACATGGCATTGATTTCCTGTCTGGTTTGAATTCGGCAGCCAAGGGACTAATTCGAAAGCCAGCTTCTCACATCTTTTCAGCTCGAGAGAAACAGGACACAATCATATTCAGGGCAGATGTGGAGATTGATGCTGAATGTATGCTTGTCCCAATTGAGGTGAGCTCATGCGTGCGTACAGACAGGAAGATATACTGATCAAGGATTGGTCAGAAGCAAACACCGTTTCAGGTTATCCAACAATACACAGAGCCGAGTACCTCTGAGATTCATTAACTTTAATCAGTTGGATGATTTTCACTTTGCTCTGGGATTTGGACGTTGTGGGAACTTCGGCGCAAAATCACACGTTTTAATGTGAGATATGTCTGTTTTCTCACATGTCCACCGGCTGTGAGAAGCGGAACTTTGAGCAAAAAGTGGCGGGGCTCGTCCGGGATTTGGACCCGGAACCGCTCGCATTTCAAATGTGATCATCTCTAAGCGAGAATCATGCCCCTAGACCAACGAGCCGCCGACAGTGAAGAGTGCAGCTCTCAGATTCTGACGGCAGTGAGAAAAGATATTCGGCCCATCGTGTTTGTGCTGTCCCTCAGAGATTTATCTAATTAGTCTTCCTCTCCACAATCCTACAAATGATCTTCATTTGAGGAATATATTATTAATTTGAGACCCGACATGCGCAAAGTGCAGCATCCTTGTCAGTAAAAGAGGAATTTGGCGATCAAGTTAATGTGATTGACAAAACGGCCAACAGGTTCAAAGCTGTAACACAACAACAGCGTGGACAGGATTCGAACCCCTGCATGAGGATGACAATGGATTAGCAGTACATCGCCTTAACCTCTCGGCCACCTCATTTTTTGTTTAACGCGGCATCTGCAATTCAATCTGCTGATTTATCTTACATCTGGTGCTGTGTAATGAGACAGGAATAATAAAGAACTCCTGGTAAAATATCCTCTAGGGTTGAGTCATCACAGTATGGTTGAATTTGTAATACAGATTGAGGGTGAGGAAGTAGTGTCTCAAACGAGCGTACTATGCTTAAACAAAGGGGACTAAAGTGGGATGAGGGCAGAGTTGGCTAAAGTAGACTGGAAACACAGACGAAACGGTGGAACAATTGAGGAACAGTGGAGGACTTTTAAGGAGCTCTTTCATAGTGCTCAACAAAATATATATTCCAGTGAAAAAGAAGGCGGTAAGAGAAGGGATAACCAGCCGTGGATAACCAAGGAAATAGAGGAGAGTATCAAATTAAAAACCAAAGTGTATAAGGTGGCCAAGGTTTGTGGGAAACTAGCAGATTGGGAAAATGTTAAACGAGAGCAAAGAATGACTAGGAAAGCAATAAAAAAGGAAAGATAGATTATGAAAGTAAACGTACGCAAGGCATTAAAACAGATAGTAAAAGCTTTTACCGATATATAAAATGGAAAAGAGTGAATAAGTAAATGTTGGTCCTTTGGAAGATGAGAAGGGGGATTTAATAACGGGAAATGTGGAAATGAATGAGATATTAAACAATTATGTTTCTTCGGTCGTCGCAGTAGAAGACACAAAAACCATGCCAAAAATTGCTGGTCACGGGAATGTGGGAAGGGAGGACCTTGGGATAATCACTATCACTAGCGGGGTAGTACTGGACAGGCTAATGGGACTCAAGGTAGACAATCCCCTGGTCCTGATGAAATGAATCCCAGGGTATTAAAAGAGATGGCGGAAGTTAAAGCAGATGCCTCCGTTATAATCTAGCAAAATTCTCTGGATTCTGGCGAGGTACCAGCGGAATGGAAAGCAGCTAATGTAACGCCTCTGTTTTAAAAAGGGGGCAGACAAAAGGCAGGTAACTACAGGCCGGTTAGTTTAACATCTGTAGTGGGGAAAATGCTTGAAGCTATCATTAAGGAAGAAATAGCGGGACATCTAGATAGGAATAGTGCAATCAAGTAGACGCAACATGGATTCATGAAGGGGAAATCATGTTGAAATATTTTACTCGAATTCTTTGAGGATATAACGAGCATGGTGGGTAGAGGTGTACCGATGGATGTGGTGTATTTAGATTTCCAAAAGGCTTTCAATAAGGTGCCACACAAAAGGTAACTGCAGAAGATAAAGGTACGCGGAGTCAGAGGAAATGTATTAGCATGGATAGAGAATTGGCAAGCTAACAGAAAGCAGAGATTCGGGATAAATGAGTCCTTTTCGGGTTGGAAATCGGTGGTTATTGGTGTGCCACAGTTTTCGGTGCTTGGACCATAACGGTTTACAATATACATAGATGACCTGGAAGAGGGGACAGAGTGTAGTGTATCAAAATTTGCAGATGACACAAAGATTAAGGGGAAAGCGGGTTGCGTAGAGAGGCTGCAAAGAGATTTAGATAGGTTAAGCGAATGGGCTAAGGCTTGGCAGATGGAATACGATGTTGGAAAATTTGAGGTCATCCACCTTGGAAAAAAAACAGTAAAAGGTAATATTATTTGAATGGGGAGAAATTACAACATGCTGCGGTGCAGAGGGACCTGGGGTCCTTGTGCATGAATCCCAAAATGTTAGTTTGCAAGTGCAGCAGGTAATCAGGAAGGCGAATGGAATGTTGGCCTTCATTGCGAGAGGGATGGAGTACAAAAGCAGGGACGCCCTGCTCCAACTATATAGTGTATTTGTGACGCCGCACCTGGAGAACTGCCTGCATAATTGGTCACCTTTCTTAAGGAAGGATATACTAGATTTGGAGCGAGTAAAGAGACGATTCACTCGACTGATTCTGGAGATGAGGGGGTTACCTTATGATGATAGATTGAGTAGACTGGGTCTTTACTGGTTGGAGTTCAGAAAGATGAGCGGTGATCTGATAGAAACATTTAAAATAATGAAAGGCATCGACAAGATAGAGGCAGAGTGATTGTTTCCACTGGTCGGGGCTGCTAGAACTCGGGTGCACAGCCTCAAAATACGGGGGAGCCAATTTAAAACCGAGTTGAGAAGGAATTTCTTCTCCCAGAGGCTTGTGATTCTGTGGAATTCTCTGCCCAAGGAAGCAGTTGAGGCTAGCTCATTGAATGAATTGAAATCACAGATAGATAGATTTTTAACCAATAAGGTAATTAATCATTACAGGGAGCGGGCGGGTAGGTGGAGCAGCATTCACGGCCAGATCGGCCATGATCTTGTTGAATTGCGGAGCAGGCTCGAGGGGCTAAATGGCCTACTCCTGTTCCTAATTCTTATGTTCTTATGTTTATGTATCCAAAGAGAAATAATACGCGAGAAAATCCACTTCACAGCTTGCTCTGCCCGTGCAAACAGATCGACAATGATCCAAACGTGTCATTAGATTCTAAAAGAAAACATCCTTCCTTCACTTCAGGTGAGTGACTGCAAGAGATGGTTGTTTTTTCGGCAGAATCACAACAAAGAATATAAAGTCTCATGCAACGAGCTAATTGACCACGGCAGGACCCGAATCTGCAAACTTGCGATAACGTCACGCATTGCAATCGAAGTTAGACGCCTTACCCATTAGGCATTGCAGCCAATGCCAACAGCGTCAAACTAGTTGTTCTAAATATTGGGAGCAAATTCGGGACAGCTGCTCAATCAAGGAATGGATTTAGGAAAAGATGAGCATATTTCCAGTAAATGCACAACTGCACTGCCATCTGGGTGCACACCAACGCAGGCAACCTCAAGGTAACTTGGAACTTTACAGTTTAACAATTCGGTCATTGCAGCTGAAATCATACTCCTTCGCAAAGTATACAGCATGATCCTGGATTATGAGAAAATTCGTTTCAAAGGGACAGATTATGAGCCGGAACTGACAACCATCCCGTATAAACAGTCACAGAATGATCCGCGACTGCAAGCACATCCCTTTCACCCAGATGCAGAATGACCATTGACTGACAGCCGTTCACTTTTAAAAGAATAAAGTGAGATTTCTATCATCCCTGAATGCAATTGTGCAGTGAGTGAGCGTGGGGGTCAGGACCACGTGGGACTGGGATGGTTATTGAAACCACATGTGAGGGACAGGCAGGAAGGAGGGAGGGTCGTAAAACCAACCAAGAAAAAAAGCCAATTTACAAATATATATATATATTTAACATTTTAAGAAAATAAATAAATTTATATTTTATTTTTTAAAAATTGAAATTGATTTGTTATACATAAATAAATAATTGATTCATTATCTAGATATTTATTGATTGAACGAGGGCTGTGTGACTGGAAGATTTCCATTGGAAATGAGGGGGCCCTATCAGTAAATACCCAAACACAGAAAGCCCATGGTGGAAGACAAGCCATAAGGGAAGATGTGGGCTACAAATGCGATATTTTAAAGTCGCGTATGTCTTTCTGCTGGATCTGACAGCAGCTGCGTGTGCTGTGAAAGAGGTCAAATGGAATAGAGCCCGGTACAGGCAGACCAGAAAAAGCACATTCATTGTGAAAGTTAAAAAGTTGGGATTGTATGTAAAAATGCATATATATTATATATACATGTATCAACAAAGTCAATCATTCAGAATGCCTTGTCTGGATTTCGTTTGATTTGAATTTGAAAATCAGGGTGGATGATGTAATTATGTCACACACAGCCCACACACAAGCCCTGGCTAAAATCGCTATATGTCGAACGTGTATTTTCCGTTCTTTCAGATGTGGAATAGCAAAATCCCACAGCAGATTATTCTATCGTCAACGAGTCCACGAAGGAGTGTTCAATCAAATCAGTATGGCATCAAGTTGCATGTAATGCATTTTTCTCACATGACATGAAATGCACAGTAAGATCGCACAGCACGTTTGCACACACTTTGGCTTATACAAACGTACAAACAAACGAACATTCCTGCACACTCCAAGGCAGTTTTTGAAATTTGAAATGTGAAATCCGGGACAAACAGTACATCCCTTTTAAACAGGCACAGTATGATCCGTGACAGATAGCGCAACATTTTAAACAGACAGAGAATGACCCCGGACAGACAGCACATCTCCTTAAAAGGGATACGGAAAGAGAATGAATAAAAACAGATAATTCCGTAAAACTCAGCAGGTCATGCAGATTCTGTGGATGGAGAACCCGCTTTCACGTTCTGTGGCATAATCATTTTGATATTTTAGGGAAAATTTCAAGACTGCAGATTTTTTCTACAAAAATAGCGCATGGAATAAATACGCGACGAGAAAGGTCAAAAGGGAACTTCTGTGATACAGTGGAACACAGGAGTGATTAAATAATAAATGGCACAATGGGAAACGGCAAAGTGCGTGGTAAGCGGAAAATTAGGTTACAAAGGATGGTCCAGAAGATCTGTTGGTGGGAACTGCAGAACCATAACCAGCCAATGGGGGTTGTGCTTATGATCCGATATGTTGAACCCAATGTTGAGGCCAGAAGACGATAACATTCCGACAATATAGCGTGTCATCGCCTTTTAATCAGATCAGGCAGCTTGGTCACCCCGGACTGATTTCCTGTCCCGTTTGAATTCGGCAGCCAAGGGACTAATTCAAAAGCCAGCTTCTCACATCTATTTAGCGCTAGAGAAACAGGACGCACACATATTCAGGGCAGAGGTGGAGATTGAAGCTGAATTAATGCTTACCCCAATCGAGGTGAGCTTATGCTTACAGACAGGAAGATATAATGATCAAGTATTGGCCAGAACCAAACAAGGGTTCAGGTTGTTTAACGAGACAGAGATGAGTACCTCTGAGATACTTTAACTTTACTCAGTTGGGCGGATTTCACTTTGTTCTGGGATTTGGATGCTGTTGGAACATCGGCGCAAAATCATACGTTTGAACGTGAAATATGTCGGTTTTCTCACATGTCGAGCGGCTGGTAAGATGCGGAACTTTGAGTAAAAAATGGCGGGGCACGCCCGGGATGTGGACCCGATACCTCTCGCATTACAAATATGATCATCCTGAAGCGACTATCATACCCCTAGATCAAAGATTGTAGATCTCAGATTCTGACGCTAGTGAGATAAGATATTCGGCCTATCGTGCTTGTGCTGTCCCTCAGAGTCCAATCGAATTAGTCCCCCTCGCCATAGTCCTACAAATGTAATCCCTTTTATCGAATATATTATTAATTTGAGACATGACATGAACAAAGTGCAGCATCCTTGTCAGTAAAAGAGGAATTTGGCGATTTGGTTAAATGTGAATGACAAAACGATTATGGGGGTCAAAGCTGTAACACAATAAGTGCGAAAATGGGATTCGAACCCTTGAGTCATGCACAACAAAATTAGCAATCTATCGCCTTAGCCACTCGGCCGCCTCGTCTTTTATTTAGCGCAGTGACAGCCATTAAATCTCCTGCTTTTTGTATCCAAATAGAAAACATGTGCAAGAAAATCCACTCAACAGCTTGATCTGCCCTTGCAACCAGATCGACAATGATGAAAACCTGCTGTTAGATTCTTAAACAAACAGCTTTCCTTTACTTCAGGTGAGTGACTGTCAGAGATGGTTGGTTTTTCGGCAGAATAAAAACAAATAATATAAAATTCCACAAAGCAAACTACATGACGGCAGCAGGACGCGAACCGACAATCACCTGATAATGGCAGCAATGTAATTGAAACTGATCGCCTTTTCCATTAGGCCACGCGGTCTCGTCCATCAGCGTTTAATGTGTTCTCGTTTATATTGGGCGCAAATTCGTGCAACTGCGATATCAAGTAGTGGATTCAGGAAAAGAGGAGCGGATTTCGGGTAAATGAACAATGCTCAGCGATCTGGGTCCGCACCGGCGCATGCAACCTAATGTAACTTGAAACGCAACATCTGAACAATTCCTTCATTGCAACAAAAATCACACTCTTTCTCAAATTATACAGGATGATCAGGGATTATCAGAAAATTCCTTTGAAACGGACAGATTACGAACGAGAGCTGACAACCATCCCGTTTAAACTTAGAAACAGAGAAACATAGAAAATAGGTGCAGGAGTAGACCATTCATACTTCGAGCCTGCACCGCCAATCAATAAGATCATGGCTGATCATTCACCTCAGTTCCCTTTTCCAGGTTTCTCTCCATACCCCTTGATCCCTTTAGCCGTAAGGGCCACATCTCACTCCCTCTTGAATATATCCAATGAACTGGCATCAACGACTCTCTATGGCAGGGAATTCCACAGGTTAACAACTCTCTGAGTGAAGAAGTTTCTCCTCATCTCAGTCCTAAATGGCCTACCCTTATCCTAAGACTGTGTCCCCTGGTTCTGGACTTCCCCAACATCGGAAACATTCTTCCCGCATCTAACCTATCCAGTCCCGTCAGAATCTTATTCGTTTCTATGAGATCCCCTCTCATCCTTCTAAACTCCTCGTGTTTAAAGGCCCAGTTGAACCAGTCTGTCCTCATATGTCAGTCCAGCCATCCCTGGAATCAGTGTGGAGAATCTTCGCTGCACGCCCTCAATAGCAAGAAGGTCCTTCCTCAGATTCGGAGATCAAAACTGAACACAATATTCCAGGTGAAGCCTCACGAAGGCCCTGTACAGCAGCTGTAAGACCTCCCTGCTCCTATACTCAAATCCCCTCGCTATGAAAGCCAACATGCCATTTGGCTTCTTCACTGCCTGCTGTACCTGCATGCCAACTTTCAATGATTGATGAACCATGACAAAAATTTTTCGTTGCAACTCCCCTTTTCCTAATCTTCCGCCATTCAGATAATATTCTGCCTTCGTGTTTTTGCTACCAAAGTGGATAATCTCACATTTATCCACATTATACTGCATCTGCCATGCAATTTCCATCTCTCCTAACCTGTCCATATCACCCTGCAGCCTCTTAGCCTAACCCTCACAGCTTACACCGCCACCCAGTTTAGTGACAGCTGCAAACTTGGAGATATTACACTCAATTCCTTCATCTAAATCATTAAGCTATATTGTGAAGAGCTGGGATCCCAGCAATACTCCATTAGTTACTGCCTCCCATTCCGAAAAGGAACCTTTTATCCCGACTCTCTGCTTCCTGCCTGCGAACCAATTCTCTATCCATGTTACCCCCAATAGCATGTGCCTTGATCGTGTACACCAATCTCTTATGTGGTACCTTATCAAGGCCTTTTGAAAGTCCAATTATACGACATCCACTGGTTCTCCCTTGTCCACTCTACTAGTTACATCAGCAAACTATTCCAGAAGATTGGTCAAGCTTGATTCGCCTTTCATAAATCCATGCTGACTTGGACCGATCTTGTCGCCGCTTTCCAAATGCGCTGCTATTTCATCCTTAATAATAGATTCCAACATTTTCCTCACTACTGATGTCAGGCAAACTGATGTATAATTACCTGTTAACTCTCTCCCTCATTTTTTCAAATATGGCGTTACATTAGCTACCCTCCAGTCCATAAGAACTGATCCAGAGTCGATAGACTGTTGGTAAATGATTACCAATGCATCCACTATTTCTAGGGCCATGTCCTTAAGTACTGTGGGATGCAGACAATCAGGCCCTGGGGATTTATCTGCCTTAAATCCCATCAATGTCCACAACATAAGTTCCCGCCTAATAAGGATATCCTTCAGTGCCTCCTTCTCATTAGACCCTCTGTCCCCTGTTGCATCTGGAAGGTCATTTGTGTCTTCCTTCTTGAATACAGAACCAAAGTATTTGTTCAATTCGTCTCCCATTTCTTTGTTCCCAAATAGTAATTCACCTGGGGTCAACTGCAAAGAACCTACGTTTGTTTTCACCAATCTTTATCTCTTCACATATCTATAGAAACGTTTTCTCTACGGTTTGCATTCAGCAGCCAAGTGACTAATTCAAAAGGCAGCTTCTCACATTTTTTCAGCGCTAGAGGAACAGGACCTATGCATATTCAGGGCTGAGTGTGTTTCACGATGACGTGATGAATGACGCTAATCCCAATTGAAGAAAGCCCATGCTTGCGGAAAGGAAGATATACTGATCAAGTACTGGCTGGAAACAAACAAGGGTTTAGGTTGACCAATGAGACACGGAGCCCAGTACATCTGAGATATTTTAACTTTACTCAGTTAGGTGAGTTTCACTTTGCTCCTGTGAAACTCTAGGATGTGGACGCAGTGGGAACAATGGCGCGAATTCACACGTTTCAATTTGAAATATTTTTGTTTGCTCAAATGTCGACCAGCTGTGAGTGGCGGTTATTTAACTAAAACATGGCATGGCTCGCCCGTGATTTGAACCCGGGAACACTCGCATGGTAATTTTGAAAAGCCCGAAGCGCAATTCATAGCCCTGGACCAACGAGCGTCGAACAGTGAACAGCGTAACTCTCAGATTCCGACGGAATTTACTAGTCGCCCCATCATGCCTGTGTTGTCTCTCAGAGACCTATCTAATTAGTCCCCCTCTCCATCGTCCTGCTAATGATTTGCCATTGATGAATATATTATTAATTTGAGACTAGACATGACCAAAATGCAGCATCCTTGTAAAAGTTAAAAGGTGAATTTGACCATGAGGTTAACTGTCATTAACAAAACAACCAGAGGGGTCAAATGTTCAACAAAATAACAACAAGGGTGGGAGCACATTTGATTGGCTGTCTGTGGCCTGAACCTCACGGCCACCTCGTCTCCTATTTATAGCAACCTCAGCCATTCATTGTCCTACTTTTTGCATCCAAACAGAAATAATGTGCAAGAAAGTCCACTTCACGGCTTGTTCGATCCGTGCAAGCAGATCGACAATGAAGAAAATGTGCCATTAGCTTCTTACAGCAAACAGCCTTCCTTTACTTCAGCTGAGTGACTCTCCGAGATAGCTGGGTTTGAGGCAGAATCAAAATAAAGAACATAAAATTTGGCAGAGCGAGTTAATTGCTCCCAGCCGTACTCAAAACTGCAATCTCCTGATAACAGCGCGGTTAAAATCGAATTCAGAAGCCTTATCCATTCGGCTACGCGGCCGCTGCTGTCAAGACCACCTGTGTAGTTGTGTATATTGGGAGAAAATACAGGGCAACGGCTATATCAAGCAGTTGATTTAGAAAAGTTGAGCATATTTTTAGGAAATGTGCTGCGATCTGGGTCAGGCAACCCCAATATAACTTGGAATATAACAGCTTAACAATTCGGTCATCGCAACTGAAATCACGCTCCTTTTAAAACTATACAGGATGATCCGGCATTATGACACAATCCGTCTTAAAGGGACAGATTTTGAACAGGAATCGTCAACCAATCTATTTAAACAGACACAGACACAGATACAGAATGATCCATAAATGCAAGCACATCCCTTTTACACAGACTTGACTGACAGCAGTTCCCTTTTAAAAGAATAAAGTGAGATTTCCATCATACCTGAAGGTCATTGTGCTGTGAGTGAGCGTGGGGCTCAGGACCACGCGGGGCTCAGACGGTTGTTGAAGCCCCAGGTGAGAGACAGCCAGGAAGGATGGAGCGCATTAAAACCAACCCAGGAAAAAGACAATTCAAAATATAAATATAGTTGAAAGCTTTTAAAAGGAAAGAAATATAAATTTTATTTTAAAAACAATTGAAAGTGTTTTGTTTAAAAAAAATACATAATAAATCAAAAACCTCTAAATTTTTTGATTTAACCTAACATGTGTGACTGGATGGATAGCCTTGGAAATCATGGGGAGCACGCAGTAAATACCAACACACACAATAAGTCCATGGTGGAAGAGAAGCCACGAGGGAAGATTTGGGCTGCATTGGCGAACTTTTAAAGTGGCGTGCTTCTTTCTGCTGTTTCTCATATATGCAATGGCAGGATCCGACAGCAGCTGCTTGTGCTGTGAAAGACGTCAAAAGTAATAGAGCCCAATGCTGGCAGAACAGAAAAAGCACATTTATTGTGAAAGTTAAAAAGTAAGGATATATACATTGTATATTAATATACATATATAATAAATGTATAAACTCAGTCGGTCAATCATGTCTTGTATCTATTTAATTTGAGTTTATTTTACCTGAAAATATGGAGGGCGGAGATTATCATCTCACACAGCGCACACGCAAGCCCTGGCTGGAATCGCAATGTTACTAACTTGTATATGTTGCCTTCTTTCAGATGTGGAAGAAAAAAATCCGACAGCAGATCCTTCTACTGTCAGACAGTCCTCGAAGGAGTGCTCCATCAAATCAGTATGGTTTCAAGTTGCATACAATGCCTTTTTTCACAAATGACATGTAAGGCACAGTTAGATCGCACTGCACTTTCACACTCTCTCTTACTCTCTAAGTCAAACTCGCAAACAAACTAAAGTTCCTGCACGCTCCAAGGCAGTTTTTGAAATTTGAAATTTGAAATTCGCGACGGACAGCTCATCCATTTTCAACGAAGACAGATCCGGGACTGACAGCACATCATTTTAAACCGACAGTGTTTGATCCCGGACCAGCAGCACATAGAAACATAGAAAATAGGTGCAGAAGTAGGCCAATCCGGTCTTTGAGCCTGCACCGCCATTCAATAAGATCATGGCTAATCATTCACCTCAGTACCACTTTCCTGCTTTCTCTCCATAGCACTTTAGCCGTAAGGGCCATATCTAACTCCCTCTTGAATATATCCAATGAAGTGACATCAACATCTCTCCGCATTCGGAAATTCCACAGGTTAACAACTCTCTGTGTGAAGAGGTGTCTCCTCATCTCGTTTCTAAATGGCTTACCCCTTATTCTTAGACTGTGACCCCTGGGTCTGGGCTTCCCCAACATCGGGAACATTCTTCCTGCATCTAACCTGTCCAGTCCCGTCAGATTTTTTTTCTGTTTCTATGAAATCCCCTCTCAATCTTCTAAACTGCAGTGAATACAGGCCCTGTCGATCCAATCTCTCCTCATATGTCAGTCCTGCTATCCCAGGAATCAGTCTGGTGAACCTTCGCTGCACTCCATCAATAGTAAGAACGTCCTTCCTCAGGTTAAGGCTCCAAAACTGAGCACAATGTTCCAGTTGAGGCCTCATTAACACCCTGTCAAACTGCAGTAAGACCTCCCTGTTCCTACATTCAAATCCCCTACCTATGAAGGCCAACACACCATGTGCCTTCTTCACCGCCTGCTGCACCTGCATGCCAACTTTCAATGACTGATGAACCATGACACCCAGGTCTCGTTGCACCTCCCCTTTTCCTAATCTGCCACTATTCAGATAATATGCTGCCTTTGTGTTTTTGCCACCAAAGTGGATAACCTCACATTTATCAACATTATACTGCATCTGCCATGCATTTGCCCACTCACAAATTCTGTCCAAGTCACCGTGCAGCCTTTTTAGCCTCCTCCTCGCAGCTCACCTCGCCACCCAGCTTAGTATCATCTGCAAACTTGGATATATTACTCTCAATTCCCTCATCCAAATCATGAATATATTTTGTAAATAGATGGGGTCCCAGTACTGAGCCCTGCAGCACCCCACTAGTCACTGTCTGCTATTCTGAAAAGGACCCGTTTATGCCGACACTCTGATCCTGTCTGCCAGCCAATTCTCTATCCACTTCAGTACATTACCCCCAATACCATGTGCTTTAATTTTGCACAACAATCTCTTGTGTGTGACCTAGTCACAAGCCTTTTTAAAGGCCAAGTACACCACATCCACTGGTTCTCTCTTGTCCATTCTACTAGTTATATCCGCAAAAAATTCTAGAAGATTTGTCAAGCAAGATTTCCCTTTCATAATCCATGCTGATTTGGACCGATCCCGTCACTGCTTTCCAAATGTGCTGCTATTTCATCTTTATTAATTGATTCCAACATTTTACCCACTGCTGATGTCAGGCTAACCGGTCTATAATTGCCCGTTTTCTCTCTCCCTCCTTTTTTTAAAAGTGGTTTTATATTAGCTCCCCTCCAGTCCATAGGAACTGATCCACATTCGATACACTGTTGGAGAATGATCACCAATGCATCCACTATTTCTAGGGTTACTTCCTTAAGTATTCTGGGATGCAGACTATAAGGCCCTGGGGGATTTAT
Organism: Pristiophorus japonicus; assembly: GCF_044704955.1. NCBI lineage: Eukaryota > Metazoa > Chordata > Chondrichthyes > Pristiophoridae > Pristiophorus > Pristiophorus japonicus. The sequence goes on along the minus strand of NW_027254729.1, from coordinate 2,454,898 downwards.
CGGCCTTCAATCCCATAAATCTACCTAACACAATTTCCCACCTAAAAGGATTTCCTTCAGTTCCTCCCTCTCACTACAGCCTCGGTCCCCTAGTATTTTCAGAAGGTTATATGTGTCTTCCTTCGCGAAGACAGAATACCAAAGTATTTGTTTAACTGTTCCCCAATTTATTTGTTGCCCGTTATAAATTCGCGTCAATACGACTGCAAGGGACCTACGTTTGTTTTCACTAATCTTTTTCTCTTCACATATATATCGAAGTTTTTGCAATCAGTTTTTATGTTGCCAGCAAGCTTCCTCTCACACTATATTTCCCCCTCCTAATTAAAGCCTTTGTCCTCCTCTGCACTATTACAAAGTTCTGCCAGTCCTCAGGTTTGCTGCTTTCTCTGTCCAATTTACATGCCTCTTCCTTGGATTTAACACTATCGTTAATTTTCCTTGTTAGCCACGGTTGAGCCACCGTTTTATTTTTACTCCAGACAGGGATGTACAATTGTTGAATTTCATCCATGTGATCTTTAAATGTTTGCCATTGCCTATCCACCAACAAATCTTTAAGTATCCTTTGCCAGTCTATTCTCGCCAATTCACACCTCATACCGTCGAAGTTACCTTTCCTTAAGTTCAGGACCCTAGTTTCCGAATTAACTTTGTCACTCTCCATCTTAATAAGGAATTCTACCATATTATGGTCACTCTTCCCCAGTGTGCCTCGCACTACAAGATTGCTAATTAGTCCCTTCTCATTACACGTCACACAGTCTCGGATGGCCAGCTCTCTGGTTGGTTCCTCGACACATTGGTCAAGAAAACCATCCCGAAGGCACTGAAGGAAATCTTCCTCCATCGCATTGCTACCAGTTTCGTTTGCCCCTCAAAAGGGATACGGAAACAGAATGAATAAATACAAACAAATTGTAAAACTCAGCAGGTTCTGCAGATTCCTTGGATGTAGAACCGGTTTCACTTTCAGTCGGATGACCACTCCGATCTTTTAGTAAAATGTTAAACATTTCCGATTTTGTCAACCAAGACAGCGCCTGGAAAATACAGACAGCGAGAAAGGGCAAAAGGGAAGGTCTGTGATACAGTGGAGCACAGGAGTGATTAAATAATAAACAGCACAATGGGAAACGGGAAAGTGGGTGGTAATCCGGCAAAAACGTAAGATGGTCCAGAGGCGGTGTAATGGGAGCAACAGAACCATTGCCAGCATCTGATGCCCATACAATGGGAGCGCTGCTTATGATCCGATTTGTTGAATGTAATGTTGAGGACAGAAGACTATAAAATGCCGAATGAATTAAGGGTGTCAACGCCTTTTAATCAGATTTTAATCAGCTTAGCCACCCCGGATTGATTCCCTGTATGATTTGAATGCGGCAACCAAGGGACTCATTGAAAAGCCAGTTTGTTACATATTTACAGCGCTAGAGAAAGCAGAACGCACTCATATTCAGGGCAGAGTGCAATGCACGATGAAGTGGAGATAGACGCTGAATATAGGTTTATCATACTGAGGAAGATATACTGATCAAGTATTGGCTGGAAATAAACACAGGTTTAGGTGTCCAAGAAGATACAGAGCCCAGCACATCTGAGTTAATTTAACTTTACTCAGTTGGGTGAATTTTACTTTGCTCCTGTGAAGCTCTGAAATTTGGATGCTGTGTAAACAACGGCACGAAATCACACGTTTTACTTTGAAATATTTTTGCTTTCTGCCATGTCGACCGACGGTGAAAAGCTAATCTTCGACTAAAAGATGGCGGGGCTAATCCGAGATTTGAACCCGGGACCTCTCACAATTTAACTGAAAATCCAAAAGCGAAAATCATTCCCATAGCCCAACGAGGCGCCGAAAACTAAGCGCATAGCTCTCACATTCAGACTGTAGTGAAGATATCTATTCGGCAAATCGTGCCTGTGTATGTCACTGAGGGAGCTATTTAATTAATCCCCCTCTCCATCGTCGTGAGCAAAGTGCAGTATCCTTCTCAGGAAAAAGTGAATTTGGCCATGACATGTCAGCAGATTGAAAAACAACAAGAAGCATCAAATGCTTAACATAATAACGAGATTTGAACCTACACGTACACAGCACAATGGATTAACAGTCCATCTCCCTAACCTCTTGGCCACCACATCTCCAGTTTGAATCAATTTCGGCCATTCAATCTTCTTCTTTTGGCATCCAAGCAGAAATAATCTGCAGGAATGTTCCCTTCGCCGCTTGTGCCACCTGATCGACAATGTTGAAAATATGCCATTAACTACTTAAAGCAAACGTTACTTCAGGTGAGTGACTGTACGAGATGCTTGGTTTTGAGACAGAGTCACAACAGAGAATATAACATTTCTTGTAGCGAATTAATTGACCGCAGTAGGACTCAAACCTGCATCTTTCTGATAACATCATAAATAGAACCGAATTCAGAAGCCTTATCCATTAAGGCTACGCGGCCGCTGCCGTCTGCATGTAATGTGTTGTTGTGTATATTGGGAGCAAATTCTGGGCAACTGCGACATCAGTGGTGGATTCAGGAAAAGATGAGCATATTTCGAGTAATGAACAGATGCACTGCAATCTGGGTAAGCACCGGCGCAGCCAACTCCAATGCAACTTGGAACACAACAGTTTAACAACTCGGCCATAACAGCTGAAATCGCGCTCCTTTTAAAAATACATAGGATGATCCGGGATTAAGAGAAAAATACTTTTTAAGGGAAAGATTATGAACCTGACCTGACAACCATCCTTTTCAAACAGGCACCGAAAGAACCTGGACTGCAAGCACATCCCATTTACACAGATGCATAATGACCCTTAATTGACGGCAGTTCCATTTTAAAAGAATAGAGTGAGATTTCTATCATCCCTGAAGGCAATTGTGCAGTGAGTGAGCGAGGGGGTCATGATTACGCGGGGCTGGGATGGTTATTGAAGCCATGGGTGTTCGACAGGCAGGAAGGAGGGAGGGACGTAAAACCAACTCTGAGAAAAAGCGAATTCAGAATGAATACATATTTATAAGTTTGTAATAGTAATACATTTAAATTTAATTTTAAAAAAGAAATGTTTTCGTAGAAATAAAATAATAATTATATAAATAATTAGTTATTAACCTACATATTTCTTGATTGAAGTTATCCTGTGTGTCTGGATGGATAGCATTGGAAATCAGAGGGAGAAAACAGTAAATAATCAGACGCACTGTAAGCCCATGGTGGAAGACTAGCCAGGAAGGAAGATGTAAGCTACATTGGCGATCTTTTAATGTGGCGTGAGTCTTTCTGCTGTTTTTCAGATATGCAACGGCTGGATCTGACAGCAGCTACGTGCGCTTTGAAAGTGGTCAAGATTAATAGATCCCTGTACAGGCAGAAAAGAAAAAGCACATTTACTGTGAAAGTTAAAAGGCAGGGATGTATATTTTGTATGTAAATATACACATATATATAAACAGAGTCAGTCAGTCAGTCAGTCATGTCTTGTTTTGTCTTGTCTTGACTTGAATTTGAAAAAAGGGTGGAGGAGGTCATCATGTTACACAGCCCACACGCAAGTCCTGGCTATAATCGCTATATTTCTTACTTTTCTATATTGCCTTCTTTCAGATGTGCAATAGCAAAATCGCACAGCAGATCCTTCGACTATCAAACAGTCCACGAAGGAGTGTTCAATCAAATCAGTATGGCTTCATATTGCATGGAATGCATTTTTCCCTCATGACATGAAATCCACAATAAGATCGCACAGCACGTTCGTACTCTCTCTCTCTTTCTTGCTCAAACTCACAAAAACAATTAAATCCCCTCCCCCCTCCAAAGGTCGTTTTTGAAAGTTGAAATTGGAAATCCGGGACAGACAGCACAAGCCTATTAAATGAACACAAAATAATCCGGGACTGAGAGAATATCATTTTAAAAAAACAGCGAAAGCACATCCCCTTAATAGGGATACGGAAATTGAATGAATAAAAACGGAGAATTAACAGGACGTCCAGTTTCTGTGGATGAAGAACCCGTTTTCACGTTCTGGCTGCTGATCATTCCGATCTTTTAAGAAAAAGTTAAAGATTTCAGCTTTTATCAACATGGACAGCATCTGGAAAATATAGGCAGCGAGAAAGCGAGAAAAGACAAAATGGAAGGTCTGTGATACAATGGAGTACAGGGGAGATTCAAGAACAAATGGCACATTGGAAAACTGCAAAGTGGGTGGTAATCAAGCAATAAAGTAGCAAAGGATGCTCCAGAGGATGTGTGAGTGGGAACAGGTGAACCATTACCAGACAATGGGAGCGGTGCTTATGATCCGATTTGTTGAGGCCAAAAACTATAAAGTACTTCATCAAGATAGGGTGTCAACATCTTTTAATAAGCTTAAACTCCCCGGATTGAATTCCTGTACGGTTTGAATTCGGCAGCCAAGGGACTGATGAAAAGTCAGTTTCTTACATCTTTCAGCGCTAGAGGAAGCAGAACGTACTCATATTCAGGGAAGAGTGTTTCTCACGATAATGTGGAGACAGACGCTGAATGTATGCTGATCCCAATTGAGGTGAGCTCGTGCGTGCAGAAAGGAAGATATACTGATCATCTATTCGCCGGAACCAAACACGGGTTCAGTTATCGAATGCGACACAGAGCCGAGTACATCTGAGTTTCTTTAACTTTACTCAGTGAGGTGAATTTCACTTTGCTCTTGTAATACTCCGGGATCTGGACGCTATGGGAACAACGGCGCAAAATCACACGTTTCAATTCGAAATATTTCTACTTTCTGTCACGAAGGTCTGCTCTGAGAAGCTAATCCTCGACTAAAAGATTGCAGGGTTCGTCCTGGATTTGAACCGAGTATCTCTCGTAAATCAACGGTGAAAATACCCCTCGAACCACGAGCCGCTGACAGTAAAGAGCACAGCTCTCAGATTCTGGTGGTAATAAAGAAATCTATTTGGTCCATCGTGCCTGTGATATGACTCTGAGGGAGCTATCTAATTAGTCCCCCTCTCCATAGTCCCAATAATGTTTTACCTTCGACGAATATATTATTAATTAGAGACATCACATGACCAAAGTGCAGCATCCAAGTCAGGAAGCGGTGAATTTGACCATGACGTGAAGCTGATTGACAAAACAACCAAAAGCGTCAAATGTTTAACACAATAAGGACGAGAATGGGATTCGATCCCACGCGTGCAAAGCACAACGAATAAGTATTAATCGCCTTAACCTCTCGTCCACATCGTCTTCCCGTCGAACCAATGTCTGGTATTCAATCTCTTGCTTTTGGCATCCAAACAGGAATAATCTGCAAGAATGTTCCCTTCGGCGCTTGTCATGCCCGTGCAACCAGATCGACACTGTTGAAAATAAGCCATCATCTTCTTAAAGCAAATTTATTTCAGGTGAGTGACTGTACGACATGTTTGGTTTTCAGACAGATTCCCAACAGACAATATAAAATTTCGTGCAGCGACTGAATTGACCGCGGCAATAGCCGAATCTGCAAACTATTGACAACGCCACACATTGATTCGAAATTTGACGCCTTATCCATTAGGCCACGCGGCAGCTTCTTTCAGAGCATTCTTTTTTGTGTATATTTGGAGCAAATTCGGGGAAAGAGTTATATCAAAGAGTGGAATTAGGAACAAAATGAGCAAATTTCGAGTAATGAATAGATGCGATGCGATCTGGGTGCTCACCGGCTCAGGCAAACCCAATGTAGCTTGAAACACAACAGTTTAACAATTCGGTCATCGCAGCTGAAATCACACTACTTTTAAAACTATACAGGATGATCCGGCATTGGGAGAAAATACGTCTTAAAGGGGCAGATTATAAACTGGAACTGACAACCGTCCCGTTTAAACAGACACCAAATGATCCGGGACTGCAATTACATCCCTTTTTCACAGATGCAGAATGACCCTTGATTGACAGCAGTACCCAGTGCAAAAAACAAAGTCGGATTTCTATCATCCCTGAAGGCAATTGTGCTGTGCGTGAGTGAGCGTGGGTCTCAGGACCACGCGGGGCTGGGACGGTGATTGAAGCCACAGGTGATAGACAGGCAGGAAGAAGGGAGGGAAGTAAAACCAACCCAGACAAAAAGCTAAGTTAAAATGTATAAATATTTGTCATAATAAAAAAATAAATACATTTACAATGTTATTGCAAAAACGGAATTTGATTTGATTTAAATAAATATATAATTGTTTCATAATCTATATAGTTTTGGTTGAACGAAGGCTGTGTGACAGGAAGAATTCCATTGGAAATCACGGGGTGCAGTCAATAAATACCCAAACACAGTAAGCCCATGGTGGAAGACAAGCCACGGGGGAAGATTTGGGTTACAAAGGCGATCTTTTAAAGTCGCGCATGTCTTTCTGCTGCATCTGACAGCAGCTTCTTGTGCTGTGAAAGAGGTAAAAGGTAATAGAACCCAGTGCAGGTAGAACAGAAAAAGCACATTTATGTGAAATTTAAAACTAAGAAATGTATATAAAAATGCATATATATGTATATAAATATAAACAAATACAGTCAATCAGCCATGTCTGGGCTTGATTTGATTTGATTTCTATTTGAAAATAAGGGAAAAGGAAGTCATCATGATACACAGTCCATACACAGGCTCTCGCTAAAATCGCTACGTTTCTAGCTTGTGTAATTTGCATTCAATTAGATGTGGAATAGCAAACTCCCACAGCAGATTCTTCTCCTGTCAGACAATCCTCGAATGCGTGTTCAATCAAATCAGTATGGCTTCAAGTTGCATGTAATGCCTTTTTACTCACATGACATGAAATGCACAGGAAGATCGCACATAACGTTTGCACGCACTCCCTCGCTGACACAAACAAAGAAAAAAACTAAAATTTCTGCACCCTCCAAAGGCAGCTTTTGAAATTTGAAATTTAAAATCGGGGAAAGACAGCACATCCATTTTATACAGACACAGAATGTTACGGAACTGATCGCACACCATTTTAGCAAGACAGAGAATGATCCCGGACAGATCAGCACATCACCTTAAAAGGGAAACTGAAACAGAATGAACAAAAACAGAGAATTCTGTAAAACTCAGCAGGTCGTGGCATTCTGTGGATGAAGATCCCGGGTTCTCGTTCAGTCAGATGATCATTCTGATATTTTAGGAAAAATGTAAAGTTTACAGATTTTTTCAACAAAAATAGCGCCTGGAAAAAAATAGGCAGCGAGGAAGGACAAAAGGGAATGTCTGTGATACAGTGGAGCGTAGGAGTGATTGAATAATAAGTGGCACAATGCGAAAAGGCAAAGTGGGTGTTAAGCGGGCAATAAAGAAACAAAGGATGGACCAGAGGAGGTGTTAGTGGGAACAGCAGAACCATTACCAGAAAATGGGAGCGGTGCTTATGATCCGATACGTTGCACCGAATGTTGAGGCCAGAACACTATAACATGCCTGGAATGTAGGGTGTCAACGCCTTTTAATCAGACCAGGCAGCTTGGCCACCCCGGATTGATTTCCTGTTGAATTCGGCAAACAAGGGACTAATTGAAAAGCCAGCTTCTGACATCTTTTCGGCGCTAGAGAAACAGGACGCACTCATATTCAGGGCAGAGTCTGTTTCACGTTGAAGTGGAGATTGACGCTGAATGTATGCTTATCCCAATGGAGGTGAGCTCATGCGTGCAGAAATGAAGATATACTGATCAAGTATTGGCCGGAACCAAACATGGGTTTAGATTGTCCAATGAGGCACGGAGCCGACTACATCTGAGATACTTTAACTTCACTCAGTTGGGTGAGTTTCAAATTGCTGCTGGCAAACTCCAGGATTTGGATGCTGTGGGAAGAACGGAGCGAAATCACATGTTTTAATTTGAAATATGTCTGTTTTCCCACATGTCGACGGCTCAGAAGCGGTTCTTGGACTAAAAGTTGGCAGGGCTCGTCCGGGACTTAAACCCGGGAACTCTCGCATTTTAATTATGAAAATCTAAAGCGAGAATCATACCCTGAGACCAACGAGCCGCCGACAGTGAGAAACGTAGCTCTCACATCCTGACCGTAGTTTACTTTTCGGCCCATCGTGCCTGTGCTGACTCTCAGAGACCTATCGAATGAGTCCCCCTTTCCATAGCTCTGCTCATGTTTTCCCTTTGATGAATATATTATTAATTTGAGACATTACATTACCAAATAGCTGAATCCTTGTCAGTAAAAGGTGAATTGGGCATTGAGGTTAAATGTGATTGACCAAAAAAACAGAGAGGTCAAATGTTAAATACAATAACGACGCGGGTGGGAGCACACTGGATTAGCAGTCCATCGCCTGAACCTCTCGGCCAGCTTGTCTCTATTTACAGCAACGTCAGACATCCATCCTCTACTTTTTGCATCCAAACAGAAATAATGTGCAAGGAAGTCTACTTCACCGCCTGTTCTGCCCGTGCAACCACATCGACAGTGATGAAAATGTGCCATTAGCTCATTAAAGCAAACAGCCTTCCTTTACTTCAGGTGAGTGACTGTCCGAGATGGTTGGTTTTGAGGCAGAATCAAAACAAAGAATAAAAAATTTCACGCGGCAAGTTAGTTGACCACAGAATGAATTGAATCTGCAATCTTCTGACAACATCGCGGTTATAATGGAATTCAGACGCTTTATCCATTGCGCCACGCGGCTGCTGCCGTCGGCACGAAATGTGTTGTTTTTTTTGAGAGCAAATTTGGGAGAAGGGTGAAATCAAGGAGTGGATGTCGTAAAACATGAGCATATTTCGAGTAATGAATTGATGCGCTGCAATAGGGATGCGCACGGGCACAGGAAACGTGAATGTAGCTTGTAACTTAACAATTCGGTCATCGCAGCTGAAATCACACTCCTTTTAAAACTATACAGAATGATCCGGATTATGAGAAAATACGTCTGAAAGAGGCAAATTATGAATCGGAACTGACATACGTTCCGTTTAAACAGGCACAGAATGATCCGGGACTGCAGGCACTTCCCTCTTACACAGATGAAGAATGATCCTTGATTGACAGCAGTTCCCTTTGAAAAGAATAAAGTGGGATTTCTAACATTCCTAAAGGCAATTGTCCTGTGCGTGAGTGAGAGTGCGGCTCAGGGCCACGCGCGGCTGGGACGGTTGTTGAAGCCACAGGTGATAGACAGGCAGGAAGGAGGGAGGGAAGTAAAACCAACCCAGATAAAAAGCAAATTAAAAATATATATTCTTTCATAATAAGAAAATAAATAAATTTGCAATTTTATTGCAAAAGATTGAATTTGATTTGATTTAAATAAATAAATAATTGTTTCATATTCTATATATTTTTGATTAAACGAAGGCTGTGTGACTGGAAGAATTGCATTGGAAATGAGTCGTTGCAGTCAGCAAATACCCAAACTCAGTCAGGCCATGGTAGAAGGCAAGTCACGAGGGCAACAAAGGCGATCTTTTAAAGTCACCAAAGCCATTCTGCTGGATCTGACAGCAGCTGCGTGTGCTGCGAAAGAGGTCAAATGTAATCGACCCCAGTGCAGGCAGAACGTAAACCGTACATGTATTGTGAATGTTAAAGAGTTGGGAATGTATGTAAATATACGTATATATAAATATTTATATATATATGTCGAAACAAAGTCAGACAGTCAGTCATGTCTTGTCTTGATTTGATTTGTATTTGAAAATAAGGGGTAAGGAGCTCATCATGTCACACAGCCCATACGCAAGCTCTCGCTAAAATCGCTATCTTTCTAACTTATGTAATTTGCCTTCTTTCAGATGTGGAATAGCAAAATCCCACAGCAGTTTACTCTCCTGTCAGGCAGTCCTTTAATGCATGTTCAATCAAATCAGAATGGCTTCAAGTTGCATGTCATGCCTTTTTTCTCACATGACATGAAATAAACAGTAAGATCACGCAGCACGTTTGCAAGCACTTTCTCGCTTACACAAACACACAAACAAACTAAAATTCCTGCACCCTCCAAAGGCAGTTTTTGAAATTTGAAATTTGAAATCCGGGCCAGGCAGCACATCCATTTTAAACAGACACAGAATGATCTGGGACTGATAAAGCACCATTTTAGAGAGACAGAGAATGACCCCGGCAATCAGCAAATCAACTTAAAAGGGACACGGAAACAGAATTGACAAAAACAAAGAATCCTGTAAAACTCAGCAGGCCGTGCACATTCTGTGGACGAAGAACCCGGGTTCACGTTCAGTCAGTTGATCATTCCGATATTTTAAGAAAAATGTAATGCTTACGGATTTTTTCCACGAAAAATGCGCCTGGAAAAAAATAGGCAGCGAGGATGGACAAGAGGGAATGTCTGTGATACAGTAGAGCTTAGGAGTGATTGAATAATAAATGGCACAATGCGAAAAGGCAAAGTGGGTGGTAAGTGGGCAATAAAGTACAAAGGATGGTCCAGAGGAGGTGTTAGTTGGAACAGCAAAACCATTACCAGACAATGGGAGCGGTGCTTATGATCCGATACGTTGAACCTAAAGATGAGCCCAGAAGACTATAACATGCCTGCAATATAGGGTGTGAACGCCTTTTTATCTGACCAGGCAGCTTGGCTACCCCGGATTGATTTCCTGTACGGTTTGAATTCGGCAGACAAGGGACGA